>NC_066584.1:508940335-509556335 GCF_024323335.1 Lathyrus oleraceus | reverse complement strand
GCAAACCCAAATAGTTTCACATTCATATCATTTACCATTATCATTTCACAAGCAAATTAGGTCAAAGCATGGCATATAGAACCTCAAAGAAGTCAACAGAATGACTCAACTCAAATCCAATCAAAAACATTTCAATAAATCCTCAAATAAATCATGATCAAACATCATCCACAACATGATAAGCATACCAAATTTCAGCTCATTTGGATCAAAGGAAGTAGGGAAATTAAATTCAGAAAGGCAAGGCAAGTTCAAGCATACTCATACAAAGCATCAAAACATGCACCAACTTCAATTAATCATAAAACAGAAACAACATATGATAAATGAATGGGACCAAATCCATGATGTACTTAAAGATGTTCACAATTCACATGTCAAATTTCAAGTCCATCCAATTAAGCATTAGAATTTCACAAATCATATGGCATCATGTGTCACAAAAGTCAACAATTTGGTCAAACAGGGGAGAAATTGCCAATCAATTAAGAAATGCATTCAAAAATTCCAGAAAAATTCACACACATTCTCAACATGCACAAGTATCTTCATGCAAATATCTAGACCATTTCGAGTTCATTAAGCATGGTAATTAAAATCATGAAGTTGGACATGCATGGTGTGACACAAATTGTCACACCCCTATTCAAAAAATCATATCTCCACAACCAGCAATGATAAAATTACAAACTCTACACCAAAATCCCCATGAACATGTCTAGTTTAAGCACAAAACATTTGAGAAGCATTGGATAATGTATCATCATTTCACAAGCAATTTGGCATAGCATACACAAAATGGACACACATGAACAAACCCTAGCATATTTTAAAATCCACACATGCAAAAAATCTGGAAAAATCACCATAATAAAGTAGAGATCAAGAGGAGCATTTCACAAAAAATCCCATCAAATTCGGATTAAAATTGAGTGACTTATGAATTTTCTAAGTTGGCCATGCAAAATGAAATAAAATTTGAAAAAAGAAATGATTTAATGCCATAAAAATGATTTGGGAATTAAATAATGAAATGAATAGTGCCGGGGCCAAAACGCCCCGTATCACTAATCCTACGTGGCCGCTTGGACCCAGTCAACGCCCTCCCAGCCAATTGAACCGCTCGCGTGGCAGCGGGTTCGGACCAACAGCATGCCAGTATGGACAAATCGCATGACCAATCAAAATGCTCCTTCCAAAAACATCATGCAATGCGTAAAAACAAAACCCTATGGATCTAAAAGCTTTTGGCAGCAAAATTTTTCCAGTATTCAACGAGTTCATCAATACAATCCCAGGTCAAGAACTTTTCTTCTCCAAATTCAAAAACAAACACATCATTGCGTGCGTCTTCCAGCATACTTTCATAACCCAATAACGATTCATCAAGAAAACAGAAGGTATATGCGAATCGAAAGAAAAACACATTAACATCAAAACATTCAATCGACCCTAACTAACTCAAAACAGCACCATTTTCTTCGAAATTCATATCAGTGTTATCACCGAACTAAGCTCTACATGAACATCACCAAGAATCACAAAAATAGAGAACTCGAAACCCTACCTGTTGAAGAACAGTGGCTGGATTCCGCTTGCTTCCAAGCTTGTGAAGTTCCAGGATCTTTCTACAAGGCTTGTAGATGTGTTTAGAGGAGAATTTGAACCTTAATCACTCACGAATCCAGCTCCCTTTGAAACCACCATGGATGCTCAAGCTTGAAGAAAGCTGCGATTCTCCCCCATTGGCTTCGATTCCACACGTAATCTTACTCAAAACCACCTCAGTAACACGAAAGTAGCAAGCTGAATGGATGTTATGTGAAGCAAAACCCAAAAAAGTTTGAGAGAAGAAAAAACTTGATTCTAGATCTAGATTGGAAAAGTGGTTAATGCCCCCGTGAATTCTGTTAGTATTAGCTACATATATGCTCCATTAATCATGTATGCTAATCACCATTAAGTCATGCAATTGGAATTAAAATAAAATCAAGTGTTAAGCAAATTTTGGCAATTACCCTATATGCATGAGTATGGCATGAACAGTGCCGAGTTTCCCTTGTAATGGACTCTAAAATCATTTTTAATGCAAATAATATTAATTGGAAATGGATGCAAGGCTTATTTTTTTAAATTAGCAATTTCTCTCAAAAAATTCAAATTAATTCATTTGGAAAATGCCATTTTTATGTGATGACTTTTGGTGAAATGCAATGAAGGATTTGGATAGAGCATATCAAATATGACTTGTAGCAAAAAACCTCACTCAATTTGGCCAAATGGTTTGGAAGATATGCCACTTTGAAGTTCAAAAATTTCTGAAAATGATTTGATCATAACTTGCCAACCATAAATGAGAAATGAGTGTTCTTGGACTTTTTGGAAAGGTGAGAGCAAGATATTCAACTTTCATGTTGGACAAAATTTCATTTGAAGCTTATATGATGATGTAAATTTGAGGAGAAAAACTTTCTATTTTTGGCAGTTTCCAATTATAGGTCACCTGCCATTTTTGGAAACTTTTTGTCTGACTTCAAATTCTTCAATCTTGATCTTTGAAATGCCAAATGAGACTTGTATGGTCACGAATGAACCCTTTCAAACCATCTCCCACCTTGAAATCCATAAAATCAGGCACAGTTGACCACAGTTGACCATAGTTGACTTTTTAGGGTTTCTGATGGACTGAACAATGACTGATGACTTCTGAGCACCCAATCCTTGACCAAACCTCTTCAAAAGGACCCCTAGGTCATGTGAACATGTTGGACCAACCCTAGGGCCTTGCTTCCTTGGAAATTGCACTTGCTTGCTTGATTAACTGATCTCCTGACCAGTTTGACCTAATTTGTCAGCTGAACTTGCACTTGGGCAAAGGACAATGCAATGTTATGCAGTGAACTATGTTATGTTAATGGCCTAATGTGAAAATGTATGTACAAAAGGTAGGGTGCAAATTTGAGGTGCTACAAGGGGCACCCCCATGGAAAGGACAATGGGCATCTGGATTGTACCATGGAGGTAAAGGATTTGGTGGAGGACCCAAAGATCTGGGCGTCACTAACCCTTTTTGTAGTAACGATGGGTACAATCCAGTGTACGTCATAGGGATTGAAGCAAACGGAAGTCTACCTCTCTGTACCCTATTTTGATTTGGAGGATTTTGTGGACGAGGAGCCTGTGCCCTTGGCTGTTGATAAGCAGGTGGCGCGGGCGCTTGCTGGTATACTGGTGCTTGTTTAATAGGTTGATAAACAGACGCTTGTGATTGGTTGAAATTTGGTGTGACAGCTGCCACATATGGTTGTTGAACATATTGTACTGGATAAGTTGGTTGTTGTTGAGCAAATTGGTGTTGTCGAGTAAGTTGATGTTGTTTCTTCCATGAATGACTCCTTCTTTGACTGGTTGATACTGCATTTGTATCACCCTCCTTCTTTCTTTGAAATCCTCCAGGAAACTTTTTGGCATTACTACCAGATGTTTCAGAGGTAGTCATCATCTTTCCATTCTTCAATCCAAGTTCGACATTTATGCCCACGGCGACCAGGTCAGAGAAGCTTGCAGATACACTACTTACCATTCTTTCATAGAACATCGGTTTGACTGTATCCATGTGTAGCACCTCAAATTTGCACCTCCCATTTATATATACATTTCATTTTTAGGTCATTAACATTGCATTCATATTGCATAGACCACTGCATATCATCAGTCAGACTAGTTAGGAGATTCAACTGTGCAAAAGGGCAAGAGCATTTTTCATGAGATGAAAGCCCTATGGTGGTGCCAATGAGCTTACGTGACCCAAGGATCATTTTGAAGCAGCTTGGCCAAGTTTTGAAGGCTTAGATTCATCAGTGCATGACCAAGTCATCTGAGGCCCATAAAAGTCAACTGCAAAGTCAAGTGTGGATTTGGAGGTGGGAAGTGATCAGAGATACTTCATTCATGTTCAAACAAGTCTCATTTGACATTTCAAACACTCACATTGAAGAATTTGAAGTCAAGTCAAGAATTTCCAAAAATAGAAAGTGACCCATAATTTGAAAGTTTCCAAAAATGGCAAGTTTTAGACCAACTTCAACTCAACTTTCCAACATCAAATAAGCTTCAAATGAAATTTTGTCCAACATGAAAGTTGAAGATCTTTCTCCCCATTTCCAAAAAGTCCAACATCATGGATTTATGATGTGTGGTTGAGAAGTTATGATCAAATCATGACAAAGGGTGCTTGAAAATTCAAATGGGCATAACTTTTGAACCAAGGCTCCAAATTTGGTGGTTCTTCTTGCATTATTCTCATCATGACATGCACTTTCCAAATACCTCATTGCATAGCTTGAAATGTGAACATATGATGACATGCTCATGCATACTATTTTTGAAGAGGAATTTATTAAAATCAATTTGGGTGATCATATGCATAAAATATCCATTCCAAAGTGTGCATGGGTTATTTTTAAGTGGTTTTGGGCCTTATTCTGGTACTGTTCACGCATGCATGAAGGGCATAAGGTGAAAATCCAATTTTGTACATACACCTTACAACTTGCTA
This sequence comes from Lathyrus oleraceus, assembly GCF_024323335.1. Taxonomy (NCBI): domain Eukaryota; kingdom Viridiplantae; phylum Streptophyta; class Magnoliopsida; order Fabales; family Fabaceae; genus Lathyrus; species Lathyrus oleraceus. The sequence continues at coordinate 509,551,777 of NC_066584.1, read as the reverse complement.
ATCTCACTTGGCTTTGGCTTAAACATGATTTCAACATCATTAGCAAGGGATATATAATGTTAATCACAACTGCATTTTCCATGAACATCCATTTCAGATCTGAATCTTGAATTTGAACAAATTTTTCTCTCAAAATATTTTCCAATTTCTTCACACAAGGACCATTTCTATTGATGAATTCATGCTCATGAGGTGTTTTTGAGGAGATTTGAACGTGAACTTAGAGGAATTCGTGCCAGTTTGGACAATACATGAAGCTTGAAGCATCCATGGAGTTTGTAAATTGAGCTGGTTTCACGTGTGCTTAAGCTTCAATCTCTTCACCAATTATCTCAACAAGCATTGTAGAGGATTTCTGGACCATCACAAGCCTTGAAACAAGCCAAACCCGAATCTGCTCTTCAAGAGGTAGGATTTTTTATTCTCATAATTCTCAAATCCATGTGTATGTTTGTGTAGATCTCATGTTGTTGAGAATTCCGATGAAAAAATTAAGTAAAATGGTGCATTATTCATGAAGATATGAGTGTTTGAAGTTTGAGTGTTCAATTTTGATTTATTCGATTTGAATAATATATGATGTTTTTGATTGATTCGTTGCTTGATCCGTGCTCACCATGAAAATACCGGTTGAATGATGTTATTGTTTGTGATTTCTGGAGTTTTTTCTGGAAACCTGGAATTCTGGATATGAACTTCATCGTCTTCATCTTGAAGAAGATGAAGATCATAGTTAGCCACGAGTTTGCTTCGGTTTTGCTACGACCTTTATGCGTTTGCTACGAAATTCTGGGTTTTCCAGCGCTTAGGGTTTTAAGACCAAAACGGTGTCGTTTTGGTGAGCGTGCTACATTTGAAATCGGACCAGGTTCGATCCTGGCCGAGCGCTTTATTCAAATTGTTTTACATTTTCACATGTTTCCCTCCCTTTTCCATGCTCTGGTCATTTTTGATTTCAAATTTTTTCCAAACTTAGAAAAATCATAATAAATTGAAAACTCATCCAATTTCATCCCAATTTTTTGCAAAATGCTCCTTATCCTGTCTAGTTTTTTATGATCATAAATTGGAAAATTGTGCATGGCTGGATTTTATTTGGTGCTAGGATACGTAAGCATGTATCCATTTTTGACCTTGCCTTGCTTATCTTGTTGTGTAATGCTTGTTGTTGATTCAATGAACTTGAAATTTTTCATGCTGATTCTAGACACATTGATGGACATTTTGGTTTTGGTTTGACATTTTTGTCATGCATCATTTCTGTTTTATGCTTGTGTTAACATGGTATGACAATTTGTGTCACACATTTGGTTGTCTGACTTGTACAATGTGATTTCCATGCCAAATGATCTCCAATGCTTCTGATTTTTTGTGTGATGGATGTTGTGGATGTCTTGATTGCTCATGAATTTTTCCAGAATTATTTGAATCATTTCTGTTTTGATTAAGAATTTTCATTCATGTTGATCATTTGGATGCCTTGAATTGGTCTTTGATTTATCTTGCACATGAAATGAACTTTCTTATTGATTATGATTTGGTTCTTTTTAGGACTTATTCTTGAGTGATTAAACATACTTTGTGTTGAGTTTGAGGTTCTGTTTTGGATTTTTGATCCTCTTTTGACCCTAGGCTTTGACCTAGTGGTTTGGACTTACCATTTGGGTTGTGAATTTCAGGTTCAAGTGTACATTTCCATGATTGGAGTGGCTCCTTCATTTAAGCTTGGTCAATTGTTTCCATGTGCTAACCTTTGTGTGTTTTGTAGGCTTTGAGAACAATTCACTTGTACTTGTGGCTTGCTCATTGTTGTTTGATGATGCTTTGTCTGTCTGCTTGTTATTAACTATTGATTGTTTGTCTGTACAGTTGAACTGATTGGTTTAGATGTTTCCACAGGTACCTAAGTTGCTTTGAGTTCATTTGAACTTGCTTGGCATTGCTTGTGGTTTGCATACCACTGAGGTATAATCTCTTGACTTCATGTAGTCTGGAAGACCTACTGTTATTGGTAGGCACCTGTCTGAAGCCCTCCTTAAGAGGCAATGCTTGTGAATGTTTAATTTTGTGCCAAGGAGGTAAAGTCCTCTTAAGAGGCAATTGGCAGATAAAAGGGATGTGTAATCCATCCCCTGCTATTCAGTTGTGTCATTCACTTTGCTCACACACCATGTGTTGATGCATTGTGAATAAAAACCCAAACTCTTGTAGTGTCAGTCATCTGTGGAGAAGAGTTCCTACATTCTGAACTCCCACACTTTCTATTTGAGTCAAGCTCTCCCAGGCCAAGGATAAGAGTTGTGAGGTCTTACCCTCACCTCCCATTTCATCTGCTTCACCCTAACTCTCAATTTTAGGGTTAAGAGCTAAAAACACCCCATTCTAGTTGGCTTGTTTCTGCAGCCTAGCCTTGTATGAGCCCAAACTGTTTGCATATAGTGTGTGTGCTTGCTTTATTGTGCTTGTGTTTGTTTGATTGTGCTATTTAGGATAGCTTGCTTCCTGTGCAAGTTAGGATAGAAACCTTAACCTAGGGCCATTGTGGATTACATGATAACTATTAGGCTCGAGTCAGTCTCCCTTCTAGTTTGTCATTTCCCAGTCTCTGGTTAGGTTAGAAGTTTCTTCCCTGTTTAGGGGAACTACGTCGCCCTGATCCTCATACCAGATGAGGTACGTAGGCAGGAGATGAGTTGATCTCTCCGGGCGCCCTTTTTCTTTTTCAACCCCTTTGTGTGCGTTTGGAGTCTGACATAAGCCCAGCGATTGGCAATCGGTTTCCTGTGTCTTGTTTGTTTGTTGGAGTCTGACGTAAGTCCAACGATTGGCAGTTGGTTTCATGTGTGTGTTTGTTGGTTCGGAGTCTGATGTAAGTCCAGCGATTGGCATTCGGTTTCCATGTCTGCCTGTTTGTGTGGAGTCTGACGTAAGCCCAGCGATTGGCAGTCGGTTTCCTGTTTGTGTTTTGTTTGGCGTGCGTTAGCCGAGCTACGAGTGCTCTGATTCTTCTCTAGTTAGAGAAGATACGTATGCATAGGATGCGACATCCTAGCGAGCATGTTTCCCCTGTCCCGAACTACGTCGACTCTGATGTCTGTGCTTGACAGACTACGTAGGCCTGGGATGCGATGTCCTGCCGAGTCCCGTTTCTTTTGTCTTTCTATGTTTCCTTCCAGTCTTGTGCAGTTTGTGAGCAGTCTTTAGCAACCTTTTTTCTATTCTTTTATGCGTGGATCCCGTCGAGTACGACGGATGCGTAGGGGTGCTAATACCTTCCCTTCGCATAACCGACTCCCGTACCCATCCATCTCTGGTCGCGAGACCATGTCTTTTCCAGGTTTACTTCGAGCGTTTCCTTTCCCTCCTTTGGGATAAATAACGCACGGTGGCGGCTCTGTTGTTTCGTTTTCCCGCCGGTTTTTCGCGTAATGCGACACCATGAACCAATCCGGTAATTCCTTCTCAGCAAGGGGTGGTTCGACTTGCGAGGCCACTTCCCTCCATCATTGTGCATATTCCTTAAAAGACTCATTATTCTTCTAGGACATGCTGAGCAATTGCCTCCTATCTAGGGCCATATCCATATTATACTTATAATGTTGGATGAAAGCATCAGATAAGTCCTGGAAACAACGAATCCTACTCTGGTCAAGGCTTAAGTACCACTTAGAGGGAGCGCCCCTCAAGCTGTCTTGGAAACAATGTATCATAAGTTTGTCATCCTCTACATGCGCAACCATTTTTCGATAGTACATAATAAGGTGATTCTTAGGACACGAGTGGCCCTCATACCTATTGAAATCTGGGGTCTTGAACTTCGCAGGAATCACAAGACCTGATACTAAGCACATCTCCTTAGCGGTAGCACCAAAAACTTGGTCACCTTCCATAGCCCTCAACCTCTTCTCCAGAATCTGGAAATTCTCCTTCATCCCTCTTATGTCTTCCTGCCTTTCCTCATCCTCATCTGAAAAGTCTGGGGCATGTTGTTGATCCTCAAAGTAGGGTTGCACATGTGCACGAACGAGAGGAGGCGCGAACATGTGGACCACTAGATGATTTTCATTGATGGTCGGTAGAGGTGTCGTCTGCTGAGTTGATTGTGCAAAACCAGGAGTGCCTTCAGCTGTAGGCGTGAAATCGGGAGGTAAACCATAGGTTGGCCAGGTTGTTGGTACCGTCCTCGCAGGTTAGGGTTCAATCGATGGACCGACGATTTCTGAAACAACCGTCGTTTGGGTGTCTAACTTTGCCCTGATGACCTGTAATATCTCCATGACCTGACCCATGTTTCCACGTAGGTCTTCGAGCTCTGAGCTCACTCGCTCCAATTCATGCTCTTGATCTGCCATTCTTTGACGAGCTCTGGCACGAGTATTATACTGGTGTTGAAAATTCAGCGTGAAACTGGAGGAAGAAAGGACAGAATGAGACTCTGTTTTGAAAAATGCATGAATGCATGTATGGATGCATTTTGTTTGCAAAACTCTTGGTTAGTTTCAATCATTCATTTCAAAAATGTCACAACACTTGTTTGCAAATATTTAAAATAATAAGGAAATGAAACACAATAAAAAGAATCTCAAAAGCAATTTTTCATTAATCTCATATCAAATTTCAAATACAAACAACGTGCTCATGGCTTATGGGCTTTCTGAACCGTAGCAAGGTCGATAGTTAACCCTTCTAACATTGCCTTACAAAACTTAATAAAATTAAAGACTTGATGCGGGGTGTTCTCTGGACACATGCACCAATCAACTTCTTGCAGCTTCTCAGGTAGCTCTCGCATGATGAAGCTCGCAAATCCGGACAACTTCAGAAATTTGCCCTTCCACTCAGTGTAAAGCCCTTGGAGATCTTGGATAATGCGCACGTCTTCAGCCTTGGTCACCTCTATGTCCCTATAGAGGTTTCTCCAATATCTGCATTCACTTAGCAACACCATATAGGCAGCATCCTGATCCCCACCTTCAAGTGCCTGGATTCTAGCATCGGCTCGATCCAAATGATGTTTCAACCGTGTGCAAACTCTTTCTGACTCTTCAGTCTTCAGCTTCTCGCATTCCAGAGTATCCTTGTATTTTTGAATGGTATTCTCCAGTTCACGAGTACGAATCTCGGAAATCAGCCGTGCTTCCCTTTTCATTTCAAGGGTCAGTTCCAGAGTCTTGTTGAGTTTTTGAATCCGAAGTAGAGCTCTATCCAACTCCTCTTCCTTTGATTTGAACACAGATTTAGTGCTATAGAGTGCTGGTCCAAACTTTTCTCTCCTTGCTTCAGACTCTCTAGCTCTTTTGTTGGAGACTTCAAGCTCTTGGTCCTTCTTTTGTTGATCGTCTTTCAAGTTCCCATTCTCTATAGAGACTCGGCCAAGCTTGATTCTCAAATCATCATTTTCCAACTCCAACTTCTTGACACGGGCATTGAGCTTCTCTACATCTTCAGGCAATATGGGTTCTGGCTCCGGAACCAACGAATAGATAGAAGGATCAAATGGATAAGGGAGTTTAATCATCTGAACCCTCTCTCTAACCCAACAAGTGTAAGGCTTTTGGGCAATGACATTTCTCTTACCCAACTCCTTACCTTTCCTGATAACTGCTTGCCAAGACCTCTTGATCTTTTTCACCATGGGATGATCCGCTTCAACACCATGTAAGATGAAAGGCTCTAGAGCTTCAGCTTTTGGAGGGCCATTCATAGGGTACCCATGCTGCCTTAGAGATAACATGGGGTTATAGTTGATGCAACCCTTGGTTCCTATCAACGGCATATTGGGGAAGTCTCCAATGCTGACAATCACATTCTCGGTTTCCCAATCCCTGATATACCATTTAACATGACTGGAGGTGAGGGAAGCTAACTTCTGGAAGGGCTTGAGTTCCTTTGAGACAAAAGGACCTTCTTCGGGCATATGGGATCTAAACCAAGCATGCAACAACTGTGCACAACATAAGACGATTCCTCCCTTCTTCTCATGACGATCATGGAGAGTGTAGTAGATATCTGCCAAGAGGAACGGTACAGGGTTACCAGAGAGGAAAATTCTCACCGCCAGGTGGTCCATAAAATGGTCAATATTTGGGAAGAGGACTATCCCATATATCAACACGGCTAACACAGCATAAAAGGCTTCCCAATTCCCTTCTTTTTCCATCTTCTTGGCCTGATCTTCCAAGAACTTCCTAGAAAAACCACTGAAAGGTCCTTTCACATCCCAATTGTCCACGACTTCAGAAACTTTCAGACCCAAAGCTGAAGTTATCCTCTTGGGAGGAATATCTTCATCGAGCTTAGGAAATGGATTATGATCCTTCAAATTCCGGCCTATGATCCTCTCCACCTCCTCCAAGGTAGGAGCCAACTGGAAGTCAGAAAACGTGAAACAACGTAGAGGTGGATCATAGAATTGAGCAATAGTCACTGCGGTCATCATGTCCATCTTCTCATTTAGGATGTCTTGAATTCTTCCATAGTTTTGTACAAAGCTGTTGAGTTTGAGGGGTGTTACTTTGGCACTCAACTTCTGTAGGCTGGTAAGGTCCACGTTCTTGTATTTGAACTGAAAAGTGCCTCTTCTCTCAGGATTCATCTTTCTAACAAGTCTTGGATTCCTGAAATAATGTGAAACAACTAAGAGTTTTGCTTTTTATGCGTATGCAATGAATGGATGGATGCAATGTTTTTTTTGTTTTTTTTTTTGTTTTTTTTTTGGATAGGTTCAAAGGTCGGAGGTATGGATAAATTTGATCGCTTTCCAAAACAGGGGTTCTCACCGGGTGTGATTTAGGGCTTTGTTACAAAGGATCCCCAGAGTCATTGATTCACAAGAATGTTTGACGCTTACGGGAATTTCTTTCCGGTCGTCAACTCCATCAAGGGAATCTATTCTGGGTGAGGTTCTCGTACCGACTCATACGAAGTATTCACCTCGGGAGTCCGTACTACGCAACCATCGACTGGGTTCTAGACAGGGTACTCAGAGTCATGGATTCAAAAGACTATTTGACGCTTACGGAAAATACTTTCCGGTCATCAACTCCATCTAGGGAATCTATTCTGAGCGAGGTTCTCGTATCGATCCTTACGAAGTATCCACCTCGGGAATCCATACTATGCAACCATCATTTCTAGTTGGTCAAAGTTTCAATGTTCTAAAAGGTTCTTAGAGTCATGGACCCCTTTGAAACATCAAAGCTTACGAGGTATACACCTCGGGCGACAATATTTGCAAAAGGATCTACTCTAAGTGAGGTTCTCGTACCGACTCTTACGAAGTATTCACCTCGGGAGTCCGTACTACTCAACCATCGTCCTATCTTATGTTTTGTTTTTTTTTCACTCTAGACTCGGGTGTAGAGTCTTTCCCACATGGTTTGCAATCAAAATCCAAGTATCCAACACATTGGAACCAATATACAACAAATATATCAATATAATAATAAAGATAATAAAAAGCAATAAATAAGGAAAAGCCACATAATTTAAACAAACAAAGGCACACAAACGTCCTAACTAGGCTTGACCCACTTAGGGATTTTCTGATTCCCCAGCAGAGTCGCCATCTGTCGCACCTCGAAAAATGGGGATATAACTTTAAAGCGAAGCGCGATCGCACGCTCGCAATGATGGACTGAACAGAGTCGCCACCGAACTTTATTTATTCCTAAAAAGGAAAGGGGAAATATCGATAAAACCCAAGACAAAACGACAATGATTATGGTCGTCGCAACCAATATCAGGGTTCGGGAGTCGGTTACGCAAGGGGAAGGTATTAGCACCCCTCACGTCCGTTGTATTCAACGGGAACCGTTGAGTTAGTTTCATTTTGAATGTTAGCTTATGTTAGTCTTCTCAAGTTATAATGAGGGAGAGAAAGAATAGAAGAGAGAAGAAATGTTTTTGGATTTTTGACGAAGGACTAAACCTAACTTTTTTATTAGTGGGCCTGACAAGATTTAAAAATCCTGCTCCTACGTATCTCAAAAGAGAAATCAAGGCTTACGTAGTTCTGGGTAGAAAAATTTTGTTTGTTGGTCGATTTTAGCGAAAGCTATACTGTATTAATCGACGAAAACATTGTTTTACCCAAAACAGATGAGGAGTGGACGCATACCACACATCGAACGGATTTATAAATCTACATTCAGAAAAGCGTCACTTATCTCGACTCAACAATCGTGGCCGAAACATTGTTTTGCATCATCTTAAGACGATATATCTTCCATTTATGAAAAAGGTTTTTGATTAATCGCACGGCGGCGAGAAAAGAGTTTGATTGGTTGGATGTATTTTGAGTGATGGCGAGAACTTGGATGAGCGAGATATCTATCTCGAATCCTAGTCTCAGGAGTGCACAGTATACACCATGTTCCATTTCCGTCTTTATTGAAAGAGGTTAAGATAGGAATTAAGCATTTTGAAATTTGATTGAGAAAGGGTTTGAAGAAACCGCATTGACAATTTTAGACGATGGCGAGAGCTAAGATAGGCGAGGCATACGTCTCGAATCTTAATCTCAGGAGTGCATGGTATACACCATGTTCCATTTCCACCTTTATTAAAAAAATGTTAAATAAGAATTAGGTATTTTGAGTTTTGTTGTGAAAAAAGACTTGACACTAGATCAAGTATTGATGGACGTTTAAAAGAAATTTGAATGAGTGTTTGAGAGAAAACAAAGTGGATAAATTTGGATGATGGCGAGAGCTAGGATTGGCGAGATATACATCTCGAATCCTAGTCTCAGGAGTGCGCGGTATACACCACGTTCCACTTCCATCTTATTGAAAAGGTCTTAACTATGAATTAATATTTTTTGAGTTTTTATTGTAAAAAATGGCTTGACGTTGAATCAAGCGTTTGGTGAAAGTTTCAAAGAAATGGAATAGAATAGGATGGAGAAATGAATTGATTTGTTTATTGAGAAAATACTCGACGTTGGATCTAGTCATTATTTTTGTATTTTTTGGAAATGGTTGATTTTATTCTTGTGTTAGTATCTAACTAAACAGCCAAACAAATAAAGAAATAAAACAGTACAAAATTATTACACATCGGGGGAGTGGGGTACATTTTGTCAAATGGGGATTCAAAACCATGAAATAATTAAATCGGGCCCAAATAACAAATGATGCAAAGTATGAGTGTAAGTGCAAGAGAACCGGCTCATTGTAAGAAAGCCCAAGAGTAAGCTATGTGAGGTTGATGGCGATGCTTAAAAGCAATCGACTTACAAGGGTATGAAAATGGGCTTGATATTGAATCGAGAAAAGTGTGATTTTAATAGTCTAAGACGGTTTTGAATGGATGATGAAATTAAAGAAAATCAAATTTGTGTTATTAAACAATAATGAAACTATGAGTATAGGAGAAATTATAATAAAACATAAACATAAAAAAATGAATGCTAAAAGAAATAAAATGCTACATATAGGTATCGAACCCACTCCACTAAAGACTATAAAACTACCCTCTCTCCACTAGACCATTTATGATTGTTTATAATTTAAACAACAACTTAGATATATAAACCAAAATAGATTAAAGTATGAATTAAAAAAAATGGGGTGGTCTAGTTAATGGACGATTAATTAAAAAAATAAAAAGGAGAAATCCCAAAAGGTGACCCTAGCCGCCTGGCTGTTGGGTTCAAAAGGTTAGGGATTGGGAACACAAAATAGCATTTAACTAAAACTAATACCAATAAACCACAGTTAATGGCCACTTGAAAACTCTAAACGTTCACTTAGTAGGATTTAAAGGTCTGCTTAAACAAAGAACAAATAATGAATAAATAAAAAAAAGAAAAGAAAAGGTAAGGACGCAGATGAGAGTCCCAGAACTCAATCGTCCTCCTCTCTCTATCTCACACCCCTCTCAACCTTCGTCATTCACTCTCAATCGCTCTCCGCTTTCAATCGCTCTCCTCCCTCATCGTCCTTGCGTCCTTTCAATCTCTCGACCTCTCTCACTATCAAAAACCTTAAACTTTATTTCCTCAAATCATCAAATAAAACCTAATCCTACACTTCCAACAACAAGCACTCAAAAAGGATAACAGGAGAAGGAAAAGTTCTCACATAGGTTTCACGGCGGTGGTGAAAGGTGTGAAGAAGTCGGGCGGGAAATAGCTTGAGCAGCGGAGGGATGTGAGGTGCGGCGGCGAAGGTTTGTGGTGTTCTCGAAGTTAGCCTCCCAATCCAGGTATTTGATTTTGGGATTTAGGGTTTCGTTTTGAGATTTTTTTTCGCCCCAAGGTTTTTCTCCCTTCCCCCGATTCTCTCTTCTCCTTTTATATTTTGCAGATTAGGGTTTCGATTTGGTATCCAAAGATTCAATAGAGAAACTTCCTGGAAGTGCTTTTTGTGCTCAAAATCGGGTTGTCCTGTTTGATGCTACAATCTGGAAACGGTAATTCTACCTACGCACTTTTTCGCTCTAACTTTGTCTCAATGCCAATTTGGGATTTTTCTGAAATTTTAACGTTTGGTAATTATTTTGTGTTACTGCAGTGAAATGGTTACAAGTATGAGTAGCCTCGGTTTGTACCAGATGTTGTTCAAGTGTTAAGAGCAGCAGACCAGTTGGAGAGAGACCTTGTGCAGATAGCTGTTGAGGATTCAGTAGATAGTGATGATGGTGGCAAAGTAGTAATTCGTGAGATGCCTTCAATATTATGTTGCTAAGTTAAAATCTGGCTGTGGATCACGAAATACATTTATTCCAAAAATGTCGGCACTGACGAGATGCACTATTGGCTCAAAATTGCAAGTTTGTTCTGGTTTGGTGTGTTTTTGTGCAGGTCACAGGTTGTAATTTTGGTGAAATTCGACGCTTCGGTTGTGTCATTAGCAACAAGATGAACAAGATGGATTGCTTCTTGTTGATGAGAACGAACTTGTTCTTCGGCGTTATCATTCATCGTATTGGACTTAGCAGCCATAGCAGAGAAGTCTAGGAAAGCACGGTTGGCTTTAGACAGTGAACCCTCCACGTGTCTCATTTTCTGCAAAGCATTCCTTGACAGATAAGTTGATCCTTAATCTCCAAAACTGTCTGACTGATAGCGTGAAATATAATGATGTTGGCTTATTGTCAAACCAGATTGCTTTTCAACAACTTTAATAATATTCTCAACTTTCTTTTTTTTGAAGGGAGCTTGTATATTCCTTGGAGAAGGTCATTTTTGTGGATGCTGATTAGATTATCAGGACTGACATGGGAGAACTCTATGGCATGGATTTAAAAGGAAGACCTTTGGCATATATTCCATTTTGTGATAACAATAAGGATATGGATGGATATTGGTTTTTGTTTGCCACGTCTGGGACTGTTTCATGGGTGCACAAGGATGGTTTTTCTCATAGCAGGTTTTGGTTTTGGTGCAGGATTGGTCTTGGCGCAGGCTGCAGGTAACAACGGTGTCTAACCCAAATGCAAACACACTTGACCACCTCTCTCACATGTTGGTTTGATAGAGTTGAGCCTCAAGCTTGCAGTCGGTTTTCTAACTGCAGGATGCAAGATCATGATGAATTACTGCAGGTAATGTCATGTTTGGTTGGTTCCCTCACTGGTAGGATTGGCTGCAGATACCAAGTGATGGTCATGCTGCAATGACTGATGCACAACCATGTTCACTTGTAACTTGACATACTCCATGTGTTGTAGGTGATGTCCAGGTTAGGCTGGAATTTTCAAGGGCCTGAATGGTATTGTTCTGGCAGATGGTTACCAATGGATATTCCATTACACACCCTGATGTTGTTTGCAGGTTCATCAACCTTAGGTTTGTGTAGTTACCACATCTAACGGTTACTATGTCAAACAAGCTGTTGTCATGGAACACTCACTTGTAAATAAAATTGACGAAGTCTTTTCTCCTAACACATATTATGAACAATATATTTCTCATTTGTTCATGTTCATTAGGATTGTACTTGTAGGATTTATGTAATATGATGAACTTGTGAGAAAATGTTGTGAAATGTAATTTGGAGCATGACTTTGTAGTTTATGGAAATGGATATGCAATGGTAATTGAATGTAATTGGTCATGAAAATGTATGTACGAAAATGAGTTTAGAAATGTTTGAAAGCTAAATGTTATGAAATGTGGTGTATGTGCTATTTTGATTTAAGATGAACTATGGATGGAAAATGGATCATGCTTGGTTATAAAATGGATATGGATTTTTAGGAATAATCCAAAACTAATCTAAATGTCAATTAAGAATCAAAAAACCAATAAAATCAATCAAATTAATCTATAATTTGTTAAAACTACTTTGATGTCAACTTCTAACATTTTATTTGGAAATTAAAAATCAATTAGAGTTTGAATCATTAGTAAAAACACAATTAAGATTAAATTGAAATTTGGATGAAAGCGTCAGATAAGTCCTGGAAACAACGGATCCTACTCTGGTCAAGGCTTAAGTACCACTTAGAGGGAGCACCCCTCAAGCTGTCTTGGAAGCAATGTATCATAAGTTTGTCATCCTCTACATGCGCAACCATTTTTCGATAGTGCATAATAAGGTGATTCTTAGGACACGAGTGGCCCTCATACCTATCGAAATTTGGGGTCTTGAACTTCGCAGGAATCACAAGACCTGATACTAAGCACATCTCCTTAGCGGCAGCACCAAAAACTTGGTCACCTTCCATAGCCCTCAACCTCTTCTCAAGAATCTGGAAATTCTCTTTCATCCCTCTTATGTCTTCCTGCCTTTCCTCATCCTCATCTGAAAAGTCTGGGGCATGTTGTTGATCCTCAAAGTAGGGTTGCACATGTGCACGAACGAGAGGAGGCACGAACGTGTGGACCACTGGATGATTTTCATTGATGGTCGGTAGAGGAGCCGTCTGCTGAGTTGATTGTGCAAAACCAGGAGCGCCTTCAGCTGTAGGCGTGAAACCGGGAGGTAAACCATAGGTTGGCTAGGTTGTTGGTACCGTCCTCGCAGGTTGGGGTTCAATCGATGGACCGACGATTTCTGAAACAACCGTCGTTTGGGTGTCTAACTTTTCCCTGATGACCTGTAATATCTCCATGACCTGGCCCATGTTTCCACGTAGGTCTTCGAGCTCTGAGCTCACTCGCTCCAATTCATGCTCTTGATCTGCCATTCTTTGACGAGCTCTGGCACGAGTATTATACTGGTGTTGAAATTTCAGCGTGAAACTGGAGGAAGAAAGGACAGAATGAGACTCTGTTTTGAAAAATGCATGAATGCATGTATGAATGCATTTTGTTTGCAAAACTCTTGGTTAGTTTCAATCATTCATTTCAAAAATGTCACAACACTTGTTCGCAAATATTTAAAATAATAAGGAAATGAAACACAATAAAATGAATCTCAAAAGCAATTTTTCATTAATCTCATATCAAAGTTCAAATACAAACAACGTGCTCATGGCTTATGGGCTTTCCGAACCGTAGCAAGGTCGGTAGTTAAGCCTTCTAACATTGCCTTACAAAACTTAATGAAATTAAAGACTTGATACGGGGTGTTCTCTGGACACATGCACCAATCAGCTTCTTGCAGCTTCTCAGGTAGCTCTCGCATGATGGAACTCACAAATCCGGACAACTTCAAAAATTTGCCCTTCCACTCAGTGTAAAGCCCTTGGAGATCTTGGATAATGCGCACGTCTTCAGCCTTGGTCACCTCTATGTCCCTATAGAGGTTTCTCCAATATCTGCATTCACTTAGCAACACCATATAGGCAGCATCCTGATCCCCACCTTCAAGTGCCTGGATTCTAGCATCGGCTCGATCCAAATGATGTTTCAACCGTGTGCAAACTCTTTCTGACTCTTCAGTCTTCAGCTTCTCGCGTTCCAGAGTATCCTTGTATTTTTGAATGGTATTCTCTAGTTCACGAGTACGAATCTCGGAAATCAACCGTGCTTCCCTTTTCATTTCAAGGGTCAGTTCCAGAGTCTTGTTGAGTTTTTGAATCCGGAGTAAAGCTCTATCCAACTCTTCTTCCTTTGATTTGAACACAAATTTAGTGCTATAGAGTGCTTGTCCAAACTTTTCTCTCCTTGCTTCAGACTCTCTAGCTCTTTTGTTGGAGACTTCAAGCTCTTGGTCCTTCTTTTGTTGATCGTCTTTCAAGTTCCCATTCTCTATAGAGACTCGGCTAAGCTTGATTCTCAAATCAGCATTTTCCAACTCCAACTCCTTGACACGGGCATTGAGCTTCTCTACATCTTCAGGCAATATGGGTTCTGGCTCCGGAACCAACGGATAGATAAAAGGATCAAATGGATAAGGGAGTTTAATCATCTGAACCCTCTCTCTAACCCAACAAGTGTAAGGCTTTTGGGCAATGACATTTCTCTAACCCAACTCCTTACCTTTCCTGATAACTGCTTGCCAAGACCCCTTGATCTTTTTCACCATGGGATGATCCGCTTCAACACCATGTAAGATGAAAGGCTCTAGAGCTTCAGCTTTTGGAGGGCCATTCATAAGGTACCCATGCTGCCTTAGAGATAACATGGGGTTATAGTTGATGCAACCCTTGGTTCCTATCAACGGCACATTGGGGAAGTCTCCAATGCTGACAATCACATTCTCGGTTTCCCAATCCCTGATATACCATTTAACATGACTGGAGGTGAGGGAAGCTAACTTCTGGAAGGGCTTGAGTTCCTTTGAGACAAAAGGACCTTCTTCGGGCATATGGGATCTAAACCAAGCATGCAACAACTGTGCACAACATAAGACGATTCCTCCCTTCTTCTCATGGCGATCATGGATAGTGTAGTAGATATCTGCCAAGAGGAACGGTACAGGGTTACCAGAGAGGAAAATTCTCACCGCCAGGTGGTCCATAAAATGGTCAATATTTGGGAAGAGGATTATCCCATATATCAACACGGCTAACACAGCATAAAAGGCTTCCCAATTCCCTTCTTTTTCCATCTTCTTGGCCTGATCTTCCAAGAACTTCCTAGAAAAAACACTAAAAGGTCCTTTCACATCCCAATTGTCCACGACTTCAGAAACTTTCAGACCCAAAGCTAAAGTTATCCTCTTGGGAGGAATATCTTCATCGAGCTTAGGAAATGGATTATGATCCTTCAAATTCCGGCCTATGATCCTCTCCACCTCCTCCAAGGTAGGAGCCAACTGGAAGTCAGAAAACGTGAAACAACGTAGAGGTGGATCATAGAATTGAGCAATAGTCACTGCGGTCATCATGTCCATCTTCTCATTTAGGATGTCCAGAATTCTTCCATAGTTTTGTACAAAGCTGTTGAGTTTGAGGGGTGTTACTTTGGCACTCAACTTCTGTAGGCTGGTAAGGTCCACGTTCTTGTATTTGAACTGAAAAGTGCCTCTTCTCTCAGGATTCATCTTGCTAACAAGTCTTGGATTCCTGAAATAATGTGAAACAACTAAGAGTTTTGTTTTTTATGCGTATGCAATGAATGGATGGATGCAATGTTCTTTTTGTTTTTTTTTGGATAGGTTCAAAGGTCAGAGGTATGGATAAATTTGATTGCTTTCCAAAACTGGGGTTCTCACCTGGTGTGATCTAGGGCTTTGTTACTGTCATACCCCAAAATGTGCCCGTTAATGTTACAAGGCATTTTTTAAGGCACTCCAACTTATTTTTCAAGGCATTGATCTTAAAGGAACAAAGACCCAGCTCATAGATGGCCAAATCCAGAAAATGGCCCAAACCGGCATGCTCGCTAGGCGAGCAACTCCTTCGCCTAGCGAACCCTTCGCTACGCCACTCGCCTAGCGAAGCTTGCGAATATCAGAAAATTCTGGGCTTCATTCTGAGCCCATTAGGTCACAAAAACTATTATAAATACCAAGGACCTCATTCAGAAAAGGGGGAGGACAAAAACGGGAGATAGAGAGAAGGCACAGAAAACCCTGGAGGCTAACCCAGAGAACTCAGAGCAACCCTAAAGGAAACCCTGCAGGAAACTCATCTGCACCAAGGTTATCTCCGCCCAACTCAATCCGGCGCCAACCCTAAGAGTGACTTGCCAATTCAAGGTTGCAATTCAATTGCAAACAGGTTTGCATTACCATTACCGCTTTATGTTCTTAATTTGCATGTGGCATTATGATTGAATTCATAAAATATCTTAAGTCTTGCATGTGAATTTAAGTATGTATGAATGTCTTGAACGTTTAACCGTGTAATTTCTATGATGGATGCCATAAGGTTTGGAGCTTTCCGGAATTGTACTGTTATTAAAACCAGAACCCGCAGCCTCTCGCTAGCACATCGCTAAGCGAGCATGTAGCGAGCATTCGCTAAGCCGTCGCTAGGCGAGGCAGGAGCGAACGTGACAGTCGCTGATTTTTTCGTTCTGATTTTGCTTATCTGACATGTTTTATTGTAATCATACATTATTCGCCTAACACTGTTTCTGTTGTGATGCCTTTTATTTGGTGCAACTCTTGATTGCACCCTGATTTGGTATTCTGACCTGTTTGCTGAATTTTGTAAGGGTTCACATACTCCCGGAGAAGGTAACTTGCTAGGTATTCCACTTCATTTGTTGGATACCCTTGTGGAGATTCATCCTAATTACCTAATTGACTTTAATGTGGAGATTCATCCTAATTACCTAATTGATTACAACCACCTAATTGATTATAAAATATTGCCTTTGGATATGTGATATTGGACCTCTCTTTGTTGCCTTACGATATTACGGTATTATGGTCATGTCCCGCGAATGTGGGGATACACTTAGCAAAGACCCTTCGATTAAATCATCATGTCCTTATAAAATAAATCATTGTCCCTCGGATGTTGCCTGCGAATATATGATTTTGTCCCCCGATGACCCGTCGTTGTAGCCTACGTTTAAATGATGATCGCCCCTTTGAATGCTAAGGTATCCTTACAAATGTTGCCTTCAATGACCAATCGATGACCCTACGATGACCCTTTTACATCCAAAGGGATAAGACTACTTACTTCTCAATAGTAAGGACAGTTTTACCCTCATAAGGATAGGAAATGCCCATAAAGACCTTGGGTAGGTATAACTCTTAATTGCTGGCTCACAACCTAAAACATTTTTCATACCTCACACTTTGCAAATACTAGAAAATCACCACTTGGTATACATTCGTACTAGAATCATTGCCAAGTTATATTTTTTCTAAACCGCTTTCAAAATTAAACGAGATAAATACTTTGTATACATTCGTACAAGAATCATTACAAAGTTAAACTCTCTTTTCAAAACATTTTTTAAGCAATTCACAAACACTTTTTTCAGACAAACATAAGTGACCAAGCAATTAAGAGCCCATGGATAACCATGGATACAAAGGGTGCTAACACCTTCCCTTTGTATAATGTACCTCCCGAACCCAAAATCTAATTAAGGTCTTTCCTGTTCTTTTCCACCTTTCCTTATTGGATAAAAGAAAAGTCGGTGGCGACTCTTGCTATCCGCGACATTTGCTTTCCAAAGCAAAAACACATCAAAGTCAGTTCACCGTATGACTGAACTGGCGACTCTGCTGGGGATAAAGGATTAAAGAGAGGTTACCTTAAAAACAAGATCACTTATTTAAATTGTCTGATTTACTTTTAAGGGATTGCTTGGGTATTTTATGCTTGAGTGAAAGATCATGCACCCGGATCTAGTGTACCTTAGGTAAGTAGCAAAAGATCATCGCGACTATCCGGCGTATACTGGAATGGTCAAAATGATGGCTACGGTTAATGTGACACTTTGGATGTCCTGATGTTCCTCATGTTTACTTGAGGAAAAATTTGGCTTCCGCGTGGTGTCATCAAAGCATTAACCAGACCTTTAGAACCCTAATTGACTCATCCTAGCCATTAGAAAGTAGTGAGATAACTGACTTCGGTTCCGACTGAGGTTGGTTGAGACTCGATACTACACTCTTTGAGATTGGACTTTAGGGAAGCTTCGGTCAACCACTTGGTGTTGCACTGAAGTGGACTTAAAGGAAGGTCAGTGATTTGAGATCCTTCTAGAACCCGGTTACTATTCTAGGACAGGTTGAACCAACCAAACTTCAGTGGGGAGGGTACTTACCTATGGAACTCATGCAAGCCTTAAAACCTAGGAATGATTGTTGTGTGACTTGTTTGAGCTTGTTGTTTACTTAACATCATAACATCATGACATCATAACATCATGGCATTGTACTAACCATTTCAAGGACTTAGGGATTTAACTTTGCTCTGTAACAGGGCTATGGCTTCCAGAAAGACCATTCAGATCAATTTTGTAGCAATATCTCCTCAACTAAAGGATTTAGTGTCAGAACTTCCTGATCAGACTCAGTTCATCAAGAAACATGGTTATCTCCTCAATTTGGTTACCACTGATTTCAAAGAAGATATGATGAGAGTTCTATTCCAGTTCTTCGATCCTAAGCATCATTGCTTCACTTTCCCAGATTATCAGTTGGTACCTACATTAGAAGAATTCTCCAGGATGCTTGGGATACCTATCCTTGATTAAACGCCTTTCAGTGGTTTAGAAAAGATTCCGAAGTCTGAAGAAGTTGTCGCAGCTTTACACATGACAAAGTCCGACATTGGAACTAATTGGGTAACAAGAAGTGGAGTTAAGGGTTTACTTGCCAAGTTTCTGATAAATAAGGCCCGAGAATTCTTAAAAGTTATGGATGTTCATGCTTTCGAAGATGTCCTAGCATTACTAATCTATGGTTTGGTGCTTTTTCCTAACCCGGATCAATTCATAGACATGAATGCTATTAAGATATTTCTCACTCATAACCCTGTGCCTACCTTGCTTAGAGACATTTTGCATTCCCTTCACACCCGTACTATGAAGAGACAAGGGACTCTCATGTGCTGCATACCTTTATTGTCTAGGTGGTTTATTTCGCACCTTCCTCAATCAGTCTTGAAGAATGAGCAAAATCTGAAATGGTCTCAAAGGATAATGTCGCTCTCCCATTCAGACATCCGTTGGTGTCCTCATCTCAAAGAAAATGTTACCATCATTGACCGTTGTGGAGAATTCTCTAACGTACCACTCCTGGGGATAAGAGGAGGTATTACTTATAACCCAGCTTTAGCCCTACGCCAGTTTGGTTATGCTCGAAGAGATGGTCCACATGAAGTAATTATTCAAGGCACTATGTTTGACTATGACAACGACTCCCAAGGTCTCCGTCAAAGGTTTGTACGAGCTTGGGGCATGGTGAAAAGAAGTACTTTAGGGAAGAAAAACTTTATCCCTATGGAGCCTTATCTCAGATGGGTACGCGCCAGAGCTCGTGAATTGGTCATGCCATATCTTGCAGTTGGACCGCTGATTGTTGAACCAGAAGTTGAAGGAGGTACTCCTCAGATCATTCCTTATCCAGATATGCCTACCAATGTTGAAGAACTAAAGAGATCCTGGATCCAGTTGAGAGAGGAAGGGGATAATTTTGAGACTCAGTTCGTTGCAGAAAGGAAGAAAGTATTAGAACTCACCAGCCAGCTTAATGAGGAACGAAGACTCAATGCATATCTTCGCCCAAAAAGAAGCCGTCCCTGGGAGACTTGAGCTTTCATTGTATTTTTATTATTTCCTTTTGTAATGAACATTGATTAAAGAAATTATTAATAAAAGTTTCCCTCTTTTTGGTGGTTTACGCAAAGTTAAATTCCAGAAGTCCTTGAAAACATTTCATACATTGCATAACATAACATAACATTGCATAACAGGTATCCTAAAAGATCAATATTCTCACGGTCTTCCTTCTAAACAGAAAAATGGATCTCGAACAAACTGTCAAAGATCTCCAGGCTCAAAATGCTCAATTCCAGGAGATGATCTTGAGCTTATCCAAGGGGCAGGAAGAACTGAAGGCTCTCTTGCTCGAGAAGAAGAAAGACAAGAAAGCTGTGAGTTACATCAACCCAGGAAGAAGGCTTAAAGGAAAGGCCGCAGGAGTCAAGGTTAGAATTCCGAAGGATCAAGAAGAGGAGACAGAGAATGATTCAGAAGAGGAGAATGTTGATCTCTTTAACCATGAGGACGACGATGAAGATTATGAGAATGAATAGTACTCTCCAAGAGATGGCAAGTACAAGTTGCTGGAAGAACGTATGCTAGCTATGGAGGGTCAGAAGGCGCCCGGTCTGGATTTCGAAAGCTTGGGACTGGTCTCTGATGTGGTTATTCCTCGCAAATTCAAGATCCCCACTTTCACTAAGTACGATGGTACGTCTTGTCCTCAGATGCATCTGAGAGCTTATGTGAGAAAGATTCAGTCGTATACCACTGATAGGAAGCTATGGATCCATTTCTTCCAAGAGAGTCTATCTGGCACACAGTTAGAATGGTATTATCAGCTCGAAAGCTCTAACATCCGCACCTGGACTGATTTAGCAACAACTTTCTACAAGCAGTACCAGTATAACTCTGAACTAGCGCCTACTCGGCTACAGTTGCAGAATATGACTATGGGATCTAAAGAAGGCTTCAAAGAATACACTCAAAAATGGAGGGATTTGGCTGGTAGAGTCAAACCCCCTATGACTGATCGAGAATTAGTGGACATGTTCATGAGTACACTGACTGGCCCATTCTACAGCCATCTACTGGGAAGTTCTTCAGCGGGTTTCACTGAACTTATATTGACAGGTGAACGTGTTGAAAGCGGCATTCGAAGTGGAAAGATACAGGCGACTACCTCTGCAAGCACCAAAAGGTCCTACCAGGGGAGGAACGAATCAAATGCTGTGTACGGTCAAAGGGGTCGTAACAAGAAAAATCGTGACCATACCATTGGAGCAGTTACGATTGCAGCACCGCCATCTCAAAACTTCCAGCACAGACAAGACAGGCCAAGAAGGTAGTTTACCAAGATCAATATGACTTTAGCACAGGCATTGCAGGGTATGCTAAAAGCAAATTTGATTACCCTCAGAGATCCTCCTACGAATCCCAACACTACTTCTCCTCGTTATAATCCCAATGCCAGGTGTGCATATCACTCCGATAGCCCCGGGCATGATACAAACGATTGTTGGTCGTTGAAGAATAAGATTCAGGATATGATCGACGCTGGAGAAATTGAATTTTATCCTCCAGAGACTCCTAATGTCATCACTGCACCTATGCCTAACCATGACAAGACTGTTAATGCGGTGGATGACAATTCTCACATTTCTAATATAGCTGATTTAACATCTCCTCTCCTGACCATCAAAAAGAACTTATTGCAAGCTGGTTTATTTCCAGGTTATGCTGAAAATTGCGATCTTTGTATACTCCGACCCAATGATTGCCTGAAATTGAGGAATGGTATTCAACGGCTGACGGATGATCGTACAATTCTCTTTGAAAGGATTCCTAAGGTGGAAAACCCTGTTGAAGAAATATCTGTGATTGCTAGGTCCAAAGTGCCAGTGAAGATTACCGCTACTAGAGTGCCTGTGAAGATTATTGCTGAGCCCAAGGTAGCTCCCCTAATCATTACTGCACCTGGCCCAGTACCATATTCCTCAAGCAAAGCGATTCCGTGGAATTATGGAGGTGATATTTACATCCATGGCGTAAAGCAAGTTGGTAATTCTGCTAATCCTAATGACATTGTTGGGACTAGTAAAGTTACTCGAAGTGGAAGGATCTTCTCTCCAGAAATCTCACCTCCCGCCCTTGAAACTCGAGGAAAGGAACCAGTGATCAACCCTTCTCAGTCAAAGACGCCGGTCGAAGTTACTACTGAAGATGTTGCCAAGCAGGAAGTGGAGGAAATGCTGAAAATCATCCGTAAGAGTGATTTTGATGTGGTAGAACAACTGGGGCATACTCCGTCTAAGATCTCGATGTTATCCTTGTTATTATCTTCTGAATCTCATGCCAAGGCATTGATAAAATTCTTGAAGACTGCTCATGTACCTCAGGAGACATCCGTCGATCAGTTCGAAAACTATGTGGCCAATTTGACTTTTGACAATGGCCTAGGCTTTTCCGATGCCGACCTGACACCAGCAGGAAAGAATCACAATAGAGCTCTGCATATCTCCATTGAGTGTGAGGGGATCACCTTATCTCACGTATTGATCGACAACGGCTCTTCTTTGAATGTGCTGCCGACAGCTGTGCTCGATAAACTTGTCTGTAAAGGCATTGAACTGAAGCCTAGTGACGTTGTGGTACGTGCTTACGATGGTGCGAAGAGCGTTGTCCACGGTGAAGTGGTCCTCCCTATCAAGATAGGACCTCAAGTCTTCAACACTATCTTTCACGTAATGAACATTCGTCCTGCCTATTCCTGCTTGCTGGGACGCCCTTGGATTCATGGGGCAAGTGTTGTAGCTTCGTCTCTCCATCAAAAGCTGAGGTATCCAATAGAGGGTAAGATCGTCACTGTGTGTGGGGAAGAAGAGTATATTGTCAGTAGTGTGCATACCTTCAGATACGTCGAGATGGATGGTGAATTCTTTGAGACTCCTTCTCAGTCATTCGAAGTAGTTCCTCCGACTAGTCCTGTCCTTAAGCCAACTTCCTGTGTGCCCAAGGTTATTCGTGCTCCTCCTGCTATGATTTCTCTGAAGGACGCTCAAGCCGTGGTTGAAAATGGTGGTCGTACTGGTTGGGGTCAACTGATCAACGTACCGTACAAGTCTGACAAGTCTGGTCTGGGGTTTAACTCTGAAAAGATGGTCAAAGACCAAATTAATGTTGTAGAAGATGCTGACAGCGATTGCGACCTGGATAGCTGGATTTTCCCAACAATTGGTGACAGACTCAATAATTGGAAGGCTGAAGACACTGTCCCGATTTCCTTTAGTCAAGAGTAATTGTTTTGGTCTATTTTAGTGTTGCAAATTTTTAATTTTTACAATTGAACTTCTTAAAGCATTGTGTCTATGCCCGGGGCACAATAGCTATTTTGTTAAGGGTTTTGTCATTTTCATAAGCATATTCACATTCAATAAATCAATGGACTTTTTGCATTCAAATATTGCGCTCTTTATCTTTCCTGTCATCTTCCAAACAAGCTATGTTTTCTTACACACACTCACGTAACAAATTGCAGATCCATACCCACTCTGGATCCTGTTGATAATAGTTCTACTACTGTTCATTATGACTTTGAAAATCCGATCTACCAAGCCGAGGATGGAAGTGAGGAAGATTGTGAAGTACCTGGAGAACTTGCCAGACTGTTACTGCAAGAAGAAAGGACTATACAGTCGCATGAAGAGTCAATCGAAATTGTAAACCTGGGTAGTGAAGTGGACAAGAAAGAAGTCAAAATAGGAGCAGGCTTGGAAAACAGTGTCAAAGGAAGATTGATTCAGATGTTACATAACTATATGGAGATTTTTGCTTGGTCTTATGAAGACATGCCAGGACTGGATACTGATATAGTAGTGCATCGTTTGCCAATGAAGGAAGATTGTCATCCTGTTAAACAAAAGGTTCGTCGCATGCGTCCTGAGATGTCCGAGAAAATCAAAGCCGAAGTTATGAAACAATTTAACGCCGGTTTCCTAGCCGTTACTTCTTATCCTCAATGGGTTGCTAATGTGGTACCGGTACCGAAGAAGGATGGTAAGGTGCGAATGTGCGTCGATTATAGAGATCTGAATAAAGCGAGTCCCAAAGATGACTTTCCACTCCCGCACATCGATGTTCTGGTAGATAACACCGCTCAACACAAAGTATTCTCCTTCATGGATGGATTCTCGGGTTATAACCAGATTAAGATGGCACCTGAAGACATGGAGAAAACTACGTTTGTGACGCAATGGGGCACTTTCTGTTACAAAGTAATGCCATTCGGTTTAAAGAACGCCGGGGCAACGTACCAGCGTGCTATGGTGGTTTTGTTCCATGATATGATTCATCATGAAATAGAAGTATATGTGGATGACATGATAGCCAGATCTCATACTGAAGAAGAACATCTCGACCATTTGTACAAATTATTTGAGAGGTTGAAGAAATACAAGCTGAGATTGAACCCGAACAAATTCACCTTTGGAGTAAGATCCGGTAAACTCTTGGGATTTATTGTCAGTGGTAAAGGAATTGAGGTTGACCCGGCTAAGGTGAGAGCTATTCAAGAAATGCCTGTTCCCCGTACAGATAAAGAAGTCAGAGGCTTCTTGGGACGCTTGAATTACATTGCCCGATTTATCTCCCATTTAACTGCTACCTGCAAACCCATCTTCAAACTACTGAGGAAAAATCAAGAGATGATATGGAATGACGAATGTCAAGAAGCTTTTGACAAAATCAAGAAGTATCTCCAGGAACCTCCGATCCTGATACCACCAGTTGAAGGAAGACCTCTAATCATGTATTTGACCGTGTTAGAAAATTCAATGGGGTGCGTGTTGGGGCAACATGACGAGTCTGGTCGAAAAGAGCATGCCATATACTACCTTAGCAAAAAGTTTACCGACTGTGAAACAAGATACTCACTGCTCGAGAGAACTTGCTGTGCTTTGGCCTGGGCTGCTCGCCGACTAAGACAGTATATGTTGAATCATACCACTTTGTTGATTTCTAAGATGGATCCCATCAAATACATATTTGAGAAACCTGCCCTCTCCGGAAGAATAGCAAGATGGCAGATGATTTTAACAGAGTATGATATCCAGTATACTACCCAGAAAGCAATCAAAGGAAGCGTGCTAGCTAATCATTTGGCTCATCAAGCAGTGGACGATTACCAATCTATGAATTTTGAGTTCCCAGATGAGGATGTCATGCTTGTTACTGATTACGAAGAACATGGGCCAGATGAAGGACCCGAACTGGGATCCCGATGGACTATGGTTTTCGATGGATCTTCTAATGTGTTGGGCAATGGTGTTGGGGTTGTAATTATTTCTCCCAAGGGTTGCCATACGCCTTTCACTGCTAGACTATGTTTTGATTGTACCAACAATATGGCCGAGTATGAAGCATGTATTTTGGGACTCAGAGCTGCTATAGACCTGAGAATCAAGTTTTTGAGTGTGTATGGAGACTCAGCTTTGGTAATCAGTCAGATCAAAGGAGCATGGGACACTAAACATCCGAATCTCATCCCTTATCGAGAGCGGGTGTTGACGTTAATCCCATACTTTGAGGGGATTACATTCGAACATATTCCACGAGAAGAGAATCAGTTGGCAGACGCCTTGGCCACCATGTCATCTATGTTCAGAGTCAGATGGGACAATGAAGCTCCCATGATCACCATTGAGCGACTAGATGAACCAGCATATTGTTATGAACTTAACGCGGATGAAATAGAAGAGAAACCTTGGTTCCACGAAGTAAAAAGATATTTAGAAGCTGAGGAACATCCCGAAGGGGCATCCATCAATGACATAAAATTTTTGAGGAAGTTTTCCGCTAAATTCTTTTTGAGTAATGGAATATTATACAAACGTAATCATGATTCGACTTTGCTTCGCTGTGTGGATAAAAAGGAAGCAGAAAAGATTATGGAAGACATGCATGACGGTATTTTTGGGACTCGCTCTAGTGGACATACAATGGCCAAGAAGATTCTGAGATCAGGGTATTATTGGTCTACCATGGAAGCTGATTGCCACCATCACTCCAGAACTTGTCACAAGTGCCAGATCTATGCGGATAAAGTACATGTGCCTCCTGCTCCATTGAACGTGTTGACAGCCCCTTGGCCCTTTGCAATGTGGGGCATTGATATGATCGGATAGATTAAACCTACTGCTTCTAATGGACATCGTTTCATCCTTGTTGCTATTGATTACTTTACAAAGTGGGTAGAGGCAGCCTCATTTGCTTCTGTCACCAAGAATGTGGTGGCACGGTTCATCAAGAATAGTCTTATTTGTCGATATGGCATCCCTGAAAGAGTTATCACGGACAATGGCACCAATTTGAACAACAAGATGATTACTGAACTCTGCACGCAGTTCAAAATAAAACACCATAACTCTTCTCCGTACCGGCCAAAGATGAACGGCGTCGTGGAGGCTGCTAATAAGAATATCAAGAAGATCATACAAAATATGACAGTAACGTACAAAGACTGGCATGAGATGTTACCGTTTGCTCTTCATGGTTATCGTACTTCAGTACGCACTTCGACAGGGGCAACTCCTTTCTCTTTAGTCTACGGAATGGAAGCCGTCTTACCGGTGGAAGTTCAGATTCCCTCTCTAAGAATCATGAAAGAGGCAGGTTTAGACGAGGATGAATGGATTCAGACTCGACTTGATCAGATAAATTTGATTGATGAAAAGAGACTCGCGGCTGTTTGTCATGGGCAGACATATCAGAAGCGCATGACCCGGGCATTTAACAAAAGGGTCAAGAGACAGGTGTATCAAATTGGCGACTTGGTGATCAAGCGTATCATTCTACCACAAGGTGATCCCAGAGGCAAATGGACCCCCACATACGAAGGGCCATCTGTAGTTAAGAAGGTATTCTCTGGTGGAGCCATGATACTTGCTACAATGGATGGCGAAGACTTCCCACATCCCGTGAACGCAGACATAGTTAAAAAATACTACGCATAAAAGAGACCCGCTAGGTCGACGTACCTAGGCAAAAGTAAGGGCATCCCGGCGAACCAAAAGGGTTCGGGCAAAAATTAGGGATAAACATATAAAAATGTACACCCGGCAAGTCGAAAACCTGAAAAGGCGGCTTGGGCAAAAAAGGGTATCCTGGTGGACTGAAAACCTGAAAAGGCGGTCCAGGCAAAAATTAGGGATTAAAAGCGTATGACTATGTCCCGTTCTCAGACAGCTTCATCCAAGTTCAAGGGACTGAACAAGCCAATCACTTCTATCCGACAGCAGGAGATGAGATGCTTGAAGACATAATGACAGTAGCAGAATTAAAATCAATAGGACTTTTCCTTCATAGCTTTTTCTTTATGTTCTCGACAATTTCCTCTTACTAGGATTTCTGTCTCTTTGTACACAAATTGCCTGTTTATAGGCCCTCTTTCAAAATCAATACAATTTTGTTTCCAAAAAAAAAAAGAAAAATGCTTTTGTTTTACTTTCTCTGTTTTGTTTGCGTAAACGTCCATTGATTTAGATTGAATTGGTATATGCATTTGAATATG
Organism: Lathyrus oleraceus; assembly: GCF_024323335.1. Taxonomy (NCBI): domain Eukaryota; kingdom Viridiplantae; phylum Streptophyta; class Magnoliopsida; order Fabales; family Fabaceae; genus Lathyrus; species Lathyrus oleraceus. The sequence continues at coordinate 509,524,697 of NC_066584.1, read as the reverse complement.
ATCGATGTTTATCAAAAATACATGCATAAAATAGAGATCACAATTACTAAAAGACTCCGGGATCGAGGAGAAGGTCTAACCATGCATTCCAATGAATCCGGTTGCTAATTCTATTCCCCAACAAAAACCAGCTATTTCCCAGAAGAGGTTGGCATCACCAGACAGACTGGTCATCTCTTCCGTCCCCAGCCAGGCTCTGTTGAGTGTTTCCACCATCAGACAGAAATCAAGCATCCCCAGCTAAGAAAGGGTCATCAATACAAGTATCTCCAACCAGAAGATGGGGATTTATTTTCCCCAGGGAGTCGCCAGGAAAAACTTTTCAGACGCATAATTCATTCATTACATCATTTCACAACATACGCATGCATACATTGTTCGCATGTATTTTCGAAAGCATAAAACATCTCATGCATCATGACAGGGCATGAGGCTAACTTTGTTTTTCAGGTTAATTATCCTCCTGATACAGTCAAAACAAAGGTCCATTCAGACGGACATCTTTATCAATTACATTCAAGATTTACATTTACATCTTTCAGATATAATCCACATGAACATTCGTTCGGACAAGCACTCTGATATTCTCCTAATGGTGGCATCTTTAAGCCCATCCCAGATATTCATTGCAAATACAACATATATAAATGCTATCAGATATAGCCTAGCGTACGGTTCATTCTGACTCAGCTCAACATATGACTCCTTCAACTCAGATACGATCTAACGTACGATCCATTCTGACCTTCAACTACTCCAATACGGTTTAATGTACGACCCAGTTGGACCTTCAAATCCTCAGATGCTACCCAGGGTACGGTATATTCCGGGGTGTAGTCTAGTGTACGACTACTTTCTTCTTCAGATACAGCCTAACGTACGGCTCATCCTCCAACTGCTCCAATACGGTCTAGCGTACGACCCATTTGGATGTTCACCACTCGGATACGATCTAGCGTATGATCCATTCTGATCTTTATTCCTCCGATACTACCCAGCGTACGGTACATTCTGAAACGTGGTCTAGCGTACGACTACCCTTTCATCCTCAGATACAGCCTGATGGACAACTCATTCTGCAACTCGGATACGATCTAGCGTAAGATCCATTATGATCTTTCATCCTCAGTGAAGTCACCGCCTAAGGGACGACTCACTCTGCTACTTAGATACGGTCTAGCGTATGATCCATTTTGATCCCTTATCCCCAGCAGCGTATAACACACTCTGACTCCTCAGCGAAGTCGACAGCCTAATGGATGACTCACTATACGGTCTAGCGCATGACCCGGTATGACACCCATGTCTTCAGATATCGCCTAATGTACGACGCACTCTGAAGCTCTCATCATCAAACTTCCTGGATGGCATCTATAAGCCTATCTTCATCAAGACTAACTGTTGATTAACAAGTGAAAATTTTGGGGCATTCTAAGTGTTCAATAATCTTCCACCTCCAGACCACGAATGGTGTACACACCATTCTAACTCTCTCGGTTCAAGAATATTGAACATGGGCAGCTGTCATACCCCAAAATTTGCCCGTTAATGTTACAAGGCATTTTTTAAGGCACTCCAACTTATTTTTCAAGGCATTGATCTTAAAGGAACAAAGACCCAACTCACAGATGGCCAAATCCAGAAAATGGCCCAAACCGGCATGCTCGCTAGGCGAGCAACTCCTTCTCCTAGTGAACCCTTCGCTACGCCACTCGCCTAGCGAAGCTTGCGAATATCAGAAAATTCTGGGCTTCATTCTGAGCCCATTAGGTCACAAAAACTATTATAAATACCAAGGACCTCATTCAGAAAAGGGGGAGGACGAAAACGGGAGATAGAGAGAAGGCACAGAAAACCCTGGAGGCTAACCCAGAGAACTCAGAGCAACCCTAAAGGAAACCCTGAAGGAAACTCATCTGCACCAAGGTTATCTCCGCCCAACTCAATCCGGCGCCAACCCTAAGAGTGACTTGCCAATTCAAGGTTGCAATTCAATTGCAAACAGGTTTGCATTACCATTACCGCTTTATGTTCTTAATTTGCATGTGGCATTATGGTTGAATTCATAAAATATCTTAAGTCTTGCATGTGAATTTAAGTATGTATGAATGTCTTGAACGTTTAACCGTGTAATTTCTATGATGGATGCCATAGGGTTTGGAGCTTTCCGGAATTGTATTGTTATTAAAACCAGAACCCGCAGCCGCTCGCTAGCACATCGCTAAGCGAGCATGTAGTGAGCATTCGCTAAGTCGTCGCTAGGCGAGGCAGGAGCGAACGTGACAGTCGCTGAATTTTTCGTTCTGATTTTGCTTATCTGACATGTTTTATTGTAATCATGCATTATTCGCCTAACACTGTTTCTGTTGTGATGCCTTTTATTTGGTGCAACTCTTGATTGCACCCTGATTTGGTATTCTGACCTGTTTGCTGAATTTTGTAAGGGTTCACATACTCCCGGAGAAGGTAGCTTGCTAGGTATTCCACTTTATTTGTGGGATACCCTTGTGGAGATTCATCCTAATTACCTAATTGACTTTAATGTGGAGATTCATCCTAATTACCTAATTGACTTTAATGTGGAGGTTCATCCTAATTACCTAATTGATTACAACCACCTAATTGATTATAAAATATTGCCTTTGGATATGTGATCTTGGACCTCTCTTTGTTGCCTTACGATATTACGGTATTATGGTCATGTCCCGCGAATGTGGGGATACACTTAGCAAAGACCCTTCGATTAAATCATCATGTCCCTATAAAATAAATCATTGTCCCTCGGATGTTGCCTGCGAATATATGATTTTGTCCCCCGATGACCCGTCGTTGTAGCCTACGGTTAAATGATGATCGCCCCTTTGAATGCTAAGGTATCCTTACAAATGTTGCCTTCAATGACCAATCGATGACCCTACGATGACCCTTTTACATCCAAAGGGATAAGACTACTTACTTCTCAATAGTAAGGACAGTTTTACCCTCATAAGGATAGGAAATGCCCATAAAGACCTTGGGTAGGTATAACTCTTAATTGTTGGCTCACAACCTAAAACATTTTTCATACCTCACACTTTGCAAATACTAGAAAATCACCACTTGGTATACATTCGTACTAGAATCATTGCCAAGTTATATTTTTTCTAAACCGCTTTCAAAATTAAACGAGATAAATACTTTGTATACATTCGTACAAGAATCATTACAAAGTTAAACTCTCTTTTCAAAACATTTTTTAAGCAATTCACAAACACTTTTTTCAGACAAACATAAGTGACCAAGCAATTAAGAGCCCATGGATAACCATGGATACAAAGGGTGCTAACACCTTCCCTTTGTATAATGTACCTCCCGAACCCAAAATCTAATTAAGGTCTTTCCTGTTCTTTTCCACCTTTCCTTATTGGATAAAAGAAAAGTCGGTGGCGACTCTTGCTATCCGCGATATTTGCTTTCCAAAGCAAAAACACACCAAAGTCAGTTCACCGTATGACTGTTACAAAGGATCCCCAGAGTCATTGATTCACAAGAATGTTTGACGCTTACGGGAAATACTTTCCGGTCGTCAACTCCATCAAGGGAATCTATTCTGGGTGAGGTTCTCGTACCGACTCTTACGAAGTATTCACCTCGGGAGTCCGTACTACGCAACCATCGACTGGGTTCTAGATAGGGTACTCAGAGTCATGGATTCAAAAGACTGTTTGACGCTTACGGAAAATACTTTCCGGTCATCAACTCCATCTAGGGAATCTATTCTGAGTGAGGTTCTCGTATCGATCCTTACGAAGTATCCACCTCGGGAATCCATACTACGCAACCATCATTTCTAGTTGGTCAAAGTTTCAATGTTCTAAAAGGTTCTTAGAGTCATGGACCCCTTTGAAACATCGAAGCTTACGAGGTATACACCTCGGGCGACAATATTTGCAAAAGGATCAACTCTAAGTGAGGTTCTCGTACCGACTCTTACGAAGTATTCACCTCGGGAGTCCGTACTACTCAACCATCGTCCTATCTTATGTTTTGTTTTTCTTTCACTCTAGACTCGGGTGTAGAGTCTTTCCCACATGGTTTGCAATCAAAATCCAAGTATCCAACACATTGGAACCAATATACAACAAATATATCAATATAATAATAAAGATAATAAAAAGCAATAAATAAGGAAAAGCCACATAATTTAAACAAACAAAGGCACACAAACGTCCTAACTAGGCTTGACCCACTTAGGGATTTTCTGATTCCCCAGCAGAGTCGCCATCTGTCGCACCTCCAAAAATGGGGATACGACTTTAAAACGAAGCGCGATCGCACGCTCGCAATGATGGACTGAACAGAGTCGCCACCGAACTTTATTTATTCCTAAAAAGGAAAGGGGAAATATCGATAAAACCCAAGACAAAACGACAATGATTATGGTCGTCGCAACCAATATCAGGGTTCGGGAGTCGGTTACGCAAGGGGAAGGTATTAGCACCCCTCACGTCCGTTGTATTCAACGGGAACCGTTGAGTTAGTTTCGTTTTGAATGTTAGCTTATGTTAGTCTTATCAAGTTATAATGAGGGAGAGAAAGAATAGAAGAGAGAAGAAATGTTTTTGGATTTTTGACGAAGGACTAAACCTAACTTTTTTATTAGTGGGCCTGACAAGATTTAAAAATCCTGCTCCTACGTATCTCAAAAGAGAAATCAAGGCTTACGTAGTTCTGGGTAGAAAAATTTTGTTTGTTGGTCGATTTTAGCGAAAGCTATACTGTATTAATCGACGAAAACATTGTTTTACCCAAAACAGATGAGGAGTGGACGCATACCACACATCGAACGGATTTATAAATCTACATTCAGAAAAGCGTCACTTATCTCGACTCAACAATCGTGGCCGAAACATTGTTTTGCATCATCTTAAGACGATATATCTTCCATTTATGAAAAAGGTTTTTGATTAATCGCACGGCGGCGAGAAAAGAGTTTGATTGGTTGGATGTATTTTGAATGATGGCGAGAACTTGGATGAGCGAGATATCTATCTCGAATCCTAGTCTCAGGAGTGCACAGTATACACCATGTTCCATTTCCGTCTTTATTGAAAGAGGTTAAGATAGGAATTAAGCATTTTGGAATTTGATTGAGAAAGGGTTTGAAGAAACCGCATTGACAATTTTAGACGATGGCGAGAGCTAAGATAGGCGAGGCATACGTCTCGAATCTTAATCTCAGGAGTGCATGGTATACACCATGTTCCATTTCCACCTTTATTAAAAAAATGTTAAATAAGAATTAGGTATTTTGAGTTTTGTTGTGAAAAAAGACTTGACACTAGATCAAGTATTGATGGACGTTTAAAAGAAATTTGAATGAGTGTTTGAGAGAAAACAAAGTGGATAAATTTGGATGATGGCGAGAGCTAGGATTGGCGAGATATACATCTCGAATCCTAGTCTCAGGAGTGCGCGGTATACACCACGTTCCACTTCCATCTTATTGAAAAGGTCTTAACTATGAATTAATATTTTTTGAGTTTTTATTGTAAAAAATGGCTTGACGTTGAATCAAGCGTTTGGTGAAAGTTTGAAAGAAATGGAATAGAATAGGATGGAGAAATGAATTGATTTGTTTATTGAGAAAATACTCGACGTTGGATCGAGTCATTATTTTTGTATTTTTTGGAAATGGTTGATTTTATTCTTGTGTTAGTATCTAACTAAATAGTCAAACAAATAAAGAAATAAAACAGTACAAAATTATTACACATCGGGGGAGTGGGGTACATTTTGTCAAATGGGGATTCAAAACCATGAAATAATTAAATCGGGCCCAAATAACAAATGATGCAAAGTATGAGTGTAAGTGCAAGAGAACCGGCTCATTGTAAGAAAGCCCAAGAGTAAGCTATGTGAGGTTGATGGCGATGCTTAAAAGCAATCGACTTACAAGGGTATGAAAATGGGCTCGATATTGAATCGAGAAAAGTGTGATTTTAATAGTCTAAGACGGCTTTGAATGGATGATGAAATTAAAAGAAATCAAATTTTTGTTATTAAACAATAATGAAACTATGAGTATAGGAGAAATTATAATAAAACATAAACATAAAAAAATGAATGCTAAAAGAAATAAAATGCTACATATAGGTATCGAACCCACTCCACTAAAGACTATAAAACTACCCTCTCTCCACTAGACCATTTATGATTGTTTATAATTTAAACAACAACTTAGATATATAAACCAAAATAGATTACAGTATGAATTAAAAAAAAATGGGGTGGTCTAGTTAATGGACGATTAATTAAAAAAATAAAAAGGAGAAATCCCAAAAGGTGACCCTAGCCGCCTGGCTGTTGGGTTCAAAAGGTTAGGGATTGGGAACACAAAATAACATTTAACTAAAACTAATACCAATAAACCACAGTTAATGACCACTTGAAAACTCTAAACGTTCACTTAGTAGGATTTAAAGGTCTGCTTAAAAAAAGAACAAATAATGAATAAATAAAAAAAAGAAAAGAAAAGGTAAGGACGCAGATGAGAGTCCCAGAACTCAATCGTCCTCCTCTCTCTATCTCACACCCCTCTCAACCTTCGTCATTCACTCTCAATCGCTCTCCTCCCTCATCGTCCTCGCGTCCTTTCAATCTCTCGACCTCTCTCACTATCAAAAACCTTAAACTTTATTTCCTCAAATCATCAAATAAAACCTAATCCTACACTTCCAACAACAAGCACTCAAAAAGGATAACATGAGAAGGAAAAGTTCTCACATAGGTTTCACGGCGGTGGTGAAAGGTGTGAAGAAGTCGGGCGGGAAATAGCTTGAGCAGCGGAGGGATGTGAGGTGCGGCGGCGAAGGTTTGTGGTGTTCTCGAAGTTAGCCTCCCAATCCAGGTATTTGATTTTGGGATTTAGGGTTTCGTTTTGAGATTTTTTTTCGCCCCAAGGTTTTTCTCCCTTCCCCCGATTCTCTCTTCTCCTTTTATATTTTGCAGATTAGGGTTTCGATTTGGTATCCAAAGATTCAATAGAGAAACTTCATGGAAATGCTTTTTGTGCTCAAAATCGGGTTGTCCTGTTTGATGCTACAATCTGGAAATGGTAATTCTACCTACGCACTTTTTCGCTCTAACTTTGTCTCAATGCCAATTTGGGATTTTTCTAAAATTTTAACGTTTGGTAATTATTTTGTGTTACTGCAGTGAAATGGTTACAAGTATGAGTAGCCTCGGTTTGTACCAGATGATATTCAAGTGTTAAGAGCAGCAGACCAGTTGGAGAGAGACCTTGTGCAGATAGCTGTTGAGGATTCAGTAGATAGTGATGATGGTGGTAAAGCAGTAATTCGTGAGATGCCTTCAATATTATGTTGCTAAGTTAAAATCTGGCTGTGGATCACGAAATACATTTATTCCAAAAATGTCGGCACTGACGAGATGCACTATTGGCTAAAAATTGCAAGTTTGTTCTGGTTTGGTGTGTTTTTGTGCAGGTCACAGGTTGTAATTTTGGTGAAATTCGACGCTTCGGTTGTGTCATTAGCAACAAGATGAACAAGATGGATTGCTTCTCGTTGATGAGAACGAACTTGTTCTTCGGCGTGTCTCATTTTCTGCAAAGCATTCCTTGACAGATAAGTTGATCCTTAATCTCCAAAACTGTCTGACTGATAGCGTGAAATATAATGATGTTGGCTTATTGTCAAACCAGATTGCTTTTCAACAACTTTAATAATATTCTCAACTTTCTTTTTTTTGAAGGGAGCTTGTATATTCCTTGGAGAAGGTCATTTTTGTGGATGTTGATCAGATTATTAGGACTGGCATGGGAGAACTCTATGGCATGGATTTAAAAGGAAGACCTTTGGCATATATTCCATTTTGTGATAACAATAAGGATATAGATGGATATTGGTTTTTGTTTGCCACGTCTGGGACTGTTTCATGGGTGCACAAGGATGGTTTTTCTCATAGCAGGTTTTGGTTTTGGTGTAGGACTAGTTTTGGTGCAGGATTGGTCTTGGCGCAGGCTGCAGGTAACAACAGTGTCTAACCCAAATGCAAACACACTTGACCACCTCTCTCACATGTTGGTTTGATAGAGCTGAGCCTCAAGCTTGCAGCCGGTTTTCTAACTGCAGGATGCAAGATCATGATGAATTACTGCAGGTAATGTCATGTTTGGTTGGTTCCCTCACTGGTAGGATTGGCTGCAGATACCAAGTGATGGTCATGCTGCAATGACTGATGCACAACCATGTTCACTTGTAACTTGACATACTCCATGTGCTGTAGGTGATGTCCAGGTTAGGCTGGAATTTTCAAGGGCCTGAATGGTATTGTTCTGGCAGATGGTTACCAATGGATATTCCATTACACACCCTGATGTTGTTTGCAGGTTCATCAACCTTAGGTTTGTGTAGTTACCACATCTAACGGTTACTATGTCAAACAAGCTGCTGTCATGGAACACTCACTTGTAAATAAAATTGATGAAGTCTTTTCTCCTAACACATATTATGAACAATATATTTCTCATTTGTTCATGTTCATTAGGATTGTACTTGTAGGATTTATGTAATATGATGAACTTGTGAGAAAATGTTGTGAAATGTAATTTGGAGCATGACTTTGTAGTTTATGGAAATGGATATGCAATGGTAATTGAATGTAATTGGTCATGAAAATGTATGTATGAAAATGAGTTTAGAAATGTTTGAAAATGTTATGAAATGTGGTGTATGTGCTATTTTGATTTGAGATGAACTATGGATGGAAAATGGATCATGCTTGGTTATAAAATGGATATGGATTTTTAGGAATAATCCAAAACTAATCTAAATGTCAATTAAGAATCAAAAAACCAATAAAACCAATCAAATTAATCTATAATTTGTTAAAACTACTTTGATGTCAACTTCTAACATTTTATTTGGAAATTAAAAATCAATTAGAGTTTGAATCATTAGTAAAAACACAATTAAGATTAAATTGAAATTTGGAATTAGACTTAATTTGAAATTAAAATCAAATTGAAAATTAAAAAGTCAAATAGTTAGAATCCATTTTATAATCAAAAAAACCATGATCAAAAAACCTAGATAATGACCAATGTTTATAAAAAGATATGGATTTGGGAATGAATGGTTGCCTTTGGTCATGAATGTATGCAAATAAACTTTAAGCCAAGTGCCAAATAAAATATGAAAAATGAAAAAAATTCAGGACCAAAATCGGGGTATGAAAGTTGGGTTTGTAGAAGTTCTTTTTTTTAGGAAGAGTAAATAAAAAGTTTGAAAAAGTCAATTTCATTTAGTGTTTTAATAGAATGTTTGTTTAAATATTATGGATCCATTGTTTTTTAGATTTAAATTTAAAATTTAGATTTTTGGGTCAATGGAGTGATGGAAGGATAAAAGCCCATTTTTATTTTATTTTATTATTACTATTTATTTATTTATTTACCCATTCTCTTTTCACTTATTTTTATGTAAAGTATATATAGACTATTATTACTATAAATTTAATTATTATTTTTTTCGGGGTTACTTAACTATTATTTTAATATTTTATTTGTAAATTTAAAATTAATCATGGATTCAATACTTTATTTGTAAATTTAAAATCAATCGTTAATTTAGTTCGTAAATTTGTTTGAGCTACCATTTTCGTATATGTTTGATTAAACTCGTGCAACTTCTAGGTTCGTATGAATTATGTTCTAAGTCATATTTTCATAATAACCTTCATCACTTGATCGCCCTAATTATCATGATAAATCATTAAAATCACACAATTCTCGATTCAAAGTCAAGCCCATTTTTCAAATACCTTTGTAAGTCGGTCGCTTTTATGCATCGCCATCATCCTCACATAGCTTACTCTTGGGCTTTCTTACAATCAGACCTATTCGGTTATTAATTAATCGAGTAGATGATCGATTCACTAAATAAAATTCATTTCATTCATAAATACAAAATTAAAACCTCGATCCAATTTCGAGTATTTTCATTCAAAATTAAATTAACCACAATCAAATACCATTTCATTTGGGAAATAAAAAGGGGGATGGTTTTGAGTTTTCAACTCCTCTCCTCGATTATTTGAATACGAGTTCTCTTACTCGGTTAGTCAAATAGTCGTCACTTCTATCCACCTAAGCACAAACAAATTGAATCATTTTTATAATAAGAAATGAAAAGGGATATGACTTTGAGTTTTCAATTTTTCTCCTCGACTATTTGAATACAAGTTCTCTTACTTGGTTAGTCAAATTATTGTCGTTCCTCCACAAACTTCTAAACCCGATTAAATCAAATTATTTTCATAATAAGCTAAATAAAAAGGGATATGACTTTGAGTTTTCAACTTCTCTCCTCAATTGTTTGAATACGAGTTCTCTTACTCGGTTAGTCAAACAATTGTCATTTTTTTCCACAAACATACAATTTAATAAAATCATTTTTTAACAAATTATACGAAAAGGAGATGGTTTTGAGCTTTCAACTCCTCTTCTCAAATGCTTGGATATGAGTTGTTTTACTCAGTCATCCAGGTATTTGTCGTTCATACTAAAATATGGCAACCATATACCATCTTATTTTCATAATTACTCAGATGAAACAGAAAGCGGTCTAGAGTCTTCTATTCCCTTTCCCGACTATTAGGATACGAGTTGTCTTACTCGACCATCCGAGTAATCGTCATCCATTCAAAACACCTTAATTATTATCCAATCCTTTTCATAATTACTCAGATGAAACAGAAAGTGGTCTAGAGTCTTCTATTCCCTTTCCCGACTATCAGGATACAAGTTGTCTTACTCGACCATCCGAGTAATTGTCATTCAACCAAAAATATATCAACCAATCAAAACATCCAACATATCAACTCAATTTGTCACCCCCGTGTGACTGAAACTCTTTTCAAAAAGAACACTATTTAATCATTTCTGATGCGCACAACAAACTAATGCTTAAGCCTCCGCCGAGAGTAGACAAACCAACGTTTAGCCTTTAGGATGCGATCCAAACAGTTGTTCATTAAAAAAACACCAACCAACCGTAGTCCCCGAACTACGAATGCTCTGATTTCCTTACGTAGGCAGGAGATTGTTGTATCTTCATGAGCACACTAATAAAAAACCTCCCCTTTCCCCTTTTATGAGGTTCTCATCCATTTCTATTTTCAATATTTTAAAACCCAAAGATAATAAGCAAACATAAATTAACACTCGAAACACAAATTAGAACTAAAAGGTTCCTGTTGAGTACAACGGACGTAAGGGGTGTTAATACCTTCCTCTTGCGTAATCCACTCCCGAACCTGAATATGGTTGCGACGACCATTATTCCATTCCCTTAAGGTTTTATCGATATTTTCCTATTCCTTCATTGGGATAAATAAAGTTCGGTGCGACTCTGTTCGAACACATTTTTCTACGACCATCGCGAGGAATCGTATTTTTCGAGATGCGACACTAGGCTTTTCAAGTTATTAAAAGGAAAGGATTCAAAAGTTTTATTCGACAAATTCTATTAATCCATTAAATAGTTTGCATATAATAATATAACTTCATTAAAAAAAAAATTATATATATATATATATATATATATATATATATATGTATATATAAACAATTTATTCTATAAAAAAATAATTATTTTAAAATTAATAATAACTTAATTTTTGTTTTTTTAATAAATATAATAATTTATATTATTATTAAAATAAAAAATAATTATAAATGAGGTAGAATTTCAAAAATGCCACCTAACATTTGCCACATCATCAACTTAGTTGACACGTCATAAAAAATAAAACTCACATGAAGTGGGAGACTAAATTTTCGAAAAAATTGAAAGAGGGACCAATAGATTGGATTTTAAAATGGAGGGAGCAAAATTGGAATTTAAAAAAAAATGAGGATCAAAGTCACAATTAAGCCATTAAATTGATATATATGGTAGTATGAACATAAGTGGTTTCTAGGTGTAAGCATGGAAGAATTAAGCGAGAGGACTTTGCTAGTATTATGGACAAAGTCTCCAATAATCTAGCATCTTGGAAATGTAAACTTCTAAATAGCCTAGGTTGTGTTACTCTTGCTAATTCTATTTTGATTGCGATACATGTTGTCGCACCTCGAAAAATGAGAACATGACGCTCGCGAAGCGCAATCGCATGCTCGCGGGATGGGCTTAACTAAGTCACCACCAAATTTTATTTATTCCCAATGACGGAAAGGAAAATATCGATAAAACCCATAAAAGAAAGACAATGATATTGGTCGTCGCAACCAAATCAGGGTTCGAGAGTCGGTTACGTAAGGGGAAGATATTAGCATCCCTCAAATTCGTTGTACTCAACGGAAACCGTTTGGTTAATTATGCGCATTAGTGTTAGCTTAGAAGAAAAGAAAAGGTTTATTTTTTATTAGGGTGTGAAGAAAAGAAAAGAGAAAATGTTTTCGATTTTTTTTATTAATGTACAAAAAAGAAATGACTTAAAAAAGTTTTTATTATCAAGGGAAAATAAGAATAAGATTAAAAGAAAAGGGAAAATATTTTTGGATTTTTTATTAATGTGCCAGACGAGACTTTGGATCTCGCTTCTACGTATCTTTGGGTGCAATAGAGAACTCAAGAAATACGTAGTTCTGGGTAGAAAATATTTATTTGTTGGTCGATTTTAGCGAAAGGTATCTTGTATTAATCGACGAAAAAATATTGTTTTATCCAAAACAGGTGAGGAGCGGATATTTGCATCATATTGAATGGATTTATAGATCTACATTCATAGGAGACATCATTTATCTCAACTGAACAGTGTAGCACCTCAAATTTGCACCTATCATTGTGCATATCATTTCATATTAAGTCATAGCATATCATGATACATTGCATAGCATTTGCATTGTCCCCAGTTGCCTCAAGAGCAAGCAAGCAAGAATTAGGTCAAACTGATCAGGAGATCAGTCAACCAGTCAAGCAAGGATGTTTCTCAAGGAATCAAGGTCCTAGGGTTTGTCCATCATGTTCACATGCCTTTGGGGTCTTTTTGAAGTGTTCAAGTCAAGGGTTGAAGGCTCAAATGTCATCAGTCAATGCAAAGCCAGGTCAGAAACCCTAGACAGTCAACAATCAGTCAAAGCAGTGGATGGTGGCCATTCTTGTGGAATTTGGGCACCATGATCAATCATCAAGAGTTCATACAACTTGAGACATCATTTGAAGTCAAGTTCTCAAGGAGTTAGGGTTTGGAATTCATCAGAAATGCTTCAGTCATCCAAAACCCTAGAAAAGTCAAACTTGGTCAACAGTTGATTTAATCAATGATTTGGTGGATAGAATTGATTTGAAGGAGCTCATTCATGCTTGTATAAGCCTCATCTATCATGTCAAACCTCATCATGGAAGAAAATCAAGTCAAAACAGAAATTTTCCAGAAATAGAAAGTGGACCTGTAATTTCAATTGCCAAAAATGGAAACTTCTTGATCTTAAACTTACATCATGATACAAGCTTCAAATGAATTTTTGCCCAACATGAAAGTTGAAGATCTTGTTCTCCCATTTTCAAAAAGTCCAAGAACTCTCAAATCCCATGTATGGTTGTCAAGATATGATCCAATCATTTTCACCAAATTTTGAACTTCAACTGAGCATATCTCTCAAACCATAAGGCCAAATTTGGTGGGGTTTTTTCCTACAAACCACATTTTTCATCCTCTTTCCAAAAATATAAATTTCATGACCTAAAACCTTGCCAATCAAAATGGCATTTTTGGACCTATTCCTTTAAAATTCAAAGTTTGACCAAACTTTGACTTTTTGAGTTTTTGACTTTTTCTTGACTTGGCCAATTGGGAAATGTTCTAAATCACATTTGTGACTTGTCTCAAGCCTTGAACCATGTTCATTTCACTATTTCACTACCATTTTGGACAAAATTCAAAGTTGGCATTTTTATGCATTTTGGTTCATTGAGTAAAAGCAAGTACAGCAGTACATGTACAAACCACAAACAGCAATTTGGAAAGTTTTTTTTCTGCTCATTTCAGGCCCATTCGACCAAGTATTGCACCTCCATTTTCCACATTTTTCAAATTGGCAAATTGTACCATTGGTTTCAATAAGCAAGGACATGTTAACATTTGATGTGCAGACCACAAATAGCAACTTAGTTGGTCATTTGCTGTATGTACCAAGGCCCATTTGAGCAGCCTACACACCTCCATTTCCATTTGCTCCACTTAGCAATTTTTGCAAATAGGTTCATTAAGTCAAAACCAGATTACCATTTGATTAACTAACTCTAAACAGTCACATAAAAGCATTTGCTCAGCTCATTCCACAACCCTAAGTTTTGCAGCCACACGACAGAAAACACACTCTCACTCTCTTCTTGCAAATTGGCATTTGGAAAAACTCTGAGCAGATCATCAAAGCACACAAGTTCCTCTTGCTTCCTTCATTATCTAGACAACATCTTGAACACATTCTCATCATCATTTCTCAACTGAAACACCTTCCCTAGCTCTGCATCTTCAAGAGCACTGTTAATGGCAGATATTGGGCTGGACCAGGTTATGTATTCTTGAGCTATTTTTCTGCAAGCATTCAACCTTTGGAAGCTGTGTGACTACCTGTTTCGAGCTATATCCCTCAATCCATCACTATTTCCAGCTTTTCTTCAAAAACAAGTTAGTTTTCAATCCTTTTCTTTCTCCAAACTATATCATGTTTTTGGTAGGTCTTATCATGCTGAGTACACTACAATTTGTTTTACCTGAAATGATGATGTTATAAGGGAGAAATCCGGATTTGTATTTTTGTACATGAAGTTGTTCTTACCCGATTCTTGAAAACTATGGTGTTTTAGTGGTCATGTTTGATGGTTATGTCATGCTTTTTGTGTGTAGGTTCGAATGGTATGGTTAATTCATGTTTCTGGGCATTTCTTTTTTTTTATGAGTAGGTTGATGATGAAGATCATACTGCCATGATAAACCCTAGATGTTTGTTCCAGAAATTTACTTGAATGTGTTGGTTCACTGCTTGCTTTAGTTATGAGAATGTTAACACCATGCTATTGTATGATGCTTTGTTTTAATGTTGGCTGTTGGTGTTGGCTGCAATTGCCTTGTTCCTAAAACCCTAAATGTTGCATGAACCTCTGCTTATGCTTGGTCTGCTGTCAATTAATGCTGTAGGATGATGATGTTGCATGAACAAACTTGTACCAATGTCATGCTTGCTTGCCATGCTATTTAAGTTTCAATTGATGATGACTGATTGATGATGTTGAACACATGCTGCTGTTATTTTTAAAACCCTAGTTTGTTTCTAAAGTCATGTTTGCTGTTATTACCTGTGATTGCATGAACATGCTGTCATTGCCAGGTTAATGCCCTGCTGTTTGAAATCCTATGAACTCTGCACAGAAAACCTTCATGAATTGCATTTGGTATGCTGTTGTTTGTTTGCTGTATGGACATTACATGAATGCCTTGCCATTGTTAAAACTCTAGCTGCATGAGCATGGAATTCCCAGAATTGGCATGAAGTTGGGATTGTTGTATGTTGCTGAATGATGTTGTTGGAACACTAATGCCATGATGTTTGATTGAGTTTGCTGAATATTTGTGTTGGTGATTACATGAAGATGCTGTTGAAACCTTGCTATTGTTAAACTTACCATATCCAGAATTTTTCTCATGACTTTGTTTGTTTTGTATTTAGTTAATGTGTCGTGGCCTTGATCATTTGTTAATGCTTTTGTGCATGATGCTGACTGTTTGCATATGCCCTGCTGCTGTTTTGGAAATCCATGAACACTGCCCAGAAAAATCCATTGAATTGTGTTTGTCATGTTTGGTTGTTGCTGGTTAAATGTTATATGATGAACTTGATGCATATACATGCCACTGCTTGAACATTGTTGTTGACACCCTAGAGCCATTTCCCATATTTTCTTGTTGGCTGCTATGGTTCTATGTTGTATGAATATCACATTTTGTGTTACCATGTTGGTCTACATAAGTTTGTTTGAGATTTGTTGGCCATGATAATTGATTGAGGTTGAGCATTTGAGCTGCCCTGCTGACAATCCCTAAGGGTTTTCTAAAAATCAGAATGTCGAATTTCCATTGATTATTTTGATGTTGTTCATGCTGCTTACCAAATGCTATGCTGTTGTGTGTTTAGTGTTTGAATTTAATTGCATGATGATGGTTTTATGCTGGTCGAATGTTGTATGAACATGAAGATGTTAATGCCATGCTTCCCAAACCCTAAATGCATGATAATTCCCAGAATGTTGGAGCTGATTGGTTGTTGTTGTTGGTTCCATGCGCATGCCACTGTTCTATTGATATGAGAACCAATCACAACATTTTATTTGCCTTGCCAAAGCTGTGTCGTTTTAGTTAGTGATGCTGAATATTACCAAACTGCCATCATTGACTCTTATGTTGACCAATTGCCATACCATCTTGTTCATGTTTGCATCATAATTTCATCCAATTTCCACAATTTATTTCTCATTCAATTTTCATCAAAAAATTATGAAATTTTTTACACATGATCACAAATGAGTCTAGAATTTAATTGTGAATTTTAATTAATTTTCCATTGGTTGGTTTTTAATTGACAATTATTTTCTTGACATACATGCATAAATGACACATTGAGCCATTCCTTTTGTGAAATTGTCATATTGCATCCAATGAGCTTGAAATTTTTTGTGGTAAAACTAGACACATTGACCTTCATTTCCATATAAAGTTTGTGCATTTATCATTTGTGGATTGAGGGTTATGATTTTCTGAAGTTATGTGTTGCATTTGGTGTCATATCATGATCATGTATTTTCACAAATTTTGTTCACACACTTCCTTACATCCAAATGACTCCAAATTTTGCATGAATCATCTATCACATGTCTAGTTTGTGTATGAATTTTCTTGGAATTAATCTTGCTGTTTTCCATTTGATTGAGAATTTTCTTCCATACTTGGTCATTTGTTGACTTTTTGTGCTATGCCTTGCCAAAACTTTTGTGAAATCCTCATACTTTATCACATGATCATGAAATTTCATATGTGATAACTAGACATGTCAAGCTTTGCATTGGTGTTAATCTCATTCATTTCTCTTCTGTTTTCAATTTGATATGATTTTTTGAAGTTGACCTATGCTTGTTGACTTTCACCTTGCTTACTTGAATTTGGTATGACTTCATGATTTTAATTGACTGCCTTCCTCTCATCCAAATGCCATGAAATTTTACATGCTTGCCATGTTAGATGTTAGGATTGAGTGTGATTTATTTGATGATTTTTAAAAATGTTTGGGTTGACTTTTGATGCAAGTCATTCTGTTGACTTTTGTGTGCTTCCCTTTGCCATGTTTTGACTTCAAATATCCATGAAATGACAATGATGCATGATTTGAATGTGGGCCCAATTGTGATTGCTTTCTAATTGGTTGACTTTGACTTTGAGTTGACTTTTCCTTGCTGCCTTGACTTTTTCTTTCATCTTTGACCCTAGGCTAGCCCTAGTGGTCCTTTGGACTTATGTTGAGTTCATCTGTTTCAGGTTGAGCATAGTGCTTCCAAGATCATACCAATTTGATTGATGTTTGTTTGTCTATATTGTGCTAACCTTTTGTTTTGTAGGTGACTCATGTAACTTGAGTCTTGCTTTGCACAGTTGACCTTCTGTGGTTGACTGTTTATCCATTCCTTTTGGTTTTAATTGTTGAACTGTTTACTGATTGGTTTGACTTTTGCAGGTACTTTAGTTGCCTAAGTTCTTTGAACTTGCTTGCTTGCTTTGCTATTTAGCATTTGCTTTTGAGGTATAAACACTTCTTCTTCATGTAGTCTGGAGACCCGGTCTGTTATTTGACCGGGCAAACTGTCTGAAGTCCTCCTTAAGAGGCAATGCCTGTGTTTGTTTAAAATTGTCCCAAGCAGGAAAAGTCCTCATTTGAGGCAATTGGTGGAAGGTAGGGATAAGTAGCCTATCCCCCACTATTCAGTGTGTCCTCTCTCTGCTCCCATTACATGGTTGAAGCATCGAGATAAAAACCCAAGATCTAATCGAGTCAATAATGGGGAAAGAGTTCCATCTTTCTGAACTCCCCCACTTTCTATTATTTGATGCTCTCCCTGATTAGGGATAGAAGCAATGAGGCACACCCCTCATCTCCTTTCATCTGCTTCACCTTAGCCTCTCAATGGCAAGGTTAAGAGCAACACTTACCCCATTCCAGTTGGCCCTAGTGCCTAACCTTTGATGTTTGAGCCCCCCTTGTTGGTGTGTTTATCTTATGCTGTATGTGTTTGTGATTGTTTTGTTTGCCTCTTTAGGCTTTAGTTTGTGCTTGCCCTTGTGCAAGGTAGGTTGTGTGGCTTAACCCTTGTGTGAGCCATACTTAGAGTTGTTTGGCCGAACTACGGCAACTCTGATTCTCATGTTCAGATGAGATACGTAGGCACGAGATGCGATGTCTTGCCGAGTTTTGACTAACGACTAACAGCTAATCCGTGCTTGCTTTCGCCCTCGTTGCGATCGAGCCTTTTCCTTTCTCTCGCCCTCGTTGCGATCGAGCCTTTTTCTTTTCTCTCGCCCTCGTTGCGATCGAGACTTTCCCTTTCTCTCGCCCTCGTTGCGATCGAGTCTTTTTTCCCTGCTGGCCGAACTACGGCAACTCTGATTCTCACGTTCAGGTGAGATACGTAGGCACGAGACGCGATGTCTTGCCGAGTTTTGACTAACCACTAACATCTAATGCTTTTCTCTCACCCCTGTTGTGATTGAGATATCCCCTTTCTCTTGCCCTAGTTGCAATCGAGACTTTGCTTTTTCCTGTGTCTGTTCAGGATAGGTTGGCCCGCGTGCCATTTAGCTAGAAACCTTAACTTAGGGTTGACTTTGCATGACAACATCTAGGCTCGAGTCGTAGTCTCCCTAGTGTTGTGTCTCCCTCTGTTATCTGGTTAGGCTAGATCCTTGTCCCTGCGTAGGGGAACTACATCGCCCTGATCTTCATACCAGATGAAGTATGTAGGCAGGAGATTGAGCTGATCTCTCCGGGCGCCCTTTTTCCTTTTTGTGTGTGTTGCTCGACCTTTGCTAGGCTCGAGTCCCCGTACTCCTTGGCATTTGCTGTCTGTGTGTGTGTTGTTTGACCTTTGCTAGGCTCGAGTCCCCGTACTCCTTAGCATTTGCTGTCTGTTTGTGTGCGTTTGACAGTTATAGGCTGAGTCCCCGACTCCCTATCTATCTGTTGTGTTGTTTAGGTTCGGATGTCAATGTAAGTCCAGTGATTGGCATTTGGGCTCCACGTTTGCCTCTTTGTGTGCGTTTAGGTTCGGATGCTGACATAAGTCCAGTGATTGGCAGTCGGGCTCCACGTTTGCCTGTGTTTTGTTTTGTTTGCGTGCGTGTCAGCCGAGCTACGAATGCTCTGATTCTTCTCTCGTCCGAGAAGATACGTATGCATAGGATGCGACATCCTAGCGAGCATGTGTCGTCTCCCCAGTCCGAACTACTTGGACTCTGATGTCTATGCTAGATAGACTAAGTAGGCCCAGGATGCGACATCCTACCGAGTTCAGTTTCAGTCAGTCTCTTTCTATTCTTTCAGCCAGTTGTGTGTGTGAGTTTTAAGCAGTGTTTAGCAACCAATTTCCTTTCTAGTGTGCGTGGATCCCGTAGAGTACTACGGATGCGTAGGGTGCCTAACACCTTCCCTTCGCATAACCGACTCCCGAACCCATTCTCTTTGGTCGCGAGACCATGTTCTTTCCTAGGTTTACTTCGAGCGTTTCCTTTCCCTCTTTTGGGATAAATAACGCACGGTGGCGGCTCTGTTGTTTCTTTCTTTTCCCGCCGGTTTTTCGCGCGATGCGACAGCTGGCGACTCTGCTGGGGACGTA
Organism: Lathyrus oleraceus; assembly: GCF_024323335.1. Taxonomy (NCBI): domain Eukaryota; kingdom Viridiplantae; phylum Streptophyta; class Magnoliopsida; order Fabales; family Fabaceae; genus Lathyrus; species Lathyrus oleraceus. The sequence goes on along the minus strand of NC_066584.1, from coordinate 509,504,754 downwards.
GAGAAGTTGACCTATGCTGGTCCATCTTCCCTGAGCGAGTCTCTCCTAGCGCTTTCTAGGATTAGGGTTTTGGTTGCTTTCTGCTTGTTGTATTTTGTTGCATTCATTGTATATATTTACATTTATTGTTTGCATTGATTGTGTGCATTGATGTTTGCATTCATATTCATTATTCATTACTGGTTGGCTGTCTGTTTTTCTCTGTGTGGGGGGGGAGTCAGTTGAGGTAAAAGGTCCAATACCCAGACCATGAGTGCAATCTAGGATACCTAGGAATAGAGTGATTCATGGGAAGCGGGTGGTGTACGCCACTTAGCGGAACATTGATATCACGAGCAGTTCAGACTCTGATGGGGTATTATCGGTGCATACATCGGGTGTGCACAGGATAATATTTCTTGAAAGGGTTGTTTATCCTGCGTTTCTCTCAGCCTTACCCTGGCCTAGACTACACCCGTGAGTGGGGAAGGGTTATTCATTACAGGTACTGTTGGTGACTCGGTTCTGTTGGTGACTTGGTTCTGTTGGTAACTCTAGTTCAGACGACAGTTTTCAGTTGACCTTAAGTTGGATTTATGTTCCGATTTTGGCTAAAGTTTCAACCCAGCAATCAGAGTTTGCGCAACCAGCCAGTCCAGTCTGCATCATGTGCATCATAGCATATTTATTTTTCAAAAGAAACGCATTGAAAAAAAAAAAGGTGAAAAAAAAAAAAAAAAAAAAAAAAAAAAAAAAAGAAAAAAACTAATCTCTGCATGCATATCATTTCTCAGGTACATTCACGAGCTTGTCTACTGATAAAGATGGCGACAGTCCCAGAGCCGAAGCGGAAGACCTGTGTCTATGTTTTCCATCGTGAGCCGTTGACTCCACTAGTCGAGTTGGGGAGCCTTGTGATAGGTGACCGTCTGAGGAGTTTTGTTGGGCAGTATGGAGATATCTTGACATTGTTGAAGACAGTAGTGGATCCAGTACCTCTGCAGACGCTACTTCAGTTTTATGATCCAGAGCTCAGATGCTTCACCTTCCAGGATTATCAGCTTGCACCTACCCTTGAGGAGTACTCTATCCTGTTGAGTATCCCTATTCAGCATCAGACTCCCTTCTTGGACGTCCCAAAGGAGGTCGACTTCAGATTGATTGCCAGAGCTCTCCGGTTGAGCGTTGAGGAGGTTGGTAAGAATTGGAGGCCCTGTGGGGAAGTAGTAGGTCTGCCTTTGAGGTTTCTGTTGAGGATTGCCAGAGTTGAAGCAGATAATGGGAATTGGGAAGTTTTTCACGCACAGCTAGCTGTCATGATCTATGGGATCATCCTATTTCCCAGTATGCCGAACTTCATAGACCATGCTGCTATCAGCATCTTTATCAGAGGGAATCCAGTCCCTACCCTCCTTGCTGATACTTACTATGCCATCCACAGTAGGCATGGTAAAGGTGGAGCCATTAGATGCTGCTTACCTCTTCTGTACAAGTGGTTCATGTCGCTTCTGCCAGCCAGTGGACCATTTGTAGATACCCAGAGCACTCTGAAGTGGACTCAGAGGGTCATGTCGCTCACTTCCTACGACATCAGATGGCAGTCATACCGAATGGACGTGAGGGATGTTATCATGAGATGTGGAGAATTCCCGAACGTGCCACTTGTGGGGACCAGGGGTTGCATCAGCTACAACCCAGTTCTCTCCCTTCGCCAGTTAGGGTTTGTTATGAGTCGAAGACCTCTCGAAGCCGAGATAGCTGAGAGTGTGTATTTTGAGAAGAAGGATGACCCTGTTAGGCTGGAGCAGATAGGGAAGGCCTGGAGATCAGTTGGAGTAAAGGATGGGTCCATCTTGGGGAAGAAGTTTGCCATAGCCATGCCCGATTACACTGATTGGGTAAAGAAGAGAGTGGAAACTTTGCTGTTACCCTACGATAGGACGGAATCATTGCAAGAGCAACCACCCTTGATCCTTGCGGATAGTGTGTCTGCTGAGCACTATAAGCAAGCCCTGATGGAGAGTCGGCGTCTGAGGGAGAAGGAGCAAGACACTCAGATGGAGTTGTACAAAGCTCAGGCTGATAAGCTGCATTTGGCCCATCAACTCAGGGAAGTGCAAGGAGAGGATGCTAGCAGAGCGAGGGGGAAGAAGAGGTCGTATGAGGAAATGGAGTCCCTGATGGATGCAGAGCATAGGGAATGTCTGAGACTGCAGAGAGCAGAGGTCGGTTATCAAAAGAAAATCAGAGACTTGGAGAAGCAACTCAAAGACAAAGACAATCAGTTGAAGAAGGAGATGGAGTTGAGACAGAAGTCAGAGGAGTATCTTGGAGGAGAAGTCTTGGAGCTGAGGAGACAGTTGAAAGAGAAGATCACTCCGCTACCAGATTGTTCAGAATGCTCACTGTTGATAGACCAGTGTCATTACCTGAAGACCCTCATCCCTGAAGACCGTCTGCCTTAGACTGTATCTTTGTATTTTGTTGCTGAATCACCTCCAGGCTTGTTGGATGGGATTCATTGGTGTGTAATCCATCTCTTGGATCTTTATTGTTGAGAATCACCACCAGGTTTGTTGGATGGGATTCTCTTTTCTTTGTACTCTGTTTTCGAACATTCAGTTGTATGACTTCTTTTGTACCCTTATTCATATATAAGGCTGTTGATTTTCTCTGTTGCTCTCATTTTTCCCTGTATTCTGTTTATCTCTTTCTTGTTGCTGCAGGTTGCCATCTTTTTCAAGATGAGTCAGGCTCCTTGAATGCCTGAGAAATGAGCATCTCATGTGCATCATGCATATCATTAGACATCATAATCATATCATTTGCATAACAGGTGTTCTTGTGCAGTCTTCTCACTGTGGGTTCCTGTGTTCAGGCAGGATAGCTGATTCAAGACAACACCGCTACTCAACAAGGCTCAACCATCAACGCAACATGGATCAAGTACAAGCCGAGTTGGCAGAGATGAGGGCAAGCATGGCCCAGTTCATTCATATGATGCAAGGGGTTGCACAAGGCCAGGAAGAACTCCGAGCAATGGTCCAGAGGCAAGAAGCTACATTGCCACCGCCCAACCAGCCTCTGCAAGAAGGAAATCCAGTTCCTGAGGTCCCTGCCGTTGCTATTCCCGTCAACGACTATGCTGTAGGTGAAGAGTTGAGGGGTATCCGAGTCAACGGTCAACCGATTGCTCCAGATGCTGTTAGTCCCAGAGTCATCCATGCTCCGGTCCGTAACAGGATTCCAATTGTTGACAGACAAGAGGATTTGTTTACTATGCTCAGTGAAGACGACAACATGTTGGGTAGAAATGATGCGAGAGATTGCAAAGTAGAGGCCCTAGCTGAGAAGATCCGGGCAATGGAATGTCAAAACTCCCTCGGTTTTGACGTTACAAACATGGGATTAGTTGAAGGACTTAGAATCCCGCATAAATTCAAGGCGCCGTCATTCGACAAATACAACGGTACCTCTTGCCCTCGCACCCATGTGCAGGCATACTATAGAAAAATATCCGCATACACAGACGATGAGAAGATGTGGATGTATTTCTTCCAGGATAGTCTATCTGGGGCATCCTTGGATTGGTACATGGAATTGAAGCGGGATTCAATTCGGTGCTGGAGAGACCTGGGTGAGGCCTTCCTCAGGCAGTACAAGCACAATATGGACATGGCTCCAACCAGAACTCAGTTACAAAGCTTATGTCAGAAGAACAACGAGAGCTTCAAAGAGTACGCCCAGAGATGGCGCGAACTAGCTGCGAGAGTTCAACCCCCTATGCTGGAAAGGGAGTTGACTGACATGTTCATTAGCACTCTGCAAGGTGTCTACATGGACCGGATGGGAAGCTGCCCATTCGGAAGTTTTTCTGACGTCGTTATCTGCGGCGAAAGAACTGAGAGTCTAATCAAGGCTGGGAGGATCCATGATGCTGGTTCCTCATCTTCTTCAAAGAAACCCTTCTCTGGGGCACCTCGCCGTAGAGAAGGAGAAACCAATGCTGTACAGCACAGAGGGAGTGCATACAGAGCTAACAACAACAGGGACCAGTATCGTCCAATCGCCGCAGTGACCATTCCTGCGCCTCAACCGCGTCCACAACAACAAAGGGTTCAGCAACAACAACCGCAACGACCTCAACAACAGCAACAACAACAACAACGTCCCTTCCAGCCTCAGCAGAGACAGAGGTTGAATCCTGATAGAAGATTTGATCCTTTGCCCATGTCGTACGCAGAGCTACTACCCGAACTACTCCGGTTAGGGTTTGTAGAGTTGCGTACGATGGCAACTCCTACCGTACTGCCACCCGGTTACGATGCAAATGTAAGATGTGACTTTCACTCTGGGGCACCAGGCCACCATACTGAAAGATGTCGGGCGTTTCAGCACAAGGTTCAGGATCTGATTGATTCCAAGACAATCAACTTCTCTCCGGTTCCGAATGTGGTAAACAATCCTATGCCACAACATGGAGGGCATAGGGTTAATAACATTGAAGATGGAGAAGCTGAAGATCTGGTTGTGAATGTTGAAGATGTCCAGACTTCCTTACTGATTGTCAAGGGCCGATTATTGAAGGGGGGTGTTGACCCGGGCTGTAATGAAGATTGTGTGGGCTGTTCAGAGGTTGTCAACGGTTGTGACCAGTTGAAGACTGGTATTCAGAGGTTAATGGACGAAGGCTGTCTACAGTTTAGCCGTGCTACCAGAGATAATGGGGCAGTGTCTACTGTCACCATTTTTTATAAGCCGGCTGAAGGAAGAGGACGTGGGGCTGTCAGTACACCCACCACCAGCAATACTCCGGTTACCATTTCTGCTCCGGTAACCATCAGAGCACCTGCTACTATTGTTGCGCCTGGCAGAAGGCAGAATGAAAATAGTAGGGCTGTGCCCTGGAGTTATGACAACGCCTATCGCCGGGATAGGAGGGCTGGTAATCAGACAAGGCCAATTGTTCAAACACCAGTTACGATCAGTGCTCCTGTGAGGATCCCTGCTGTTACAAGTCCTGTGGTGGACAATGTTGGAGGACAGGGAGGTTTCACAAGGAGTGGACGACTGTTTGCTCCTCAGCCTGTGAGAGATGCTGCTGCTGAGTCATCTGCAAGGGCTAAGGGCAAGCAAACAATGGTTGATGAAGAACCGGCTCAGAAGGAGGCTGAGGGTTCTTTCCAGAAAGATGTCGAGGAGTTTATGAAGATCATAAAGAAGAGTGATTACAAGATTGTTGATCAACTCAACCAGACTCCGTCGAAGATCTCAATACTCTCTTTGCTGATGTGTTCTGAGGCACATCGGGACGCCTTGCTGAAAATGCTGAACATGGCATACGTCCCGCAAGAGATATCGGTCAACCAGCTGGAGGGTGTTCTAGCAAACGTGAGTACCAGGCATGGTGTAGGTTTCACTGACCTAGACCTAACGCCTGAGGGCCGTAATCACAACAAAGCCTTGCACATCACTATGGAGTGCAAAGGTGCAGTATTATCACATGTGCTAGTGGACACCGGGTCGTCCCTGAATGTCCTTCCAAAGCAAATACTGAAGAAGATAGATGTCGAGGGAGTCGTGCTCACTCCCAGTGACCTGATCGTGCGTGCATTCGACGGATCCAAACGTTCTGTGTTTGGTGAAGTCACCTTGCCAGTGAAGATAGGTCCTGAGATCTTCGACATCGTGTTCTACGTGATGGACATTCAGCCTGCTTATAGCTGTTTGTTGGGGCGTCCTTGGATTCACGCCGCTGGGGCAGTCTCGTCAACTCTCCATCAGAAGCTCAAGTATGTCTGGAACGGTCAGATTGTGACCGTCTGCGGTGAAGAGGAGATTCTGGTGAGTCATCTCTCCTCATTCAAGTATGTGGAGGTGGATGGCGAGATCCACGAAACCCTGTGCCAGGCATTCGAGACTGTGGCATTAGAAGGTGTAGCTTGTGCAGAGCAGAGGAAGCCAGGTGCTTCAATATCATCGTACAAGCAAGCCAAAGAGGTTGTTGACTCCGGTAAGGCTGAAGGCTGGGGCAAGATGGTTGACTTGCCTGTAAAAGAAGACAAATTCGGCATTGGGTACGAGCCTCTCGCAGCAGAGCAGCATGTACAAGCAGGTCCGAGCACCTTCACCAGCGCTGGGCTGATGAACCATGGAGACGTCTTTGCTACTGATGGTGAAGATAGTGGTTGTGATTTGGATGTCTGGGTCCGCCCTTGTGCACCAGGCGAGGTCATCAACAATTGGACGGCAGAAGATGTAGTCCAAGTTACTCTACTGACAGAGTAATTTTCTTTTGTTTTTATCATTTTGCATGAAAACCCTACGTTCTGCCCAAGGCGTAGTGGTTCATTGTAGGGCCACATCATGTTCAATGTTTATAAATAAAGGACGTTTTTCAATCAAATTTTGAGATCTTTGTCTTTCTATTTTCGGTTTTCCACTTTTTCAAAAAAATAAAATGGCAATGTTTTTGTTTTTTGTGACTTTATTGAAATCTTTTTCTAAAAAAACAAAACATTAAACATGCAGAAGTGATCTTTTGGCACCCACTGTGAACGACTCTGTTATGGCTCAGTATGATTTCAACAATCCCATCTACCAAGCTGAAGAGGAGAGTGAGGAAGACTGTGAACTCCCTGCAGAATTGGTCAGACTACTGAAGCAAGAGGAAAGGGTCATCCAACCTCACCAGGAAGAGTTGGAAGTCGTCAATCTGGGTACTGAGGACGCCAGAAAAGAGATCAAGATTGGGGCTGCTTTAGAAGACTCTGTCAAGAGGAGGCTAATCGAGATGCTGAGAGAATATGTGGAAATATTCGCCTGGTCATACCAAGATATGCCGGGTCTGGATACAGACATCGTGGTGCATCGGTTACCTCTCCGAGAAGAGTGTCCGTCGGTCAAGCAGAAGCTTCGCAGAACTAGTCCTGATATGGCTGTCAAGATCAAAGAAGAGGTTCAGAAGCAGTGGGACGCAGGTTTCCTGGCTGTAACCAGTTACCCACCGTGGGTTGCCAATATTGTTCCCGTGCCGAAGAAGGATGGCAAAGTCAGAATGTGTGTCGATTACCGGGATCTGAACAGGGCGAGTCCGAAAGATGATTTCCCATTACCTCACATCGATGTATTGGTGGATAATACGGCTCAGTCCTCGGTATTCTCTTTCATGGACGGTTTCTCAGGCTACAACCAGATCAAGATGGCGCCAGAGGACATGGAAAAGACGACATTCATTACACCTTGGGGCACGTTCTGCTACAAAGTGATGCCATTTGGGCTGAAAAATGCCGGTGCTACCTATCAGAGGGCAATGACGACTCTCTTTCATGACATGATGCACAACGAAATCGAAGTGTACGTGGATGATATGATTGCGAAGTCCCAGACGGAAGAGGAGCACCTGGTTAATTTGCAGAAGTTGTTTGACAGACTGGTCAAGTTCAAACTGAGGCTGAATCCGAACAAGTGTACGTTTGGAGTGAGATCCGGGAAGCTCTTAGGCTTCATTGTCAGTGAAAAAGGGATTGAGGTTGATCCAGCTAAAGTCAAAGCCATTCAAGAGATGCCTGAACCGAAGACGGAAAAGCAAGTCCGTGGGTTTTTAGGGAGGTTGAACTACATTGCAAGGTTCATATCTCATCTAACTGCTACATGTGAACCAATTTTCAAACTACTCAGAAAAAATCAGGCGATCAGATGGAATGATGACTGTCAGAAAGCTTTTGACAAAATCAAGGAGTACTTACAGAAACCTCCAATCCTTATCCCTCCAGTTCCAGGGAGACCACTGATCATGTACCTTTCAGTCACCGAGACTTCGATGGGGTGTGTATTGGGACAGCATGACGAGTCTGGTCGAAAAGAGCATGCCATATACTACCTAAGCAAAAAGTTTACCGACTGTGAAACCAGATATTCACTGCTCGAGAAAACTTGCTGTGCTTTGGCCTGGGCTGCTCGCCGACTAAGGCAGTATATGTTGAACCATACTACTCTGTTGATTTCTAGGATGGATCCTGTGAAATACATCTTTGAGAAGCCAGCTCTCACCGGACGTGTCGCCCGTTGGCAGATGATCTTAACCGAATATGACATTCAGTACACGTCTCAGAAGGCCATCAAAGGTAGTATTCTGTCAGACTATCTCGCTGAACAACCGATCGACGACTATCAGCCTATGATGTTTGAATTCCCTGATGAAGACATCATGTACCTAAAGACGAAAGACTGTGAAGAACCGCTTGTCGAGGAAGGACCTGATCCTGATGACAAGTGGACACTGATGTTTGATGGGGCTGTGAATATGAACGGTAACGGTGTTGGTGCAGTACTGATCAATCCCAAAGGTGCTCATATACCTTTTTCTGCCAGACTGACATTCGACGTCACCAACAACGAAGCTGAGTATGAGGCTTGTATCATGGGAATAGAAGAAGCCATTGATTTGAGGATTAAAACACTTGACATATTTGGAGATTCAGCTCTTGTGATCAATCAGGTCAATGGAGATTGGAATACAAACCAGCCGCATCTGATTCCGTATAGAGATTACACCAGAAGAATACTGACGTTCTTCAAGAAGGTGAAGTTGTATCACGTCCCCCGAGACGAGAATCAGATGGCTGATGCTTTGGCTACTTTATCCTCTATGATAAAGGTTCATTGGTGGAATCATGTGCCACATATTGCCGTGAATCGACTCGAGAGGCCTGCATATGTGTTTGCAGCCGAGTTAGTTGTTGTTATTGATGATAAACCGTGGTATTATGACATCAAGAACTTCCTCAAGACTCAAGAGTATCCCGAGGGTGCGTCGAAGAATGATAAGAAGACCCTGAGAAGGCTTGCTGGAAGCTTTTATCTGAATCAGGATGATGTGCTATACAAGCGGAACTTTGACATGGTCTTGCTCAGATGCGTGGATAGACACGAAGCAGACATGTTAATGCAAGAAGTGCACGAGGGTTCGTTTGGCACCCACGCTGGAGGTCATGCAATGTCGAAGAAATTGCTGAGAGCCGGATATTATTGGATGACTATGGAATCCGATTGCTTCAAATATGCTCGGAAATGCCATAAGTGTCAAATCTATGCTGATAAGGTGCATGTACCACCAAGCCCGTTGAATGTCATGAACTCGCCTTGGCCGTTCGCCATGTGGGGCATCGACATGATTGGAAGGATAGAGCCTACTGCTTCTAATGGACATCGCTTCATCTTGGTCGCGATTGATTACTTCACCAAGTGGGTAGAAGCAGCTTCCTATGCCAACGTCACCAAACAAGTGGTTGCCCGGTTCATAAAGAAAGAAATTATCTGCCGTTACGGAGTTCCTGAGAGAATCATCACTGACAATGGTTCTAATCTTAATAACAAGATGATGAAAGACCTGTGCAGAGATTTCAAGATTGAACATCACAATTCTTCTCCTTACAGACCAAAGATGAATGGTGCTGTAGAGGCAGCTAACAAGAATATCAAGAAGATTGTGCAGAAGATGGTCGTTACGTACAAAGATTGGCACGAGATGTTGCCTTTCGCTTTGCATGGGTACCGTACCTCTGTACGTACGTCGACCGGGGCAACCCCCTACTCCCTTGTGTATGGTATGGAAGCAGTCCTACCAGTTGAGGTGGAGATCCCTTCTCTGAGGGTATTATTGGATGTCAAGCTGGACGAAGCCGAGTGGATTCGTACAAGGTTTAACGAGTTAAGCCTTATCGAAGAGAGACGGTTAGCAGCTGTTTGCCATGGGCAGTTGTATCAGAGAAGGATGAAGCGAGCCTTTGATCAAAAAGTGCGTCCTCGGACATTTCAAACTGGCGATCTAGTTTTGAAGAGGATCCTTCCTCCCGGTACAGATAACAGGGGCAAGTGGACCCCTAACTACGAAGGTCCATATGTTGTGAAGAAGGTCTTCTCCGGTGGAGCCTTGATGCTTACAACTATGGATGGTGAAGACTTTCCTTCCCCTGTCAACTCAGATGTAGTCAAAAAATACTTCGCATAAATTGACCCGCTGGACAAAAAGAACAAAAAGTCCAGGCAAAAATGGGCATCCCGGCGAACCAAAAAAAACAGAAAGAAAAGGTTCGGGCAAAAGTTAGGGATAAAAATAAAAAAATTTGTACACCCGGTAAGTCGAAAACCCGCAAGGGCGGCTTAGGCAAAAATGGGTATCCCGGTGGATTGAAAACCCGAAAGGGCGATCCAGCCAAAAGAGGGATTAAGGCGAAGACTACAGTCTGAGTTATCTGTACTTCGTCATGCTTCGTCAGCTACCATCTCGACAGATGTGATCGGTCCAGTCATTCTTCTCAGAAAGCAAGGAATTGGGAGGAAAACTGATGGTCTATGAGTTATAACAGAGTTGGGAAACAGTGGATGCCGTGTTCACATTGCCATTAGGATAGTTTATTTTTCCTTTTGCGCGCAATTACCTCTTCCTAGGAATTGCTTCCCAATGTATTTGCCTTTTCAGGCACACTTTCAATCAATAAAAGTCGTTATTCAGATAAATTGCTCTCTTGTTTTTACTTTTACTGTTTTGTTTGCAAAAACGTCCGATTTTTGATAAACATTGCATATAAAAACATGAAGGCTACACAATGACGTGCAGAAAGATTAAAACATTTGAAAATCATTTTGAATGTTGAGGACACTTGACCATATTTTGTCCATGTACTCCCTGGGGCATCTGTTGTTCCGATTTGCAGGTCGTCACCTGTGAATATCTTCCCCAGTAAGGTCGTCACCTGTGAGCATTCCCCAGCAGTGCTTTCCCCAGACAGAATTATTCTCCTAGCTGGTTTTGTTTGAGCCTTCCCCAGCGAAGCAATCATTTCTCCAGCAGAGTTCATCCCACCAGTGGATTGGACTAGTTTTCATAGCAGACGGATATCTACGTCCCCAGCTGAATTATTTCACTTGTGAATTGTGTGGGTCGTTCCCGGCAGAGTAACAGATATTCCCCGAAGCAGAGTTCATCATATCTGAGGATTGTCTGAGCCTTATCCCCAGAGAGTTTTCTTGGTTTATCTTCCCCAGCGGAATAGTGATTTCCTCAGCAGAGCGGTTATTTCCCCAAGCGGAAGTTTTTGTGGTCTCGTTGGACTTTCTCCAGCAGACTACCTGTATTTCTCCCTAGCAGAGTTGATTCATTTCTCCCCAACAGATTTGCTTCATTACTCCCCAGCGAGTTGCCTTGTCTTCCCCTAGTGGATTTGTATTGTTGGCTCCCCAACAGTTGTTTTGTTGTCCCCCAGTGGATTTATCTTGAAGATTCCTCAGCACAGTCGTCCTGTGTATTTCTCCCCGCAGAGTTCTTATCATATTGCATTGCATATAGTAATCATTGCATCCTCAAAATTGCGTAGCATTTCCATTCCATATGGAGCATTACGCCATAGAAAAATTCAAACATATGCATTCATGTGTTCGAAACCACATCAGACCGTATTCCCCGGCAGAGGCGGATCATCTTTATTCAGCATCAGCACAGCAAATCAGCTACAGTTGCTTCGACAGCATTCAAGAATTGTTTATCCCCACAGAGGTTTATTTCCTCACCCGATGGTGACAGATAGTCTGTTTCTCCCCAGCAAGACCCCCAGCAAGTGATCAGTCTTGCCTTAATGTATCCCAGATATTGTTCTTTGTGATACCAGTAAGTGTCATGTCAACACCCGCGTGTGTTCTTTGTTTGGTGTCGGTAAACACCATTATTTCGGTGTCGGTAAACATCGAGTCTCACCCAGTCATCGGTAAATGTCTGGTCGTTTTTTGGTGTCGGTAAACGCCATTGTCTCGGTGTCGGTAAACATCGAATCCCACCCCAGTCATCGGTAAATGTCTGGTCAGTTTTTGGTGTCGGTAAACACCATTGTTTCGGTGTCGGTAAACATCGAGTCGTTCCACCCAGTCATCGGTAATTGTCTGGTCATTTTTTGGTGTCGGTAAACGCCATTGTTTCGGTGTCGGTAAACATCGAGTCTTTCCATCAGTCATCGGTAAATGTCTGATAATTCCCCAACTAGAAATTCCCAGTAGAGTCATCTGTAAATGTCCTACCCGGTTTTCAGTTGCAAATATGTGTTTGTCTCACCAGTAAATTTCTCATCCCAGTCATCGGTAAATGTCTGGTCATTCTTTTTGATGTCGGTAAACATCATCTTTCGATGTCGGTAAACATCGTGTCTCATCCCAGTCATCGGTAAATGTCTGGTCATTCTTTGTTCTCTTGTTAATAAAATCAGAAATCCCCAGAAGTCGTCGGTAAACGTCTTATCTGGTATCACCACAAAGATTTTGTTCCTCCCCAAGCGGAGATGCCATCGGTAAATGGCCCAGTTCTCTTTGATATCGGTAAATATCGGATTTTCAGTTGCAGCAACCATCGGTAAATGGTCTGGCTGAAGTTGATATCGGTAAATATCAAGTTTTAACCATCGGTAAATGGTTTCCTTTTTCCAGAAGTTTGTTTCCCAGCAACCATCGGTAAATGGTTCTGTTTTTCAGAAGTTTGTTTTCCCCAGCCACCATCGGTAAATGGTCGTGCTGAAGTTGATATCGGTAAATGTCAAGTTTCTAGCTCTTCAACCATCGGTAAATGGTTTTGCTTTTCTGAAGCTGTCATGCAGTTGTCATCGGTAAATGACGTGGTTTTCTTGTATTATATCCAGTCGGTGCAAATTTCTACGGTTCTTGGTATTCAATCCCTGTTTACCCTGAAAGTCTGACAGCCACTGCTATCATCCGTTCGGGTTCCCAGCTGATTGAATAGGGGCAGCTGTAGCACCTCAAATTTGCACCTATCATTGTGCATATCATTTCATATTAAGTCATAGCATATCATGATACATTGCATAGCATTTGCATTGTCCCCAGTTGCCTCAAGAGCAAGCAAGCAAGAATTAGGTCAAACTGATCAGGAGATCAGTCAACCAGTCAAGCAAGGATGTTTCTCAAGGAATCAAGGTCCTAGGGTTTGTCCATCATGTTCACATGCCTTTGGGGTCTTTTTGAAGTGTTCAAGTCAAGGGTTGAAGGCTCAAATGTCATCAGTCAATGCAAAGCCAGGTCAGAAACCCTAGACAGTCAACAATCAGTCAAAGCAGTGGATGGTGGCCATTCTTGTGGAATTTGGGCACCATGATCAATCATCAAGAGTTCATACAACTTGAGACATCATTTGAAGTCAAGTTCTCAAGGAGTTAGGGTTTGGAATTCATCAGAAATGCTTCAGTCATCCAAAACCCTAGAAAAGTCAAACTTGGTCAACAGTTGATTTAATCAATGATTTGGTGGATAGAATTGATTTGAAGGAGCTCATTCATGCTTGTATAAGCCTCATCTATCATGTCAAACCTCATCATGGAAGAAAATCAAGTCAAAACAGAAATTTTCCAGAAATAGAAAGTGGACCTGTAATTTCAATTGCCAAAAATGGAAACTTCTTGATCTTAAACTTACATCATGATACAAGCTTCAAATGAATTTTTGCCCAACATGAAAGTTGAAGATCTTGTTCTCCCATTTTCAAAAAGTCCAAGAACTCTCAAATCCCATGTATGGTTGTCAAGATATGATCCAATCATTTTCACCAAATTTTGAACTTCAACTGAGCATATCTCTCAAACCATAAGGCCAAATTTGGTGGGGTTTTTTCCTACAAACCACATTTTTCATCCTCTTTCCAAAAATATAAATTTCATGACCTAAAACCTTGCCAATCAAAATGGCATTTTTGGACCTATTCCTTTAAAATTCAAAGTTTGACCAAACTTTGACTTTTTGAGTTTTTGACTTTTTCTTGACTTGGCCAATTGGGAAATGTTCTAAATCACATTTGTGACTTGTCTCAAGCCTTGAACCATGTTCATTTCACTATTTCACTACCATTTTGGACAAAATTCAAAGTTGGCATTTTTATGCATTTTGGTTCATTGAGTAAAAGCAAGTACAGCAGTACATGTACAAACCACAAACAGCAATTTGGAAAGTTTTTTTTCTGCTCATTTCAGGCCCATTCGACCAAGTATTGCACCTCCATTTTCCACATTTTTCAAATTGGCAAATTGTACCATTGGTTTCAATAAGCAAGGACATGTTAACATTTGATGTGCAGACCACAAATAGCAACTTAGTTGGTCATTTGCTGTATGTACCAAGGCCCATTTGAGCAGCCTACACACCTCCATTTCCATTTGCTCCACTTAGCAATTTTTGCAAATAGGTTCATTAAGTCAAAACCAGATTACCATTTGATTAACTAACTCTAAACAGTCACATAAAAGCATTTGCTCAGCTCATTCCACAACCCTAAGTTTTGCAGCCACACGACAGAAAACACACTCTCACTCTCTTCTTGCAAATTGGCATTTGGAAAAACTCTGAGCAGATCATCAAAGCACACAAGTTCCTCTTGCTTCCTTCATTATCTAGACAACATCTTGAGCACATTCTCATCATCATTTCTCAACTGAAACACCTTCCCTAGCTCTGCATCTTCAAGAGCACTGTTAATGGCAGATATTGGGCTGGACCAGGTTATGTATTCTTGAGCTATTTTTCTGCAAGCATTCAACCTTTGGAAGCTGTGTGACTACCTGTTTCGAGCTATATCCCTCAATCCATCACTATTTCCAGCTTTTCTTCAAAAACAAGTTAGTTTTCAATCCTTTTCTTTCTCCAAACTATATCATGTTTTTGGTAGGTCTTATCATGCTGAGTACACTACAATTTGTTTTACCTGAAATGATGATGTTATAAGGGAGAAATCCGGATTTGTATTTTTGTACATGAAGTTGTTCTTACCCGATTCTTGAAAACTATGGTGTTTTAGTGGTCATGTTTGATGGTTATGTCATGCTTTTTGTGTGTAGGTTCGAATGGTATGGTTAATTCATGTTTCTGGGCATTTCTTTTTTTTTATGAGTAGGTTGATGATGAAGATCATACTGCCATGATAAACCCTAGATGTTTGTTCCAGAAATTTACTTGAATGTGTTGGTTCACTGCTTGCTTTAGTTATGAGAATGTTAACACCATGCTATTGTATGATGCTTTGTTTTAATGTTGGCTGTTGGTGTTGGCTGCAATTGCCTTGTTCCTAAAACCCTAAATGTTGCATGAACCTCTGCTTATGCTTGGTCTGCTGTCAATTAATGCTGTAGGATGATGATGTTGCATGAACAAACTTGTACCAATGTCATGCTTGCTTGCCATGCTATTTAAGTTTCAATTGATGATGACTGATTGATGATGTTGAACACATGCTGCTGTTATTTTTAAAACCCTAGTTTGTTTCTAAAGTCATGTTTGCTGTTATTACCTGTGATTGCATGAACATGCTGTCATTGCCAGGTTAATGCCCTGCTGTTTGAAATCCTATGAACTCTGCACAGAAAACCTTCATGAATTGCATTTGGTATGCTGTTGTTTGTTTGCTGTATGGACATTACATGAATGCCTTGCCATTGTTAAAACTCTAGCTGCATGAGCATGGAATTCCCAGAATTGGCATGAAGTTGGGATTGTTGTATGTTGCTGAATGATGTTGTTGGAACACTAATGCCATGATGTTTGATTGAGTTTGCTGAATATTTGTGTTGGTGATTACATGAAGATGCTGTTGAAACCTTGCTATTGTTAAACTTACCATATCCAGAATTTTTCTCATGACTTTGTTTGTTTTGTATTTAGTTAATGTGTCGTGGCCTTGATCATTTGTTAATGCTTTTGTGCATGATGCTGACTGTTTGCATATGCCCTGCTGCTGTTTTGGAAATCCATGAACACTGCCCAGAAAAATCCATTGAATTGTGTTTGTCATGTTTGGTTGTTGCTGGTTAAATGTTATATGATGAACTTGATGCATATACATGCCACTGCTTGAACATTGTTGTTGACACCCTAGAGCCATTTCCCATATTTTCTTGTTGGCTGCTATGGTTCTATGTTGTATGAATATCACATTTTGTGTTACCATGTTGGTCTACATAAGTTTGTTTGAGATTTGTTGGCCATGATAATTGATTGAGGTTGAGCATTTGAGCTGCCCTGCTGACAATCCCTAAGGGTTTTCTAAAAATCAGAATGTCGAATTTCCATTGATTATTTTGATGTTGTTCATGCTGCTTACCAAATGCTATGCTGTTGTGTGTTTAGTGTTTGAATTTAATTGCATGATGATGGTTTTATGCTGGTCGAATGTTGTATGAACATGAAGATGTTAATGCCATGCTTCCCAAACCCTAAATGCATGATAATTCCCAGAATGTTGGAGCTGATTGGTTGTTGTTGTTGGTTCCATGCGCATGCCACTGTTCTATTGATATGAGAACCAATCACAACATTTTATTTGCCTTGCCAAAGCTGTGTCGTTTTAGTTAGTGATGCTGAATATTACCAAACTGCCATCATTGACTCTTATGTTGACCAATTGCCATACCATCTTGTTCATGTTTGCATCATAATTTCATCCAATTTCCACAATTTATTTCTCATTCAATTTTCATCAAAAAATTATGAAATTTTTTACACATGATCACAAATGAGTCTAGAATTTAATTGTGAATTTTAATTAATTTTCCATTGGTTGGTTTTTAATTGACAATTATTTTCTTGACATACATGCATAAATGACACATTGAGCCATTCCTTTTGTGAAATTGTCATATTGCATCCAATGAGCTTGAAATTTTTTGTGGTAAAACTAGACACATTGACCTTCATTTCCATATAAAGTTTGTGCATTTATCATTTGTGGATTGAGGGTTATGATTTTCTGAAGTTATGTGTTGCATTTGGTGTCATATCATGATCATGTATTTTCACAAATTTTGTTCACACACTTCCTTACATCCAAATGACTCCAAATTTTGCATGAATCATCTATCACATGTCTAGTTTGTGTATGAATTTTCTTGGAATTAATCTTGCTGTTTTCCATTTGATTGAGAATTTTCTTCCATACTTGGTCATTTGTTGACTTTTTGTGCTATGCCTTGCCAAAACTTTTGTGAAATCCTCATACTTTATCACATGATCATGAAATTTCATATGTGATAACTAGACATGTCAAGCTTTGCATTGGTGTTAATCTCATTCATTTCTCTTCTGTTTTCAATTTGATATGATTTTTTGAAGTTGACCTATGCTTGTTGACTTTCACCTTGCTTACTTGAATTTGGTATGACTTCATGATTTTAATTGACTGCCTTCCTCTCATCCAAATGCCATGAAATTTTACATGCTTGCCATGTTAGATGTTAGGATTGAGTGTGATTTATTTGATGATTTTTAAAAATGTTTGGGTTGACTTTTGATGCAAGTCATTCTGTTGACTTTTGTGTGCTTCCCTTTGCCATGTTTTGACTTCAAATATCCATGAAATGACAATGATGCATGATTTGAATGTGGGCCCAATTGTGATTGCTTTCTAATTGGTTGACTTTGACTTTGAGTTGACTTTTCCTTGCTGCCTTGACTTTTTCTTTCATCTTTGACCCTAGGCTAGCCCTAGTGGTCCTTTGGACTTATGTTGAGTTCATCTGTTTCAGGTTGAGCATAGTGCTTCCAAGATCATACCAATTTGATTGATGTTTGTTTGTCTATATTGTGCTAACCTTTTGTTTTGTAGGTGACTCATGTAACTTGAGTCTTGCTTTGCACAGTTGACCTTCTGTGGTTGACTGTTTATCCATTCCTTTTGGTTTTAATTGTTGAACTGTTTACTGATTGGTTTGACTTTTGCAGGTACTTTAGTTGCCTAAGTTCTTTGAACTTGCTTGCTTGCTTTGCTATTTAGCATTTGCTTTTGAGGTATAAACACTTCTTCTTCATGTAGTCTGGAGACCCGGTCTGTTATTTGACCGGGCAAACTGTCTGAAGTCCTCCTTAAGAGGCAATGCCTGTGTTTGTTTAAAATTGTCCCAAGCAGGAAAAGTCCTCATTTGAGGCAATTGGTGGAAGGTAGGGATAAGTAGCCTATCCCCCACTATTCAGTGTGTCCTCTCTCTGCTCCCATTACATGGTTGAAGCATCGAGATAAAAACCCAAGATCTAATCGAGTCAATAATGGGGAAAGAGTTCCATCTTTCTGAACTCCCCCACTTTCTATTATTTGATGCTCTCCCTGATTAGGGATAGAAGCAATGAGGCACACCCCTCATCTCCTTTCATCTGCTTCACCTTAGCCTCTCAATGGCAAGGTTAAGAGCAACACTTACCCCATTCCAGTTGGCCCTAGTGCCTAACCTTTGATATTTGAGCCCCCCTTGTTGGTGTGTTTATCTTATGCTGTATGTGTTTGTGATTGTTTTGTTTGCCTCTTTAGGCTTTAGTTTGTGCTTGCCCTTGTGCAAGGTAGGTTGTGTGGCTTAACCCTTGTGTGAGCCATACTTAGAGTTGTTTGGCCGAACTACGGCAACTCTGATTCTCATGTTCAGATGAGATACGTAGGCACGAGATGCGATGTCTTGCCGAGTTTTGACTAACGACTAACAGCTAATCCGTGCTTGCTTTCGCCCTCGTTGCGATCGAGCCTTTTCCTTTCTCTCGCCCTCGTTGCGATCGAGCCTTTTTCTTTTCTCTCGCCCTCGTTGCGATCGAGACTTTCCCTTTCTCTCGCCCTCGTTGCGATCGAGTCTTTTTTCCCTGCTGGCCGAACTACGGCAACTCTGATTCTCACGTTCAGGTGAGATACGTAGGCACGAGACGCGATGTCTTGCCGAGTTTTGACTAACCACTAACATCTAATGCTTTTCTCTCACCCCTGTTGTGATTGAGATATCCCCTTTCTCTTGCCCTAGTTGCAATCGAGACTTTGCTTTTTCCTGTGTCTGTTCAGGATAGGTTGGCCCGCGTGCCATTTAGCTAGAAACCTTAACTTAGGGTTGACTTTGCATGACAACATCTAGGCTCGAGTCGTAGTCTCCCTAGTGATGTGTCTCCCTCTGTTATCTGGTTAGGCTAGATCCTTGTCCCTGCGTAGGGGAACTACATCGCCCTGATCTTCATACCAGATGAAGTATGTAGGCAGGAGATTGAGCTGATCTCTCCGGGCGCCCTTTTTCCTTTTTGTGTGTGTTGCTCGACCTTTGCTAGGCTCGAGTCCCCGTACTCCTTGGCATTTGCTGTCTGTGTGTGTGTTGTTTGACCTTTGCTAGGCTCGAGTCCCCGTACTCCTTAGCATTTGCTGTCTGTTTGTGTGCGTTTGACAGTTATAGGCTGAGTCCCCGACTCCCTATCTATCTGTTGTGTTGTTTAGGTTCGGATGTCAATGTAAGTCCAGTGATTGGCATTTGGGCTCCACGTTTGCCTCTTTGTGTGCGTTTAGGTTCGGATGCTGACATAAGTCCAGTGATTGGCAGTCGGGCTCCACGTTTGCCTGTGTTTTGTTTTGTTTGCGTGCGTGTCAGCCGAGCTACGAATGCTCTGATTCTTCTCTCGTCCGAGAAGATACGTATGCATAGGATGCGACATCCTAGCGAGCATGTGTCGTCTCCCCAGTCCGAACTACTTGGACTCTGATGTCTATGCTAGATAGACTAAGTAGGCCCAGGATGCGACATCCTGCCGAGTTCAGTTTCAGTCAGTCTCTTTCTATTCTTTCAGCCAGTTGTGTGTGTGAGTTTTAAGCAGTGTTTAGCAACCAATTTCCTTTCTAGTGTGCGTGGATCCCGTAGAGTACTACGGATGCGTAGGGTGCCTAACACCTTCCCTTCGCATAACCGACTCCCGAACCCATTCTCTTTGGTCGCGAGACCATGTTCTTTCCTAGGTTTACTTCGAGCGTTTCCTTTCCCTCTTTTGGGATAAATAACGCACGGTGGCGGCTCTGTTGTTTCTTTCTTTTCCCGCCGGTTTTTCGCGCGATGCGACAAACAGTTATGGATGAAGCATTGCTTAGCATCATCTTAAGAAAAAATGTTTTTCATTTTTGAAAAGGTTTTGAAGGGTATCGTGTGGTGGCGAGAAAAGGGTTTGATTGATTTTAGGTTTTGAAAGACAAGTATTTATAACTTGCAAGCTCTTACAACTTGAGTCTAATACTCGAGATTACGACTAGACTTTTCACCTATGTAATCTTTTTCTTTCAATTTCATTAAGAAAAGAGTTTAAATATTTACAAGTGTTTTGAAAGGGAAGACAGACACTTATAGCTTGCAAGCTCTTACAACTTGGGCATAACATTCGAGGCTATGATTGAATCTTTCACCCATGTAGTCTTCTTCTTCCGATTTAGTTATGAAAATGGCCTGATATGGTGACAATGATTAATGAAAAATGGTTTGAAATTGTTTTGAAATTGATTAGAAGTGTTAGTGAAATTAGTATGAAATTGAAATGTTAGTAAGATGTTAAGCATGACTATTTACAATGTGTGATAACATGAACATGGATAAAGCAATTACCTAATTAAAATACTAAACACATGAAAATCAATCAAATCAAACGTCAAGTAATTTACTAATTAATTGAAATTTAAATAACCTCATCAAATAAACTCATAATTAATCAATTAACTACTAAAAAAATGAAATAAGATCAAAAGAATAAAAATAAATAAAACACGTGAGGGGTGGAAGAAGTTATTTTAACTTCTTATTTTTTTTCTTTCTTTTTCATTTTGACCAATTTCTCTAGTACCACAACCCCAAATTTATTCGTTGCTAACTTTCAAGAGCAATTCCAAACTTATTCTTTTACATCAAACGAGTAAAATAATTATTTCTATCTAACCCCAAAAAGGATGGACAAAATTTATCTTTCAAGTCAAATGACATTTTAATAAGATCATGTCACCGAAAGAATGATTTAGGCTCAAAGTGGTTAAACAACGAATATTATCATATGGAAACACGATGGCTCAAAGGCTCAAGGTTTTTAGAAATAATTGCCTCAGTGTGCATTTTACAGACCAATAGACTCAAAATTAGAAATAGTGTAAATTCTAGAAAATGACTAATGTATGAATACTCTCATAAGAAGGAAAAGTAAATAGTGGGAAATATTTGACTAAAATTTTACTAGCTAAGGTATTTGGAGATTGAGTACAAGTAGTTAAATTCCCTTTTCTTCATCACTTTCAATCTACAAGGTAACTTCAATGTCGATTTCTTTCATTCATTCTTTCTCCGACGACTTTTCTTTTCTTTTTCATCATAACACTGGCAAGGTAGTAAATTTAAAACCGAAAGAAACAACATAAGCAAACAAGTTCATTAACTTTAAACAAAGAAAAGTACAAAGGGGAACAACTTATCAAGACCTAACTAATACTCTTCTTTAGATCATAGTACAAAGGGAAATAAAAAAATAAAAAACTAAAACTGAAAATTTCTAAGTCACATGTTGCCGGAGTTGAAATAGTTGATGAGATTCTGAATATTGTCTTGAAATTACTGGTTATGTCAACAATTTAGTTGTCAACAATTCTAGAAACCAGCTCCGTAAACTCTTCGTTTCACACTTCACAATAGTAAATGATATTGGTAACATTTGATCATTTGAATCCCTTCCAATGGCTGCTAGTATTTGTCCTCCATAATAGCCCTTTAAGAAACACTCATCCAGTCATATAATCCAATATTAACCATTATACCACTCATAGTACGAAGAACACATTCCTCTTGTCAAAAACACTATCTCCTTTTGTTTCTACGAAGTAAAAATCCAACTGTCCCAGAACTTTGGTTATTTGACATTAAAACACTACTTGGATTCTTTGAAATTGGAGAGAGACTTTGAAGAAGATGATGGACAAACTCTAGAAAATGCAACAAAAGCGGTAAGATGAATTTTGAACAAGATGATTTTGAATAAGATGATGAACACATGAATAAGAAACGAAAAAAGAAGAAACCATACTAGGCATTTATAATACATACGATGACTCTGATTTTTAATCATTACATTGTTTCATTCCACGTAGGTAAAAGTTAATGTTTTTTCACAAGTTTTAACAAAAATGACCAACTAGACTAACATAAGTTTTTTTCAAGAACTAACAAGTAACATTTTTTGTAAAGATAAGAGACTATAGTAAAATATTAAATTAAGAGATCAAAAGATGCATTAAACCTACATTTTATATCTAATAAATATTAAATTGTTTTTTATCTTCATAAAACTCTAAGGTTTTTTTTTCTCAAACCAAAAACTATCTTATTCTTAGACCGACCCTGCTTAACTTTGTTTTTAAAGCCTTTATATCTATGCACTATCAAAAACTATTATTTTCAATAACAATAAAATAAATATTTAGATATATTTTTTTAAACTAACTTAATTTAATTGAATACATATACAAAATGTTTTTTTTCGATACATAGACGAAGTTATAATAACTACTAAAAACTCACACACAATTCTAAGTATTAAGATTAATTAAAATTATGATAATAACGTCTAACCTAACAATATCGATTTCTGTCAATTAAATTAAAATTTGTTTGACAAAATAAATTTATTTTATTAATACATAAATATTAATCTCATTCAAATAATATAATTATAAATTTATATTTTAAACTAATACTAACGTGTGCTATAAAAGCTTAAGTTAAAAAATTATGAGGAATATTTATTTTAAAAATAATACATTCAATTTTTATAAATTAAAAATATTAGACTACCTTTGTCTTTTATATATAAGTAGTGTAAATCAGAAAATTTTAAAAAAATTAAAAAATAATATTAATTTGTTAGTAATGGTATTGTTTTTAGAAAATTGTCTCTTAAGATAGAGAACTAATTTAAGTTTTTATGATAGAATATATTATGATTTTTTTAAAAAGTAATCATGTTTTAATCATGTTTCAAACAAAAATAATTCGTTGATAAAAAGTGTAGCTAGATTCATTGGCGTCATATAAGTTTTGTACACAGTAGTCGACGTCTGTGGTGCATGCATACAATTTTTATACACAGTAGTCACTGTCTGTGGCGCATGCATACAACTTTTGTACACAGTAGTCACTGTCTGTGGCTACTGCGTTGTCTAAAAAATCACAAACCGAACCGAACCAAATTGAAAAAACGCAAAAAATCGCATTTGGTATGAATGTTTTGGGGCTATTTTTTAATAAAATCACATGGTTCGGTTCAATTTGCAATTTGTATTTTGCAAATCGAACCAAACCAAATCAAATCACATTTTGTTAAAACTCAAACTTCACTTAACTCATATCCAACACATACTTAAACTTATTATGCATTAGTCTTACGATTACAAACGATTTTCTCTTCTTCATATTTAGGATTTAAGTTTCAACATTCTCAAATGTCTCTTAGCAGTATCGCGCCTTTTTCACTAGGTACATCTCGCCGCTTTTTCTTTATCTCTACTATATTATATTATTTATTTTCCATCTTCTCATTTTTATGCTATTGTTCTCTCTTCGAATTTCATTTTTATCGCAATTCTTCTTCTCAAATCTCTCTTATCTCATGTTCTTTCTTTTTTATTTTCACCAATCTCTCGTCTCCTCTATTTTTTTTGTTTAGTTATAATGCTTTTGATATTGTTTTATGTTTATTATTCTACTTTTGTCTAATATGATTTTTATATATTAAATGGAAAATTATTGTACAAATATGATGAATTTTGTTCTTATTTGGTAATGTATGAATGACTAAATACAAAATTATGTTGTCCTCCATATATGTATGTTTGACTCAATAAAAAATTTGTAAAAAATTGAATCAACCGAATGAAATCAAACCGCATTAGTTTGATTTGGTTTTATTTTTAAAAGTCAATCGTACCAACGCAAATCACACATTTTCTCTCTCTTATGGTTCATATGCTTTTTAGTTTTAAAACCACCAAAATCGCACCCCGCGAACTAGGGGTGTTCATGGTTTAAGAACTGAACCAAACCATATTTATAGTTCAGTTCAGTTTATAATAACCATATCAATAAAAATGCAGTTAACTGTTAAAATGATTTCAATTCAGTTTAAAACTAGTTTGTGTTTATAAATTAGTTTATAATAAAATAACAATTATAAACCAATTTTATAATTTGCACTATTTAAAAAAAAATATTTTTATAAAAAAATATTAATTTAAAATTATTTTTTATAATATTTTAAAATATTTATTTAAAAATAAAGAGATAAATTTTTTATTTTATGAAAAAAATTGGAATAATTGTTTTTTAAATTTCTGGCATAAAATAATAAAAAAATCATTTTAATTTTAATTTTTCAAAAATAAAAATCCAGAATAAATTTTTTCTATTTTTTTTTCAAAAAAATAAAATTTTCAAAATAAATAATTATATTATTTTTCTATATAAAAAGTTTCAGAATAATAAATTATAAATTTTGGGGGGGAAATTTTCACTACAACTTTTTTTTATTCTGAAATTTTTACTTTAAAAAAAATATATTTTTTCATAATTTTTTTATTTCATAAAACAACAATTATTTATTTTCTGAAAAATAATTTTTTTTATTTCAAATTAAATTATATTTTTTTAATGAATAAAAAAATTCATTTTCAATTTTTTTTTATAAATACAAAATATTTTATTTTTCATATTTTTTTTCTAAAAAAACTATACTTTTTTTTTATAATTTTAATTTTACAATTACAAATATTTTTTAATTTTTTTTTTTTTACTTTCAATAATTCTTCTTCTTCTTTTGATAAAAAAATTATTTATATAATTAAAACAATTTATAAAAGAAAATTGGTTATGAGCCGATTTTAAACTGAATTAGAATTGTTTGATTTAAACGGTTCAGTTCATTAACCATTCAAGTGACTCTTTTTTTAAATAACCATTTAAAAAAAATCGAAAATAACAAATATTTAAAAATAATTACCAAAATAACCACTTTTAAAAGAGAATGCGACAGATGAACTGACGCATCCCCTAAGTTAGCAAAGGAGGTGCTCAAGGCATTGGCGCATTCATTGGGCTCCTCATGAGGAGGCGTCAATAGCATTGTCGCATGCATTGACCCTCATGAGGAGGCGCCAATGCCCCTGGCGCCTTAGTGGTGCCTTAAGTGCAGGCGCCAATGCCTCTGGCGCCTGCGTGTTGTGTATCTTGGGCGCCAACCCTTTTGGCGCATGTATTTTATGTCCAGTCTGTATAAATATCATGCCTTGGATGCAGTATTTTTCACACAAAATCATCCCTTACTACCATATTTTCTCTAATTCAAACCCACTTACCTTCAAGTTTATGTGTTTTAACCATGTATGAATACATTCAGAAGCGAAATGCCGATGTAATATTTTCCGCCGTTGCGACTCCGGTACAGATTCGACTCTGGAACACATATACGTTTGAACGTCTTAATTGGACGTTGTACAATTGGTTAGAGGGAGAAATTGGAGAGGGTGAACGGATTAAAAGAATACAATGTCTTGTGTCCACGTTCAACCAAAATGAAGAAGTGCGCGAATGAGTGGGTATTAAGACCGACCAAGACGCTCGTAGGATGATGCATTACATGTTCACAATTGTTTTGATGGTTGTAATCGCATAGTTCTTGTATTCTAGTTGTTTTAATTTTTTGTGTCATTGTTTATGTAATGGTACTTTCGTCACAAACGTCTAATATGGAATAAATTTAGTTTTTCATATATTGCAATAGAGGTACATGTGAATTTATCTGGTTGTGCTCGTTCCAACACTAGGGCGGTTATTACGATTGTAACCTGGCTGACGACATAAACTACATAATCTAACCATTTTGTTCGTCGTATCCATTTCGGTTCGAATCCGGATACTGTTTGGGCGATCCTTTTTCTTCCTTCGCATAACTTCGTTGTGCCAGACGATGTCCCATTGATATTCTGGCCAGTAATCCTCTTTTGTCACTACGGAAAAACTAATTTTATAAACATTTGATAGGTTGGTGACTTTGTAAACTTTAGATAGCAAGTAGGATGGATCCCTTCGAACCTTTGAGCATGTTGCAATGACATGGGAGCAGGGCATACGAAAGGCTTGGAACTTTCCGCAGTCGCACCAACCTCTATCTAGTTCGACTTTGTATTGTTCCATCGGCATGCCCTCATTGTGATCCATGGACTCAACAACACCATACCAACCTTTAGTGCGGTCAAACACCGTCTTATCTTTGATTTCCTGCATGAAATTCTGAGCAATATGTCTAATACAGAACACATGCGTCGAAGGAGGATTTTGCCAGCCATTATCAATGTTATTATATGCACTGATGATTGAAGGGTGTCTGTCGAAGATCAAACATAAGTTAGACTGAGCTGCAACATGCAATCAGAGATTTCTTAGGAAAAAACTCCATCCCTCAGCAGTCTCCCCTTTAACTAGGGCAAAGGCGATTGGAAAAATGTTGTTGTTCCTATCTTGTACCACTTCCATCAGTAACGTTATGTAGATGTTTGATTGGCTGCATTGTATGGTAAAACACTAGCTGGATTCTAATGTCTTGACTGATGTCATGACATGCTGTGGAGATGTTTGTTTGACTGCATTGTATGTTAGAATACCTAGCTGTACTCTGATGTCTTGGCTGATGTCATGACATTCTGAGTAGTGTACTGCATGATTAACTAATACAGGATTCATTGAATGTCAAACTGGATGTTATGACATTCATCCCTGTCAGCAGATACTGAGGAATAGAACAGGTGGTGTTCTACTATAACTCAGTATTTGTTATCAGTCTGCTTATCAAGGAAATAACAGACCTGGCATAAGGCCTACTGTCTGAATGTCAAACTGGATATTATGACATTCATCATTGACAACATATACTGAACAATAAGCAGATTGGTTTTCTGCTACATTTCAGTATGCAACTCAGTCTGCTTATCAAAAGGATAACAGACCTGATGTAAGGCTCTATGTGTGAATGTCAAATTGGATGTTTTGACATTTATTAATGCACGCTGATACTGAAGTATGGACAGATTGGTTCTGTACAGTACAACAAATTGTACAGTCTATTTTCAGGAAAAATAGACTTAGCATATGGTTAATGATTTGGAAGTCAAACTGAATGTTGTGACATTCATTCCTGACAGCATATGCTATATTGTAGGTTGTTTAGTTTTTCTGCTTCAGCATTTTTCTCAGGCTAAAATCCAGGAAACCAACAACCAAGCTACAATTAAGGAACCTAACAAATAGCCTATTTGTTAGCACACTAATATGTGGAAATTAGTTAGAATCCTATGTGGCATTATTTGTGGAGGTCTTGAGATATTTTAGGAACTAAAAGATTAAAGACCTTGTTTGTAGCAGAAAGTTTCTGCTGACTTTGTAACAGCAAAGAACAAGTTTGCTGCGATTTCTGAAGGCCCAAATCCAGTTGGGTGATTAGGTTATAAATAGCTTATTGTAACCTAGTTTTTGTAAGCCTCCTAGAATGAAAATTTAGGGGTGTGTGTGGGGTAAACCTCCTAATCTGTGGGGAAGGTTACCATGTGTTTCTCAGTGTTCAAAGCTGAGAGTATTTGTAACTCAAAGCCTGTAGGCAAGAGTGATTTTGTTCTTGAATGAAGCTGTGAAGCAAGTTCAAGTTGTTTAACATTACATTGTAATTGTAGTGATAGGAATGGAAACTGGAGGTTTCTATCTAGGAGTTCCCAGGTATAGATTGCATTGGGTAGGGATTAAGTGAAGAGTTGTAAACGGGGGAGTTTAACTCTGAATTAATACTGCTGATAATGGATCTTCTTCCTGGCTTGGTATGCCCCCAGACGTAGGTGAGTTGCACCGAACTGGGTTAACAATTGCTTGTGTTTTTACCTTCTGCACACTATATTTTGTCTGTTATAACTCAGTCTGGTTTTAGTCTGTTTATGAAGGGAATAACAGACATGACACATAGCCTGCAGTCTGAATGTCAAACAGAATGTTATGACATTCATCATTGACTGCTGATATTGATGGACTGGCTGATCTGTTACAGTTCACTCATCTGTAATGTTGGGACAGGTGATGTTCACACCAATGTTGAGACATCATGCTGATAACTGGGCAGGATAAATAAACATAAGGGCTATGTTTGATCTCTACTGTGTGTTTGCACTAGATGGACAGAACTGGATGTTCTTCTTTCCTGTGTTTGCATTAGCAGATGTTGTAACATCTGTGAATGTATGCATATGAGTACTGGATCATAATTTATATAACTGTCGTGCTGTATTTGCAAAAATGTTAGATCAGATGTCATGATATGGAGTTGAACATCTGAACTCTGACTACACCAGAATTTCACGTTCCTTTGTATTTCCCGTATAACCATGTACCATCAATTTGTATAATTGGTTTACAAAAAGAAAAACCTACGATGCATGGTTGATATGCCTAGAAGAGACGGTGGAATATTCTATTTCCAACAGCACACGTCCCGTCTGGTGTATACGCGGGTAAGGTTTCTAACTTGATAATAGTCCCGGGAGCATATTGTTTTAGATCCAACAAATATTTTGGAAGTTGTTTGTAAGACTCCTCCGAATTTCCAATTACTTTTTCAACAATCTTTGTCCTAGCTATCCATGCCTTCCTATATGAGGGAGTGTACTCGTACTCTGCCCTAATATGCGAGATTATTATACTCACCTTTAACGACGGATTGTCGCCAATGACAAACAATATTTCATTGCATATTAGTTGAGAACTTAATTTTCGATGATCCTGCATTGGGTTTGTCAGCATGCATGCGTGATCTGGACCCATTGATCCAATCTCTCAAGACTCTCTCCTCTTCCGATACGAAGCTGACAACCTAAAAAGGCAGTGCTCATTCGGACAATAAATTTTATACCTCAATGCGTTAATTTTGTCAACTCTAAAATCAACTGATAGTTGCATGTGTAATTTCTTAATGGCTTTTACACATTCCTCTTTTGTGCGAAATGTGTCTCCTTATTTCAAAGATCCTTGCATTTGCACATAAGGATTGTACCGTATATCTGATGAAGATTCATCAGAACCCAAATTCAACCTTGTCATGTGTTAGGGTGGACAATATACACGAGTAGATGATATTGGCTCCTGTTCCTCATCAGTGTTCACCATTGAATCAACCATGATCTCGGCTTCTTCTCTTTCGTCATTTGGAACATTCACCTAAGCTTATTCGTCATCAGTTTCACAAAACACTTGTGACTGATCAATGAACTAAGACACTTGTTGTTGATGTAGTAATATATATAACTCTATATAATTGTAATCGGATTGTTCGTGACTGACAAACATATGTTGAACATCATCATCATCTCGAATCTTCTTCTGATAAAATTTCACCTGGTTTTCTGCAAATCAAACCGGATTTTCATAGATGATTTGACCCACATTACTGCACTGCAATTTATTTTCTATTCTTTGTTTCAGATGTAAAAAATTTGATCGTCGATTTATTGTAAACCGAGTTACCTCTGTGTTTCGAAAACAAAAAACGAATAACTGGTGATCAAATATTTCACCTTCGATATGGGCACTGGTCATGTAATATTGTGTGGAAGACATTTTTTAAAAATCTAACTTTCTTTTCTTTACTGAAATTGAATGCATTGCTAAGTTGTTAATCCGCACAACCTAAATAGCATAAACATTGAACGCATTGATGACTTGGTTCGTTTGTACAGACTTGACCATGCATGCAGTGACAAGAGTGACAAGAATGCACATGCGCCCAGGGAATCTTTGTGCCCTAATATTCCAAACAGGCGCCCATTCCCTAGGGCATAAAGCAACATGGGCTCCAAGAGGAAGGGCGCCCGTTCCATTCATTTACACCAAGGCGCCAAGAGGAAGGGCGCCTCTTCCTTGCATGTGACTAATCACATGCAGGTGCCAAGAGGAAGAGCACCTCTTCCTTGCATGTGATTCTTCACATGCATGCGCCTAAGATAAATGCTAGTCTACTTTTGTCTTTTGTCATTGCATGCAACCAATCCCATGCTTTGTAGGTTACAAACATACTATCTATAAATAGCCTTCAAATCACAATATCAAATCATCTCCAACACTACTCGTCTATACTCTTTCTTTGTCACACTATTTCTCTGCCACACTCAAGCTCTGCAACATCAAATTATATCTCTATTAACTATGGGTGATGAACACAGAGGAACACTCGAGAATATCTCGACATTTGTATGTTATCACTCTCTTTTTACTTATTCCGTTTTTAAGTCGTATACCTTTGTTATATATGTTTGTGTTATGTATTTCTTCTTCTTATTGCATTTCTTACTTATTTGTTATTAGGATCCAAAGCATTTTAGATGCCTTGTACATGAATATGTACCCCACGATCCTTTGATAGAACCATATATTAGAGGATGTGGATTTGGAAATCTCCTCAACATTGTTTCGTACTCGGTGGACTACAAGTTCATTCTTGCTTTGTTGGAGCGGTGGAGACCCGAGACCCACACATTTCACCTTCCGATCGGTAAGTGTACCGTCACACTTGAGGACGTATACATGTTGTTGGGTCTCGATATAGATGGAAAGACCGTGAATGGTAGAGTTAACCAAGACAACTCTATCTGCAATGAATTATTGGATGCTCCTTTGTTAGATGACGAAACTGAGGGAGAATCATATGGTCAAGCAAGGGGGCAAGGTATAAATTTAAAATACCTTAAACAATATTATGCCAGTATAGTATTGTCCGAAGATTCAACTGAGTACGAGAAAATAATTAAAGTTCGGTGTTATATTATGATTATAGGTGGTAATTTTTTGTTTCCAGAAAGTACAAGTAATTCAGTAAATATTATGTATTTACCTTTGTTACGCAACATTAATAAGGTAAGCACATATAGTCGGGGTTCAGTTGTGTTCACCCATCTATATAGTGCAATGTGTAAAACTGCAAAAAAGAATACCTGTACTTTTTTCATGTGCGTATTTGCTACAAGCTTGGGGTTGGTCAAGAATGTCGTCGCTCGCCTCGATAAACGAGAACTCATTCATGTTCCCGTTTGCAACTAAGTAAGTCTAACATTTTACCATTTAGTTAATTATATTTTATATTATAATTAACAGTAAATAATATTTTTCACTTTTTTTGATCTAAGGTGGTCAGTAAGGGGGATGAACTATAATAGGTGTCTGAAACACGCTATTGTATTCCATCGCAATCTATTGGACCATATTGGACATGACGATGTAATACTCCTACACAACTATATTTTAATTTAAAAATGCTTATCAAATTATTTTTCATCTAATTGTTTCGTATTGTTCTACAGTTTATCTGGAGACCATATATGGGTCTTGATCATGATGTGAATCATGACGATGTTGCAGTTTAGACAGCGATGACACTACGGTGAAAATACACCAGAGTGATCGGGTCAAACTACAGTTCAGCATGCAACAACAGATTCCAGAACCTCCCACATGTTTGGGGAATTGGCATAAAAAAAGGGTTGATGCACAATAAAATTATTCTGAATGGAGAGACTTTGCAAAAGAGATGTGTCGTCAATGGAAACACATCTTAAACGAACCAGTCATCCATGGTGCAAGACCAACTCAACAATATATGACATGGTTTAGGTTGATAACAACTCAATAATTTGTATCTGAGTCGCGGTATTTGATGGATGCCAACTAGCTTCGTCATCGTACGCCCCACAATAATTCCCCACCTAACACCAATGTCGAACCACCCAAACCGAAGAACCAACCTCACAACATCAACCTACCACATACACACAACAACCAAACACCCAACCTCACAACCCGTTCATGTCATCCACCCAACAACCAACCATTAAATGTCGCAATCCATTCATACCACCCACCCAACCACAAAACCAAGAATCAAACCCTGCAACCACAACCGTCTATAGTCCAAATGATTCATATGAGTCACTTCATCGTATCCCCCCCACCAATGACCACTCAAACATCCCATCACCAAAACACACAACCATTGTTTAACTATAGTACGTCCCAGGAACCATTGCTTCGTTTCCAAAACGATTCAATGGTCCAATTTGGGCAACTTTACCGTCCCCAATCCACCCAACCCCAACGACCTAACTACGATGACATGGACACCGAACTCCATTACGGAAGCGTCGTTGGCCAGAGCCCCTTCGGATATTAGGAAGAAATGATGACACATCTATCAAATACCATTGGAACTTCTGCCGGACCTTCCCACCAGCCATCGTTCGATCAGGTCAGCACACAAAGACCTCAAACACCTCAAGCAAATCGTGGGAGACCTCGGAGACAAACTAACGCACCTGGATGTGGAACAGGGGGACGTTTTGATTGGGTAGATCATTAGTTTATTGTCAGTTCAATGTAACCAATTATTACCACATGAATAACTTTTTTACATTATTCTTTTTTATTTAATAAATAAATAAAATTAAAAATTCAAAAAAAATTAAAAAAATAATACAAGGGGTGTATGCGCCAAATGAATTGACACATACACCACATGCACCACTAAGACGCCAGGGGCATTGACGCCTCCTCATGAGGGTCAATGCATGCGCCAATAGCATTGGCGCCTCCTCATGAGGAGTCCAATGCATGCGCCAATGCCTTGGGCGTCTCCTTTGCTAGCTTAGGGGATGCGCCAGTTCTTGTGGCAGATCCTCTTCTAAAAGTGATTATTTTGTTTTTTTTTTAAATATGTGTTATTTTCAATTTTTTTAAATGGTTATTTTAAAAAAATCATTCAAGTGGTTCAGTTATTTTATGGTGCAATGCAATTCAGTTTAGTAATATAGTTTGATTGACCATATTTTTGCACACCCCTATCGCGAACACCCCTAGCCACATCCAATGGCATGACCTATATGCATGTTGGCGTTTGTGTACAAAAGTTATATGCATGCGCCAATGAGTCTGATTACACCACTTGTCAACACATTTTTTTGTTTGAAACATGATTAAATTGATATTATCGTTACCGTCCCAAAATAAGTGTCATATTTGACACTTTCTTACAAATTAAAAAATATATAATAAATATAAGAGAAAAAAATAATTTTATCAAGATATCCTTATCAACAATTGATATATTAAAATTAATATTAATTTAAAATGAAAAAATAATAAATATAAAATATTAATTAAAAGATACAATAAAAAATAAAAATAAAATTGCATTGATGAAATAAAGTGATAAATATTCTAAAGTAAATAATTTTTTTAAATGCCATAATTATTTTGTGATTGAGGATTTTTTTTTGAAAATATAATTATTTAAAAACATGGTCATTTAAAAAAATTCATATATTGTCATTAAAAAATAATGTAAAATAAATATTAATTTGTTGGTAAAAAAAAAAATTAGTTCAACTAAAAATTCAAAGTGTTAACAAAATCTTTATAATTTCAGTCGGCTGAACTTTTCATTTAGGATTTTGATACTGCGGCTGGTGGCGAAGGATATGGCCAAAACGCCGCCGCCGTTTATAAAGAGGAAACAACCCCAACAAACCACCGCTTACACGGATGAAACAACCCCAATCAACCCTAACATCACCGCTTACACCGAGGAAACAACCCCAATCAACGCTAACATCACCGCTTAGACAGAGGAAACAACCCCAATCAACGCTAACATCACTCCATCTTCCTTTCGATCTGGTGGAAGGAATACTGTGTAGGCTTCCCGTGAAACAGCTCATTCAATTCTGTTGCGTCTGCAGGTCATGGAATTCTCTTATCTCCGGAGATTCCAACTTTGCCAAGAAGCATCTTCGGTTGTCAACCTCCCGCCACAGCCGCCACCATGTTATCATGAGCTCTGCGCACAAATCGCCTGAGTTTGTTATATGTCATTCCCCGATCACCTCTCTCTTCAGCTCTGCATCCCCTATGGAGTTCAGGTACCCTCTAAAAGAGATTCGTAACAAAGGAGATCATTATATGGAAACTTCCGCATGTGACGGCTTGTTATGTTTTAGGATAGATAATTCTTTAGCTCTTTTATGTAATCCTTCTATTAGAAAATTTAAGATATTGCCTCCTTTGGAATTTTCAGACCAAAGATTTGACCAAATCACATACACATTAGTGTATGATGGTTTCACCAATAATTATAAGATTATTGCTATTAATACTAGTAGTAGAAAAAAAGAAGTCAATGTTCATACTCTGGGTACTGATTATTGGAGAATGATTCCAGGCTTCCCAGACCCTGACCTCATTCCTAGGCGTAGATCGGGAACATTTGTGAATGACTATGTTAATTGGTTGACATATGATTCTACTTGTTGTGCATTTTTAATTGTTTCTCTTAATTTGGAGAAAGAGTCTTTTCAAAAGCTTGCACTGCCTGCCTTTGATGCGCAATACAGAACCTCTTCTATGACCTTAGGGACATTGAGGGGTTGTTTATCCCTCCTCATTGACAGAGGGGACAGGTTTTCTGATATTTGGATTATGAAGGAATATGGTAATGAAAAGTCTTGGATTAAATTGTTTAGTGTTCCTCACATGAGAGAATGTGGTTTTCATGGATATATCGGGGCATTATATGTTTCAAAGGATGATCAATTACTTATGGAGTGTTTGAAGATGAGGAATTATAGTTTGGTTGTTTATGATTCCATACATCATACTTTTAAGATTCCTAAATTTCAAAACAACATCTATGGTGAAATGACACAAAAAGTGTATGTTGAGAGTTTGATATCACCATTGTAGTTGTTGTGTTTCGATTATGCTTATTCTTATTACTACTGACTTCATGAGTTAATATGCGGCTTTAGAAGTTGCTATGACATAACACATTGTAACAATGGTTTTCTCTTATTATGTACTCTATTGTTCCCAATTTTGTTTTATATATCTTTTGTTGGTTTCTACAACCTGCCATTATGTTTGATTCACATTAAATAGTTGCTATGCAACCGTCGCTCTCAAACAAATCTTAATTCGATATCACATAGCGATGGAATGTTTAAAGTTGGAATAAATTAAGTCCTTTGCAATTATTAATTCTAGGTTCTGAAATATTTTGGTATGGTAATTGTCTGCTAATGGTATGAACTTTGCATTTTTTTATCAGTTGTCTCGTTTACATGTGAATTGTCACTAACTAAGATTCTAAGGAATGGGATCCCAATTGATTCAATATCATAAGATTCTTATTTGTTCATGAATGCGGATCTAATTTTCTGTCAACCAGAATGTTGAAAAAAAAAGAATATTTCATTGGATAAACATGTGGACATGTGGTAGCCATTCTCAATTCCAAAAATTTAATCAATTCAACACTGACTTCAATATTAGTTATTATGAATATTATAATGTAAGGTTCAGGCCTCCAATATGACAAAAATCAGTTTATAGAAGGTTGGTTTTCTCCACTTAACATTGACTCTCAGCATTTCTGATAAAATGAATTGATTTCTGGGTTTAGTTGGAAGAACAATTTGAAAAGTTGGCAAAGATGATTTAAGAAAAGTGGTTCATTCTTTGAAATTTGGTCCGGCTTTGAAACTAAAGCAGTTCTCATTTCCCAGTAACATCATTATTATCATGTGTTATGATCATAGCTTCATATTTATTGATTATGGTTACCGGAGGAACCTTATGCAAAGGACTAAATAGAGGATTAGGGACTCTTTCTGCCGGATTGTTTGCATTTTTTTATTGAGTATCTTGCGGATGCATCCTGTCATATTTTTCCAGTCTTTTTCATTGACGCTGTGGTTTTTGTTTTAGGTAATCATTTATTGCACCATGAAAGAAACTCGACTCTTACTTTAGTAATACAATTATAAAAAAAAAAGAAAAATTCTGTTTGTTGAGAGATTTCAATTCTGTCCAAGCTTTCTGTCTTGTGGCTGAAGCTTCCCTAATGTTTTGCTTTACAATTTGTTCACTGTTGGTTTTTCCCGGAGCTGCAGCTACTTATAAGAGATCCATTCTTTATATCCTATAGAAGAATCAATACCACCATGGTGTTATGATTTATCTTTTGACCTTTAATTTGATAAGTGTATCAAGTTACTGCTTTGATGATGTCTTGATCATGGCAAAAAAACTGCATCTCTTCCACCTGCATAGGCCTTGGTCTTTGTCTTGTAATGAACCAATTTGTATTTCCAAATTGGGCATGGGAAGCTTGAAGGCTTGGGTAAAACAAGTTTTACATGTGCCTCAATTCAATTCCAATTTAATTTCTATGCACAAATTGATGATGAGTGTAATTCCAATTCAATTGAACCAAACCAAGATAATTTATTTTAAATCAAACCATTTCAATTTGATAAAACAGTTTGATATACCGTTTTGAAATTCTAAATTATACTGAATAGGTGGAAGATTTTTTTTTAAAATTGAACAATTTCAATTTATTCAAAATCAAATCGAATTAAAATTTTCGTTTTGAAATTCTAAACTGTATTTGAATCGTTAGAAGAACATAATCATTTAACAATTGAACCGAATCATTAGAAAAATGGTACGATGAGAAATTGAAAAGTATAATGCTCATCTTGTTTTCTAAAGGATTCACTGAAGTTGAAGGAGAATATTTCAATTACTCATTCACGATTTGCAAAGATTAACAATCATTAAAAATTAAATCCCATTATTAATTTGTTTTGGCTTTTTTTAAAAATAATTTTTATAATAAAAATGTATAAAAAAATTTATAAAGAAACTTTTCATAATAATAAGAAATTAGTTTTAAAATGTTATTTTAGACATTTCATCATATTGAAAAAAATTTAGATATTAAATTTCAAAAAAATTTTAAAGCTATTTTAAATAGCTTTCATAAAAATTATTTTTAAAATATAATCTATTTAAAAAATTTGTAATTTCAACTATGTTTTATTATTGTTTATATTATAAGATGTTCAAGTCTTTCAATTTTAAAAAAATAAATATAAAAAAACTTTTAATATTTTAAAAAACGATTTTGTACCATCCACTTTTGAAATAATTTTTTTTTAAAGCTGAAACATTGTCTAATATCCTGATTAAAAAAATCATTAATATTAATTTCATGATTTATGATCGCTTTCTATAATTACATTTTTTTAAAATTTAGATTTTTTTTTAAATTAAATAAAAAAATAATTTATATAGTTTTTTTAATGATATTTTAAATATTTCATTATTTTACTAAAAAATTATATCAAAATTATTTAAATTTAAAGTTATTTCAATTTTTTTAATTTTTTTTTTAATATATATCTTTTTAAAAATTTAAGGTTTTAACTATGTTAATCTTCCTAATGTATATTTAAGCCAAAAATAATTTTTTTATTTATAAAAAAATCATTTCTTAAAATATAAATAATTTTTTTTAAAGTCTCCACTTTCTCATTAATTTAAGTAACCTGAATATGACAATTCTTGTTTGAAAAACAATTATATTTATGTTTCTTAGCTTTTCAAGAAAATCAAAATCAGTCATTTTAGATAATTATTTTCTAATGTGATTCACATAAGATAATTGAAAAACCCTCTGTGGTACTATCTAAAGAGATAAAAAAACCCTGCGGCGAAGCACTTGTTCAAGAACAGAAAGGTAATCAAACTGCTGCTTAACATAGTTCCTATGATTATTGTTCTTCCATACTTTCAATGAATTTAAATCATTATTATTGTTAATCTTATTATCGTCAAAAAATTACTTTGACCATTGAAACTTTCATTTCTATGCTTGAAGAAATGGCACTCACTTTACCCTTATCATCTTTCATTTCACCAATGAAAGAGATAAACTTCAACTTCCCAAATTCATTTTCTCTTTACAAGGACAAACCCACCAACAAATTCTTCAATTTCACCCTTTTCTCAAAACCCTCTTTGCAGGCAAGTACATGAATTTCACTATTTCAATCTAAAGTTTACTTTTTTATTTTTATTTTCATACATATTATATATACATGGTGTTGAATTTCTCTATTTCCATAAAACAGGTTGGTTATTCCAGAATAACAAGAGTTCAAGCACTCAAATCGGATGGTACTAATTCGAAAAGAAAAGGGCGAGAACCATATAGTGACAGTGATAGTGATGATGATGAAGATGATGCGCCGTCTTCCTCGAAAGAAAATGACCCTTATGCTATGAATCTTGAAGAGAGACAAGAATGGAGGAGGAAAATTAGACAGGTTATGGATAAGAAACCTGATATTCAAGAAGTTGCAGATACAGAAGAAAAGAAGAAGAAAATGCAAAAGCTTATTAATGATTACCAACTTGTTGTGGAAGAGGAGGATCCTAATTGGCCTCAAGATGCTGATGGTTGGGGATTCAGTCTCGGGCAGTTTTTCGACAAGATTACTATCCAAAATAAAAAGAAGGAAGATAATGATGATGGTGATGACAATGATGTTGATGATGATAAGGAAATAGAGTGGCAAGATGACAATTACATTCGTCCTATCAAAGACATAAAGGCTGCGGAATGGGAGGAAACCATGTTCAAAGACATTAGTCCTTTGATTATTCTTGTGCACAATCGGTATCGAAGGTTTGTTTTACTTCTACATTTAGTCTCTGCTAGCTTGTTATACTCGTCTACATTCTATAACTTAGCCCTATAGTTGCTTGAGTAAGTAGATGATTTGGTTTTCCTGCTGAATACTTTGTGTGCGAAGTGAGTATCTTTTTTTGGATTTCCGATTTTTTAGAGAATAAGAGATGCGGTTTGAGAGAAAGAGATGGTTATGTATATCTATTATGATTCTGATGCTAAGAACATGAGAGACCGCCCTTAACTTTCAACCTGATGTGCGGATAGCCTTGGCATTCGGCTATGACATTGCTGTTATGGTTTTGAAGTTGGAGTGCTCTTAGCATGTTTACAATAAAGCTAGTTCAAAACAATCTTTTCTAACTTTTTCACATTTATTTTTAGGCCAAAGGAAAATGAAAGAATTCGAGATGAACTAGAGAAGGCTGTGCATATCATATGGAACTGCGGATTACCCTCACCGAGAGTAAGTAATTAGTAAATTCGTGCGATCATTCCTTTAGTTTCATCTGTTTTATCACATTGATGATTTTCTTTGTCTGATGATTTATTATGTATCTTATGAAAGTGTGTGGCGCTTGATGCTGTTGTTGAGACTGAACTAGTTGCAGCACTTAAAGTATCGGCTTTCCCAGAAGTTATCTTTACTAAAGCAGGGAAGATTTTATTCCGTGATAAAGGTGTTCATCTATGTTACCGAAAAAACAATCAATAAAAGAAATTCACCTTTTTCATTTATTTGTTCTTCTCTATATCTACCTGACAAATTTCCATTTTGTGGATTCTCAGCAATTCGCAATGCAGATGAGTGGTCAAAAATCATGGCCTTCTATTACTACCGCGGAGCCAAACCACCGTGTTTGACAAACATTCCAGATCTCCAAGAAAATATTCCTTCTTTTACCATTGATAATTGAGTGTCTTGAAAAATTGAAGAGCTCAAAGTTTCTACCAAGGCATATATTGCTGAAAATTTTCCATTTAACAATGCCTTTTACAGTCTGGCATTGTGTAAGATATGCAAGGGAATGAATGCATAGCTTCATTGACTGCATACTATATGGGATGGAAGTTTTTGGCCTGATGCATAAAACTGGATCAATTGATCAAAATTTGATCTACTTACACCGCACCCCTGAACTCCTTAGTTAAGAAGACTTTCAATACAAGGAAAGGGGTCGAGTCAGACTCTGATATCACTTTTGAGTTATGAGGGGTCTGAGGACACCACGTATAAAGAGTTAAAGACCCGTTATCTTATCCAATGTAGAACTATGCTCACATTTGATATTCCAACACTATTTTGAACAGTGTCCCTTCATTTCAAATACATTCTCGTTTTTATCAGAACTAATTCATTCACCAATCAATGAAAAATTTGTCAAAGTTGTTCTTCCCATCTCAATACATGTATCGCTCCCCTAGCTGTTCCGACATGCCATTGGTATTTTACAATTTGTAGTTGCTTCTTCTTTCAGAACTCACTACCACTATGTGTTTTCAATTTTGT
The DNA here is from genome assembly GCF_024323335.1 of Lathyrus oleraceus. Taxonomy (NCBI): domain Eukaryota; kingdom Viridiplantae; phylum Streptophyta; class Magnoliopsida; order Fabales; family Fabaceae; genus Lathyrus; species Lathyrus oleraceus. The sequence continues at coordinate 509,464,811 of NC_066584.1, read as the reverse complement.
ACTTTTGAGATCTTAGGTTGCACTCTTGGTATTTGACAAAAAGCCTCCAATATTTTTTTTTTTGTATTTTAGAACAGTTTAATGTGTATATTGGTACCCGTAGTGACAGAAGAAACTTATGAATCCATTACCCATTACAACATTCTTTCTAATCATTGATTAATTTTTGAACAATTGCGAAAATTGGACAATTTTAAAATCGATGATAAATCGAAATCATCCTTAATTAAATTTAAAAAAAAAGGTTGTAGATTAAATAGATTTTCATTCCCATATTACTCTTTTTGCTTATGTTCCTAAGAGAATAGATGTTGTTTTTAGTTTGTTTGTATCTTTTAACTTGTGAATAACCTATGAGTATTGTCTTTATACCTTTGAGAAATTATTTTCTCATGCAAACGTTTTTCCCCTTCATTTTATCTGTTGAAAAGAGGATCAAAAAGGAATTCATTCTCATTGAATTGTACAAAAGTGAATGAAATATATTTCCTGTGTAGTGACTACATATTTGTCCAAAGTGTAATTTAATATTTTATCAAGATAACTAAAGGTAAAAACTAATTTAAGTAAAGGAAAGGTAATAGCTCCCCTCAAGTTGGATGGTGTATGCAGTATAATTTTAATTTGGACAACATAGAAGAAAAAGCAGGCAAGTGAAGAGGTTTGGTAAACATCGGTCATTTGTGACTTTGATGGTACAGAGAGCAGATGAATCAATTTTGACTGCAATTTTTCCGAGATAATATGATAGTCTATCTCATTATATTTGTTGCGTTCATGGAAGGTAGATGACAGATCTATTGTCACAATAGATAGAAGCTGATTGAGGAAAGGTAATGTGAAGATCTTGGAACAAGGATTAGAGCCATTGTAACTCACACATTAAAGAAGCTAATGCACGATACTCCGCCTCAATAGATGAACGAGAAATAATATTTTGTTTCTTAGACTTCCAAGAAACGAGAGAGCTACCTAACAAGACACAATAGCTAGTTATGGATCTCCTAGTGTTCGGACAACAAGCCCAATCAGAGTCGACAAAACCATGAAATTGTAAAAGACTTTGACTAGAGAATAAGACTCCCTTGACATGACAGGATTTCAAATATCTTAAAATTTGGGTAGCAGCTTGATAATGAGACACTAAGGAAGTGGAAACATATTGACTAAGGTGTTGAGCAACAAAAGAAATTTTGGCCTTGTGTAAGTCAAGTAAAGGAGCCTACAAATGAGCCTTCTATAGCCAGATGAATCATCAAAGGGAACACCATTAGTGGCAGACGATTTTGTGTGAGGATCAAGTGGCAATATGGCAGACTTAGAATTATGAAAATCAGTGTCTTCAAGAAGCTCAAGAGTGTACTTTCTCTTATTCAAAAAAATACCAAAGAATGACCTAACAATTTCCAGGCCAAGAAAAAATGAAGTTGACCAAGGTCTTTGATCTTAAACTGTTGATCAAGAAATAGTTTGACAGATTATATCTCTTCAATGGAAGTGTCTGACAAGACAATATCATCGACATGGACTGATATAGCTGTAAAAGAAGTGTCATGAGATTTGGCATAAATGGAATGACCAACTTGAGAAGCTTTATAACCCAGAGAAATAAGAGCAGCCGAAAGTTTGAAATACCATTGACGACTGGCTTGGTTCGACCTATATAAGGACTCGTTCATACCTTGGAAGGAGTGGCATAATATTCAGAAGGAAGAGACATATAAACCTCATCATATAAGTCACCATGCAAAAAGCATTGTTGACATTCAATTGTTCAAGATACTAACCATTAACAACATCAACTGTTAGTAAAACACGCACAATAGTCATCTTAGCTATTGGGCAAAGAGTATCAAAATAGTCAACCCTCGCCATCTAAGTGTGACCTTTGGCCACAAGCCTTTCTTTGTACCTTTCTATGGTACAATTAACATGATACTTGATTTTATAAACTCATTTGCAACCTATTGGAACCTTACCACAAGGAAGATCCACAATAATCCAAGTTTTATTTATCTAAGAGTTGTGATCTCAACATCTTCCAATAGTAAAACTTGGAGACTTGGTTGTAGGTTTTGGACTTAATGTTGGAAGAAATATAACAACAAAATAATTTGTAAGTAGGAGAACAAGCATTATAAGATAAAACATGAGAGAGAGGGTGAACAATATTAGTAGAAACCTGGTTGGTACAACAAGACTTAGTATTGCAATGATAGTCCTGTAAATAACCTGGAGACCGTTTTAGACGAGTGGACGCTCTAATAGGAAGAGGTATAGAAGGCTCAGAAGCTACAGGAACAGAAGCAATGTGGGGTGATGGTTGAGCTGCTGAATTTGGAGCAGAGTTAGATGTAGGAGTAGTTGAAATTGGAACAAAATTAAATGTAGGAGTAGCTGTAAAAATATGAATAGGTAATGGTCTGAGCCCATCATACACATTAGTATATAACATTTGTATTATGAGCATTATTTTTGGTTCTATTTTAATTTGACTTCATTGTATAATCTGATTTTATTAATTTATATATGTCGTTTTCATATTATTCTGAAAGTTTATGGTTTTCTTTATATAAAATTGAATATGACAGCATATGTATAATACATTGCCGATTTAATTAGTGCATCTAAAACAAAGTAAAAAAAATACTATTCGGTGAGGTTTTAAAGATGCATCTCCGAATTCTGTCTGGTGTAAATACAAGGATGCATCTCCGGATCAAATTATGTCAAAAAAGGATGTTTCGTTGAAGAACGCACGAGGTTTACATGAAATTGTTCTGGAGATGCATCTCTGAAATAAATGTTTAAAAATATATGAGGTTATACTGAAGTCGTCATTTGGTGAGACACGAGGTGCATTCAGAGATATATTTTTGGAATTACAGGGACATTTTCGAATTTTTATAGGGTACTTTTTCACCCCTTAGGGTGGGGTTAACAACTCCCAAAAATATATTATAACCTTATTTAGAGGGGTGACAGAATTTTTATTTTGGAGTTTGTGTGGGATTGAATAAGTATGTAAGCTATATTTCAAAAGTTGACATAAAAAAAAGATATATATAAGAAAAGGGAAAAGAAAAGTATTATATTTTTCTTCCTACTTCAAATGAAAGAGAAAAATTTCAAATAAGTAGAAAGTCAATTAATTGTTGTAGAGTTTAAAAGTTTGTATGGGGTTGAATAAGTATGTAAGCTATATTTGAAAAGTTGACATATATATATATATATATATATATATATATATATATATATATATATATATATATATATATATATATATATATATATATATATATATATATATATATATATATGGAAGAGGAATAACAACCTCACTATCTTTCAGAATGAGATGCATAGAACAGTTAGATATGCTTGAGGGTTAAATCTCCTTCAACTAGGAACATGATAATCCCATGGCTAAGAGAAAATTCTAGAAGCGCGATCAAGTGGCCAATTGATACATTTTGACCATTTTATTTCAAGGTGGTCAGATAGAGAGAGGTACAATCGATCCAGAACACTACTCATTCCGATTTGTATATAACAAATTCTTAGTTAAGCCGTTTACATAATTTCATAAGATTATTGATGATCTTGAGAATATTGAGGTGAAGATTGAAGATGAAGACAATACTCTACTCTTGTTGAACTCATTATCCAGATCCTTTGAGCACTTCAAGAATGTTCTTCTTTATGGCAAGGAAAATATTATTACTTTGAATGAAGTCCAAGCAGTTATGAGATCCAAAGAATTTTTAAAGATGAAAGATTTGAAGATTGGTGACAATGATGAATGCTTGAATGTCTCAAAAATGAGTAGAGAGATGTCCAAATCAAAGAGGTTTGACAAGTCAAGGGTAGTATGTTTCACTTGTCATAAAACCGACCACTTCATTAAAGATTGTTCGAAAAAAAGAACAATGATGATTATGTTCAAATTGTAGTTATTTCTGATAAGAATAATTATGAAAACGTGGATGCGTTAGTGATATCAGATATTAAAACTCAACTTCATCCATTTGTTACGATTATACACCCAAACTATACTTACAGTTTGTTTCAAAAATTTGTTCAAATATTAAAATCTGAATTCCTTTATTTAAAATTCAAATTAACTCATTTATTATTACATAAGTAATAAACACATACATAATAGATGCAATTTTATATTATATTGGGTCCAAATTTATACAAAAGTTAATTTCGAATTTCCATAAAATTTAAGAGTATTACATGAAGACCAGTGAACATCCCTTATACTTACATCACCTAAAACTAAATTTGAGACAATGGTTTTTTTCCATAAAATTTTAAAAGAATTTAGAGATAAATTTGATAAAATGATAGTTTGAGACAATGATAGTTTGACGAATCTAGTCCATTCAATTTTAAAATATTAAATCAATTATTTAAATTAAAAAAAAACCCACTTCCTTATTATATATATACTTGAGAATTTGCCCTTTCACCCTATACTTGACTAGACTGCAGCCACGGAGGCACGACGAACTGGGTTGAGTGGCGTACTAAACAAACCACCACTCTTCTTTTCTCCTTCTTCATGATTACGGAAAATTCTTTTATCTCATCATATTCATGATATCGTGTCATAATTTTTTTTATTTTTTTAGAAAATAGTACTAGTAAATGTGAGTAAGGTGAAGTGGACTAACTAATTAAAATCCAATAAAATAAATAACAATAGTTATAATAATGCTACATCAAAATCTCCGGTTAAACATTAGCCGTTTTTTCTGCATTCCTCTAACCTTCTCCGTTCTCCTCTCCTCCACTCTTTCTCTCCCTTCCGCCGCGCACTCTCGCCACTACAACCACCGCCGTCCGATGACTTCACCTCCGCAGTCACTCTCCCAGTCTCACTCTCCGCTTCCTCCCCCGGTGGCGAAAAAGGTAGAGCACGTCATGGAGCTTTTCAATGATGTGAGAATCGACAACTACTACTGGCTCCGAGATGATTCCCGCTCCGATCCCGATGTACTGTCTTATCTCCGTCAGGAGAATGCGTACACACATTCCGTCATGTCCGGTACAATTTTTTCTCATTATCTTCTCTGTCGCTTTCACTGTTTCTTTGCTTATTGTTGTTAGATCTTGGTTCTGTTAATTCAATGCACCGGTTTGGTTTCTAAACCCCAACCGAACTGGTTTAGCTTCTAGAAGAGTAGAACCTAACAGGAACCAGTTTTGGTTTTAAGAACTGAACTGGTTTGAAATGGCTCTGGATTCTGAATTATATCATGCAATGTGGCATTGTTAAGTAAACACTAATGTTGGATATTGAATATTGTAAAACGAAAGGAACTGAGTGCTGACTAAGAAATCCAAACTCGCTAGCACCGAAAAAAGTGTGTCAGTGTCGGTATCCAAAACCGATGCTAATACTTGTGATTATATTTAATTTATTTATTTTTTCAAATTATTACCGGTGTCGACACGGTAGTGTTGGTGTCGTGTTTCCAGTGTCTGAGCTTTATAAGATCCTAATGCTATATCTATGCACACAAAAGCAAGCTTTTGAAGTTTGAAGGAGGTTAATTCAAGTTGCTCTGATAATGTTATATGCATTTTTGATTTTCTAGGAACTAAGGAAATTGAAGATAAGCTTTTTGCTGAGATAAGGGGAAGGATAAAGGAGGAGGATGTGTCTGCACCTGTACGCAAAGGGTCTTATTACTATTATACAAAAACTTTGGAAGGGAAGGAGTATGTTCAACGTTGTAGACGCCTCATATCCGATAACCAAAAGGTTCAGTCTGTAAATGACACCATGCCAACAGGACCTGGTGCTCCTCCAGAGCATGTTATTTTGGATGAGAATATCAAAGCACAACAACATGAATACTACAGTGTTGGTTCTTTTAAGGTTAGATCATATCATTATCATGGTATTTTTATCGTGCTTTCTTCTGTATTCTGACTTCCAAAAACCTGCTTTTATTTTATTTTCAGGTTAGCCCAAATAGCAAGTTGGTAGCATATGCAGAAGACACCAAAGGAGATGAAATATATACTGTTTATGTCATGGATATTGAGACTCAAGCTACAATTGGAGAGCCTCTTGTTGGTGTAACATCATACCTTGAATGGGCTGGTGATGATGCTCTAGTTTATGTAACAATGGATACTATTCTTAGGCCTTACAAGGTGAGGAGTTCTTCTTTTGACACAATATTTAACTGTTTGGATCTAATCGGAACTTCTGATTCAAAAACAAGAACAACAACCCAAGCTTTTCATGATTTCACCAAGAGTCTGTCCTGGTTTTACTTTTTCTCTAATTATTAGGTTATCTTGTACCCTCCATCTTCTCAATTCTTTTGACTGGAGCTTTTATTGTTTTTTTTTTCTTTTTCATAAGTCCAAACAATCGATTCATGATCCTACCAACTTCTCACATGTCCAAACTCTTGGGCAATATTTTAAATTTTAAATTTTTTAGAAGTGAAACTGGCTGAATTGAGTTAGAAGATAAATTAGACAGATAGATGCTGAAAACTAGAAGAAAGGGTTTGTGATTACAATTTGTTCAATTTGCAACTGAAACTGGATGTTTTCTACTTATTTCATAGCTGGACACAAGTTCTGACTGATTATCTGTTTGGGCTTTTTTATGGAAAAAAATGCATCTTAATTAAAAACTGCTCAACAAGTTTTACAATTATTTGGCAAGTCTTTTCAGAAATAAGCAAAAATCTCAAACAAAGTGTTAGACCTTAAGAATGACTAGGAATCAAAACAGAATGTGACTGTTCTATTCTGTCAAGCATCGATTTCAGGCATAGGAACAGCCTAATTAAATGTTATCTCTAGCAGTTAGAGAGTCTAAGAGAAGCCATTAGTAGAGTAACGGTTATTATTATTATTATTATTATTATTATTATTATTTTTATTATTATTATTATTATTATTAGGAGCAGTTACAAAACTTAGGCAGAACAAAAAGGGAAACAGAACCATGTTTTAGGGAGGCTGAAAATCAGAAAGAGGTTATATTTGGGAGGGAGAGACCAAGCTCTCGAATTCTTGGAAGGGAGAGAACCAAGACTCTCGAATTTCTTGGAAATTCATTGTAATTACTATTAAATTTTATTGTTTTGGTATCAGTTTCTATCAACTTGTATCAGAGCACTTCTGATCCGGGAGAGGAAAAAAAACAGAGAAAAAATGGAGTTGTCATCAAGAATGGAAGGAATGTTTGACCTTGTTGATGAAGTGTTGAAAGAAATTAGAGATTGGAGAAGAGAACTCAAAGAGTTAAGATTAGAAATACCAATCTTTGAAGGAAGGGATGTTGTTGGATGGATGATCAGGGTTGAGAAATATTTTGAGGCAGGAAGTGTATGTAAAGAAGAAGATCAAATACCAAAAGTTGCGCAATGGATGAGTGGTAAAGCCGTCACATGGTACCAATTGTGGATTTCGGTCAATCCAAGTTCCACTTGGGGAAATTTTAAAGATGCAATTCTCAAGAAATTTGGGTCAGAAATTGATTCAATAGATAATGAAGAACCAAATGAGAGACCATTACCGGAATGGTTAGTAGACCAAAAACCTCCATTGTCAAAATCACCTGACATCAGCATGGCGGTGTTTACTGATATTCCTAAGATAAAGTCTAGGAACGAGAACATTCTACTACCGGTATCGCCGTTGCCTCAACAGCCGTTCACTAGAGGGCCGCTGACAGCAAGCAAATTTGATCCAGGAGAAATTCTTCATGTTTCATGTACTACTCAATCCTTCTGCTTCAAGTTATGGGATCCGGGAGGATACATTTTTCCTACCGTGTATTTCTTTCACCTTGAGGACAAGGTGATAATTTAGGGGGCAGTATTGTTAGACCTTAAGAATTACTAGGAATCAAAAAAGTATGTGACTGTTCTATTCTGTCAAGTATCGATTTTAGGCATAGGAACAGCCTGATTAAATGTTATCTCTAGCAGTTAGAGAGTCTAAGAGCAGCCATTAGTATTACTAGAGTAACAGTTATTGTTATTATTATTATTATTAGGAGCAGTTACAAAACTTAGGCAGAATAAAAAGGGAAACAGAACCATGTTCTAGGGAGGCTGAAAATCAGAAAGAGGTTATATTTGGAAGGGAGAGACCAAGAATTCTTGGAAGGGAGAGAGAACCAAGACTCTCGAATTTCTTGGAAATTCATTGTAATTACTATTAAATTTTATTGTTTTGGTATCAGGTTCTATCACAAAGTTGTTTCAGTGCTTTTCTCATAAGCCAAAAAATATCCGCTTCAGAAAAGAGAAGAAAAGAAAAATGGCTCCAAAAAGTGATATCATTAAGTTTCTTTTTTCCCCGAAGTTGAAACAAATGCAACCCAGGTCTTGCTTAAGCATGGTTTCTGGATATTTGAATATATACAAGGTGTTAAGAATGTGGTTGAGCCTAACTCAACCCTACAAAACCGGTTGGTAGAGTGAGGACTCTTAACACACACCCTCACGCCTAGGACTGGACATCTGGAGCGTGGAAATAAATGGTGGGTCCTGATAGCGGAAACCATAGTAGGTGGTCCACCGGATCTTAAACGAGACTCTAATACCATGTTAAGAATGTGGTTGAGCCTAACTCAACCCTACAAAACCGGTTGGTAGAGTGAGGACTGTCCACACTTATAAACACATGTTCACACCATATATTATCCGATGTGGGACTCTTAACATGATGTTTTATTTGACAATTAATTTTGTATGTCATAACCAAATTCCTTTGTTTTTCGCCACACTTCTAAACCAACCAGGACTCTTAACATGAGGTTTTATTTGACAATTAATTTTGTATGTCATAACCAAATTCCTTTTGTTTTTCGCCACACTTCTAAACCATTTATCATTTACCTCATGTGTGTATAGGTTTTAGATTGTTTCACAGGGTATGGAATATCTTATTTCTCTTGTTATGCTAACATCTTAACTGATACAGGCATGGCTTCATGTGCTGGGAACAGAACAATCAAAAGATACCTGTCTTTACGAGGAAAAGGATGATACGTTTTCTATTGACCTTGAAGCTTCCGAGAGCAAAAAATATTTGTTTGTTGCATCGGAAAGTAAAATTACAAGGTTCAATTTTTATCTTGACATTTCCAAACCTGAAGAAGGTCTTAAAGTTCTGACACAGCGTGTAGATGGTATTGACACTACTGTCAGCCATCGTGGAGATCATTTCTTTATTAAGAGGAGAAGTGATCAATTTTTCAATTCTGAGGTTGTAGCTTGTGCTGTCAACAACACCTCCTCAACCACAGTTCTTATTCCCCACAGAGAAAGGTAGCACAAAATTTGTATCACTGCTTAGCTGTTTCCTTTATTTTGGGCAAAGTATTGAGTAAGTTATAATGATAGTATGCTTGGCTTTTGAATGTGGGGTCACTAGGTTGTGTGTTAAAGGATATACAACAATATTAATGAAATGCTTTCCGAAAATGTTGGGTTACTAGAACTTTATGAACAGTTCTTATACGGAAGATATCTTCCATTTTCAAAATCCATACAATTACCTTTGAGGATTAAAAGTTTGGTCTTCACCATGGAGTTTATACAGTGAACTTATTTGTTGCATTATTTTTATATATCACCGTTCAACATCCTTAATTAATTCCAAAAAGCGTTAACATGAATAAAAATGTAAAGAATTGAAAATCTTGGAGTGTGTGTCTTTTGTATATCACCTAAACTTACATTGAATTTTCTTTAGTGTGAAGATTCAGGAGATACAACTTTTTAGCGATCATTTTGTTGCATATGAGAGAGAAAATGGTCTACCAAAAATAACAGTTTATCACCTTCCATCTATTGGCGAACCACTAAGAAGTCTTGAAAATGGTCAGGCCGTTAGTTTTATCGATCCAGTATACTCAGTGGATTCTTCAGAGTCAGAGTTTTCGTCAAGTATCTTGCGATTTTCATATAGCTCATTGAAGACGCCTCGCTCTGTGTATGACTATGATATGAAGGCTGGCATTTCTGTTTTGAAGAAGATTGACCCGGTAAGTTCAATTGGCAGTTAAACTCCAAGCTTTTCAATTTTGCATCAGGTTGTATGAAATTCAATTCTAGAGACTTGTTTAAAATTTGGTAAAACTATAAAGACTTGTGGAGTAATTTAATATAATTAGGGTCTTGCTAACATATCACTTGCTATAAGGGCACTCTTTAAGGATTCTAAATGAAGAAGTTACTTATTTAAAGTTAAGTATAACTTGCTATTTTTTACCCTTATAAAGCGCCCTAAGGCACTCAATAGCATTTCACATATAATGATTATAATGATGATGACGATGATGATAGGATTTGCTCATTTCCTTGATTTTGTTCATTTATTCTCTATACTTGTATTAGTTGTCTCCTATTGCTTTCAGGTTCTTGGAGGTTTTGATGCAACACATTATGTCACTGAAAGGCAGTGGGCACGTGCTTTGGATGGAACTTTGATTCCCATGTCACTTGTTTACCGAAAAGATCTTGTGAAGCTTGATGGATCAGATCCGTTACTACTTTATGGCTACGGGTCTTATGAGGTAAATAAGAGTAGCTGTTTATATGAATTAAATTGCACATAACAATATGCCAATTTTGAATTCCTTGTACTGGCCAATGCAGCACATCAATGTTTATCACTTGAATTCTTAATTTATATGAACTTTTTGCATTAGCTTTCTCTTTCCTATCCCGTTTTGTTGTGTGCAAGAGTGTCTTGGACTTTTTTTACTGTTTCAGGATGAGTTTCGGACTCCTTTCTGCCATTAATGATTAGACAAACAAAGTTGGTTATTTATTTGTTTGTTTATATAGTTATGTTCTCTCTATTGTATATGGGCACTATTTGTTAGTCAGCCCATTCCTTTGGTTAAAAGGATTTGGAGTCTAAGTAGCATATTCCATTCATGAATCTGGTGTTTATACTTTATACTTTGAACTTGTCCCTTTCTGCGTCTTGAATTTATAATTTAGTGAGCTTAAATTGTCAACAGATATGCATAGATCCCAGTTTCAAGTCATCAAGGCTTTCATTGTTAGATCGAGGTTTTATATATGTTATAGCTCATATACGTGGAGGTGGTGAAATGGGGAGGCAGTGGTATGAGAATGGGAAGCTGTTGAAGAAAAAGAATACTTTCACCGATTTTATTGCATGTGCTGAACATTTAATTGAAAAAAAATTCTGTTCCAAGGAAAGACTTTGCATCGATGGAAGAAGTGCTGGGGGTTTGCTAATTGGTGGAGTGCTTAATATGAGACCAGATTTATTCAAATCTGCTGTTGCTGGAGTTCCTTTTGTGGACGTTGTGACAACAATGCTTGATCCAACTATTCCTCTCACTACATCTGAATGGGAGGTAATTTTCTTTCTCTTAGTCTGCCATTCCATACCATCATACGAAAATGATTCTCGCAAGTTAATTGGATCGTAGCAACTATATATGTGACAACAATGACTGATAGATATAGTCTTGTTATAATAACTTAGCGTGCTTATGATTGCCTCTAGGAAGCATAAGAAAACACCACTTTCAGGGAAGATGTAACTGTCAAAGAAGCATTGACTTATATTTTCCTGATGAATACTCTCCTAACAGCATAATTCTTGTATTGTGTGCATTAGTATTTTTTGATGAATCGGTTGAAGACATGTTGTAACTTGTAGGAGAGGGGAAATATGTTGTAACTTGTAAGAAAATGAAATGATCTGTTTGAGTTTTCTGCTTTAAAAAATTTATTGTACTGTATAGAGTGTCAGATGTGTTAATTTAAGGGGAAATCACACTCGCATCCCCTAAAACCTGATTAAATGTCACACCACCCTCTTCTACTTTTAGTTGATCAATAACCTCCCTTATTTTTTTTTATCTCATGTCACTTGCCTCACTGTCCAATGCTGCTGGTTATTTTCTGTTTAGAAGAAATTGCAGCTACATCCCTGTTACATGTTACTGCCGTATTATTTTTGCACAACCAAATTGATTTAGAAAAATAAACCAAATCTTTGCTGCTGTATCATATGATTTTTGTGTACTAACTGGTTTGGATCTGCAGTCAGCTTCCATTTTTCATTTCCAAAACAAATTCAACTTGGTTTCCAGGAAGTTACTACTAGTAGCTTCCAACTTGGCGCATTAAAGATATTTTCACCATGAAATAGAACCAGAAAATGTCTCGGTTAATCCACATGAGCTGTCATAATTTGTTTTTTAAACTGAAGTTAAGAAGAGGCACTATTTATATAGCCACCTATAGTCCTTCAGAAATTATTATTAAGTATCTGAGTTTTATTTTGCGTGTGCTATCAAAGTTCTTGAATTTCATTATTTAAGCAAGTTCAAAGAATATCATATGCGTTGATTCAATTTGTTTTTCTTTTGGCAATTGAGGTGAATTCCTTATGTTATTGCAGGAATGGGGTGATCCCAGGAAGGAAGAATTCTACTTCTACATGAAATCATATTCCCCGGTTGATAATGTGAGAACATAACCTGCACTTAATGGCTTGTATACTTTTTATTCTCTCCTGTATGGAATGATCTTTAGGAATCATGCTTTGTTTTTGTTATTCAACTTCTCCTTCTATGCAGGTAAAGGCACAGAATTACCCACACATTCTTGTTACAGCTGGTTTAAATGGTAATCATATATGATTCATTTCACATAATTGTTACTGTTTCAATATGAAATGCCAAATCATTCTAATTTTTTAATGATTACTAATAATTTATGGAAACTTATATTTTGATTTTACATGTGATAACACATATTCATATCACTGCTTGTACCTTGTGTAGATCCACGTGTTTTGTATTCTGAACCTGCAAAGTATGTGGCAAAACTAAGGGATTTGAAAACTGATGATAACATACTGTTGTTTAAATGCGAGCTTGGTGCTGGACATTTTTCGAAGTCGGGAAGGTAAAGTGTATAACACTGCTGTTTTTGTTTTAAAAGCTTGATTAATATTTGGCGTGTCTTACAATTACTTTTTTGTGTGTGTATGAATGTAGATTTGAGAAGCTTCAGGAAGACGCCTTCACTTATACATTCTTCCTAAAGACTCTAAACATGACTAAACGAGATACGAAAGACGCCGAAGCAGTGAAGAGATGGAGTGATTAGTTAATCTATGGCTTAAGTGAGGCCAGAAGCATATGATACCCTGGTTCTAAGCCTGTGATGTGAGACACTTGGATAGTATGGAGAATCACATTTCTATCAATTTCTGGACTTTCAAGGAGAAAATCTGAAATTACCTTGTTTGCAAACAAACCTGTTAGCAATGCATCTTATTTGCTGAGTCTGTGACATTTTGTGCTTGTTTTGATCTTAATATAATATATAAATAAAACAAGTAAATCTTTAAAAATGTCTGAATTTGTCTGAACACAAACTATGTACAATTTTATTTGGTATGAAAACTATTTTTTTCTATTAAAAGTTTCTTTTATTGTTTTTCTATATCAATTTTCTAAATAAAGCAGAAAATAAGATGGTGTGCTGATAATTGACTGTAAAAGTAGAAAACATTTTCAACATACATAGTTTTAGTGTTTGGAAATCTTTCACTTTTAGCACTTTACAAGAAAAAAGAGCACAGATTTTACAATTGTAAGACAGACCTTCCGACACTGTCATTTTTCTCTGTTTTTTTTTCTTCCAAGTGTGGTCCTATTTGAATGCAATTTTTTGATTTTTTTTAAAATAATCATTTTTTTCAATTAAAATTTTAAAATAATATTTTTTTCAAAATATTTACTGAAATAATCATCTTTCATGAAGCATGCGTCAGTTGGACTGACGTATATATTTTCTATTAAACATAGGTGTCAATGGTATGAGCGCATCCATTGAAAATTGTATTCATTGGTGCATGCATGTGAAGGTGCCACAAGCAATGGCGCATGCATGTGAATGCGCCACATGCAATGGCGCATACATAGTGCTTTTATGTGTGCGTCAATACATGTGACTACTGCTCCACCACTCTATTATAAATACGACATCTCCCTCCCATAATTTTTCACACAACTTATCCTCTCCTTCCATTTTCTTTAAAATGTTTGCGTATTCATACTCGTGTCCTTATATTCACAAGAGAAATGCTGATTTAATCTTTTCAGCAGTGCAACCTCCGATGAAGATCTAACTTTGGAATGTAGATACGTTTGAACATCTTAACAGGACCTTGAACCGTTGGTTAGATGGAGACATTATAGATGGTGAAAGAATTAGAAGAATTCAATGGCTTGATACGGCGTTCAACAAAAATGGAGAAGTTCGTTTATGGGTCAATATTAAAACTGACAGAGACATTCACAAGATGATGTATACTTCTCACAAAATTGTTTTGATGGTTGTAATCGCATAGTTATGTTGTATTTGTTTGTGATGTTATTTTGTTTGTTGTGGTATCTTGTGTTATTGTTTAATTATTGTATTTATTCTACTTATCATATGAAATGAATGTTGTTTTTAATATAAAGCAAAAGAGTTACAATTAAAATTATCTTGTTGTACTTGTTCCAACACTGAGACAGTTGGTACGATTATGACCGGACTGACGACATGAACTACATAATCTAACCATTTTATTCATCATATCCATTTCGGTTCGAATACGGATGTTGTTTGGACAACCCTTTATTTTTTCGCATTATTTCATTGTGCTAGAGAATGTCCCCTTGATATGCAGGCCAGTAATCCTCTTTTGCTACCACTGAAAAGCTAAATTTGTAAACATTGCAAAGGTTTATGACTTTGTAAACGTCGGATAGTAAGTTGGAAGGATCCCATCGAACCTTTGAACATGCCGCTATGACATGGGAGCAGGGCATACGAAAGACTTGGAACTTTCCGCAGTCGCACCAACCTCTATCTAATTCCACTCGATAGTGTCATATCGGCATGCCTTCATTGTGATCCATTGACTCAACAACACTGTACTAACCTTTAGTACGGTCAAACACTGTGACCACATGTGTGTTAGCTTTGACAACTTCCTCTTTAATGAATTCCATTGAAAGATCACTGAACAAATACCCAGATTGTAACACTGAACTCTATTTGGAACGTCTGATCTCAAACAACGTCCCTAGCCTAAAATAGGTTGCTCGCACTAAAGCGGTTATAAGTAGGTTTCAGATGCATTTGAAGACAAAGTTCATTGATTCCACAAGATTTATTGTCACGTGGCCTCATCGTTGACCGTTGTCGTATGCCTTGATCCATTTTTCCAATGGAATATTTGTCGCATCCGCGAAAAACAACCGGCGGACTAAAACAAAACAAACAGAGCCGCCACCGTGCGTTATTTATCCCAAAAGAGGGAAATGAAACGCTCGAAGTAAACCTGGAAAGGAAATGGTCTCGCGACCAAAGAGATGGGATCGGGAGTCGGTTATGCGAAGGGAAGGTATTAGCACCCCTACGCATCCGTCGTACTCGACGGGATCCACGCTCAGAAAGAAAGAATAAGGTTGCTAAAACAAACGTTGTAAACATCACACACACACACACTGAAAACAACACAGGTGGGAGAAGAGGGGAAAGGGCTCGCTAGGATATCGCATCCTATGCCTACGTATCTCATCTGGAATGAGAATCAGAGCTACCGTAGTTCGGCTCACGCACGCCGAAACAAAACACACGCACAGACGCTGAGACATCAAAACAAACACACAAACAGGCAAACATGGAAACCGAATGCCAATCGCTGGACTTACATCAGACTCCGAACCAAACAAACCCACACTGGAAACCAAATGCCAATTGCTGGACTTATATCGGACTCTAAGCACACAACAATAGGATACGGAATGCCAATCGCTGGGCTTACATCCATCTCCTAACACACACAAGAAGGATAACAAACAAACAAGTTACTAAGGAGTCTGGCACTCGAGCCTAGTAACTGTCAAGCAAACACACACAAAAGAAAAAGGGTGCCCGGAGAGATCTCGTACGACCTCCTGCCTACGTACCTCATCTGGTATGAGGATCAGGGCAACGTAGTTCCCCTTAATAGGGGAGAAACTTCTCCTAACCAGAGACTGGGAAATGACAAACTAGAAGGGAGACTGACTCGAGCCTAATAGTTATCATGTAATCCACAATGGTCCTAGGTTGAGGTTTCTACCTAGCTTGTACAGGCAGCAAGCTATCCTAAACAGGCATAAGCAAAGCAAACATACACACAATTAGCACACACTATATACAAACAAAGTGGGCTCACACAAGGTTACACTGTGAAACACAAGCCAACTGGAATCAGGTGTAGTTAGCTCTTAACCCTAACATTGAGAGTTAGGGTGAAGCAGATGAAATGGGAAGTGAGGGTAAGACCTCACAACTCTTATCCTTGGCCTGGGAGAGCTTCAGACAAATGAAAGTGTGGGAGTTCAGAAAGTTGGAACTCTTCTCCACATATGACCGACTCAACAAAGATCTTGGGTTAATATCCACAATGCATCAACACAAGGTGTGAGCGCAAAGTGGATGACACACTGAATAGCAGGAGATGGATTGCACATCTCTTTTATCTGCCAATTGCCTTATCAAAGGACTTTTCCTGCTTGACACAAGAATAAACATACCCAAGCATTGCCTCTTAAGGAGGGCTTCAGACAGGTGCCTGCCCAAGTAACAGGACAGACTACATGAAGTCAGAGGGTTATACCTATATGGTTAAGCAACCAAGCAAAAGCAATTTCAAATTGAACTTAAGCAAAACTTATGTACCTATTGAAACATCACACTAGTCAGTTAAACTGTACAGGCAAACAGACAACATGAATATCAACAGTCAAACCCAATGAGCAAAGGCATAAGCCACCAAGTCAAACTCAAATGAGTTAACAACCCTACAAAACACACAATGTTAGTAGTCAAAAGCAAGCATCAAATGCTCAAGTGAGGTTGCATCATGAACCATATAACCTGGATGTTCAACCTGAAATCAAAGCTCAAAGATGAGACAAACTACTAGGTCAAGGCCTAGGGTCAAAGAGGGAGAAAAAAATCCAAAACAGAACATGAAATTTGACATGAATCAACTTCAATCAATCAAGAACATAATCCAAAAAATCCCACATCAATATCAATTACCAATTTCATTTCTTGAACCAAATCTGGCAAGGCATGCAAGTTGTGATCACATTGAGACAACAGAATGAACAAATGCACAATAAATCAAAAATGATTCAATAAATTTTGGCAAAAATCATGGGTAAACAGAACACACAACATGATCAACACCCAAAAAATTAGAGCATTTGGACATGATTAGGCATGGTAATCAAATTCATCAAGTCAAGGCAATCAAAACAAGCTCAAATAGGACACCAAATGCTACATCAACTTAGCACAAGCCTAAAACAGAATTGGAACATGCTAAAAACTTCAAACTAAAGCCACAACAAACTTTAACATGTCTAGAAACAATGTGCAAAATTTCACATTCATAGGATGAACAACCAGCATTTCACAAATCAATGAAGTTCAAGACCCTTCAAAAGTTCACAAATGACAATCCAGAAAGAAAAATCTCAAACAAACCAGAAACCGATCCAAAAATTCCAAGAAAATTCATGACTAATCACAACATGCACAAGAAGCATCATACAAAAAATCAAGGCATTTGGAATTTATTTGGCAAGGCAAAGAAATTAAACAAGTTGGACATCACAAGGTGTGACACACATTGTCACACCTACATTCACAAGATCATATCTCAGCAATGGCACATGATAAAATTGCAAACTCAACACCATAAATTCAAGCCAAGAGTCTAGTTTAAGCATGTCAAATTTCATAGACATTGGATTAAAACTCATCATTTCACAAATGAAATAGTAAGGCAAGGTACAAAGTGAACATATGCACACAAACCCTAGGGCAAAACAAAATCCAGCCATGCACAAATTGGGGAAAAATGCTAATAAAAAACTAGAAACAATAAGGAGCATGATGCAAAAATTCCCACATTATTTGGATCAATATTAATTTAGTTATGAATTTTTGAAGTGGAAAAAAATAAAAAAAACATGTGAGAATCAAGTACATGAATGGATGAAGAAAATGAAATAAAATGTGAATGGCATTTTGAAATAAGGTCACGCCTGGAGTCGAACCAGGCGCCCTTTTGAAATTGGCGCCAGGGCAAAATGCCCCCGTTTCATTAACTTTGGCCAGAGCCAATCACAGCGCTGCATGAGCGCTTCCATGAGCCAATAGGATCAAAGCCCTAACATGAACCTAAGGCAACGCATTGGAAACACACAAAACCGTGGCCAAAAATCCTGAACCATCTTCTTCACAAACGCAGCGCATGAACAGTGGATCTCAAGAACAATCATGAACATTTTTTCCAGTTTTTTAAATTGAACACATGAATAGCTAGATCCTTCATCCTAGAGCATGAATCAAGCAAGAACTAAGCGTATAACATCAAAACAAGAATAGATCGAGCAAATCAAAGTTCAATCACCAAACTTCAAATACATGGTTCTCACTCAATACAACACCAATTTGCACGATTCAAAGTGCAGATTATTCAGCATTAAGAGATCTACAAGATTCATACAACAATTTCAAGAAATAAAGAGATCGAAAAAGTGACCTCTTGAAGTGCAGCTTTGGAATTTGCTTGATTCAGGCTGTGCAAAGCTCCAATGATCCTCTTGAATGCTTATACAAGTGTTTGGAATGGAGATTGAAGTTCAATTGCTCACGATTCCACAGAATTTGAAATTCACCATTATTGTGTTCTTGCTTCAAGCTGCTTCAGTTTGGACGAATTGGCTTGGATCTTGCTTGAATCTTGATCAGTGATGATACTAGATGATGAATTAAGCAAGAAAATGCAAATTGATTTGAAGAAATTGAGAAAAAAAATGAGAGAAAAGTTTGATGAAATTTTGTAGATCTGAAAATTATGAGGTGTTCTTTTGCAATTCTGTTAGGGTTTTAGCTTATATACTCTCTATTAATCAAGCTCTAATCATGCTTAACCAAATGCTAATGAAAATTAGTGAAATCAGGTGTTTATGCAAATTTGGTCATTTCACCCTTGCATGGTAAATATGAGTGAACAGTGCACGTTTTTTGGATTAAACTCACTCAAAAGATCATTTTAGAGCCAATGCAAGTGATGGAATGTATGGACAATGCACCAATTTCAAATTATAATTTTCCCTCCAAAAATCCATTGAATTTCCAAATATTTATGTGAATGGAATGCATGCCATGTAATGCCAATTTTGGAAACTAGAAGTTGAAACAAGAATGTTGCAAAAAGAGCCACTTGATTTGGAGTTTTGATGAAGAAGTTATGCCCATTTGAAGTTCCATGTTCACTTGACCAAGTTTTAATCATATCTCTTCAACCACACATGAGAAATTGATGATCTTGGACTTTTTGGAAATGGGAGAGAAAGATCTACAACTTTCATGTTAAACAAAATTTCATTTGAAGTATTTTTGATGATTTAATCTTGAGGAGAAAACCTTTCCATTTTTGACAATTTTGAATTACAGGTCACTTTCTATTTTTGGAAAGTTTTGTCCTGACTTTATTTTCTTCAATGTTGATGTTTGAAATGTCAAATGAGACTTGTTAGAACATGAATGAAGTATTTCTAACCATCTCCCACCTCCAAATCCAACAATTGACTTTGCAGTTGACTTTTTAGGGTTTCAGATGACTTGGCCATGCACAGATGAATTTGAGCCTCAATCCCTTGATGAAATGGCTCCAAAAATGAAACCTTAGCTTATACAAGCTCAATAAAACCATGTAATGATCCCCATCTCAATGAAGACCTCATCTCCTTGGCAAACCCTGATTGACACAATGCAACTGATTAGGGTTGACCAGAGGTCAAAACCCTAATCCCAAGGAATATGATCAGGAATAATGAACCTCTTGGTGATGATAAGACCATGATGATGGTGATGTACCATTGCAATCAAGATTATGATCAATCTCCTTGAGGAACCAAGAAACCCTAATGGAAGCACAAACCCTCAGATGATTAGTGATCAATTCATGAGACCCTCAGGCTTGAATCTTTTAACCTCTTTATCTGCTGAACAAGACTTAGGAGGATGACTTGCTTATTGTTTCCACATGATATGCAAAAATGCAATGACTAATGTCCTACAAAATGAAATGCAACATGCTAAGCTAGTCCCAAGAGAGGAGGGCAAATTTTGAGGTGTTACAATATTGTCGATCCACCTTACTGATGTCTTCGTGGCGATATTTGAAAGAAGGTTCTGTTAATGCATACTCTACATTGACAACCTTCTTCCGCAACGTTTTGTCTTTGATCTTCCGCATAAAATTTTGAACGATATGTCGAATGCAGTAGACATGCGTCGAAGAAGGATCCTGCCAACCATTATTAATGTTTTTGTAGGCACTCACTATTGAAGGGTGTCTGTCTGAGATCAAACATAAGTTAGGCTGAGGAGCAACGTGCAATCAGAGATTTTTTAGAAAAAAACTCCATCCCTCACCAGTCTCCCCTTCAACTAGTGCAAAGGCGATTAGAAAAATATTGTTGTTACCATCTTGTGCCACTGCCATCAGTAGCGTTCCTTTATATTTCCCGTACAACCATGTACCATCAATTTGTACAACCATGTTCCTTTTTATTCTTGCGCCTATTTGCTACAAGCATGGAGTTGGTCAAGAATGACATCACTCGCCCCGCTCAACGAGAAGCCATTCACATTCCCATATGCAACAAAGTAAGTTTATCTTAAGTCTTCTTATTTGTTAGACTTTATACTACAACTAATTATAACTAATATATTTTCAATCTAGGTGGTCAATTAAGGGGATGAACTACAACAGGTGTCCCAAACATGTTGTAGTAGTCTATCACAATCTTTTAGACCACATTGGACCAGACGATGTATTACTACTAAACAACTCTACTTTTAATTTAAAAACTTATCCAATTACATATCCTCTAATCATGTCAAATTCTTATACAGTTTATTTGGAGACCGTATCTGGGTCTTGATCATCAGGTTAACCATGATGATGCAGTTTGGACAGCAAAAGCACCAATCATCCGATTCACTACTGTGGAGATGCACCAGAGTGACTGTGTAAAACTGCAGTTCAACATGCAATAAAAAATTCCAGAACCTCCGACGTGTTTGGAAGATTGGCATCAACAAAAAGTCGATGGCCAATGAGATTATTTCGATTGGAGAGACTTAGCAAAAGAGATGTGTCGTCATTTGAGGAATCGACGATAACACATCTTAAACGAACCAATCATACATGGTGCTAGACCAACTCAACATTATATGGCATGGTTTAGGTCAGTTACAACTCCATAGTTTGTGTCTGAGCCAATGTATTTGATTGATCCATGCTAACGAGCTTCGTCATCAAATGCCCAACAACAAACCCCACCCAAGAATAATGTCAATCCACCCAAACCCAACGACCAACCTCACACCATCACCCTACCATATACACCCAACCACCAAACACCCAACCTCGCAACCAATTCATGTCACACACCCAAACTCAAAACCAGGAACCAAACCCTAACCACCAACAATCATACACAACCACCACATCTGTCTATAACCCAGATGGTTCATTCGATTCAATCTCATGCCATCGTAGCCCCCACTTTTGAACACCCGAACATCCCGTCGCCAAAACAACCAACCATTGTTTGACTTTAATACACCATAGGAACCATTGCTTTGTTTCCAAAACGATTCAATGTCCCAATTGGGGCAACCATACCGTTCACAATCAACCCAACCACAACGGCCCAATTACGACAACATGAGCACCAAACTCAATTACGACAACGCCGTTGGCGGAAACACCTACAACTATTGGGGAGAGATGATGAAAAATCTATCAAATACCGTTGGACCTTCCACCAGACCTTCACACCAGCCACCATTGCATCATGTCAGCACTCAAAGACCCCAAACACCTCAGAGAAATCGTGGAAAACCTCGAATGCAGGTTAACGCACCGGGATGTGGAACATGAGAGTGTTTCAATCGGACGGATCATTGATTTTCTAGGTCGATTGTTATGTATTTTAACTTTATATTATAATATTAATAATTATTTTTCATTTACCTTTTTAATTTGATTATTTATAATTATATAATTTTATAATTTTTTTTATATAGAGCATGCGCCACATGCATTGACGCATACACGTATTGTATGCATGCACCAATTGCATTAGCTTCATTGGATGCATGGAAATAGATTTGCTAGTTCAACTGACATATGTTTTGATGAAATATGGTTATTTCATTAAATATTTTGAAAATAATTTTTTTAAGAATTTTAATTGAAAAAAATAATTATTTAAAAAAAATCCAATTTTTTATTCCAATATTGTTGTCTAAAATCATTTTAAAATTAGATAAATAAAAAACAAACAAAATTACAAAATAAAAATATCACAAAAATAGATTAAACCAAATTATAAATACTAGTATTAAAAATAAATATCATTGAATAATAAATTAACATAAATATATCATATTTATAAAAACTAAGTATAAAAATATATATATTTGAATCGATTTTAAAAATTCAATTTGAACCGATCCGTTTACTTTTTAAAAAATGCATTTAAATACATTCAATGATATTCAATTTTTTTTATTACAATTTTCATTATTTTTAAAATTAATTTGTAATTTTTATGTGAATCAATTTCACCCCTATTCATAATAAATCATAATATGGAATGGATGCAATGTCTTCATGTAAACGATTTAACTTTTCAACAAACACACGTTGTGTATGGTCATGGAGTGAATAAAGATTTCGTGATAAATATAGTATACAAATCTTATCATGTCCTATATTCAAATCAAAAGTATTCGTGCAATTTGAGACCAATGTGAGACCAATTCAATGTCTACAAAACTTTGTAGGAGCCAAAATCTCAAATAAATGAAAACACAAAAATCAAGAGAATGCTTCACGGGAACAAACTACACCAACGGTATCATAGTTGATACAAACATTTGAAATTGTAACACGTTAGGCCTTCTATTTTTTGAAAAAACACATCCATGTTCCCTGGCTGCAACTAGTCTAACTGTCTGTCTTATAAAAGATTTTTCATACGTCATTTCTTAACCAACATTGTAAATCGGTGATGGCAAATGTCACGTAGGACCCTTCCATATGAAACAGTGGTTTGGACTATAATGTTTGCTTTTAAGAATTTTGGGACCATGTTCTTAAAGTTCTTTGCTCAGTTTGTAAAATCCAAATTTCATCCCACATGGACCAGTGTCGTTCATGGCGCAATCAGCGCAGTCTAAGTCCAGACACTCTTCAATTTTCCATCACTTGCGGACAAAATATATTGAAATTCCAAATACATAAGATTGCTATCTCATTAATATTTGGACAAATAAGAACAATGCGTTATATAGGTGTGGTTTTGAATTGAAAAGATATCATTAAATTTTATTTTAAAACATAAATAATTTGTAAATGTTTACAAAGTGAAGGTAGGTCATTGAGATGCTTCTTGAGGAGTATAAAGTTTTGTGAAGGGAGTGAGCTTCTAATAAAATTTAACACCATCATTGGGGTTGTCATCGATTCAGTCGGATCTGGATTTAGATTAAATCTCATTATCTTACAAATGAGTAGAATATTGAACTTACAAGAGAGTTAGTCATATATGACTAATATCTAAAAATTTGAATAGAGATATGACATCTCTCTTATTGAATTTGAGTATTGAATTAGTTATTTTGGATGGACATGTGACATCTCTATTGTAAAATTAGAACATAAATTAATTATCATTCTTTTCTTTCTTAGACTTTATGAGAGATATTTTTCTTTAAATATTCAAGTGGTTCCGTTGTCATATTTTAAAATGATATTTGTAACAAAATATGTCATTTTATAGAGATATTTTTCTTTTAATATTAATAATCTTTTTGAACAATTTAAAATAATATCACAAAAACGTGTAAAATAAAACAAATTTGTATTTGATTCAACCATGTAAATTCTTTTGGTGGCAAAACTTTTTTTTGAATATTTTATAAGTAATAATTTTATCAATTCAATGATATTTCGATGAGATGATAGAAATCTCTTTTAGGTGTTTTAGAACTCTGAAGATTGAACATAAATCATAAAAATCAACTAGGACCGGTCCAAGGATAAGACGTTTTAAAGTATGATTTTTTTACTTTAAAATTTAGGGCAAAAAATCTCAAAAAAAAGTTATTTAGTTTTAAATATATAACATAACATATTTATTACATAAATTGTCCTAGTTGAGTTGGTAAAAAAAAGAGTCTATTTTCTGGGTTTTTGATTAAATTCTTAACTATCACAGTTAAAATTTTGTAATTTTTTTTCTTCAAAATTTCACTTTAAAAATTGTTTTACATTTTTAAATGGGTTGGATCGACTCTGAATACATCTGTTGGATATATTAATCAAATATTTTGTATTGTTCATTCATATTAATTGTTAACTCGCCTTCAAATTTTGAATGACGGTTAGAGATAATTTGAAATTTGATTTAGTTAATTGAATATTGTTTAAAATAATTATAAATTAGTCATAAATTATCTGTCAGGCCTGCTCTATCTCAAACCTCTGAAACATGTGTGACCTGCATATATCTCTTCAATGCATATTGGTCATCAAGTCTATTGGCTAGAAACCTTATCAAGTTTAAGCACAAGTCAATCAGTTGGAAAGCAACCTTCTTTATCATCTCTTATGCAATTTCCTTAGCTGAACAACTGTACCAATATGAAGTCATCAATTTCAATGCATGACTTCAGATTCTTGAAAATGTTCAAGATTACTTTGCATCATTATATTGCCCATTCAATTAAATAAGTTATCTAGCATCCGCCTCACATCAAATGGACCAAGTGCAATGTGGATTGTGCTGCCACTTCTTACATGGCTTCACGTGACGGCCTTTTTAGGAACAACCAGGAAGATTTCATTGGTGCCTTTGTTGAGCCAGTTTGTCATAACTCAACTTTCTTTGCGGAAATGTTTGATGTTCTATGTGCAATTGGGTTGGCTCACCACTTACATTTCATAAATCTTTGGATAGAGTCTGACTTAATGCTTGTTGTGTAAGTTTTCAAGAACAAGACTGTTGGGGAGAGTTTTTCACTAAGGAGCATTGAACATTGTGGGACTTCTTTTTTTTTAGAGCAACACCTTTGTGAGAGATACACCACATATTCACCCAAAACCTTAAGATGATAGGTGAATGAGTTCTCTCACTTATAAATGTTCAAGTCTTCATATTTCCAACCAATGTGGGACTATTACCCACACTACTCACACTTGATACATTCTCAACATTCCCACTCAAGTGTGAGTCCATAATGCCCCCCTCAAATGGAAGCTCTTCTTACTTCCACAAACTATTGTATCACACATAACGTTTCTTATTCCCCACCCTGGCGCTCTTGACACTCTTCAACGAAATGTTTCTTACTCACCACCCTAGTGACGCTGTTGACTTTCGATACAAGTTAGTCGGTCCCTTTCTCAAACCAAAGGCTCATGATACCATTTGTTAGATAGAGTTTCTAATTAGGGAGCATTGAGCATTGTATGACTTCTTCTTTTTAGAGCAACACCTTTTGGAGAGACACACCACATATTCATCCGAAACCTTAAGGTGATAGGTGAGTGGATTCTCTCACTTATAAATGCTCAAGTCTCTATATTTCCAATCAATGTGAGACTATTGCCCACACTACTCACACTTGATACATTCTTAACAAAGACTCAAGTCCCTTGGAGCCTAAGAAATCAGTGGTCTAATTGTCTAGGTTATGCTAGTAACATGAACTTAATGGTAACACACATATAGAAAGAGGGCAATGCTTGCGTGAACTCTTTAGCCAATGTTGGTATCAATCTCCAATGTTTGTATTTTTGGTATATTATGTCATCTTTCATTCGAAATAATATGGTTAAAGACAAACTAGGAATTTTTAGATTTAGATTCAAAATTTATAAGAGGGTTTCTTTTTCCTCCTCTTTTTGTTGTAATATTTTCTTTTATACATTTTGGGCGATGCTAATTGGTCACTAGCTTAAAAAGATTATAAATGTTATATTATCATAAAAATAGAAAAACCATAAATAAATAAAAGGTTGAAAATGACTACATGATAAAAGTTTTCAATGAAATGGACAATTATGATTTTTCAACGAAGATAAGAGGAGAACTTGAAAAAAAACATTTAAGTCAGTATTTAAATAATGTTTTTTTTAAAGGAAATAAAGTTGAACTACACAAATATGTATAAAAGTATTAAGTATCATTATGTTAAGTTAGTTTTTCAGTTATAGTTGTTACTCTATTATCCTACTTTCTAGGAATGTTAGTTATTTTAGTTATTTGACATGCAAGTAACCTAATCTTGTATCTATATGTGAACGAATAATAAATGAATCAAGTCTCAATGTTTTCCATTCAATAGATATCAGATATTCTATTATGGTATCAGTAATGTATAATTTAGAAGACTCATCATTTTCTTTCATTGAGCTTCATCACCATCTTCAACATTGGCAGATCATATTCAAGATGATCCCAACAAACAACAAAACAATCACAACAATTATGACTATACTAACATCAACCATAACAACAATAACCAAATCAAAACCCCCACTCTTGATTAATCAAATCCATACTACATTCATCCGGGAGAAAATTTAGGTGTCATTCTTGTTCCTCCACCACTTTCTGAAAACTATTATGAATCTTGGAGTTGTTCCATGAAACAGGCTCTTTTAAGCAAGAACGAGATCAAATTCATCAATGGTAAGATCTCAACACTGGGTGAAGATGATCCTTTGTTCGACACATGGGAACGACGCAACAACATTGTTCTTGCATGGATTTTTTTCATCTTTATCACCTGATATCGCCCAAAGCACGATCTACATTGATAATGCAACACAACTTTGGGTAGACCTTTCCAATTGATTTTCAAAAGGTGATAATTTTTGTCTCTCTGATTTACTGCAACAAATTCACCTCATTCATCAAGGTGACAAAATTGTAACGGCATACTTTAATAAATTAAAAACTTTATAGGAAGACTTGGAAACCCTCATATCTCTTCCCAGTTGTACTTGTGGTGCAAATGTCACAATCAAAAAGCAAATAAACATGGATTATGTTATATGCTTCTTGAAAAGTTTGAATGAAAACTTCAACCATGTCAAATCCAATATCCTCATGGTTGAGCCTCTTCCCGGTGTTACAAAGGTTTTCTCCTCGGTCTTGCAACAAGAAAGACAATTGAACACTAAAATCGCCACTAAATTTTCCAAGATACTCTTCACCAACATAAACACTCAACAAGACAATGGAAAATTCCAATAGAAACCAGAGAAAAGTCGTGGCAATTATCAAGGTCGATGTATCTGCAATTTAAAGGTATGTTCCTTCTGTGGCAAGCATGGCCACACACTAGATACATGTTATTTGAAACATGGATTCTCGCCAGGCTTCAAGTTCAAGGATAAGGTTAGATCATCAAACAATGTGGAAAGCTATGATGAAGATCGGTACCAAAATACTCACACCAATGATCATCAAGAAACAAGGTTGAAATAACACCTGACATCTTCCTCTGATTTATCTCTCCCAATATTCATCATGCTAGTAGTTCCTTGGGTAAGAATTGGTTCATTGATACAAGTGCAACAAACTACATTTGTTCTTCCCTACATCTTTTTTACTCTAATCAATACATCAAACCTATTGCTATAAAATAACTTAATGGATCTCACATTCATTCTACAAAATCTAGAACTGTCAAATTGATTGAAAATTTAACATTATACAATGTTATCTTTGTTCCTAAATTCAGTTGCAACTTGATTTCTGCATGCCGATTGTCATCTCATAACAAATGCAATCTTATAGTTTATCATTGTTTTTGCATTATTCAGGATAAACCTTCATTAAGGATGATTTGGATTGCTAGATTTTATAATAACTTTTACATACTTCCTAAGGATTATCACGTTCATATTCCTCAATACATTGATGTAACTTTCAATACATGTAACTACAATGTGTCCAATAAGTTTAGCCTTTAGCACCATAGACCTGGACACCCTTCACACAATGTTATTAATAATATCAAACAAATATTTCCTGATATTTCTGATCATTCTAATACTATTTGTGATTATTGTCACTATTCAAAACAAACCAAACTATCTTTTCCATTAAGCATAATCAAAATTGTCTCTTCATTTGAACTAATTCACATGGACATTTGGGGTTCATTCACACTTTCATCTGTCCATGGCCATTCTTATTTTTTGACTATTATTTTGGGTGAGAATATAGACACAAAGAGGTATAGGAGGGGGATTGAATAGACCAATCCACAAAAATACACTTTCCAAAACATATTAGGTCCCATAAATAAAATTAGAGATTTTAAGTAACGCGAAAGCAGAACAAAACATCAAGAGAGCTTAGAAATATCTTAATGAATTAAATCAACTAAGTTATTACAAAGATATCACTAAGGACTAGTTTATTTCCAATGCAAGTAAATTATAAGATAATCAAATTCGTTTTAAAATAAAGCAATTTAAAGACACTTTACATAGATGTTCATTCAAGACATAATTGAAGTTATGATGATCCACTAAGATTGATGAATCGCAGACCTAAGCTTACACATTAAATAGTCTAACCTAAATGACATACAAACGATGCAATAATGCACTAACACAATAGGAATATTAATGAATGTTGAAAAATTAAAGGAGATAACAGAAGATAAAAAAGATACATAGAGATATATAGTGATTCGATGTTCGTCATCACTTTCCCTACTCCACTCTTCAGTGGTATTAAAAAACAATTGGGAAATAATCACGACCTTCCACTATTTTGATAAGTTTGATATAAGTGTTTTGATTACAATAAAATATCACACGATAATTTCCTCTATTGATGCAGACACTCAAACTGCTACAAAAATAAGATCCCCAAAGATCTTGATCCAATAGCCTTGATATCCATAATAATTCTGCTTTAAGTCTTCGTATGTTGCAATCCACCTTGATACCCATGACTTCTTGTTCGAGCGATTACCATAGCTAAGCGTTAATTGGACAACTCAAGACTTTTTCTACGATCAGTCTTTCCGTAATCTCACCAAAGTTGGATAACCTCCAACTCCTCCTTACAAAGAATATGTACTAGACTTCACAAAATTATTCCATGTAATATAGTGAAACTCTCTTCTTGATAGATACCAATAAAATCCAAACTGCATTGAAGAAATGATACTCGCACCTGTTACAAGCAGTAAAATTCACACAAAAACATTAGATACCCTAATGTACCACTAGTCTCCCTCAACCACTCAATCTTTAGAGATGAAGGTCCATAACAATGGAAAAATGACTAAGGATGAAGATGATGAACAGTGCCATGGATTCTCACAAACACTCTAATTCACAAGGTGTTAATCAAGGAATTAGATGTAGGTGAATGAAGAACACACACACACAATGTTCTCTCAAATTTATAGATAAATGGGTCTTGGATCTTGATGGATATCATGAGCTTGATCAACCATTAATAACTACAAGATTGATCAACACACTCTCTCTATCTTCCCTCAAACAACAACAAATTATACAAGAACAAGGTGTAATAAAAAGAAGTGAATCTTACATTGATTAACACTCAAGAAGGTTTTTTAGAAAATAGGAGAAAGATGGAAGGTGCTTGTAATAGACACACTAGAGAAGAGAAGATAATTTGACATTTTATCTTAGTTGATTTCACCCACATAGTTCCACGCACTTGTTTTGGATTAAAGAAACAACTATTTAAATCTAAGATGGAAAATTGGTTTTATGAAACTATGATTCGAGTCAAGAGGATATCATGATTCGAGTCAAGTTAAATTCATGATTCAAGTAAGTTTAAACAGATCCAAATACTAGCTTCATGGAGAGTTGTAAGTCGTTTTCCTGATGATCAAGTTTCCTCGGATGGTACTTTTGGTTCATTTGTTCAATGCTACAAGTGCAATTTTTGTAAATCTAAAATAAATAGCATCAACAAACTTGTTTATTAAAGAAAAACATAAATGTATTGGTACAAAGGGGAACCAAGTATTGTAGCTAATACTCTAGATTAACTTGAGAGATTGACTTTTTGAACATAAAAGGGAATATCAGAAATTAATACAAATTCTAAAAACTCCAAATTAACATATCATTGGAGCGGAAAAAGTCTTGCACGTATTGCATGGTGTTGTTGAAGTCTTGATTTTGTTTGATCCACTTTGCCCTTATTTGATTGATGATAATGCTCGAGAGGAGCGACTTGTATTTGGATCCATTGTCTAAAACAACAACAACACTAGAAAGTGCAAAGAGATTAGAAAAAATAGGATTAAAGAGAGTTTTTAGTCTCTTCTTCTTTCAATCCTTTTCTCAAGTCTTTGTCCTACTGCTCCTAAATGTGACATGCTTCAAAACAAAAATAATTAATTGAAATAAACTGAAATTTAAATTTTACAAATGAAATAAACACGTATCTAATGGGTTGTCTCCCATTAAGCGCTTCTTTAAGTTCCTAAGCTTGACCTTTCGATTTTTGTGTTAGGGTAGCATATATGACACAAAAAACACATCATCCTTTTCTTCCTTTTGTTTGGTAGGAATTCCATTACTTTCAATAATTGAAGGCTTTTCTTCCATATTCTCTTCAGCTTGATATTATTGAACAAGGAAGCAATCTCATCCAATACTTTATCTATTTCTCCTTGCTTATCAGCCTTGTTGTTAGAATTAGGTATACTCTTTTATTGAAGATCTTGTTGTTGGATATCTACTTCTAGATAAATTATTAGATTTGGAGCTTCATCTAAAACGATATAATCCTCGTCTTTCATTCTTTCTCTTTTCCCAAATATATGTTTCACCTCTGCTTCTTTTAGTCTTGTTTCTATTTCTTTATCAAGTGTTGTGCACTTTTCTTATTCTTTCTCTTTTTCAACTCCTTCTTCATTGACTACCTCACATTCCTATTTGAATTCTCTTTCAATTTCCTTATCTCTAGGACTATCTAAAATTTTCCCATCGAACTCCCCAATAGAGCTCAATTTTAATCTTAATTGGCTAGATACTAAACCAAGTTGCATAACTAAGTTCTCGAAGGATGCTTCCATGTCCCTTTACAAGTTTTCTTGCTGCCTGTTGATTTTCCGGAAATTGATTTGAGTAATCTTTATGAACTTGGTCAAGGTTTCTTCAATTTGAGATGGTGAATCTTCCTCCCATGAATCCTCAGTGTTGACGTACGGTTCTAGTTCAGAATAATTTCTCACATTTTGCAGAACGAGATTTTTTGCTGCAAGTTCCTTTGTATAAGCTTCAAACTTTGCTAAGCTAACAAATATTTCATCTTGCATGATTGTCTTGACCTTGCATACAAACAAAAAGAAAAATACCTTAGTAGCATTGCACTAGATAAAAAAATAAAACTAAAAAGAGAAAGAATGGGAAAGAAAATTTAAGAAGAAATAAATAACTAATTATAAAAAAATATTTATAATTGAAAACAAAATTAAACATTGCACAAGCGTCACTTTGTTGAAATTATCAACAGTCCCGACAACAACGTTAAAAACTTGATAGCTTCTCGGCAAGTGTACCGATAATGTCGAAGTAATAAAAAGATTGAATCCACGTGGAATACTATTTAACAAGACAATAATTGTGCAATATTGAGAAAATACTAAATTAGGGGGGGGGGGGGGTCGGGTTTTAATGCGAAAAAGAAAATAGTGTTCTGTCAATAATACGAAAGTGAATAGGTTTTGTATATAATCCTCTATTTCTCTGTTGATGTTCGATATATTGCATAAATGATATCGTTGCTATAATTCCACGGCGAATTAACAAAATCGCTATACCCAATCCCTTGGTGTATAACCCACTAATATATACTATGATTTTCCTATCCCTAGTCCACCAACGTAAGCATGATTAGGCAATGCAATAGAACATTAATTCCTAAGCCACTACTCGAGGTCTCGTTTCCCTATTTAATTGGCGTAAGCACAAAAATTTCCCTAGGTCCAACACATAGACTAATTGGCAGTATTCTATATGCATCCAAAATCATATTAAAAGAGTATCTCACATAAAAAGTATTAAGAACAAGGTGCAATTAAATAGAATTATAACTCAAATTATCCATGCAATAACGAATCAAACATATGTCCCAATAGTATTAAAATAGTTTCATCCAACAAAACCTAACCTAGAGAAAATTAGCTACTCATAATTCAAATTACAATACCAAATAAGAGGTTTTCATAAAATATCTTTTGAAGAATTGGCCTCCAATGGCTTCAAATGCATTCCCAGTATGCCTTTCGGTGTTGTAACTCGTCATCTGCAGTGTAAAATCGCAGAATCCTTGAAAAGATGATCTCTTTTATACCAGTCAAATTAGTCCAGAACGTGTCAGAATAGGTCCAGAAAATGACCTATCGTGTGCATGATAACTTGCATCACGTGCGATGTTGACTTTGCTTTTCTATCACGCGCGTGATGTTGCGTGTGATTATTCTAGTAGTTGCACATTTTTGCTCCTTTTTCCACCTGATTTTTTACTAAATCCTTATTTCTTTATACTTAGTCATTTTTGCATATTTCTTTGGTCTTTATTTTTCATTTTTGCTCCTCTTTAACTTGTTTTGATCCCTTTCTTCGACCGAAAATATGCAATGACAGAGTGTCATAATCCATGATTCAAGTACTACTTAACACTTGATTCAAATCAAATGACTTAAAATCTTGATCTAAGATTTCTAACTTTTGATTCAAGTCAGGCTTGATGAAACAACAAAAACAATTAAAATGGAACACTATCATAGATCAACATTCTAATTTTATTAAGTAAAGAAGTTTTAATGGTACAATACAAAATAGCCGAAGAGGATACAAAATATAACTCAAATGTGGATGAAATACAAACACCAGAATGTTTGAATGACAAACAAATTACAAATAAGCGAATAAACTCATACACTCAAATTGAAAATAAAATAAAATGAAGAAACGATACCATACGATAACGTGATTGCACTTTCATATTGTAGATGATTTTATAAGGCATACATGAGCCTTCCTAATGAAAAATATTCAGAGACTAGACCCATGATTATGCAATTCATTAGCTTCGCCCTCACACAATTTGGCAAAATTGTCAAACAAATCAGAACTAACAATGGTAAATAATTCTTAATGGATAATTATTTCTCAGACAAAGGTATCCTCGACCAAAAGACTTGTATAGAGACTCTTCAATAAAATTTTGTTGCAAAAAAGGAAAAACATATGCATACTCTCAATATTGCGAGATCCTTCATGTTTCAATGTGTCATACGGTGAACTGGACTTTTTGTGGTTTTAATCGCAATGTCGCGGTTAGCAAGAGTCGCCATCGACTTTTCTTTTATCCAATAAGGAAAGGTGGAAAAGAACAGGAAAGACCTTAATTTAGATTTTGGGTTCGGGAGGTACATTATACAAAGGGAAGGTGTTAGCACCCTTTGTATCCATGGTTATCCATGGGCTCTTAATTGCTCGATCACTTATATTATTTTTGTCTAAAAAAGTGTTTGTGAATTGTTTGGAAAATTGTTTTGAAAAGAGAATTTAACTTTGTAATGATTCTTGTATGAATGTATACAAAGTGGTTATCCCGTTTTAGTTTTGAAAATTGTTTAGAAAAATATAACTCGGTAATGATTCTAGTATGAATGTATACCAAGTGGTGATTTTCTAAAGGCATTTTGAAAGGTGTGAGGTGCAAAAAAAATGTTTTAAGTTGTGAGCCAGCAATTAAGAGTTATACCGACCCAAGGTCTTTACGGGCATTTCCTATCCTTATGAGGGTAAAACTGTCCTTATTATTGAGAAATAAGTAGTTTTATCCTTTGGATGTAAAAGGGTCATCGATTGGTCATTGAAGGCAACAGTTATGAGGATACCTTAGCATTCGAAAGGACTATCATCATTTAACCGTAGGCAACATCGGAGGGTCATCGAGGGACAAAGTTGTATATTCGAAGGCAACATCCGAGGGACTATAATTTATTTTATGATGATTTAACCGAAGGGTCTTTGCTAAGGGTATCCCCACATTCGCGGGACATGACTGTAATATCGTAATCGTAAGGCAACAAAGAGAGGTCCAAGATCACTTATTCAAAGGCAAAGTTTTACAATTAATTATATAATTAGGATGAAACTCCATATTAAAATTATTAAAAATAATATATTAAAAATTAATACATTAGAAATTAATACATTAAAAATTAATTTAGGGTGAAACTCCACAAGGGTATCCCACAAATAAAGTGGAATACCTAGCCAATAACCTTTTCCTGGGATATGTGAACCTTTACGAAACTCAAAAAAAGAGACATGTCAGAACACCAAATCAGGGTGCAATCGAAGATTACACCGGAGAAATATCACAACAATAAATAGGATAGGATGAATAATGCATGGCTATGATAAAACAAAAAAAAACAGAATAGAAAAGTCAGCTACTGTCTCGTTCGCCTCTGCTTCGCCTAGCGAAGGCCAGGCGAATATTCGCCCCAGGCTCGCCTAGCGATGTGCTAGCGAGCGGCCACGGATTTTGAATTTGAAAACAGCCCCATGTTAGGAACCTTGAATTTTTATGGCATTTAATCACAGGAACAGCATGGTCAAACATTCAGGGTATTCAGGCATATTTAAATTCACATACGAAAGCAAATTATATATCAACATTTAATCATGATGCATTATATATGCAAATATGGCCAATTGAAAGTATAAACAATAGAGATACGCAAACCTGTTTGCCAATTCAAGGTTGAAGGGGTTGATCACTTGTGGTATCGGAATGAGTTAGGCGGCGGGAATTGGGCGGCGGTGGCTTCGGTGCGGATGGGCTGCTTTCCGGATTTCTTTACTCTGAATTCTCCGGGTTGGCAGGGTTCCTATGCCAAAGTTTCTATCCGTCCTTCTCTGTTCTCTCTCTTTCTTTTTCCTCAAGGTTTTGTTCCAAGGAAACCTCAGAGTATTTTGCTTCTCTTCCTTCTTTCTCCAGTGAATCTCCCAGTGTAAACTCCAAGTCTAACTCCCC
Source organism: Lathyrus oleraceus (assembly GCF_024323335.1). Lineage (NCBI taxonomy): Eukaryota > Viridiplantae > Streptophyta > Magnoliopsida > Fabales > Fabaceae > Lathyrus > Lathyrus oleraceus. The sequence goes on along the minus strand of NC_066584.1, from coordinate 509,429,536 downwards.
CCCTTTTCCTCTACTGAAACTTCAGTATTTATAGACTAATTTTGTGGGTAATGGGCTTGGAATGAGGGAGACCCAAGTCCAAAATAATTTGTTATATTTTATTTATTTATTTATTTTAATTATTTAATTAATTAATTAATTAATTTTTTTTTTTTTTTTTTTTTTTTTTTTTTTTAGGAAAAATGATGGGTAATTTTTGGGGTATGACAGTTGCCCCTGTTCAATATTCTTGAACCGAGAGAGTTAGGATGGCGTGTATGCCATTCGTGGTCTGGAGGTGGAAGATTATTGAACACTAGAATGCCCCAAAAATTTGCACTTGAGAATCGACAGTTGGTCTTGATGGAGATGGGCTTAAAGATGCCATCCGGGAGGTTTGATGACGAAAGCTTCGGATCGAGCCGTACATTAGGCCAATTTGAAGACATGGGTGCCACACTGGGTCGTACATTAGACCGAATAATGAGTCATCCATTAGGCTGCTGACTTCGCTGGGGAGTCGGAGTGTGTCATATGCTGTTGGGGATAAAGGATCAGAATGGACCATACGCTAGATCGTATCTGAGTTGAAGAGAGAGCCGTCCGTTAGGCTGAATCTGATGATGAAAGGGGTGGTCGTACACTAGACTACACTTCAGAAATGTACCGTACACTAGGTAGCATCTGAGTAGTTGAGGATCCGAATGGGTCGTACGTTAGACCGCATTGGAGTTGCTGGAGCTCAGAATGGATCGTACATTAAATCGAATCTGAGTTGCAGAATGAGCCGTCCAGTAGGCTGAATCTGATGGTAAAAGGGAGTAGTCGTACACTAGACTACACTTCAGAAATGTACCGTACACTAGGTAGCATCTGAGTAAGGGAGTAGCCGTATACTAGACTACCATTCAGAAATGTACCTGTCCGAAGGTAGCATCTGAGAAAGGGAGTAGCCGTATACTGGACTACCATCCAGAAATGTACCTGTCCGAAGGTAGCATCTGGGAAAGGGAGTAGCCGTATACTAGACTACCATCCAGAAATGTACCTGTCCGAAGGTAGCATCTGGGAAAGGGAGTAGCCGTATACTGGACTACCATCCAGAAATGTACCTGTCCGAAGGTAGCATCTGGGAAAGGGAGTAGCCGTATACTAGACTACCATCCAGAAATGTACCTGTCCGAAGGTAGCATCTGGGAAAGGGAGTAGCCGTATACTGGACTACCATCCAGAAATGTACCTGTCCGAAGGTAGCATCTGGGAAAGGGAGCAGCCGTATACTAGACTACCATTCAGAAATGTACCTGTCCGAAGGTAGCATCTGGGAAAGGGAGTAGCCGTATACTGGACTACCATCCAGAAATGTACCTGTCCGAAGGTAGCATCTGGGAAAGGGAGTAGCCGTATACTGGACTACCATCCAGAAATGTACCTGTCCGAAGGTAGCATCTGGGAAAGGGGAGTAGCCGTATACTAGACTACCATCCAGAAATGTACCTGTCCGAAGGTAGCATCTGGGAAAGGGAGTAGCCGTATACTGAACTACCATCCAGAAATGTACCTGTCCGAAGGTAGCATCTGGTCAGATGAAGGTCTAACTTGGTCGTGCATTAGACTGTACTTGAGTTGAAGAAGGTCAGAATGGATCGTACGCTAGATCGTATCTGAGTTGTTGAGGGTCAGAATGGATCGTCCGTTAGATCGTATCTGAGTTGAAGAAGGTCAGAATGGATCGTACGCTAGATCGTATCTGAGTTGTTGAAGGTCAGAATGGATCGTATGCTAGATCGTATCTGAGTTGAAGGAGTCATATGTTGAGCTGAATCAGAATGAACCGTATGTTAGGCTGTATCTGTATACGTTGTACTTGCAATAAATGTCTGGGATGGGCTTAAAGATGCCATCGCTAGGAGGATATCGAAGTGTTGTTAGAATGAATGTTCCCATGAATTGCATCTGGAATATGTATCTGAATCTTGTCTGTGATTGATAAAGGCGTCTGCCTGAATGAGCCTTTTACTTTGACTATATCAGGAGGATAATTAACCTGCAAAGAAAAGTTAGCTTTATGCTATGTCATGATGCATGAGATGTTTTATGCTTTCGAAAATAAATGCGAATGTTGTATGCATGCGTATGCTGTGAAATGATGTAATGAATGAGTTATGCGTATGAGAAGTTCTGCTTGGGGACTCTACTGGGGAAAATAAATCCCCATCTACTGATTGGAGATATTCGTGTTGAGGACCCTCTCTCGGCTGGGGGTTCTGATTTCTGTCTGATGGTAGAGATATTCAACAGAGCCTGGCTGGGGATGGATGAGATGATCAATCTGTCTGATGATGCCGACCTCTGTTGGGGAATAGCTGGCTGTGCCGGGGAATACTGCCAACTTCTTCTGGGGAAAAACAGGTTTGCTGGGGGAAGAGAATTGGTAGTGGATTCATTGGAAGCATGATTAGACCTTATCCTCGATCCCGAAGTCTTGTAGTAATTGCTATTGCTATTCTATGTACGTATTTTTGATAAACATTGATCATATTCAAATGCACATATTAATTCAAATTAAATCAATGGACATTTACGCAACCAAAACAGAAAAGTAAAAAACAAAAGCATCTTTTTTTGAAAGAGGGTTGTATTGATTTTTGAAAGAAGGCCTAAAAACAGGCAAATTGTGTACAAGGAGACAGAAATCCTAGTAAGAGGAAATTGTCAAAAACAAAGAGAAAGCTATGCAGAAAAAGTCCTATTGGTTTTAAGTCTACTACTGCCATTATGTCTTCAAGCATCTCATCCCCTGCTGTCGGATAGAAGTGATTGGCTTGGTCAGTCCCTTGAACTTGGATGAAAGTTGACTGAGAACGGGACATAGTCATACGCTTTAATCCCTAATTTTTGCCTGGACCGCCTTTTCAGGTTTTCAGTCCACCAGGATACCCTTTTTTGCCCAAGCCACCTTTTCAGGTTTTCGACTTGCCGGGTGTACATTTTTTTATATATATCCCTAATTTTTGCCCGAACCCTTTTGGTTCGCCGGGATGCCCTTACTTTTGCCTCGATACGTCGATCTAGCGGGTCTTTTTCATGCGTAGTATTTTTTAACTATGTCCGCGTTCACGGGATGCGGGAAATCTTCGCCATCCACTGTAGCAAGTATCATGGCTCCACCAGAGAATACCTTCTTAACTACAAATGGCCCTTTGTACGTGGGAGTCCATTTGCCTCTGGGATCAGTTTGCGGTAGCACGATACACTTGATTACCAAGTCGCCAATTTGATACACTTGTCTCTTGACCTTTTTGTTGAATGCCCTGGTCATGCGCTTCTGATATATCTGCCCGTGACATACAGCCGCAAGTCTCTTCTCATCCATCAAATTTATCTGATCGAGTCGAGTCTGAATCCGTTCCTCTTCATCTAAGCCCGCCTCTTTCATGATTCTTAGCGAGGGAACCTGAACTTCCACTGGTGAGATGGCTTCCATTCCATAGACTAAAGAGAACGGAGCTGCCCCTGTCGAAGTGCGTACTGAAGTGCGATAGTCATGAAAAGCAAATGGTAACATCTCATGCCAGTCTTTGTACATTACTGTCATCTTTTGTATAAGCTTCTGGACATTGTTAGCAGCCTCCACGGCGCCGTTCATCCTTGGCCGGTACGGAGAAGAATTAGAGTGTTTTATTTTGAACCGCGTGCAGAGTTCAGTAACCATCTTGTTGTTCAAATTAGCACTATTATCAGTGATAACTCTTTCAGGAGACAACAAGTTTCTCGAATAGATATTTGATAGAATCCATCTTAGAAATCAATAAAGTGGTATGATTCAACATGTACTGTCTTAGTCGGCGAGCAGCCCAAGCCAAAGCGCAGCAAGCTTTCTCGAGCTATGAGTATCTTGTTTCACAGTCGGTACCTTTTGCTAAGGCGGTATATGGCATGCTCTTTTCGACCAGACTCGTCATGTTGCCCCAACACACCTCATTGGATTTTCTAACACGGTCAAATACATGATTAGAGGTCTTCCTTCAACTGGTGGTGTCAGAATTGGAGGTTCTTGGAGACACTTCTTGATTTTATCAAAAGTTTCCTGACATTCATCATCTCTTGACTGTCCTCAGTAATTTGAAGATAGGTTTGCAAGTAGCAGTCAAGTAGGATATAAACCGGGCAATGTAATTCAAGTGCCCCAAGAGGCTTCTGACTTCTTTCTTGTCTACTTTTAGTACTCAGATCGACAGTTTCAATTGACTCCTCATGCGGCTGTACAGTCCTTTCTTCTTTCAGTAACAGTCTGGCAAGTTCTTCAGGTACTTCACAATCTTCCTCACTTCCATCTTCGGCTTGGTAGATCGGATTTTCGAAGTCATAATGAACAGTAGCAGAACTATTATCAACAGGATCCAGAGTGGATGTGGATACGCAATTTGTTACGTGAGTGTGTGCAAGAAAGCATAGCTTATTTGAAAAATGACAGGAAAGATAAAGAGCGCAATATTTGAATGCAAAAAGTCCATTGATTTATTGAATATGAATATGCTTATGAGAATGACAAAACATTTAACCAAATTTGATACATTGAATAAACAACAAACAATTACTCCTGACTAAAGGAAGTTGGAATAGTGTCTTCAGCCTTCCAATTATCCAAGTTGCAATCGCTATTCACATCTTCTACAGCATTAACAGTCTTGTCATGATCGGGCATAGGAGCAGTGATGACATTAGGAATATCCAGAGGATCAAATTCAAATTCCCCAGCGTCGATCATATCCTGAATCTTGTTCTTCAGCGACCAGCAATCATTCGTATCATGCCCGGGGCTATCGGAGTGATAGGCACACCTGGCGTTGGGATTATAACGAGGAGAAGTAGTGTTGGGATTTGCAGGAGGGCCTCTGAGGGTAATTAAATTTACTTTTAGCATACCCTGCAGTGCTTGTGCTAAAGTCATATTGATCTTCGTAAACTGCCTTCTTCCCGGGTTAATGTGCCTCACAGATTTCTTGTCCTTTTTCTTCTTGAGCAAGAGAGTCTTCAGTTCCTCCTGCCCCTTGGATAAGTTCAAGATCATCTCCTGGAGTTGAGCATTCTGAGCCTGGAGATCTTTGACAGTTTGTTCGAGGTCCATTTTTCTGTTTGAAGGAAAACCGTGAGAATACTGATCCTTTTAGAGTACCTGTTATGCAATGTCATGTTATGCTATGCAATGTATGAAATGTTTTCAAGGACTTTTGGAATTTAATTTTGCATAAACTACCAAAAAAGAAAGCCACTTTTATTAATAATATTTGATTAATATTCATTATAATAAGAAGTAAAATACAATAAAAGCTCAGGTCTCCCAGGGACGGCTTCTTTTTGGGCGAAGATATGTATTGAGTCTTCGTTCCTCATTAAGCTGGCCGGTGAGCTCTAACACCTTCTTCCTTGTAGCACAGAACTGGGCTTCAAAAGTATCCCTTTCCTCTCTCAACTGGATCCAGGACTTCTTTAACTCTTCAACATCGGTAGGCATATCTGGATAAGGAACGATCTGAGGAGTACCTCCTTCAGCTTCTGGTTCAACAATCAGTGGTCCGACTGCCAGATATGGCATGACAAGTTCACGAGCTCTTGTGCGGACCCATCTGAGATAAGGTTCCATAGGAATAGAGTTTTTCTGTCCTAAAGTACTTCTTTTCACCATGCCCCAAGCTCGCACAAATCTTTGACGGAGACCTTGGGAATCGTTATCATAGTCAAACACCGTGCCTTGTATAATTATTTCATGTGGACCATCTCTTCGAGCACAACCAAACTGACGTAGGGCTAAAGCAGGATTATAAGTAATACCTCCTCTTATCCCCATGAGTGGTACATTAGGGAATTCTCCACAACGGTCAATGATGATATTGTTTTCTTTGAAATGAGGACACCAACGGATGTCTGAGTGGGAGAGCGACATTATCCTTTGAGACCATCTCAAACTTTGCTCATTCTTCAAGACTGACTGAGGAAGGTGCGAAATAAACCACCTGGATAATAAAGGTATGCAGCACATGGATAATAAAGGTGTGAAGGGAATGCAGAATGTCGCCGAGCAAGGTAGGCACAGGGTTACGAGCGAGAAATATCTGAATAGCATTCATATCTATGAATTGATCTGGATTAGGGAATAACACCAAACCATAGATTAGTAATGCTAGAATCTCCTCGAAAGCATGGACATTCATGACTTTTAAGAATTCTCGGGCCTTATTCATCAGAAATTTGGCAAGTAAACCCTTAACTCCACTTCTTGTTACCCAATTAGCTTCAATATCTGACTTTGTCATGTGTAAAGCTGCGGCAACTTTTTCGGACCTCGGAATCTTTTCTAAACCACTGAAAGGTATTTGATCAAGAATAGGTATCCCAAGCAGCTGGGAAAATTCTTCTAATGTGGGCACCAACTGATAATCTGGGAATGTGAAGCAATGATGTTTAGGATCGAAGAACTGGAATAGGACTCTCATCATATCTTCTTTGAAACCAGTGGTAACCAAATCGAGGAGAGAACCATGCTTTTTGACGAACTGAGCCTGATCAGGAAGTTCTGACACTAAATCCTTGAGTTGAGGAGAGATGACTACAAAATTTATCCGGATAGTCTTCCTGGGAGCCATAGCCTTACAAAATAGAGCCAAGTTAAATCCCTAAGTCCTCGAAGTGATTAGTGCAATGTCATAATGTTATGATGTTATGATGTTATGATGTTATGATGTTATGATATTATGATATTAAACAAATAACAAGCATAAGCAAGTCATACAACAATCATTCCTAGGTTTTAAGGCTTGCATGAGTTCCATAGGTAAGTACCCTCCCCACTGAAGTTTGGTGGGTTCAACCTGTCTTAGAATAGTAACCGGGTTCTAGAAGGATCTCAAATCATTGACCTTTCCTTAAGTCCACTTCAGTGCAACACCAAGTGGTTGACCGAAGCTTCCTTAAAGTCCAATCTCAAAGAGTGTAGTATCGAGTCTCAACCAACTCCAGTCGGAACCGAAGCCAGTTATCTCACTACTTTCTAATGGCCAGGATGAGTCAATTAGGGTTCTAAAGGTCTAGTTAATGCTTTTATGGCACCACGCGAATGCCAAATATTTCCTCAACTAACATGAGGAACATCAGGACATCCAAAGTGCCACATTAACCGTAGCCATCATTTTGACCATTCCAGTATACGCCGGACAGTCGCGATGATCTCTTGCTACTTACCTAAGGTACACTAGATCCGGGTGTAGGATCTTTCCCTCAAGCATAACATACCCAAGCAATCCCTTAAAAATAAATCAGACAAATTGAATAAGTGATCTTGTTTTTAAGGTAACCTCTCTTTTTAAATCTTCCCCAGTGGAGTCGCCAGTTCTGTCATACGGTGAACTGGACTTTTTGTGGTTTTAATCGCAATGTCGCGGTTAGCAAGAGTCGCCACCGACTTTTCTTTTATCCAATAAGGAAAGGTGGAAAAGAACAGGAAAGACCTTAATTTAGATTTTGGGTTCGGGAGGTACATTATACAAAGGGAAGGTGTTAGCACCCTTTGTATCCATGGTTATCCATGGGCTCTTAATTGCTCGATCACTTATATTATTTTTGTCTAAAAAAGTGTTTGTGAATTGTTTGGAAAATTGTTTTGAAAAGAGAATTTAACTTTGTAATGATTCTTGTATGAATGTATACAAAGTGGTTATCCCGTTTTAGTTTTGAAAATTGTTTAGAAAAATATAACTCGGTAATGATTCTAGTATGAATGTATACCAAGTGGTGATTTTCTAAAGGCATTTTGAAAGGTGTGAGGTGCAAAAAAAATGTTTTAAGTTGTGAGCCAGCAATTAAGAGTTATACCGACCCAAGGTCTTTACGGGCATTTCCTATCCTTATGAGGGTAAAACTGTCCTTATTATTGAGAAATAAGTAGTTTTATCCTTTGGATGTAAAAGGGTCATCGTATGGTCATCGATTGGTCATTGAAGGCAACAGTTATGAGGATACCTTAGCATTCGAAGGGACTATCATCATTTAACCGTAGGCAACATCGGAGGGTCATCGAGGGACAAAGTTGTATATTCGAAGGCAACATCCGAGGGACTATAATTTATTTTATGATGATTTAACCGAAGGGTCTTTGCTAAGGGTATCCCCACATTCGCGGGACATGACCGTAATATCGTAATCGTAAGGCAACAAAGAGAGGTCCAAGATCACTTATTCAAAGGCAAAGTTTTACAATTAATTATATAATTAGGATGAAACTCCATATTAAAATTATTAAAAATAATATATTAAAAATTAATACATTAGAAATTAATACATTAAAAATTAATTTAGGGTGAAACTCCACAAGGGTATCCCACAAATAAAGTGGAATACCTAGCCAATAACCTTTTCCTGGGATATGTGAACCTTTACGAAACTCAAAAAAAGAGACATGTCAGAACACCAAATCAGGGTGCAATCGAAGATTACACCGGAGAAATATCACAACAATAAATAGGATAGGATGAATAATGCATGGCTATGATAAAACAAAAAAAAACAGAATAGAAAAGTCAGCTACTGTCTCGTTCGCCTCTGCTTCGCCTAGCGAAGGCCAGACGAATATTCGCCCCAGGCTCGCCTAGCGATGTGCTAGCGAGCGGCCACGGATTTTGAATTTGAAAACAGCCCCATGTTAGGAACCTTGAATTTTTATGGCATTTAATCACAGGAACAACATGGTCAAACATTCAGGGTATTCAGGCATATTTAAATTCACATACGAAAGCAAATTATATATCAACATTTAATCATGATGCATTATATATGCAAATATGGCCAATTGAAAGTATAAACAATAGAGATACGCAAACCTGTTTGCCAATTCAAGGTTGAAGGGGTTGATCACTTGTGGTATCGGAATGAGTTAGGCGGCGGGAATTGGGCGGCGGTGGCTTCGGTGCGGATGGGCTGCTTTCCGGATTTCTTTACTCTGAATTCTCCGGGTTGGCAGGGTTCCTATGCCAAAGTTTCTATCCGTCCTTCTCTGTTCTCTCTCTTTCTTTTTCCTCAAGGTTTTGTTCCAAGGAAACCTCAGAGTATTTTGCTTCTCTTCCTTCTTTCTCCAGTGAATCTCCCAGTGTAAACTCCAAGTCTAACTCCCCCCCCTTTTCCTCTACTGAAACTTCAGTATTTATAGACTAATTTTGTGGGTAATGGGCTTGGAATGAGGGAGACCCAAGTCCAAAATAATTTGTTATATTTTATTTATTTATTTATTTTAATTATTTAATTAATTAATTAATTAATTTTTTTTTTTTTTTTTTTTTTTTTTTTTTTTTTTTTTTTTTAGGAAAAATGATGGGTAATTTTTGGGGTATGACACAATGCAACTTACTAAAGTTTTTTGGAACTTTGCCATCAGTCGTGCAGTTTTCTAATTAACAGGTTGCCATTTCCTGTCATAAGCTCACATTCTCTTTATGAGTTGCTTCATGGTTCACCTCCCATTTATAACAACATCAAAGTATTTGGTTGTCTAGTTTTTGCCTCAATAATTCTCCAACGAAGCCAAAAACTTAATCCTCGTGCAACAAAAGGTGTTTTCCTTGGTTACAAATAAAGCACAAAAAATTACATAGTTATGGACCTTCACACCAAATAAATCTTCTTATCATGGAATGTTTCCTTTTATGAATACTTTTTTCCTTTCACTTTACACAATGATAATGTCTCTATTCAACCTACATGTATCCTTGACTATGATCTTCTCTTTCTTGACACGCCTAATGATTCAAATGAAACACTCACAAATCAACCTATTTCTCAACCTCAAGTCCAAAATTATGGTATACCAGATACACATACAAACATTCCCTGTCATGTTTCACTTATACCACTTCAACCTTTAATACCTATCTAAACCATTACTCAACTTCCAATAACCAACCCTTAACCAATTTCCAAGATTCCACTCCCCTTATCATTTCCAAGATCTCCAATAGAGCCATACATAGACCTAAGAGATTTGATGATTTTGTTTGTAAAAACCTTATCTCATCTTAATCTACCATACACATTAATACACATTTATCCTATTCAACCTTACATAATTCACCCCCACCTATAATCCACCTCAAATCATGACATTCTTTCCATCACCTCCCAAAGTGAACCAAACACATTCAAACAGGCCTCCCAACATGAAGGTTGGAACTAAACCATGCTCACTGAATTATAAGCCATGTAGGCTAACAACATTTGGGTCACGACATCATTACCACCAAACAATAAGGCAATATGGTGCAAATGGGTGTACAAAATAAAAATACATGTTGATGGTTCTATAGAAATATGCAAAACACGATTAGTCGCCAAGGGATACACACAAACTAAGGGCATTAATTACATGGAAACTTTCTCTCAAGTTGAAAAACTGACAATTATAATACTCCACTTAGAAACTACTTCTTCCAAACAATGGAACTTTATCCAACTTGATGTGAATAATGCCTTCCTCCATGGTGAACTTGAAGAGGTGGTATACATGACACCACCTCTAGAATTTACTCCACATATTCCTGAACATGTTTGCAAGCTACATAAATCATTGCATGGCTTAAAACAAGCCATTCAACAATGGTTATCCAAGTTATCTATCTTGTTTCCTTACAGTATATGCAATCTCTTTCTGACCATTCCCTTTTCACCAAAATCAATGGTCAGCACCACACCATTTTTCTTATTTATGTTGATGAATTAATTCATTCTAGTAATAACTTGGAGGAAATACAAAAGTTAAAATCCACATTTGACATTACACTCAAAATTAAAGACCTTGGAAATATTCAATTCTTCTTAGGAATTGAAATGGTTAGATCCTCACTTGGCATCTCCATTTGTTAAAGAAAATATGTCATTGAATTGCTTCATGACACAGGTCCCATTGGGGCCAAACCTGCTCTTACACCTATGACAAAATCTCATAAATACTATGCTTCTGATGAATCATCTCCCACTGACCCTACTGCCTACACAAGACTCACAGACATGTTAATTTATTTATGCACCACTTAACTTGATCTTAGTTATTTTGTCCAATAACTTAGCCAATTCATGTCATCACCAACCACCACTCTTTTGCAAGCTTCCTATCGAGTACTCTGTAACATCAAACAATCTCCATCTCAAGGATTGTTCTTATCATCCAATTCCACCCTTCACCTTAAGGCATTCGGTGATTCAGATTGGGCCTCATGTATTGACACTCTACGCTCCATTACGAGCTTCTACATATTTCTCAAAGACTCCCTCATCTCTGGGGAATCCAAAAAGTAACTCATGTTTCCCGCTCTTCCTATGAAGCTGAGTATGGAGTACTCGTATCCATTGTATGTGAACTACAATGGTTGACATACCTGCTAACTGATTTCCATGTTCAATTTATAACTCCTGCTCTCCTAGATTGTGACAATCAATTTGATTGTCATATTTCTACCAATGCCATGTTTCATGAAAGAATAAAGCACATAAAAATTGATTGGCATGTCGTCCGAGAGAAAATCAATGCTAAGCTACTTCACTTATTGCCTATTTCTAGCTCTGCACAACTTGCAGATATCCTTACAAAATACCTTAAACCTCAATATTTTTCCTTGATCTTATCTAATTTGAGCACATCAAACAACTACACTCTGTCATGCCCCAAAATTTACCCTACCCCTTATTCAAAATTCATCTAGCTTATCACTCATTTCATCTACATAATAGAACCAGTTAGGTCGTGATCCAACTTATATGCATTCCATCACTCATCAAAGTCTTTGTTATTTTGATTCATCTCATTTTTTCATATGGGTCCTTTATTTTTCTCATTTTTGCATGCATGAAAGAAAAATAGAGAAAGTGGAAAGTCAGAGGTTTGACTTTTGGATCTTACATTGGTTGACTTTCATTTTCAATGGTTTATTTATTATTTTGTTTTTTTGGGATACAAACCACAAGTTACAATACTTATGTAACTCCATCCAATTAAATACCATAATTATATATGTAAATATTTATGACACATGAAAATCTATACCGGGTACTCCCTCCGTTCCTTTTAAATGTCATTTTTTGACTTTTTGCACATACCAAAAAAGCTAATCATTATTATTACTTTAAAAATAATTATTCTCCTTTTACATATAAAATCCTTAATCATTTATTACATTTATTTTACTTTTCTCTCTCTGTAATAATTACCTAGGGGTAATTTTGACAAAAAAAAAACAGTTAATACTTCATTGGACTTTGCAAGTGACAATTAAAAAAGAATAATTTTTTTTCAAGAAAGTGACACTTAAAAAGGAACTGAGGGAATAGCATCTAAGAAATGTATAACTAGAAGCAACCACGGGTTTTAAAATATATTTTATACAAATAAAAGACCTTTTGAAACAATTGGTAAATACAACAGCAAATGATACAACCCAAGGATGGTGCGAAGCGTCCATAAGATGGTGGTGTTGGAGGCGTATGTGCTCGACGATTAATGCAATATCTTTATCATCAAAGATAACTACCAAGTGATAATAGTATTGCATATTGGAGAAATTTTGTGGCTGAATATTACTCTCCTCGTGCAAATAAACGATGGTACTTGGCAGTATATAGTAAGGTTGGACACCATACCGCTGGTGTTTTATCGCAAGCAACTACACATGCTTGGCATTGTGACATATGTGGAGCTAAATCTGGAATAAGGGGATTTGGGGCAACTTTTGATATACTACCCAAACTTAACATAGTAAAATTTGACGGTGGGGTGATCGATGAACTTTTGTTTCAAGACTTGCCACGGGAAATAAGATTTGCATCTGGTTTGATGATGTTAGAATATACAAAAGCAGTTCAAGAGTGTGTGTATGAGAAACATTGTGTTATTTGTGAGGGTTAATATCCGTTTTCATCAGTTGATATCATCCTCTTTACATAGGTTGATGAAATAAATTATCTGCCAGTCTCATGGTTTTGTCCTTCAAAGACTAAACTGCTTTGCCATAAGTATGGAATTCATGTTTGTTATCGTTATAATGGACAATCACTTGCACTTTGTGGATGTGAGCTTTCTATTTCGTCAAGCTCTCTAACAAAATTCTCTATAAAGATTCAATTGTTACAGCCTTCATCGGGTGAGTCTTGAAAAGGTTGACATGGAAGACCTTTCCAAAATTGGTTCTACCTCCATCGTTCATCTATTGGATGGTTGCTGTTGTACCCCAAAATTTTCCCTCCCTTTTTCTTCACATATCCATCTAACCATTTGACTAGGATTCATTTACATGCATTAATAACTCACGCATAAGCACCATTCATTACCATGGATTCCAAGTGTTTGACTTGCAGGGCTTTGGTTTGTTTGTGCAACAACCGGAATTGCTTGGTTTGGACTTGCACCAAGGCTCAAAGGCCTCCAAAACCCTAACCTCCTAAGGATAGGGATTATGAAGCTTTGGCTTGCTTGAGAAGTATCTTGATCGATTCGAAGACCCGTATTGAAATCTATGCTTCACTAAACCCTAATCAAGGCTTAGCCTTTCGTCCGATGATGTTGGAAACCCTAATCTCATGGGATCTTTCACTCAGTGTGTGTTACACTAGACCACCCGTATTAAGTCCATTCATTTTGTCTCCATGATTATGGTTTTATCCTTGGTGCTTGAGTCTATTAGCCATGATCCAAGTCCTCGGTCTCATGACTTTCATCCACCTTCATTCATTCGCTTGATCATCGTCATGCCACTATTGTTTGGTCAATAGGGTCACGTTCCCCGATTTCATATGTTTGTTGTAGATCTAGGGTTTGAGTTTATGGTCATGTTCATGTATTAAGTCGATTCATTTTCATTGAATATGCCATTTTCTTTCATTTTCGTCCCTAAAATATCCATTACATACAAAAAGGATGCAAAAAAGGTGTATTACATTGAAAAAAAATCATTTTTGGAAGTTTTAACCTTGTGGTTCCGATGTCCATTTTGGTGGTCGTCGCCGCCGGAAGCGATTTCTGGCGCGGTGGCCCACGGTGGAGCTCCGGCGCCGGCAATCTGAGCTGCCATGGAAAAGAGCGCGCATGCATGTTCAAATTTTTACTGGTTTTTTTCAAGCCAGCTCCCAATCTTTGGGCTTATTTCTGTTTGGGCTTGTCAAACTCCAAGCCCAATGAGATACCTTCTCATTCCATTTTTCTGCTGCACCCCCTGGCTGAAAGGAGATTTGGTTCAACATTGGGCTTTGGCAGTTGAAGCCCATGCATTGGGACCCTGTTTTGCTCTCTTCTTCCAGCACACATCTATACCAGGCCTGCACCTTCGTTTTGCAAAGACCCACACTATTTTATTTGTTTTATTTGTTTTTGTTTTTTAATTAGATAACTTTGATTGATAGAATTTAGGTTAATTATACCAATTAGGAGTTCAACTAGAATTTTCATAATTAGAATTTTAGATTCAATAACCATAAAACTTGTCAAAAGACCATTTTACCCTTTTTGGGTAATTTTGACATTTTTACTCGTATAATCACATGCTCCTTTAGGAATAGAATTAGAATTAGAATTTTAATCCCAAGGTCTTAACAATAACATGTTCCCTTAGGAATTTTAACATAGGCTTTTAATCGAATTTTTGGCTAATCATGACATGATCCCTTAGTTTAGTGTGATTAATTCTAACCGCTAGATTAGGTCTTACCTAGTTATTCCAATCAAAACAAACCCATGATTAAATTGATCAAAAGCAATTTTGATTAGTTAAATCCTTTGAACTTGTATAATCCCACAGTCTAATTTGAGTGGCCAAAGGACCCTTGGTCACTTAATAAGACTTTTTCTCTAAGCTGTAGAGCCCGAACCCTCAAGTCAGATTCTCGATCAAGGCATCCTCAGTCATACCAAGCAGCGGATTATACAAATGCTTCAAAGGTGGGAACTTCCAAAGCTTGCTAATTCAAAGTTGGAATTGTTTGGCACGAGCCTTAAGCAATAGAGAAGGAGTGGGACTGGAGAATTCCTACCCCCATTCTGAATATCCTTGGGTATGAGACGAATGACCCAACGCTCATCGTATTCACCTCTATCCATAGGCTTTAGCACAATTCTAATCATATAATTGGAAAGTCTCTCTTCACAAAGCAATGCAACAAGCAAGGACTACACCAACAACTTATCAATCATGAATCAAGTTGTACGACACGAGCCTTAAGCAATGGAGAAGGAATGGGACTGGAGAATTCCTAACCCCATTCTGAATATCTTTAGATATGGGACGAATGACCCAACGCTCATCATATTCACCTATATTCATAGACTTTAGTGCAATTCGAATCAAACGATTGATAAGGTCTTCTACATAAGAAACAACAAAGATTGTCCTCTCTCCACTTGAAAGTTAAGATGAGGATTACAAGCCAAGAGCCTTATGTAGTGAAGAAAGAATGAGACTGCAGCTTTCCTACACTCATTCTGGATATCTTTGACTGCGAGACGTTTGGCTCATTGCTTATCGTATCCATCTTAACTCATAGACTTTAGTGTGATTCTTCTCAAGTAACTATCAAGTTTATTTCATTTCAATTAATCAGTCAATCATATTCTTTTGCCTCCAATCATCTTACTTTTAGCCCTAACGGACTGAACTACGAAAGCTCTGATTTCCTTATTGTACTATAAGGATACGTAGGCAGGAGAATTCAGTTTCTTCGCGAGCTACCTTATTTATCAATCTACCCTATTTATTAATCAATCATTCTTAATTCATCAATCAATACCATCTTTTTGAGATCGAATATTACTTTTCCTTGGTTTCCATGTTCATCCTTTTAGGACGCCTAATGAATAATGTAGGTGTTTAATTGGCCGCATTATATGGTAAAACACTAGCTGGATTCCAATGTCTTGACTGATGTCATGACATGGTGTGTATGTGTGACTGCACTGTAGGCAACATTTTTGACAAAAAGGGGGAGTAACAGGTGATACCCCAGACAACAGATTGGTCTGTTAAAACAGACTTTCATGACAGATTCGAAGATTCCCCCCCCTGCAGTTGATGTGTGTTGAAGTTTTTATTTAACTTCTGTAATTCCCTCCCCTGCAGCTGATGTGTGTTGAAGTTTTTATTTAACTTCTGTACCTCTGTATGTGTGCTGCAATTAGAAGTTTTTATTTAACTTCTGTATGTGTGCTGGTATGTGAAGTTTTATTTAACTTCCATGTGTGTGAGTGTGCTGCCACTCTGAGTGTATTAGCTAGGTCTATTTCCTGCTAGATGTGTGATTCCGCTGCTATGAACTCTGTTATGGGGATCAAAGTGCTTTAGCCAAAAATTTGCCAAAGGGGGAGTTTGTAGGTGTTTAATTGGCCGCATTATATGGTAAAACACTAGCTGGATTCCAATGTCTTGACTGATGTCATGACATGGTGTGTATGTGTGACTGCACTGTAGGTTAGAATATCTAACTGTACTCTGATGTCTTGACTGATGTCATGACACACTTGAGTAGTTACTGCAGGATTAGCTAATACAGGATTTATTGAATGTCAAACTGGATGTTATGACATTCATCCCTGTCAGCAGATACTAAGGAATAAAGCAGCTGGTGTTCTGTTAGAACTTAGTATTTATTTCCAGTCTGGTTATAAAGGAAATACCAGACCTGGCATAAGGCCTACTGACTGAATGTCAAACTGGATGTTATGACATTCATCATTGACACCATATACTGAATAATAAACAGAATGGTGTTCTGCTATACTTCAGCATGTTTCTTAGTCTGTTCTTCAAGAGGATAACAGAACTGACTTAAGGCCAAATGTGTAAATGTCAAATTGGATACTTTGACATTTATTAATGTAAGCTGTTACTGTAGTATGGTCATTTTGGTCATATACAGGTCAGCAAAATTGTACAGTCTATTTTCTGGAAAAACAGACTTAGCATATGATCCTTGATGTCAAGCTGAATGTCGTGACATTCATTCCTGACAGCATATGCTATATTGTAGGTTGTTCAGTTTTCTGTTTCAGCTTTTTCTCAGGCTATTCTTCAGGGATTCAACAGCTGAGAGAAAATCCAGGAAATCAACAACCAAGCTACATTTAATGAACCTAACAAATAGCCTATTTGTTAGTAACCTAGATGTGGAATTTAGGGGAACTCGCGTGACCTTAAATTCAGGAGAATACAAGTGCAAAGGCCCAAGTACTGCAATATAAAAGGAAGTCGTTCCTTCATTCAAAACTGGGGATTTTGAGGCGTGAAGATTTAGTGTGTCCATCATACTTCACTGCTGTATGTTTGTGAGTCTTGTATTAGACATATCTTGTAAGCCAAGCCATTATCACGTAGATGATTGCTTTGGCATAGGGTGTTCATTGAGTTGTAAGTGTTGTGTCGCTCAAAGCTTTTAAGCGTGAGTGCTGTGTATCTTGATTAAAGTTGTTAAGCACAATCAAGAGTTGTTTGAAGTGTGACTTCAAAATTGTCTTTAATATTGATTAAAGGTAGTAATCACTGAGGTGATTGAGGGGGAGTGAGTAGGAACTCTGATCTTAGAGTAAGATTGAAATTGCATTAGGTAGGGATTAAGTGAAGAGTTGTAAACGGGTGAGTTTAGCTTTGAATTAATACTACTGATAGTGGATTTCCTCCCTGGCTTGGTAGCCCCCAGATGTAGGTCATGTTGGACTGAACTGGGTAAACAATTACTTGTGTTATTTACTGCACTTACTTTTAAGTTCTGCATAATTCTTGTCTGTGCAGAATTGGATGTCATAACAACCCGTGTGACATCTAAAGTCTGATAACTAGAATTTCAATTGGTATCAGAGCAGGCACCCTGCCTGTTAATTTCTGGGTGAGATCTAGGGAAGTTACTTTCTAGTACCATGGACAAGGATATAGGACACTCAAATAGACTACCCATGTTGGATGGCTCTAACTATGATGACTGGAAGCCTCGTATGATAGCCTTCTTATGATGTTGGAAGGTCTCTAGATAGCAAAGTCTGGAGAGCTGTCAACAAAGGATGGGAACATCCAACAAAGATAGGTGAAGATGGAGTCAGTGTGCAGATTCCTGAAGAAGAGTGGGACAAGGAGCAAGAGGCATTAGCTCTTGGAAATTCCAAGGCCTTGAATGCATTGTTCAATGGAATCAGTAAGAACATCTTCAGGCTGGTGCACCACTGTGAACTAGCTAAGGAAGTTTGGGATACCCTCAAGGTAACTCATGAAGGTACTTCCAAGGTGAAGATGTCCAAACTTCAGATGCTGACCACCAAGTTTGAAAATCTGAGGATGAAAGAGGATGAGACTATTCATGACTTTCACATGAATATTCTTGAAATTGCAAACACCTATGGTGGACTAGGTGAGAAAATGGCTGAAGAGAAACTTGTAAGAAAGATTCTCAGGTCCTTGCCTAAGAGATTTGCTATGAAGGTCACAACCATAGAAGAGGCTCAAGACATCTGCAAGATGAAGGTAGATGAGCTCATTGGTTCCCTCCAAACCTTTGAAATGGGCTTAGGTGAGGATACTGACAGGAAGAACAAGAGCATAGCCTTTGTTTCAAATACTGAAGAGAAATCAGAAGAAGGAAACTGTGGAGGAAATGAAAGCATCTCAGAAGCCATAGCCATGCTTGGAAGACAGTTCACCAAGTTCATAAAGAAGGTTGATCAACAGGGTAGACCCAATGTCAAGAACATCCCGACTGACATAAGGAAAAGATCAACTCCTGAAGAAAAGTTCAACCAAGGCAAGGGAATCCAGTGTCATGGATGTGAAGGATATGGTCATATTAAAGTAGAATGCCCTACCTTCCTCAAGATGCAAAGGAAAGGGCTGACTGCCACCTGGTCAGAAGAAGACACTGAGAGTGAATCTGAAGGAGAGTCTGCTAAACATGTCATAGCTTTGACCAGTGTTTGTGCCTCAGAGGATAACTCAAGTGGAGATGAGCTTACCTTGGATGAACTTGATGCCTCATATAAAGAACTATGTGTTAAAAGTGCAGAAGTATGCATCCAAGGAGAGAAGCAGAAGAAACTCATCAAAGAGCTGGAAGCTGAGAAACAGAAGCAGCTGAAAATCATAGAGGGTCTAAATTGTGAGATTTCCTTGCTGACTTCTAAGCTAGACCAAATGACCAAATCCATCAAGATGTTGAATAAAGGAACTGACACCTTGGAAGAGATTCTAGAGGTAGGACAAATGTCAGGATCCATGTCTGGCTTAGGCTTCGCTAAGAAGTCTTCGTCTGAACTCAAAAAGTCTAAGGCTGGAGTTCAGAAATTCAAGCGGAAGTCACATCCGATGTCTCAACATCAGGGAACCAGAATGAGTAAACATCAGAAGAAGAAATTTCAAAGATGGAGATGTCATTACTGTGGGAGATTCGGTCACATAAAACCCTTCTGCTACAGGCTACATGGTTATCCAAACCAGACTTCTCAGGGAAGACCTAAGAAGAAGGCGTCCAAGCACAACGCCCCCATTAAGAAACAAAAATGGGCTGCGAATCAGACACCTCATGTCAAACCAAAGCAGCAAACATCTGAGCTTAATCTCTCCCATGAGAATCAACAATATGTTGCTAAACTAGCTCACACTTCTCCCAGGGCACCTACCAGACACAACTGGTACTTTGATAGTGGCTGCTCAAGGCATATAACTGGGATGAGCAACCTATTGGGGAATCCACAACCCTCTACCATCAGATGTGTGACGTTTGGTGATGGAGCTAAAGGAGAAGTACAGGGTGTTGGTGAACTGGATTATCCTGAAGCTCTAATACTGAGCAATATACTGTTGGTAAAAGGACTGACTGCAAATCTCATAAGCATAAGTCAGCTATGTGACCAAGGATTT
Source organism: Lathyrus oleraceus (assembly GCF_024323335.1). Classification (NCBI taxonomy): domain Eukaryota; kingdom Viridiplantae; phylum Streptophyta; class Magnoliopsida; order Fabales; family Fabaceae; genus Lathyrus; species Lathyrus oleraceus. The sequence goes on along the minus strand of NC_066584.1, from coordinate 509,409,638 downwards.
AAGGTGGAATTCACTAAGGGAGGATGTGTGGTGTTGAATAGGTGCAATCAGGAAGTGATGAGAGGAGACAGATCCAAAGATAACTGCTATCTATGGAAATCTAAAGACTCAGGCCACTTGCCCAAGTGCTCCTTAGCCAAGGGAGATCAGGAAGGGAAGCTGGGACATGGAAGACTTGATCAACTTCATGTAAAAGGAATGAAGAAGAGCATTTCCAAGGGAACTATGAGAGGAGTCCCATATCTGTCTTTAGATAAAAAGACAGACTGTGGAAAATGTCTGATTGAAGGTTATGAGCCAGTGGCACCTATTGGTCATGATATGACAGCAAGGGAGAAACAGATGGGTGTACTATTGTCATCTGCAGAAACCAAATACCTAGCCTCTGGTAGCAGGTGGTCAACCTCAGTATGGAGGAACCTGATGCAGACTGAGTACAATGTCACCCAGAATGTCATGACATTGTACGTTAATCAGTTTGAAAATAGTAAGGGCAAAGAGGGAATGTATACGTCTGATAAGTTATAGCAACTAATGAAGTTAGTTAGCTACTGTTTAGTAAGTCAAATTATTAAACAACAAATAGTGTGCTCTGAGTGGTCAAAAACTAATAGACCTTACTCTTGCAACAGGCGTTTCATATTCAGTCGCTTCAACTCTCATTCGTGCAAACCTTCTTCCAAAGAAACGGTTCAACTCACCTCTGAGATATTCAGCATGGCTCACCAATCCGATTCCACCTCCTTCACTATTGTGTCCGATTCCCCCAACACGGATTCCTGCAACCCTAACCAGGAGGAGATTGGTGTTGACGCTGCAACATCTTCTCATGCAAGAAGACCGAAAGAAACGGTCTCCAGAATCTCCTCAGCTATCGCTCTGGACAAACCATCCAAGGAAGGATCGAGTTATCCCTAGCATAGCCAAGAGGATTAGGACTAGGAGGGAGAAAAAGACTGTGGTGCAGAGGTTCCCAACCAAGGAGGTCGATGAGACAACCTCTCCCAAGAAAGCAGTGACAGAGAGTGCACGCAAAAGAAAAGGGCATGGACCTGCAAAATCTTGGAGCAAAGAGGTGCCCAAGAAAATGAAGACCAAGGCTGCTGTGGTGGAGTCTGACTCGGATGTTCCTTGTGATGTCACAACATCCCTGTCCAAGAAGAAGCCTACCTCTAGCAAGTTGGCTGCTAGTGTTCCAGAGGTACCCATTGACAATGTGTCCTTCCACTTTGCCTCTAGTGTGAACAGGTGGAAGTATGTCTACCACAAGAGACTGGCCTTGGAGAGGGAATTGGCTCAGAATGCCTTGGAGTGTAAGGAGATTGTGGACCTCATTAAGGAGGCAGGGCTAATGAGAACTGTGAATCAGCTCCCAAAGTGCTATGAGACCTTGGTGAAGGAGTTCATTGTTAATCTGTCTGAGGAGTGTGCAGATGGCAAGTGTGTGACTTTTTCCCCCTCAGTAATTAATCTGTATTTGGGAAGAGCGGATGAAGTGCACCCAGAGCTTGAAGTGACTGACAACAGAATCTGTCAAGTCATCACTGAAAATCAAGTCCGGAAGTGGCCTCTTAAAGGGAAGCTGGTGGCCAACCAACTCAGTGTGAAATATGCCATGTTACACAAAGTTGGAGCTGCAAACTGGGTCCCTACGAATCACAAGTCAACTGTGTCTGTGAGGTTAGGAAAGTTCATCTATGCAGTTGGTACCAAGGCAAAGGTGGACTATGGTACCTACATCTTTAAGCAGACCATGAAACATGCTGGAAGTTTCAGTGTGAAGGGACCTATAGCCTTTCCATCTCTCATTTGTGGCATTGTGTTGAACCAATTCCCAAACATCTTGACAGACAATGACTTTGTGCAAAGAAGAGAGAGTCCACTGGCCTTCAGTTACAAACTGTTCCTGGGTAAGCATGTTCCTGACATTGTCATGACACCTGGAGAAACATCCAATGTTGGCATCCATCCAGAAAAAGTTGCTGTCATTGCTGTGCTCAGGGAGACTTGCAAAGAGCTGGAGGCTAGGAAGCACGCGTTGGAAAAGCTGATCTCCCAACTGGAGGCGTCTGCTGAGGATACTGATGGAGCAGCTAGGCAAAGTTCTGAGGATGAGGAGGAGACCAGGTCTGATGAGGAGGCTAATGATGAGGCTGAGGAATAAATTTTTTTCTGTCATTTGTGTGTAATTCTGTCTATTACTTATGGATCTGTAATTTAAAGTGTTGCTTTGGCAACATTTTTGACAAAAAGGGGGAGTAACAGGTGATACCCCAGACAACAGATTGGTCTGTTAAAACAGACTTTCATGACAGATTCGAAGATTCCCTCCCCTGCAGTTGATGTGTGTTGAAGTTTTTATTTAACTTCTGTAATTCCCTCCCCTGCAGCTGATGTGTGTTGAAGTTTTTATTTAACTTCTGTACCTCTGTATGTGTGCTGCAATTAGAAGTTTTTATTTAACTTCTGTATGTGTGCTGGTATGTGAAGTTTTATTTAACTTCCATGTGTGTGAGTGTGCTGCCACTCTGAGTGTATTAGCTAGGTCTATTTCCTGCTAGATGTGTGATTCCGCTGCTATGAACTCTGTTATGGGGATCAAAGTGCTTTAGCCAAAAATTTGCCAAAGGGGAGTTTGTAGGTGTTTAATTGGCCGCATTATATGGTAAAACACTAGCTGGATTCCAATGTCTTGACTGATGTCATGACATGGTGTGTATGTGTGACTGCACTGTAGGTTAGAATATCTAACTGTACTCTGATGTCTTGACTGATGTCATGACACACTTGAGTAGTTACTGCAGGATTAGCTAATACAGGATTTATTGAATGTCAAACTGGATGTTATGACATTCATCCCTGTCAGCAGATACTAAGGAATAAAGCAGCTGGTGTTCTGTTAGAACTTAGTATTTATTTCCAGTCTGGTTATAAAGGAAATACCAGACCTGGCATAAGGCCTACTGACTGAATGTCAAACTGGATGTTATGACATTCATCATTGACACCATATACTGAATAATAAACAGAATGGTGTTCTGCTATACTTCAGCATGTTTCTTAGTCTGTTCTTCAAGAGGATAACAGAACTGACTTAAGGCCAAATGTGTAAATGTCAAATTGGATACTTTGACATTTATTAATGTAAGCTGTTACTGTAGTATGATCATTTTGGTCATATACAGGTCAGCAAAATTGTACAGTCTGTTTTCTGGAAAAACAGACTTAGCATATGATCCTTGATGTCAAGCTGAATGTCGTGACATTCATTCCTGACAGCATATGCTATATTGTAGGTTGTTCAGTTTTCTGTTTCAGCTTTTTCTCAGGCTATTCTTCAGGGATTCAACAGCTGAGAGAAAATCCAGGAAATCAACAACCAAGCTACATTTAATGAACCTAACAAATAGCCTATTTGTTAGTAACCTAGATGTGGAATTTAGGGGAACTCGCGTGACCTTAAATTCAGGAGAATACAAGTGCAAAGGCCCAAGTACTGCAATATAAAAGGAAGTCGTTCCTTCATTCAAAACTGGGGATTTTGAGGCGTGAAGATTTAGTGTGTCCATCATACTTCACTGTTGTATGTTTGTGAGTCTTGTATTAGACATATCTTGTAAGCCAAGCCATTATCACGTAGATGATTGCTTTGACATAGGGTGTTCATTGAGTTGTAAGTGTTGTGTCGCTCAAAGCTTTTAAGCGTGAGTGTTGTGTATCTTGATTAAAGTTGTTAAGCACAATCAAGAGTTGTTTGAAGTGTGACTTCAAAATTGTCTTTAATATTGATTAAAGGTAGTAATCACTGAGGTGATTGAGGGGGAGTGAGTAGGAACTCTGATCTTAGAGTAAGATTGAAATTGCATTGGGTAGGGATTAAGTGAAGAGTTGTAAACGGGTGAGTTTAGCTTTGAATTAATACTACTGATAGTGGATTTCCTCCCTGGCTTGGTAGCCCCCATATGTAGGTCATGTTGGACTGAACTGGGTAAACAATTACTTGTGTTATTTACTGCACTTACTTTTAAGTTCTGCATAATTCTTGTCTGTGCAGAATTGGATGTCATAACAACCCGTGTGACATCTAAAGTCTGATAACTAGAATTTCAAATAGTTTGCCTTGTGAACCAAGAGTTGTTTGGCTTATATCCAAACATTTAATTCACTTTGTTTCTGGTTATGATAGGAGTGGGTATGCCTAGTTTCCTCCACATCCTAATCGATACCTCTTTCTCTCTTCGGTTCAAAGTTCATTCCTTCATGGATCCAAGATATTATTCTCCTTTGATCTCGAATTGTTTGTATCCCAGCAAGTGATATATTCTTCCTTGCACCCAACAAAACTTTCTTGTGGGTCTCATACTCATCCTTTTAGGAAGCCTAATGAACAGTCCGCCTTGTGAGCCAAGAGTTGTTTTTGCTATGCAATCAAAAACTTAATTCAATCTTTTTTTGGTCGCTCCACCAGTGTTGTAGGCCCTCACTTGTTGGTTTATACCAGTTTTACTCTTGGGTTCGAAGCCAGTTATTTTTGTGAGTTCCCTTTATACCATTTTGTTGGTGCAAGTTATAATTTTCATCACTCTCAATCTCTTTATTTGTACCCAAACATTTAATTCACTTTGTTTCTGGTTATGATAGGAGTGGGTATGCCTAGTGTAAGACCCTAATTTTGACCCTAAGATCCCTCATGATATCTCATCATATGCATTAGCATTGGGATCACACCTTGGCGTCCTCCTTATCCCTCATTCATTGGGTTTGCATTGGGAGAGATCACCAAGCATCATGAGATTGTATCATACTTTGTATTTTTATCATTTTTACTAACCAAAATACCAAAAAATATGCCTTTGTATATATCTAACTCTTTTTTAGGTATGGCACATGCTCACCTTTGATCTATCAAGTTCATATCTAGTGTTTAAGACCCTCATTGATAAGAGATCAATCAAGAATGGTCTACAATAGCTCCAGACATCATATATGAATCCCCATGAGTTTCACATGTTATTTTGATCAAGAATTAATCAAGAGTTTGGAATTGGTTTGCCTTGGGAACCCTAGTTTATCTGGGTATCTTGTGTAACTTCTTCAACAAACTTCTTCAACAAACTTCTTCAACAACTGATCAAATAATTCAAGGTATACTTCAAATTTCATCACATTATACATATATGATCTCCCATGAGTCCCAAAAGTCAAGAGAATTGCAAGCTAGCAAGTTGGTTGATGGTGGTTGACTAGAGGAATTCATCTGATCAAATCTGGGGTCCCCTAGACCCTATTGTTGGTGTAAGCCCTAAAGGCCAATACTTTTGGTACTTGTATCGAATTATTTATTAATAATAAAAGGCATTTTCTTTATTATGGTTGATTAATAAAGTCCCTAGAATAGGTAGTCCGTTTAATGTATTAAGTGTGACTTAATCATGAGAACACATTAAACATAAGGGCACTGTTCTTAAAGTATCCGTAGTCGAGCTTTGATGTGAAGTGGGATAACATTAAAGTATTAAGACTATTATGTTTGTAGACTGATGATCACATCTCATGGATCATGGATAAAGAGTTATCAAGTCTTAAACATAGGTATGAATATTAGGAGTAATATTTATACCGGATTGACCCGCTATGAGAATACTATATAGAAAGTTATGCAAAGTGTCATAAGTTATTCTCATGGTGATAATAGTGTATACCACTCTTCGACCTGAAACCACTATGGATCCTAGATGTAGAGTTGAGTGCTTTATTGCTGATCCAACGTTGTCCGTAACTGGATAACCATAAAGACAGTTAATGGGTACTCCACGAAGCATGCTGAGGGACATGAGTGTCCTAGATGGAATTTGCCAATCCTGCGTAACAGGATAAATGTCTATGGGCCCAATATTGAACTGGACAAGGGTGACACGGTCTATACCTTGTGTTCAATATAGATATAAGGGCAAAGGGGTAATTATACACATAATTATTATCACAGGAGGTTTTGTCAGATCACATGACATTTTCGTGACTTGGGTAGCAGTGATGTGTTGCTAGATACCGCTCACTGTTTATTATGTTAAATGCGTGATTTAATTTAATTGCCAACGTCGCGAAAACCTATAGGGTCACACACAAAGGACGGATTGATGAGAGATAGAATAATTAAGGAACATTGTAAGGTACGGTGCACTTAAGTGGAAACGAAATATGGTAAGGTACCAAATACTTAAGTGATTTTGGCATATTATGAGATATGGGCAAAATACACTTAAGTGGGCTTTTTGGCTTGAAGCCCACACAAGTGGTTCTATAAATAGAACCCCTTGGGTAGAAGCACTCCACTCCACTCAGACAGAAATTCAAGTAGAGACTTGGAATTTTGTTTCCCTCTTTCTCTCACTCAAAGCCTTCATTCATAACAGCTAGCACTGCGATTGAAGGAATCCGTTCGTGTGGACTGAGTAGAGACGTTGTCATCGTTCAACGTTCGTGATCGCCCCGTGGATCTGTATCAAAGGTTTTGATCATTATCAGAGATCTGCACCAAAGGTTTGAATCGCCACAAGAGGTAACGATTCTATCACTGATCATGCCCATTCGTAAGGATCACTAAATAGAGAAATTTTTAAATTCCGCTGCGCCTTGGATGGCAATTCTCCAACACCTATCTCCTACTATATTTGTCATATGAAAATGATTCCAAGAGAAAAGTTACTCTAAATGACATTCCAAGGCCATTTTGCTTGGAAAGTCATTTTTTATGGTGAAAGATTATAGGTCATTTTGTCTAAACCCTAATTTGGAGGTCAACTTCCCAAGGCCATAACTTGCTCAACTTTTATGAGATGAAAGATTTCCAAGTTGCACAATCAAATTCAAGATGTCTACTTCAACTTTGATGTTTGGATGAAGAGATAATTCAACTTTTATGAGCATGTGATATGAGGATACATTATATGATGTATACTTCAACTTTGATGTTTGGAGGAAGAGCTAATTCAATTTTTATGACCATTTTGAAGGACTTTGAGAGAGCTACAACTTTGATGGAGGAACTTTTCTCATTTGAAGCTCACACAAAAAGTTAGCCAAGATGGAATAAGTGAGCACATGGCTTGACACTTAGAATTTTTTTTGATATGTTTAATTTTCCAAACTTCCACCTCAAAATTCATCATGATACAAGCTTCAAATGGAAACGTGTTCCACATGAAAGTTGTTCCTCTTGATCTAACCTTTCCAAAAAGTTCAATTTCATCCATTTTGGACAAGATTTGAATGGGATGTGCATGGCTTGAACATCGCATCATCATTTGGCAAGATTGAACTTCAAACTTCCATGCACATTTGCCTAGCATTCCAACATGATTTCAGACTTGTGTACATTCAATTATGGACCAAATGGAATGATTTCATGAGCCTGTACACGCCCATGCACTCATGCATCACACATTTCCAAATTTGGAAGTTCACTTTAAGGGTGCAAATATCATTTGATTCAGCTATAAATAGAGACCCTATGCATCAGAAATGAGGACCCCTTCGCGCCAGCTTTGATCCCAAACACCAAACCCTTCCATATGTGAGGATAAACCTGAGAATTTCCATTAGAAATTGATTTTGAATCTCACTGTTTTAAGATTCAAAACTCCAGGGATCCAAAGCATTTTGACCATTCTAATCTACTCCTGCAAGCATTCTGAGCAAGATCAAGCACGAATCAAAGCAAGAACCATCGAATTCAGACCTGCATTGAAGGTATTTTTCAGAAAATTTCATCTCTTTGATTCTCACTCAATTCTCCATAATTCTATTGGATCCTTGGTTGTCTGAAGTCTTACCAATGTAGACAACAAGATTGAGTTGCTTTGAGGTTAAAACGAAGCAACTCATATCGTGCACCTCAAATTTCAACTCCTTGTATCTCTTAATATACTTGGAGTTAGGATGAATTGAGGCCAGATTTGAGCTCAGTACCATTTTTACTTCAAAATCATGTCCTTCTTTTTAATTTTGGTGTGGTTATGACTGAACCAGTCCGGTGGAGCTCGCTTGAGAAGGAAACCGGAGTTGTAGCTCGGTGGTGAGTTGGCGTGTTCAGAGCCACATGATCCTTTTAAATTGATTTAATCATGAGCGTTGGTTTGAATTACCAAGTTTGTGGCGCGCTGACTAGAGTCCATCGTGGATTGCGTGCTTGTAACCACTTGATCTGCCACCTCAATTAATGAGGGAGATCAAGTGGTCCACATTTTTTCTGATTATTTGATTTTCATTTTATTTGTTTTATTTTCATTAATTCATATTAATTTTAATATTGATCCAAAAAATATGAGAGTTTCATCAAAAAAATTCAAATAATTTCCTCTTTCATTTTCTGAATTAAAATTATTTTTGGATCATTATTAATATTTTTCATGATTTAATTGATTTTGTGAATATTTTTAATTGTTTAAAAATAGTTTTAAGTTTCCAAAAATGATGAAAATTTTTCTCCAAGATCCTTTGACCTTGTTTGACCTATGATAAATCTCATGGCCATTTCTTTGGTGTTTTGATGAGGTTTTAGGAATTTGATAAACCATAATTTAATTTAATGCATATTTTAGTTGATTTTAATTATTTAAATATAAAATAAATATTGTTGAGCTTCTAATTTTGACTTGTTGAGTTTGACTTGTGGTGTTGGGCCTTGGTCAAGGTTGATTTGACTTTGTTGAGTTAAGATCATTGGATTTAGGGGATTGATGAAATGTACATTTCATCTCCCAAAATGAATGAATGATCTTAATTTGGTAAAATTCCTCATTTGACCAATTTGTGTTGATTCCATTTCCCCTCCCTCTTCATCTCATTCCCCTTATTTATTAATTCATGTCATGGACCTATGATATCTTCATATCCTAAGGCTAGTTGACTGAAAAATCAACATGAGTGTGGATAAGATTAGGTTCACCCTTTTGCATATTCTTTTTTGTTTGTGGTATGTTTTATGAGCATAGTCCATTATACTATGTCTCTAACATGCATTAACACCAAAATTCTATTGTCCGACCTCAAATAGTTGTGACTTTTACATAAGTCCAATTACGATTGCTTAACATAACGCTAAATTGTTGACACAAAGGCATAACATTCTAGTAAGTGAGATTGTAAGTCTCCCTTCTTTCATGGTATTGTGTGGAAACTTGGATTTTTTCCTTCCTTTGGAAGATGTCTTGGTTCAAGGATTCATGCTTGTGATAAGTGGGTTGAGTATTCTCCAAAGAATGACTTAAACAAAACAAAAGCAAAAGCAATACTAACTTCTAATCAACTAACAATTAACATTTAATTTCAAGCCATTTACTTTTATGCATTTTAATTTCAAGTCTTTATTCATTTTCCATTATTCATACCATTCAATTTGTTTACTTAATGTCATTTTCACTTTGCTCATTTGAGCCATACTTTGTGAATATATTGTGTTTGTATATACTTGCTTGTGTTTGTGGTCTTTTGACCTTAATGTACATAATAAGAACAAAAAACCTAAAAAACATTTTGTGTGGACTGTTGGATTGATCTGAGACATTGGACTTAGAATTAGGCAACACTCCCTATGCAAAAGGACTTGACCAATGCCAACTTTCATGAAATCAAATGCTTGTGAAGTGAACTTTCATCTGATGCAATTATTGAAGATCCATTGGAGTTCATCTGCAACATGATCATATTGAAGTTGTTATTTTGAACCTGTGTCTAATGCTCCTCTTTGAAGCCATCTAATACATGGGAAATTATGAAGAAAGATCATGAAGTTGCTAAGCTTGGATGTGTCTATCTTTATTTGATGCCTTGCTCTTCGTCTTGCTATTTGTGTATTGACAGTGCTTGATTCTAAAGTCCAAGGGAAATTTGGGTTTCTATATGACATTCTTGTCTATTGGATTACAGCCCATTGGTCAGATCTTTTCAACTCTTAACTTTTAAGTTTGTGCTTAAGATTAGTCTCTTCATCTCCTTCCCACTTATTTAATTTCAAATCTCTCCCCCCTTTTTTTAAAATCTTCTTTTTTGTGTTTTTCTAAAACTTAAACCATTTTTGCAAATTAGAAACTTTGGCCTTATGCCATTGAATTTTTAAACTCCTTTCTTAATCAAACTTGTAAATGAACTTAACTATATCTGAATTAAAATTTCAAAAGGACAAAAAGAACTAACACTAATTCAAACCATTTTTTAGGCCCTTTATGCCTTTGTTAAACTTAAAATTTTGTTAAAAAGGAATTCACTCACTTTGAAATTTATACCACAAACTATGAGGTTTTGATCCCTCATTTTATGTTGGTACGTAGGCACAAGTCCGAAGGTCTTGTCAAACACAAAAATATAATTAATGAATTATTTTCTCATCCCTCCACTCTATTTATTGCAAACAGCATTTTGTAAAAAAACACATATGCGCACAAGAAAGGGCTCCCTAGGAGTACCTAGGACACTTTGGGTGCTAACACCTTCCCTCTGTGTAACCAACCCCCTTACCTGTAATCTCTGGCATTTTATTAGTTTTGATTTGAAAACTTCTTCTTTTTGGGGTTTTGTTTGTACTTTTCCCTTTTCCCTTGGAAACAATAAAAGTGCGGTGGCGACTCTGGTTTTATTGAAGTCTAGCTTATCCATAGCTTGATGGTCATGAATTTACCACTACACCTAGTTTCCTCCACATCCTAATCAATACCTCTTTCGCTCTTCGGTTCAAAGTTCACTCCTTCGTGAATCTAAGATATTATTCTCCTTTGATCTCGAATTGTTTGTATCCCGGCAAGTGATATATTCTTCCTTGCACCCAACAATACTTTCTTGTGGGTCTCATACTCATCCTTTTAGGACGCCTAATGAACAATACACCTTATGAACCAAGAGTTGTTTGTGCTATGCAATCAAACACTTATTTCAATCTTTTTTTGGTCGTTCCACCAGTGTTGTAGGCCCTCACTTGTTGGTTCATACCAGTTTTGCCCTTGGGTTCGAAGTCAGTTATTTTTGTGAGTTCCCTTGATACCATTCTGTTGGTGCAAGTTATAATTTTCATCACTCTCGATCTCTTTCTTTGTTCTCGTAGATTCGAACTATGATTGCTCTGACTTTCTTATTGCACAATGAGAATAGGTAGGCACGAGGATGTGAATCCTTGGCGAGCATACTTCTAATTATTCCTCTTCCGTGTTAGGGCACCATTCATATCTTTCACAATCCATTATCTACCTTTGATCATAAATCGTTCACCCAGTGACATATTATTCCTTTGACATCGAAATACACTTTCTTTGGAATTTCATATATACCTTTTTAGGACGCCTAATCAATAGTCCGCGTTCGTACCTAGAGTTGTTTGGATTGTCCCCAGATATTTAATTCCTTCTTTTTGGCTAATATGCATGTTTCCCTCTATGGTACAAATCCCATTTCTCTTATGGATTTCAATATACCTTGACTTTTGGTTTCAAACTATACCTTTTCAGTCACTTGTTATCAGATACTCTATTTTGTGACTTTTGTCACTTCATTCCATTCATCTCCACATTACATTCATTATACTACCTTCATTCACTCCATGTAATATACCTATTATTTGAGCCAAATACAGTATCTCTTTGTGCTCCATCTTGTACCCCTTTGTGAACCAAGAACTGTTTGTGCTATGAAACCAAACACTTAATGCAATGTTTTTTCGGTTGTTCCAATACAGTATTGTAGGCCCTCACTTGTTGGTTCATACCAGTGTTACTCTTGGGTTCATGTTTTCACCCCTTGTTGGAGCTCAAAACATTATCCTTTGGTTCAGACCATACCTTTATCACACTCATTTCCACCTCCCACTTCTAGTTCTTTGAACTACGGAGCTCTGAATTCCTCATTGCACCATGAGGATACGTAGGCATGAGGGCCTTAATCCTCACCGAGCACTTTATCTATTTCTTTTCCTCCCCCCCCCCTTATTTTATGAGTAATCTTTAGATATAACACTTATTCGAGCGAGAACAATCAAAACGGTTCCCATGGAGTACCATGGATGTTTGGGGTGCTAATACCTTCCCCTTGTATAACCGACTTCCTTACCCAGTATATCTCTTTCCCCGGGTTTTATCGATGTTTTCCCTTCCCTTTGGGGATAAATAAAGTTCGATGACGTCTCTATTATATTACATGTTTTATATTGTTGTGTTTATCGTTGAAGCTAGCCAGAATATACTCGAACACGTCGCACGGTCGAACATACAACAGAGTCGTCATAGAATTTTATTTATCCATAAATAGGGAAGGGAAAATATTTATAAAATCCAAGGGAAAAGAGAAACGGGTAAGGAAGTCGGTTATGCAATGGGAAGGGATTAATACCCCTCGCATCTATGGTACTCCATGGGAACCGTTTTGATTGCTCTTTGCTTGGATGGGTGTTACTATCTTCATGTACCTACAAAATAGAAAATAGGTTAGAAGTAGAGTGCTCGAGGAGGATTGGGGCACTCATGCCTACATATTCTTATTGTGTAATGAGAAAGTCTAAGCCTTGTAAATCATGGAACCAGAGAAAGAAAGGGGGGAAAAGAAAGAAAAATGCTCGCCAAGGATTCGCATCCTCGTGCCTACGTATCTTCATAGTGCAATAAGGAAGTCAGAGCTTCGTAGTTCAGAGGACTAAGACTGAAACAAAGATATGATCTGGGTAGTGTTTAAACCGAAAAAGGCTAGAAACTGACTGAAGCGATGTTTAAACCAAGGCAAAAAAGAAGTTGAGAAATGATGTCAAAACCAAGAAAGAGGTGTTAACCATGAAGGTGATTAAACCAAAATATGGTGTCATAACCAAGAAAGAAAGATAAAAGTGGTGTCAAAACCAAAAAAGGGGTGTGAACCATGAAGGTGATTAATCCAAATTGTGGTGTCATAACCAAGAACAGAAAGATAAAAGTGGAGTCAAAACCAAGAAAATAGGTGTGAATCATGAAGGCGAATAACCCAAAAAAAGGAAAGCAAATGATGGTGTTTAAACCAAGAGGAACTTGATATGGTGAGCCATAGGGCTAGCTGCAGACTTGATAGTGAATTGACTTGAATTGAACTAAAGTCTATGAATAGAGATGAATACTCTGAGCAACTGGGTCATTCGTCTCATACCCAAAATATTCAGAATGAGGATAAGAATGCTCACTATCATCCTTTCTCTATTGCTTAAGGCTCATGACATGCAATCCTTGTCAATGTCTGACAAGTTGTTGAAACAGGTTCTCAGAGATGCTATGTGGAGATGAGGCAAATGGTTGATGCCTTGACTTGAGCTTGAGGTCTTGTACTTGTTGGGAAGCTTGAGCTCCAAAGTATCAGAGAAAAGTCTCATCAAGTGACTAAGAGACTTATGTTCACTTGACAAAGACAAAGGGAAAGTGCTCAAAGTCAAAGGATCTAGTTGATCAAAAGGAGTTTCATCAAGCTAAATCAAATGGAAGAAGAAGGATAAAACACAGAATACATGATCATATAAAGACTGGCCTAGGGTCTCATTGTTAGGTAGCCCTAGAGTAATCCATGTGGGTGCAAAAGTGTACTAAGCCTAGATACCATTGTTAGGTAGCCCAAGAGTAAGTCATGTGTGTGCTAATGTGTGCTAATCTAAACAAATGAATGTGATAGGCAGAGGTATAAGGCAATGAACAAAAATAAGATAGCAAGATCACAAGTTCAAAAGTTCAACAGGGGAACAAGGTGTAAGTGATCAAGAGGTCAATGAGTCTAAGGTTACTCCAAATCAAGCATAGGTCTAACTCTTAAGTCCAAAGTTAAAAGTATCACTCCAAGTTAAGCATGAGTCTTAAGGATCAAGTTTATCCATTTTATCATGTTTGGATTCATTGAGATTGTCAAGCAAACCAAACACAAGATAAGAAGAATAAGATGAATAAGACAAGATGAATAATGTATGAAGTGAGATGATGAATAATGAGACATAAAAGTAAATTGCAAGAATATAAATTGCAAGAATGTAAAGTGTTAGAGGTTTAGAATTTAGATATTAGGTGTTATATGTTAGAAGGTAAATTCAAGTCATCATATTGGGATCATCTATCAACAAGTAAAAGGACTCTAACATATATTACACCAAGGAATAAACTATCACTAACTCAAAGTGTCAAAAATATGATCAAATGATCATCTATCAACATATTGAATTAGAGAATATTGAATCAACCAAGGGACCATCTATCAATGATTTGAAATATTGAAGATCTCATCAACCAAACAATCACTCAAGCAAAGTCAAAAGGATGACAAAACTTAAAAAAAATCAATTAAAAATGAAATAAAAGGATTGAAAATTGATTAAAAGGGAAAATTAAAGAGAAAATTCCAAACCATAAGCAAAACAATGAAGATATGGCCAAGAAAAATACACAAAGTCTCAAATATTACTCATGAATGGATTTAAAAAGTTGGATGCAAAAAGGTTTGAAAATGATTAAAAAATAAATTGCAAAATCAAATTTAAAGAAAAACAAAAATGCAAAAATAATCTTAAAAAATGTGAGAAAAATGTATGTGATGCAAAATATTTTTAGAGATTTTGTGTAAAACATTTGGATCAAATTGAATTAAAAATGGGTTAGAAATTAATTGGAAAGTAAATGAATTAAAATAAAAATAAAATAAAAATAGAATAAAAGAAATAAGGTTGCCAACGACTACATAATTAAAAAAACGCGTGGAAGCTTTTGATTGGACAAATTCAAAATTTTGGGTACCATGGTGCGCGAAGGAAGATTTATCTTCAACCTCTGTCCAAATTTGCAGGTCACATGAACTCGTGTTTTAAGTATCACCCAAGCATGGATTTAGCTTCACAACACATCATCGTTCATGTCTCCCTGCATCAGAGACATTGATTGGCTCTGAGCGGGGAGAATTTTGCTCAAAAACATGAAAAACCCTAAGTGTTCAAAGTAAAATTAAATGACTAATACAAAATATAAATGAATGGTAATTGAGGGCTTTTGATTAATGGAACAATGCGAAGATAGTGGTAACTTGTTTGCTCAATGATTTAACTCGTAGCTACCTTTCCAGTTGAAGCTGCGAAGGTCAATAATGGCAGAAAAGGGAAGCACGATGCAAGAGGTTCCAAGGAAAAGTGACGATGTTGTTAGCTTCAGATGACGCGGATAAAGCTTTCTGGGCAAAGATTCGAGGTTTAAAGATCTTGCATTGAAGAAACCACAAACTGGTTTTAGAGTGATATCGGGTTCAAGTGAGGCATGGTTTTTCTGGTTGTTCAAACTTGCAAATGAAGGCAAATCAATACACTATTTATAGGAAATTAAATGGGAAGCTCACACATGTCAAACAAATTTGGAATTAGTGTAAGCTAGGTTTGACATTTGCAAAATGAAACACGTGTGAGATGAGGAGTGAAAAGCATTAACTAATGATGAAACCTGGTAGTTTTGTGTTGGTTTGCACACGTTTTAGCATTTGAAACAAGTTGCACATGTGAAAGTGATCCCAAAATGAAAAATGACTTGTAATTGCAAAATCTGGGCTTCGTGCAAAATAGAGTTCATGGCACCATGTTTGAAGCTAGGCCAAATAAAATTTACTTGTGCGTTTTGTGATTCTCTTTCTTCCTTTTTTTCATCTTATTACAATGAATCCAATGCAAAAGTAAACACATCAAAAGGAGGCCTGAGGCGAAAATGGCAAGTGTTAAAAGTTGAGGTCATGACATGCCTTCTAGGTCAAGCAACTTCTGGCACATTTGGGCAATTTGAGACCTCATGTTCATGCTTGAATAACTTTTGATTCCCGCGTGCATTTTGAGTCAAACTTGGGCCAAATGATCTTTGTTATTAGATTTAAAAATGCACAAAGAATTTTTTCAATTGGGTGCTTGATCTAGAAATGGCATATGTGTAAAGTAGGGGTCATGACAAGGTTTTGGCCCAATTTGGCAACTTAGCCCTTTAAAAAATTTAAGTCCTTAGGGATTTAATTGATGCTTGAGCCTTGAAACAAAGTTATAGAGGAACTCATTATGAACATTTGGCGCAAAGAAACTTGTCAAATGGTTGAAAATAGAAGAAGTTATGGGGTTTGGACCAAAAGTAAACCATACTTGCAAATTAGGCCAACCAAACTTGCGCCAACTTGTGAAAAATTGAAGTCCTCTTGCATCCCAAGCTAAAATTATTATGGAATAAGCATCCCTTAAAGAAAACTTGATTAAGGATTTAATGATCTTGAGGATGGCTTGAAGATTGGATGAAATGGCATGGAAATAAACACATGAACCACCCTTGAATCAATGAACCACACTTGCATCTTTCTAGACCAAAATGACCTTTATTTTGTCTTAAATTGAGGCATGATCACCTAAATGAACAAGCGAACAAACAAGTGTCATCTCTTATTAATGTTTTGGTTAGTTGATGAATAAATCAAAGTGAAAAAAACCTAATGTTAAGATCAAACAAAGAATATAGTCAAGCTTGTGAAGCAATGACCAAATGCAAAAGGTTATGCTAAAGTTACGATGGTGCATGATATGATTTCATGCATGAAAATGAAACTAAGCAAAAGGTGGGAAAAGGGAGGGTAAATTTTGGGGTATGACAAACGTGAATCAATTGGCTTGACCTCCCGATGACAGCTCCATATTTAGAATTTCCACCGCAGATCACTATAATTTGAGTGTTCATTCAGTATATTAAATCCTTCCTCTTTGTCGAGAAAGGGTCTTGATGTTCATACTGTCCATCTCCATAGGCTACTGAATGTACTACTCTATTGCATTCTTTTACTCTGTGTAAGAGTAGTGGATTTCGGTCCTAAAAGTCCCAATATGTAGTAGGAACAAGTCTTGATAACAGTAAAGTTGACATAAGTGAGACTTATAAAGTTCTCATGGATTTTGTGTGGAATAACTTTTATGATGAAAACACTGTCCAATTAGGATTGCAGCATGTTGTGATCAGGGAGAAAACACCCTTGTACTTTCAGCATAATGGTCATTCAAGAATAATCATTGTCGTTCAAGCCAAACATCAACAGGATGGAGCTCTAATGTATAATCTCCTAGATTTGGATCCTTCTCATAGTACAAGTGCTCTTGAAAGATCATTAAAAAAGAAACTTGGATGGCAAGAGCTCATAAGAAAGGGAACGAATACACTGAAGAAGCCACAATACTAGTTGTGTTACGTTGATCCCAAAACAGCTATGGTTCTTCTACTGGCACATGTTATTGCAAGAAATGATGAGATAATTGCATCTTCAGTTGTCAAAATTATGTTCTCTGAGAAAGCAATTAAAGTTGTTGTTGGAAGTTGAATGGGCAGAGGAGGTTGATTGGAGTTACATTAAATTTGTTAACAATCAAGATATCTCAGATCCATTGAAATCTCTCATTCATAATATTTTTCCCCAATTGAAGTTACCAATTAGTGACTATGTCACATACCTGAAATCAGTATTAGATTAGAGTATGCGTATAATCCAGGCCATTATAGATATATGTGCAAATAGTGGTTGGCTTTCGAGCTCGATTCCTTGCAGGCATCTTCTACAATGGTAATGTGGGGGTTGTGACTTGACAAGGACTCTTTGTTATGGATGCTACCATGCATGAATGTTGATCTTGTAACATCCCTAAGCAAAGAGGAGCCTATAACATACAGGGATTACTAAGTCAGCATTAAAGACCATAACAGAAAATTAAAATCTACAACATATTATTGCAAATCTTTCACACATATCTAGCAACAACAAAACCTCAAATCTAAAATAGTATTGGGAAGTACCGTTAAAGACGAGAATGCTTCGAGAGACATCCACAAAAGGCTGATCAAGCATAAAAAAATCCTCTAAGTTTTAGAGTTGAACCAATGAAATGAAGTTTGCCATCACCGTCATTATTAGCATAACATAATAAAATTTCATCGTGTTGTTTGGTTTTCATTCTATAACATAATAACTTTCTTCGCACCACAAGACCTAAGGCAAGGATAAATATCATTCAAGGTTATTCCCACATTTATCATCATCCAGGGATAGCAAGAGGCCATCATCTGAAGAAGATTCACAGACAAAAACCATTATTGATCAAGGTTCTCAAGACTATTGCAAGAGTGTAGAATCCAGTAATATTTCTCATTACCACCTCTGTGTCATCCATGATTTGAAGTTGTATTTGGGCGACTGGTATTATCTTGATGGTTCAGGGTGCGAAAGAAGGCCTTCGTCATTTCAAATTTACAATCCTTAGTAGACCAAAGAAGTATAAAGAAGACTAGTAGTGTGTTCAGGAAATGTGATAAACTTTGGGTTCCTATTACATATTCCACATAAACAAGAAAATGCCTGGTGAATTTTCAGAACATCAATCAGTGAAATCTCATGAAAATAACCAAATACTCACTTCAAACTAACCCTAGCCGAATAACTAAACCCGCCCTAGTTGACCACACTTCTAACAACCTGCCTGAAACAGTTAAATCTCAAACAAAAACAAAAGATAATCAATTCTCACTAAACAAATACAAATTCCAACTACTTCATTGAAACCCTATCTTCACCATTCCTTAATCTCTCATGAGGATCATTATCCTAAGGCTCAAAATCATTAATCCTTAACTATTTCTACCAGCATTTCCCTCCAAGATTCATCCATCCTCACCTATAAAAACCACCATTTTTCACTCATCACGATCAACAATTTTCACCCTAAAATCAGTTTGTCCAAATTTTGAGCCTCACATCACCAAAGCCCCTTTGACATCACTCATCAGAACTTCACATTGAAGCTCTGATAGAGCAGGGCTCAACCTCTAATCAACATCACTACACTCATAACAAAAATAACAATAATTCACCATATCATTTTAGAAGTAAAAAACATAAAAATAAGAATACTAATATTCATAAAGGAAGAAAATGGAAGGAATCACCTAAAGCTATTTGAATCTTTGGGTTTCTCTTCTACTCGTCGGAGTCAGAAACATACATTGACCAGAGGGAATATCTTCCCTTCGTTGGTAAATCATCTTTTCTTTAAAAAAAATGCATTTTTCTTTATACCGGCATAATCCTTGTGCCATGCTAATTTAAACCCCTCGCTTATTTATTTGAAACAATCTATGTATGTCTTTTAATTTGACTTTCTAGCTGTAGGGTTTATGAACAAAACTGAAATTAAATGGTATTGGTTTGAGTTTGGGAATTTGGGAAATTGATTTGTGTTGGGGAGACTGAAACAATCATGATGGTGAGTTCGTTTTATGATTCCGACCACCCTCGCTGGAACTCATGGCAGAGGTGACTGCGCTAAAATTTTCATTTTGACAAAGGAAGATGATGGAAATTCAATTATATGTTCTGTCTTTTTTTCTCTATATTCTTTTTTATTTTATTTTATTTTTTTACTTATTAAAATCGTTATTATTATTAATATTGTTTTGATTAATTGATTTTATTAATTAAATTCCATTAATTTGATTACATTTGATACACTAATTTGGTTAATTGGATTATTTGACCATATCAATTCTTTTTAAATATTCTTGACAACCAATGTCAATTAGTTTAATTAATTGATTTGTAATTGATTAATTATATGGTAATTCACTTGATCATTGGTCAATAATTCTCAAATTTGGCTTTATTGAAAGGCTCTTTTAATTTGTAATATTATTTCCTATGTGACAATATGCATCCATCTATTTAGGGTTGTATAGTGTGTCCTTTTTTATCACTTTTCATTTGTCTATTTTGTTAACTTGTTAACTCCTAACTCGAGATCATAAATCAATGTTCACAAATTAATCAACTTCGAACACTTGATTCAACATCAAGTTGTCCTCTTTATTTTCAAATCTTTTAATATCAAAAATGGAGGAAGAAGGATTGGACATTGTTGTAGAGTTATGATCGGAAAAATAGCAAGTGTACTATTTTGCCTATTATAGTAATAAAGGGGAAATTCCCCGAATGTCGATCTCAAGGACTGCAAGTTAATATCAAGTTCAAATCATCGTTCAATTAAACAAAAACTATTGTTAGGGGTTTTAGATTCAGATTTATAAAAATAAAGATAAAACAAATTAATACTGTAAAATAAAGGTTTGCAAAGGAAGAGGAACAATGCTAGGGAATGTGTGTAATTTGTCCATGTAACAACTCTTGGTCACTATTGCATCAACAAATATCAATTACTACCAGTTCTCAAGGGTATTTTCTCCCAAGTCCTTGGTGAGAAAACCTTTAATCATTCTACCCTAATTTCTATGTCCATAGGAAATTATCGATGAAATTAAGTCTTATTATATCAAGAATGCTCTGATTCATACAAGGTATCCCTGGTCCTAGGTGATATCTACTGCAGAATAATCTTATGAAAACCTTACCAATGGCGATACAGCCTAATTGATAACCATACAACAATCTTGATTGGTCCGAAAGAGAAAGCATTAAACATATCAAAAGATTACCGTAAAAAAATATTCTAAATGCAATCATAAACTCAAAGTCATTACAGATCTAAATCAGGGACACCCCCTAGCATTGGGGGGTTTAGCTACTCATATTGTTCAAAACATATTCAAGATAAAAATTACACATTACAAGTAATTGGATGACTTGAATCTTCAATTGCTTCCGCTCATGAAAATCTTCCGCTCTCCGAATTCCTTTATCTCTATAATTCTTGATCGTCTGACAATTCTATGTGTTCTCCTCGTTCCAAAGTGTCTTTTTCTCTCGTAGAAACTCTCTTAAAATAGTGAAAAATCCCTTGGCAGGGGTTGAAAATCCCCAAAACGTCCTTGCAGCTCAAGCCCGGGTAAAGAGCCCAAAATTGGAAGGTTATGCGCCTAGGCTGACACGGTTTGTGTTAGCTCACTGCCTTGCCAATTCTCTCCTGACACGGGCCGTGTCAGCTGACACGGGTGGTTGTGTCAGGCCCCTATCTTGGCCATTCCTTGTGTTTGACTTGCCTTCTTCCTGACACGACCTGTGTCAGGTGACACGGGATGTCGTGTCAGGCCTCCTGTGTTGAGAAATCTTCTTTCCTCGAACGTCAGAACTTGCCAATTTCTCGCATTGAGTCTGTTGGATCTTCTACGTGGACCTGGAGGGCATAAACACAAGCAACCAAAGCATAAAATCCCGAAAACATAAAATAAAACTAAAAATTGATAAAATGCTTAAATAACTTAAGGAAATGAAAACTAACTTAAAAGGTACCATAATGCAAACAAAGTGTTCCAGAATCCTTGGTCTCTTATCGAATAAGTAACGAAAACACAGTGAAAATGGTGACTGATCATAACCCCAAACTTAGCTCATTGCTTGTCCTCAAGTAATGTTCTGCACGACAAAGCGTGTCACTTCCCAAAATTGAATTCTTACCACAATACTGCTGAGATCTTTCGCCAACGCCCTCATTCTCCATTTCATAGTCCCTGTTTTTCCTAATGAGTTTTCTGTCGCACTTCCACATTGACGTATCGCTTCACCTGTCAGCTTATATCACACTTTCACCAAGTCTCTCCGGGTTAAAGCGTTTACACTCACATTTCATAATATGCAATATCAACTCATAAATTTGAATAGTTTCTCTTTTCGTATCAACTACATACAACACACACTTTTTGAGATCTTTTAGGTTGTAACGACGCTTGGGTTACAGTGGGGTAAATACAAACAAAAGGGAAAACAAGTGTTTTGGGTCCAGAGCCAGTGTCATTATTCTTTTTAGTGTGTTTGTTCTACATCTCATTTTCAATTCCTTTCTTTTTTAGTTTGTATTGCTCAGTTCTCTTTTTTCTCTTTGATTTTCTCTTCTCTTTTTTTTCAACTGAGCGCTTCTCATTTGGTGAGTGTTTTTCTCGTATCATCGAAGAAAAAAAATTCTTTTGTTTTTTCCTTTTTTTCGATGGTCGTTTCTCTTTATTTATTTTTTTGCACTCACCTTGCTTTCAGATACTTATGGGGTTACCCCAAACTTAAAATTTAACATAGCTTAAAGATATAACATTGACTCTAAACAGGTAAGTAAGTGTTTGGGCAGCGGGTTACATTCATGTGGTTATATAAACAAACAAAGGGTACAGGCTCAAACGGGATTAACAAAGGATAATATTAAAGGGATGGCTAGAAAGACTCATGTCTATTATTCAAACAACGTGCCTCAATGTGTGTATATATACAATGATATTCCCAGAGAACCTACGCAAAGTCAGAGTGATAAAGACATACCTGAATATCGCTCATGACGACAAATGTGTTTGGATTTTTATGCACTCACCATGTTAGGTCAAGCTTGATAGCATCCACAATATTCTAGTATGGTACGGCTTCTTACTTAACTCGGAATGCACAGGGAACCTACGTTAGTCGAGCTTGAGAAGTTGCTTCCGGTCTTTTCTTCAGCAGTATCAACTTTTTGGGAAGCTCGTTCACAACAAGAAACTGTAAGTGGAGTGATCATTTCATCCACTACCACTAATGGTCATCACCTAATCCAACAATAACACCACGAAACTGAAATACATGCAGCAAATGATACCCAACAGTAAAAATAAACCAAATGTAAAACAGTAAAAATGGGAAATAATCAAATAAAACATAAAACAAAATGCAAATAAAAATAACATAAAACAAAAAGCATAATTAAACCTCCCCCACACTTGAACTACACATTGGCCTCAATGTTTTAGAACAAGATAGAAGGAGGGTGACTCACAGTGCCCTATTGAGGGGGCTGGGGCGGAAGGTGGGACCAATACAATGTCCAAAATTTTCAAAAATTTCAAATCTGTGGACATGACACAGACCGTGTCAGCTGACACGGAAGGCCGTGTCAGGCTACTGGTTTCTCAAAAAAAATCCTCTCTCTTATTTCCATATGTGGTCCTTCCTTCCGGTACGACTCCCACATTAACGTGAGTGCCTCCGTCCTTTTATGCAAGGCACTGTGCAGTCCTAAAATAACAAACAAAACACAGACAATAATTAGAAATAAAAACGCGTGGGTTGCCTCCCATGAAGCACTTCGTTTAACGTCGCATGGCTCGACGGTTCATTCCCCTTGTTATGGGGGGTACTTCAGCCTCCACACCTTGTTGTACTTCTTTTCCAAAACTAAGAAGTCGTCTTTTTCATATGTATGGATTTCTTTGTGCCACAAGTCCTTTCTAACCTCCATATCCTTACCTTGTTTTCGCTTTCTTTTCTTTCTCCTGGCTTTTGGAATGGAAATAGGAGTCTTTCCACTCGGGGTTTCTAATGGAAGTGAGACCAGTTGAGATGACTTTCTTGATACTTTTTATGATGTTGGCATGTTAATTTGGCCTTTCACATTTGTCCTGATCGTGCCTACTTGGTAGTGATATTCTTTTTTCACCTCTAGCTTCCTGTTATTAAGAACATTCAAAGTTATTTCATCATCATAAACTTTTAAAGTTAGTGTACCATGGTCTATGTAGAAATTACATAGACTTGTCCGCATGAATGGTCGACCAAGAATGATAGGTGTCTCTTCATCCTCGGGTATGTCTATGATCACAAAATCAACAGGAAAACTAAATTGCTCTATTGTCACCAGTATGTCCTCTGTTATTCCATATGCATTCTTTATGGAATAATCTGCAAACTTCAAATTTGTCCTTGTATCACTGACACTTCAAATACCAAGCCTTTGGTAGATTGACAAAGGCATCAGACTCACACTAGCTCCAGAATCAATTAGTACCTTCTTGAAAGTTCTGTCTTTTATAGTGCACGGGATTGTGACTGCTCCAGAATCCTTCTGCTTGTTTGGGATTCTCCTACCTGGTGATATTGCACTACACTTTTCATTCAAAGCTACTGATCTATCTCCTATTGGTCTCTTTTCAACGATTACCTTTTTCATGAATTTTTTATACATGGGCATTTGCTCGAGTGCTTCAACGAAAGGCATATTGCTCTCTATCTATTTGAAAATTGTGATGAATTTCTCAAAGGCTGTCTCTCTTGGATCCTTCTTTGTCACTCTCTGAGGGTAGGGTGACTTAATCACAGGTTTAGCCTCTTTTTTCTTCCTCTCTTCAATTGGCTTTACTGGTGGTATAACTTCTTCTTTCTTATTTTCTCTCACTTCCAGAACTACCTCCATGACATGGTCATCCTTTGTTTCCTTGTTTCCCTCTCTTCTTCATCTTTAGAAATTTTTTGAATTCTTGTCGTGACAACATTAACATTCTCATGATTTCTCGGATTTTGTACTGTTTCACTTGGGAGGGAACCTGGTGTTCGAGAACTTGCTACTTTTTGTGCTATCTGACCCAGCTGAACTTCAAGATTTTTTATAGAGGTGGTGGTGTTTTTATTATTGTTTCTAGTCTCTTCTTGGAATCATATATTTTGAGCGGCCATGTTTTCAATGGCAATCTCCCAGCCTGCTTTCTTTGGAGCTTGTTGTTGTTGTTGTTGTTGATATTGAGTCTGATATTGACCTTGACCCTGTTGTGGAACATCCCCTCTCTGATATTTCTAGGAGAAGTTTGGATGATTCTTCCACCCTAGATTATAAGTGTTTGAGTAAGGATTATTCTGCTTCAAGAATTTAATCTCTTCAATTTGTTAAGGAGTTGCAAAGTAATACACAGTGTGGTGAGGTCCATTACAGATTTCACAAGTGATGGTCTGAGCAGGTTGAACTTGAGCTACCTATTGAGTACCTATATTCATCGCTTTCAATTTATTTTCTACTTCAACAGTGACTGTATCTTCCAAATGGAATGTATTAGCTTCCAGTTTCAGATTAATGACTCCTTCAGGTTTGCTTGTACACCTATCATATAATTCCATATGCTCATTTGCAACTATCGCTTCAATGATCCTTTTAATACCAGTGGCCGTTGAGAAATTTGTTGAGCCACCGGATGTTGTATCAATCAACTATTTTATCTTTATTTTGAGCTCATTAACAAACATTTGCATTTGTTCAGTCTGATCCAGATTATGAGTTGGACAACTTACCAGTTCCCTTTTGAATCTTTTGTAGGCATATCCCAAAGACTCACCCTCCTTCTGTTTGAAGTTCAAGATTTCATACCTTTTTCTCAAAAATATCAATGCTGGAAAATACTCATTTAAGAAAGCAGTTTTCATCTCTTCCCATGATGTAATACTACCTGCTGGAAGAGAATAGAACCACTCTTCTGCCTCTTCATCTAAAGTGAATGGGAACATTCTTAACTTATTTGCTTCATCAGTATGACCATCAATTTTCAAAGTAGTACTCATGATCAGGAATCTATGCAGGTGCTTGTTTGCATCTTTGTTTACCTTTCCGATGAAAGGTTTTCTTTCAAGTTGATTGATTGTGCTAGGATACAGTTGAAAATTAGTCACATTCACTTGTTAATTGAAAATGGTCAATCTACCACCCGACGCATTTGCACCTCCATAGTCACCTAAGAGTCTTTTTGGAGGTGGATGAGGTGGAACTGGAGGAATTTCAGCCATAGTTTATTTTTCTGAATCTGAGTGATCAGAGGGAACTTCTTCTTTGGAATTCAATCTAGCGTTTTTGAGTCTCTGGTGAAGGGTTCTCTCGATTTCTGCGTCAAAAAGAAATTCAGCTGAGGGATCTCCTCGCATACACAGGTTAGTGAATGAAATTATATAAATGACAGAAAAATAACTTTATTCCAGAGCAACAAAATTTTAATTGAACTAAAATTAAACTCTATATTTTGGCATCCCCGGCAACGGCGCCAAAACCTTGATCGGAAAAATAGTAAGTGTATTATTTTGCCTGTTATAGTAATAAAAGGGAAATTCCCTGAATCTCGATCTCAAGGACTGCAAGTTAATATCGAGTTCAAATCATCGTTCAATTAAACAAAAATTATTGTTGGGGGTTTTAGATTCAGATTTATAAAAATAAAGGTAAAAGAAATTAATACTGTAAATAAGGGTTTGTAATGGAAGAGGAACAATGCCAGGGAATGTGTGTAATTTTTCCCTGTAACAACTCTGAGTCACTATTACATCAACAAATATCAATTACTACCAGTTCTCAAGGGTATTTTCTTCCAAGTCCTTGGTGAGAAAACCTTTAATCATTCTACCCTAATTTTTATGTCCATAGGAAATTATCGGTGAAATTAAGCCTTATTATATCAAGAATGCTCTGATTCATACAGGGTATCCCTAGTCCTAGGTGATATATACTGCAGAGTAATCTTATGAAAATCTTACCAATGGCGGTCCAGCCTAATTGATAATCATATAACAATCTTGATTGGTCCGAAAGAGAAAGCATTAAACACATTAAAATATTACCGTAAAAACAATATTCTAAATGCAATCGTAAACTCAAAGTCATTACAGATCTAAATCAGGGACACCCCCCTAGCATTGGGGGGTTTAGCTACTCATATTGTTCCAAACAGATTCAAGATTAAAAAAATACACATTACAAGTAATTAGATGACTTGGATCTTCAATTGCTTCCGCTCATGAAAATATTCTGCTCTCCGAATTCCTTGATCTCTGTAATTCTAGATCGTCTGACAATTCTATGTGTTCTCCTCGTTCCAAAGTGTGTTGCTCTCTCGTAGAAACTCTCTTAAAATAGTGAAAAATCCCTTGGTAGAGGTTGGAAATTCCCAAAAATTCCTTGCAGCTCAAGCCCGGATAAAAAGCCCAAAATTGGAAGATTTTGTGTCTGGGCTGACACGGGTGACCGTGTCAGCTCACTGTCTTGCCAATTATCTCCTGACACGTCCCAGATGACCTGACACGGGTCGTGTGACCTGACACGGGTGGCCGTGTCAGGCCCTTGTCTTGGCCATTCCTTGTGTTTGACTTGCCTTCTTCCTGACACGGCCTGTGTCAGGTGACATGGATGACCATGTCAAGCCCCCTGTGTTGAGAAATCTGCTTTCCTCGAAGGCCGGAACTTGCCACTTTCTCGCAATGAGTCCGTTGGATCTTTTACGTGGACCTGGAGGGCATAAACACAGACAACCAAAGCATAATATCCCGAAAACACAAAATAAAATTAAAAATTAATAAAATGCTTAAATAACTTACGGAAATGAAAACTAACTTAAAAGGTACCATAATGCGCACAAAGTGTTCCAGAATCCTTAGTCTGTTGTCGAATAAGTAACGAAAACACAGTGAAAATGGTGATTGATCAAGCTACGTGTTTAAAACTCCGTCTTCGACATTAACATACATTAATCAATTGAATTTAGTCGATTCTAATTGACTTAATTCGCCACACATCTTTCAAAAAATTTAGAAGAAAAATGAGGAGGGTGTAGACTCTCTCTCCCCGAATATTCAGACACTGTTGTAGAGCTCCCTATCTAAATATTCGTCTTCAGACTTAAAATCAATCACAACCAATCAAATTCAATTTTTTTTGTCTTAGGGCAAACGTTCAAAAGATTTTCATAAAAGACGTGTTATTTCTGTTCTATCGCAATACAAAACCTCCCACGCGCGAGTATACAAGCAACGTTTAACTGCTAGAACGTGAACGTTAACATCGTTCAATAAAAACAACCAACAAATATTTATTTTCTACCCCACGAACTGCGAGCTCTGATTTTCTCTGTAGGCTCGGGATTTCAAAATCTTTGCAAGCACATTAATTAAAAACTTATTTTCCCTTAATTAAAACCAATCGCAAGTAACATTTAGATAATAACACTCATTCGCGCAAATAGTCAAATCGGTTTCCGTTGAGTACAACGGATGTGAGGGATGCTAATATTTTTCCCTTGCATAACCGACTCTCGAATTTGGTTGCGATGACCATCTTTTTCTTTTTTTAAAGAATTTTATCAATATTTTTTATTTTCTTTGAAATGAATAAAATTCGGTGTCAACTCTGTATTTTTTTCAACACGACACACTCCAATGTAAAAGAATATTGAATAAATTAATTTTTCAATTATAATTCGATACTCTTCCATTTTTTAAGAATGTTAGTTATTTCAGTAATTTGACACATATATATATATATATATATATATATATATATATATATAATATATATATATATATATATATATATATATATATATATATATATATATATATATATATATATATATATATATATATATATATATGTATGGGGTAAGTCTCAATGTTTTTCCATTCAATAAATTCCACATATTATATTATATTAATAAAGAATATTTGGAATGACTCGGATACTATTAGAATCAATTTCAATCTTTTTTTAAAGAGTTTTATCGAAATTTTATCTTTCTTTTAAAATGAATAAAGTCACGACGCACTCTAACATAAAGGAGTATTGAATAAATTAATTTTTCAATTATAGTTCGTTATTCTTCCACATGTTAAGAATTAATTTCATTTCAATCAATTTCAAAATTATTAAGCTTATATTTTTCATTTATTAAATGGTCATGCTCCTATACGGTGCTTAGTAATGAAAGTCTTGTTGAGTTTATATTTATCAATTATTAGAATTAATTTCATTTCAATCAATTTCAAAATTAATATTTTTGTAAATTACTTTCTCTTTGTTGAATTCTACCATAATTCCCAACACTCAGCGCAAACAATGATTATGATAGTTTGTTAATAAAAAGGTCACTGTCCAACATGAAGCAGAAAGGGATAAGTAGAGAGTACAGCAGAGACACAGTTCACATATCCACCATAACTTGTTTAAAGCAAACTGCCTTTTCGCCACTCTCATGACTCAAGTGGATATAAATTATAATTAAGTTGGAAACTATGACTTTAATTTCAAACTTTACCATTTAAAAGCAAGAATAGTAAGTCGGCAAGATTTTGACCCAATTTTATGGCCGTGGTCACGCAAAGAATATTTTACTAAAGCCAAAATACAAATACTAATTTCATCCTTGAACTCAGCAATGTAACATTGCTGCTAGTAATTAGTAAACCATCGAAGAAATATTGGATGATGACTCATTTGTTTATGTCAATTTTTTTTTTAATATAATTATTTTAACAGTAAGAGAATGTGAGTTATCTGCATTTTTTTATATAGTTTAAATAATTAGTGATCAATTTCTTTAATTTTGTATTAGTATATGTTTCTAACTATTTTTTATATTTATTGATTTTTTTTAGAAGATTTTCATGTGTTTTCAAATTTGAAGAAAAAGAGAAAAACGACCAGATCAAAGTTCAGGACAAAACACAAAAGATGAAGCATAAGAAGTAAAAGACAAGACACAGTTGCTCATACGTGTATGACTGGGCCAATATGTGTATGCAGAAGCTCAGCCGACCATATACGTTGCATATTACATGTATTAGGCCAAGTGGAAGCATTCTCTACTTATACACATATGAAAGTGTCAAAATGTGTATCATTAGGCAGGAGACCATGAGTAAGACCCTTACGCGTATCACACGGAAAGCCAACACGCATCCAATACGCTGGCAATACATTGTCATATGTGTATAGGGTGCTGGAAGTGAATTCATACGCGTATGGCATGGATCAATAGGTGTATGGAAGCTCGGAAATGGAAAAAACCCAATTTCATATTATTAAATTAGATGAAGTGACTTTTGAAAAGAAACTCTGTTTTTTTTAGTGTAACTTATGAGTGAGGAGCTAGAGAACACAATAGAAGAAAGGTGGAGCATCATCTTCAAGGAATTTTATCATTCAAGACACTTCATCTTTAATCTTTTGTGTAATGTTTGACGATTTTATGGTGTTTATTGTTATTACTATGAGTAGCTAAACCCTCCAATGTTAGGGACGGGTCTTTGTTCTTGAATTTGTTGGTTTTTTAAGAATTGAACCTTGTAGTGACTTACATTTTATTTTCTATCTGATTTACTTTTGTATGAGTTTAATGCTTTCTCTTTAGATCAAATTGAGAATTGATGTACGGTTATTTGTGAGAAAGGACTTTCAACAGTAATGCTTAATTAAAGTATTTTGTATTAGATATCACATAGGACTAGGGATACCGTATAGAAACTGACATGTTCTTGATAATAAAAGGCTTAATTTCATCTGTAATTCACTATGGACATATGAGCTAATTTGAATTATTAAAGGTTTATTCGCTAAGGACTTAGGAATAAGCACCCTTGAGAACTGATAATCGGTAGAAATAAAGTAAGTTGTATACAAGGTCGATTTATGATCGTTAACGAATTCATTATCAAACCCTAATTCCTAGCATGCTTTGCTCATATTATTTTTGACTCTATTACATTGTTCTGAATTACTCATGGTTACTATTTATTTACTCTTTTGAAACAAAACCCCAATCAAAACCCCCAATTGCTTTTGTATAACTAAATTGAAAATTGAACACAATAATTTCATGCAGTCCTTGAGATCGATACTTTGAGATTTTTCAATATTACTACATCGGCAAATTAGTACACTTGTTAATTTACCGATCAAGTTTTTGGCGCCGTTTCCCGTGACTGCCAAAGATTATAGAGTTCATCATTTTATTTTAGTTAAAAATTTGTTGCTCTGGAACTAAAAAATTTATTTTTAGTTTTTTATTATTATTTGGTTACCATTGATTTGCTTGCGATATTTGTATGCAAGGAGAACCATCGACTAATTTTTATTTTGACGCAGAAATCGAGAGAACCTTGCACACTCAGGTCAGAAAAACTCGATTGTAAAAACTGGAAGAACAAGAGGAAAACAAATTTAACCATTCAGATACAGAGTCAGAAAGAGGAAAGGAAGTCATGGATGAAAATCCACTTGAAAGATTAGTAGGTGATTAGGGAAGAACAATTGCTCTAGGGGATCGATTGACAATAGTAAGCCAACCAGTGAATCTTCTCAATTCAGTTGCATCCTACTACCATCTATTAACTTGAGAAGAGAGCTCTCACAGGAAAACCAAATGAAGATGCAAATAAACATCTACAAAGGTTTCTGACAATGAGTATTACTCTGAAAATAGTCTGACACATCGAAGAGAGCAAAAAGTTGATAATGTTTCATTTTGCTCTAGCAAAGGACGTTGAAGAATGGTTTTATTCACTTCTAACAGATAGCATCACTACTTGGAAAGAGATGGAAACAACTTTTCTGAATGAATATTTTTCTACTTCAGTTTTCCTCAAAAAGATATATGAAATCTTCAATTTCATGCAGAGGGAATGTGAATCACAGGGTGATGAATATAAAATATTTAAGAGGCTTCTGGTTACATATCCTACATATAATACAGATCAATTGAACTGATGCAAATGTTTGTTAATGGGCTCAGACTGAAAACTAAACACTTGATTGATAGGGTTATTGGTGGCTCATCAAATTTTATAATAGCCACCGGTATCAACAAGGGTATTGAGGTTATCATTGCAAATGAAAATCTAGACTTGCATGATCGACGCACAACTAAACCAGAAGGGGTAATTGATTTGAAGCTGGAAACTCATAGCATAAATATTGAAGATCGGGTTGCAGTCAAAGATGAAAGGAAACTTAAGGCAATGAACATAAAGACTCAGCAGGTAGCTCAAATCTAACAAGCTCAAGCAGTTAGTTGTGAAATTTGCGGAGGTCCTCATATTTTATGTACTGTGTATCATACCTTAAGGTGGCAAGAAACACTAGGGGTTTGAATTGGGTTTCTAAAAACAAAATATTTTTCAAAACCAACTCAACAAAACAACCATACGAACAAGAAAAATAACAAAGTTATTTTTATAATGGTTCGCTGTTAACAAAGCTACCTTCAGTTCACTCTACCAAGGTGATTTCGCCTTCTAAAGAATGAGTTAATCCACTATAACCAACACCTGATTACAAACACCACAAAGACAAATCGTCATTGTCTTCATAAGTCTATCTGACTAAAACATATTCACTGAAGGAAACCACTCAAACAGATTTGAAGTTTACAAATTGTGTTTATAAAGAATGCTTCTAAAAATCATATCAACACAAGTTAATACAATGAATATTTCTCACACAGTAATGAGCAAAAAATCTTGTGTGCTTACAAAGAATATACACATAAAATAATATTTACTAAGAGCTTGTGCATGTTCAATCGTAAGCGTTTTTCAGTAATATGAATGACCAACTTCTTCAAATCTTCAAGTCTCCTTTATGTAGGCAGAAAAAGAATCGTTGAATGGTAGAATTGGAATACTGAAAATGTAGTTGTCTCTTTCATAACAGTTTGCATACAAGCGGAAAAATGGTACAATAGTACAGTCCTTAGCCTACAAAATTAGGATAGCGGAGGAAAGGTGATTTTGTACCGTGTACTATTTTCCTGATGCAAAACCTTTTGATCTTATATTCTAATCTTCAGAGGCTTCTGATAAAATTATGTTTATGAATTCTTAAAAGGATCAAGAGAAAAGTTGACAAAATCTTCAGAACCTTGGTTTTCAGAGACTTGACACAGTTCCTCAGAACCTTGTCTTCAGAGTCTTCATATCTTATTCTTCAGAGTCTTCATATCTTATTCTTCAGAGTCTTCAGAACTTGAGCGCGTAGTCTTGAAGGCAGACAAACCTTCAGAGCCTATAACAATCAGAGTCATAGTCATAAGCTTTAGCATGAACATTCATCAGAACTGTTGTCTAAGAGCTTTCTAGAACTTGACAGCATCTTGTAAAGCACTTGTATCTCCTCAAAGTCAGAGTGTGTTGATTCTAGAATCTGATGACGTCATGCATCATTGCTTCAGAGTTAGAACCTGTTAGAAAAAGCTACACACTAGACAATAAAACCATTAGTGTATAAAATTGCTCTAAGAAATAATGCATTGTTATCATCAAAACTAAAGGCCAGATGCATAACCAAATTTTGTTCTAACAATACCTTCAACAAGCTGAAGAAGTTAATCATCTCAAGCAGAACAACCTTTATTCTAACATATATAATCCAAACTTTTCCTGGAAAGATCATCAAGGTAATGTTCTGAAGCAAAGTCCAATAAAGTACCAAAACCTAAAGCGGTATCAACCTCATCAAAAATTTCATCAGCAATTTCAACAAAAATTTCCACAACAACCTCAAACTTCAAATAAAGCAGGTTGGGAAATAGCTCTTGAGAAAATTGTTGCACATAATGCCCAAGAAGTCATCAATTAAGAATTTGGAGGTCCACTAAGATCAGATAGCCTAACAACTCTCAATGAAATCTCAAGGAACTCTTCCGAGTACAAAAATACCAAATCCTAGAAATCATGAGAGTATCAATGTTGTTACTTCCATAGCTCAAAAAGAAACGCTTCCAAAAATAGAAATCATATTGCC
Organism: Lathyrus oleraceus; assembly: GCF_024323335.1. Lineage (NCBI taxonomy): Eukaryota > Viridiplantae > Streptophyta > Magnoliopsida > Fabales > Fabaceae > Lathyrus > Lathyrus oleraceus. Next base: position 509,376,337 of record NC_066584.1, on the reverse strand, counting down.
TTATCCAAAAATGTTAAAAATGGAAGTGATTCAAAAAGAAATTTAGGTTTCACAACAAGCCCAAGAGAGTACTTCGGGCACCACAGCCACCAATTCCAGAGATCACGCCAATATAAATATTTTCAAAATAAGAAGTCATAAGGTTACTGAAGATGAAGAAGATCATTTTATAGAGGTAGGTTCGAAAGTGAAAGAGAACCTTAACCCCATTACAACCATGAAATACCTCAAAAAATGTGTGTATCATGCATATTATTAGCAATGTAGAAACTATTCAAGCTTATGGTATAATTTTGTATACTGTGAATTCTGAGCGAAAACACATGAACACCTGAGAGATTTGGTGAAAGTGTGTAATGAGATGACAGGTGAAGCAGTATCATCAAGTGAATATGTGGAAGATCAGTCGACCTCAGTAAAAACCCAAATATAAAAGGTAATGTTGAAAAGAGAATCACTAAGGTCTCAGAGGTATTGCACTTAAAATTTGCTTGAGGACGAGCAAAGAGCTATGTTTGGGGTTGTGATCAGTCACCATTTTTTTTTATATTTATCATTGTTTTAAGACTAATAGTATGTGAGTTATCTGCATTTTTCTTACAGTTTGAGTAATTTAGTGGTCAGTTTCTTTAATTTCGTACTTGTCTATGTTTTTAATTATTCCTGGTATTTGTTGATCTTTTTAGGAAGGTTTTCATGTGTTGTTCAGGTGTGAAGAAAAAGTGAAAAGCGATCAGATCAAAGTCCAAACCAAAACATAAAAGTTGAAGCCTATGGAGAAAAGGACAAGGCTTAACTACCCATACGCATATAATAGGGACAATATGCGTATGTAAAAACTTAGTAGGATATATGTGTTACCTCTTACGCGTATTAGGACAAATGGAAGCATTGTCTACTGATACGCGTATGAAAGAGTCAATATGTGTATAATTGGGAAGGAGACCAGGAGCGGGACCCTTACGCGTTTCACATGGAAAGTCAATACATTGCCAATACATTGTCATGCACGTATAGGGTGTCGGAATTGAAGTAATCCACGTATGACAGGGATCAATACGCGTATGGGAGCCCAAAATTCCAAAAAGCCCGATTTCAAATTATTAAACTAGAGGAAGTAAGTTTTGAAAAGAAACTCAGAATTTTTTTTACTGTAACATACGAGTGAGGAGTTGGAGAACACAGTAAAAACAAGGTGGAACATCATCTTCAAGGGATTTCACCATTGAAAATTCTTCATCTTTAATTTTTGTGTAATGTTTGACAATTTTATGATGTTTATTATTATTACTATGAGTCACTAAACCCTCAATGCTATGGATGGGTCCCTGTTCTTGAATTTGTTGGTTTTTCTGAATTGAACCTTGTAGTGACTTACATTTTATTTTCTATTTGATTTACTTCTGTATGAGTTTAATACTTTCTCTTTTGGTCAAATTGAGAATTTATGTACGCTTATTTGTGAGGAAGGACTTTCCACAGTAACGTTTGATTGAAGTATTTTGTATTAGATATCACCTAGGACTAGGGATACCGTGTAGAAACTGACATATTTTTTTATAATAAAAGGCTTAATTTCATCTGTAATTCACTATGGACATAGGAGTTAATTTGAATGATTAAAGGTTTATTCACTATGTACTTAGGAATAAACATCCTTGAGAACTGGTAATCGGTAGAAATAAAGTAAGTTGTATACAAGGTTGATTTAAGATTGTTGACGAATTCATGATCAAACCCTAATTCCTAGCATGTTTTTCTCATATTATTTTTGAATCTATTACGTTGCTCTGAATTACTCATATTTACTCTTTTGAAACAACCCCAATCAAAACCCCCAATTACTTTTGTTTAACTAAATTGAAACTCGAACACTATAATTTCACGCAGTCCTTAAGATCATTACTTTGGGATTTCCCAATATTACTACATCGGCAGATTAGTACACATCTTAATTTATTGATTACCATACAATGCCTTCCTCAATCTATAGAACTTTAATTTCTGATTTTTCACAATAAAACCATGTTGTTATGCCACATACACCTCCTTTTCCAAAGGACCATTCAAAAACATAGATTTGACATTTATTTGGTAGATGGACCAATTTTTACTACTCGCAATATGAACAACGGGCCTAATGGTTTCAATTCTAGCCACTCGTGCAAATAATTTTTCAAAGTCTATGTCTTCTCTTTGCAAAAAAAAAAACCGTTTTCCACTAGTTAAGTCTTATGCTTAATTATTTCACATTTGAGAATTTCCTTCACTTTGTATACCCATCTTACACCAATTGACTTCTTTCCTTGAGGTAAATCAACTATTTCCCATGTCTTATTTTTCTCAATTGATTTTAGCTCCTCCTTCATTGCACATATCCATTTTGGATCACTCAAGACCTCCTTTGTTTTCACCAGTTCAGATTTAGCCATGACACAAAATAGACAAGATCACCATTATCGTTCATTCCATTATTTGGGAAGAAAATCGTAATCAGTAGTCAAAAATCATGTCCCTACTGATTACGATTTTCTTGTTAACTGCGTCATAAACTTTGTAGCCTCTGGTTGAGTGATATCCAAGAAGTATCATTTGTTCTCCCTTGTCATCTAGCTTCTTTCTAAGCTGATCTGGAACATGTCTATACGCAATCGAACCAAATACCTTTAAGTGACTCATATTTGATTTGAATTCAGACCAAGATTCTTCAGGTGTAATATTCTTCAGCTTTTTTGTTGGACACCTATTCAACAAATATGTAGTTATGGACACCGCTTATCCCCTTAATTCTTTTGGAAATTGCTTTCCTTTCAAAACGTTTCTCACCATGTTAATAATTGATTGAGTCTTTATCTCGAAAACTCCATTTTGTTGTGGCTTATAGGAAGATACTACCTCGTGTATAATTCCATCTTAATCACAAAATTTTACAAAATCATTTGAGACATATTCACCTCCACCATTGATTTTTAGAGTTTTAATTTTGTGATCACTTTGTCTTTATACCATCAATTTGAGCTTCTTGAAAACTTAAAATAACTCATCTTTTCTTTTGATAAAGTAAGTACATAAATTTCTACTGAAATCATCAATGAAAATGACAAAGTACATATTGCCTCTGATTGATTCCACTTGCATCGGTCTACAAACATCTGAATACACCACCTCAAGATGACACTTGGTTATTTATCCTACATGTTTTCTAAAGGTGCCTCGGTGTTGCTTGGAATTCACACACTCTTCACATACATCAATTGGCATGTTGACCAATGACAACCTCTTAACCATGTTGTTTTTCTACATAGCATTGATATCTCTAAAATTTAAATGCCCAAGCCTATAGTCCCATATCCATTCATCTCTACTATATGTCGTTTCAAGATACTTGCTCCATTAATTTAAATTAAATCTTTAAAGTTTTGTTATGAACCATATGTCCCTTTAGGATCAAACTCCCATTTTCATCCATAAATTTTAGCACTTTGTTTTCCATATGAATCTTGTAATTCCTTTTAAGAAACTGACTAATGCTTACAAGATTACACTTAATTTCTAGAATATACAACACATCTTTAAACAAGGAATTCTCACCATTATTCCTCTTGATTGATACATCACCAATCCCTTTTGATGCTAGTGTGTTGTCATCTATGAATTTCACCTTGTTTTTCAATGCTTAATTGATTTTTCCAAACCAATCATTCTTTCTCGTCATATGAGTTGAGCACTCAGAGTCAAAATACCGTTGATCATTACATTATTCATTTTCTCGCGTAGTCACATTTTTAATTGATTGTAACAGGTTACCCTCTGCTTGTAATCGATTACAACTTCCTTCTCCAATGTTATTTTCTACTTCAGTAGACACCATTAAGAATGTGCTCTCATAATCTTCTTGCCTTGCAAAATTTTCTTCAGCTTATTATGGATCACTGTTGTTGGTATTACATTCACGATAAAAAATTACCAGCTTTTGACAATTGTAACATTGAACATTACTCTTGTCATTTTTTTCTTTTTCCTTCTCTTCCTATATTGTTGTCGCCACTATAATTGCTTGATCCACCACCTTTGTTGTGGCTACTTTCACCCTTTTGAAATTTTGAAATTTTGAAATTTTGAGAGTCCATTCCACCATTATTGTGATAGTTTCCTCTACCTTTATTCATAAACCACTTTCCATTCACCTTCAAGTCTTTTCCAATGAACCGGACCTGCAAAGAAATCTCAGCCTTTTCTTTGTTAACATTTCTCTTCTCCATTCTCTGCTCATGAGCCTCAAGGTAACTTTGCAACTCTTCTTTTCTCATGGTTGAAAGATCCTTGGATTCTTCAACAACTAATACATTATTAAATCTTGACGTCAATGATCTCAAGATTTTACCAACCACATATTGTGTGGTGGTTGTCTCTCCACAAGCTTTCACTTGATCCACAAATCTTGTGATTCTTGTAGTAAATTCATTAATGGTTTCTTTCTCTTCCGTCTAAATCAATTTTAGTTGCCTCTTATGAGTTTGTAACCTCGCTATCTTTGTCTTATCAACTTCTGCATAACTTTTCTCCAAGATTTTCCAATTTTTCTTTGAGGATGTGCACTCACCAACCTTCTCAAAGTTATCAGCATCAACACATTGATGAATGATGTCGCGATAAATTCATGGCCATCAAGCTATGGATAAGCTATACGTCAATTAAACCAGAGTCGCCACCGCGCTTTTATTGTTTCCAAGGGAAAAGGGAAAAGTACGAACAAAACCCAAAAATAAGAAGTTTAAAATGCCAGAGATTATGGGTAAGGGGATTGGTTACACAGAGGGAAGGTGTTAGCACCCAAAGTGTCCTAGGTACTCCTAGGGAGCCCTTTCTTGTGTGCATATGTGTTTTTTGTACAAAATGATGTTAGCAATAAATAGAGTGGGGTGATAAGAAAAGAATTCATTAATTATATTTTTGTGTTTGACAAGACCTTCGGACTTGTGCCTACGTACCAACATAAAATGAGGGATCAAAACCTCGTAGTTTGTGGTAACAATTTCAAAGTGGATGTATTGCTTTTAACAAAAGTTTAAGTTTGACAAAGGCACGAAGGACCTAAAAATGTTTGAATGGGTGTTAGTTCTTTTTGTCTTTTGAAATTTTAAGTCAAGTATAGTTAGAGTCATTTACAAGCTTGATTAAGAAAATACTTTAAAAATTCAATGGCATAAGGCCAAAGTTTCTAATTTGCAATATGGTCTAAGTTTAGAAAACTCAAGCAAATAAGGTTTTAAAAGAAGGGAGAGATTTGAAATTAAAGAAATGGGGAAGAGATGAAGAGGCTAATCCTAAGCAAAAATTAAAAGTTAAGAGTTGAAAAGATCTGACCAATGGGTTGCAATCCAATAGACAAGAATGTCATATAGAAACCCAAATTTTCCTTGGACTTTAGAATCAAGCAATATCAATACACAAATAGCAAGATGAAGAGCAAGGCATCAAATAAAGATAGCCACGTTTAAGCTTAGCAACTCCATGATCTTCTTCATGATCTCCCATGTATCAGATGAACTCAAGGATAGGTACTAGGCACAGGTTCAAAATAACAGCTTCAACAAGATCATGTAGCACATGAACTCAAATGGATCTTCAATACTTGCTTCAGATGAAGTTTCAGTTCACAAGTACTTGGTTTCATGAAAGTTGGCATTGGGCAAGTCCTTTTGCATAGGTAGTGTTGCCTAATTCTAAGTCCAATGTCTCAGATCAATCCAACAGTCCACACAAAATGGCTTTTAAGGTTTTTGTTGGTATTATGTACATTAAGGTCAAAAGACCACAAACACAAACAAGTATAAACAAGTATGTATAATCACAATATAATCACAAGATATGGCTCAAGTGAGCAAAGTGAAAATGGCATTAAAGTAAACAAGTTAAATGGTATGAATAATGGCAAATGAATAAAGACTTGAATTTAAAGTGAAAAAGGTAAATGACTTGAAATTAAAAGTTAGTCAAATGGTTAGTTGATTAGAAGTTAGTATTGCTTTTGCTTTTTGTTGTTTAAGTCATTCTTTAGAGAACACTCAACCCATTATTCACAAGCATGGATCCTTGAACCAAGACATCCTCTAAAGGAAGGAAAAAAGGTCAAGTTTCCACACAATATCATGAAAGGGGGGAGACTTATAATCTCACTTACTAGAATGCTATGCCTTTTGGGTCAAAATTTAGCATTATGTCAAGCAATCGTAATTGGACTTATGTAGAAGTCACAACTATTTGAGGTCGGGTAATAGAAATTTTAGTGTTAATGCATGTTAGAGATATGGTATTATGAACCATACTCCTAAAACATACCACACTTAAAAGAATATGTAAAAGGGGTAAACCTAATCTCATCCACACTTATGTTGATTTTGCAATCAACTAGCCTTAGGATATAGAGATGTCATAGGTCCATGAAATGAATGAGAAGAGAATGGGATTGAGATGAAGAGGGGGGGGGAATGGAATCAACACAAATTGGTCAAAGGAGGACTTTTATCAAATTAAAATCATTCATTCATTTTGGGAGATGAAATGTATATTTCTTCAGTCCCCTAAATCCAATGATTTTAACACAACAAATTCAAATCAACCTTAATCAAGGCCCAACAACACAAGTCGAACTCAACAAGTCAATATCAAAAGCTCAACACAATTTATTTTGCATTTAAACAGTTAAAATCAATTAAATAATGCATTAAATTAAATTATGATTGGTCAAAATCCTAAAACCTCATCAAAACACCAAATAAATGGCCATGAGATTTATCATAGATCAAACAAGGTCAAAGGACCTTGGATAAAAAAAATCATTAATTTTGGAAACTTAAAACTATTTTTAAACAATTAAAAATAATCACAAAAACAATTAAATTATGAAAAATATTAATAATGATCCAAAAAATAATTTTAATTCATAAAATGAAAGAGGAATTTATTTTTAAAAAATTGGTGAAACTCTCATATTTTTTGTATCAATATTAAAATTAATATGAATTAATGAAGATAAACCAAATAAAATGAAAATAAAAAAATAGTAAAAAAACGTGGACCACTTGATCTCCCTCATTTATTGAGGTGGCAGATCAAGTGGTCATCGACGCGCATTCCATCATGGGCACAAGTCAAAGCGCTGCAGGGATGGTATTCAAAACCAATGCACGAGATTAAAACATTTCAAAAGGATCTTGTGGTTCAGATGAATGTCAGCACACCGCCGGAGCCAAAGCTCTGGTCTCCTTCTCCGGTGAGCTTCACCGGGCTGGTTCATTCACAACCATCACCAAAATTAAAAAGAAGGACATGAATTTAAAGTAAAAATGCTCAGGAGCTCGAATCTGGCCTCAATTTTTCCTAACTCCAAGTATATTAAAAGATACAAGGAGTTGAATTTTGAGGATCATGATCTGAGTTGCTTCGATTTGACCTCAAAGCAACTCAATCTTGTTGCCTACATTGGTAGGACTTCAGACAACCAAAGATCAAGAAGAATTATGGGGAATTGAGTGAGAATTGAAGAGATGAAAATTTCTGAAAAATACCTTCAATGCAGGTTTGTATATACTCGATCTTGCTTCCACTTGCTCTTGATCTTGCTCAGGACACTTGAAGGAATGGAAATGAATCAGCAAAAGGTACAGGACTCTTGGAGATTTGAATCTCAAAACAGTGAGATTCAAACTCAATTTCCAAAGGAAATTCTCAAGGTTATCCTTTGAATGAGAGGTTTTTAGAGATTGGGATTCAAAGCTAGTGTGTAGGGTCCTTAATTTTGATCACAAGGGTCTCTATTTATAGCCATATGATTGCTAAATGCACACTTAAAATCAAAATTCCAAAAAGAGCAATGTACATTGCATGGGTACATGGGCGTGTGATAGGCCCATGTAATCATCTCTTCAGGTCTAAAAAACAAGTACAAACATTGTTGAAGTCACATTGGTAGGCCATGCAATTGTGTATGAAAGTTTCAAGCTCACTTGTGCCAAATGGTCATCCATGTTCAAGCCATACGTAAGTTACTCATACTTTATCCAAATGAGATGAATTTGGACTTTTTGGAAAGGTTAGATCAAGAGGAACAACTTTAATGTTGAACACTTTTTCATTTGAGTCTTGGATCATGATGAATTTTAAGGTGGAAGTTGGGAAAATCAAACATGTCCAAAAAAATTCTAAGGGTAAAGCCATATGTTCACTTATTCCACCTTGGATAACTTTTTATATGAGCTTCAAATGAGAATTTTTTCTTCATAAACGTTGTATCTATATCAAAGTCCTTCAAAATGGTCACAAATTTGATCTCATTTGGATTCAATATGAAGTAGTTATGCATTTTTGAAGTTGGGGAAAATCACTTGTTCAATGACATTGGTCTGAAATGACCTATAATGTATCCTCATATCACATGCATATAAAAGTTGAATTTTCTCTTCCTCCAAACATCAAAGTTAAAGTAGACATCTTGAATTTGATTGTGAGACTTGGAAATCTTTCATCTCATAAAAAATGAGCAAGTTATGGCCTTGGGAAGTTGGCCTCCAAATTAGGGTTTAGACAAAATGACTTATAATCTTTCACCATAAAAAATGACTTTCCAAGCAAAGCTAGCTCTAGGCCTCAACGTGAAAGTTGTTTGGAATGTCATTTAAAGTAAATTTTCTCTTGAAATAATTTTCATATGATAAAACTTATAGGAGATGGGGTCTAGGGAACCCTAGTTTTGATCAGATGAATTCCTCTGGTCAACCACCATGAACCAACTTTCTAGCTTGCCATTCTATTGACTTTTGGGACTCATGGAGGATCATATATGCATAATATTATGGAATTTGAAGTATCCTTTGAAATATTTGATCAATTGGTGAAGAAGCTTGTTGAAGAAGTTTCACAAGATACCCAGATGAATTAGGGTTCCCAAGGTAAACCAACTCCAAACTCTTGATGAATTCTTGATCAAAATAACATGTAAAGACCATGGGGACTCATATATGATGCTTAGAGCCATAGTAAACCAATTCTTTATTAAACTTCTTGCACTGAGGGTCTTAAACCCTAGATGTGAGCTTGATAGGTCAAAGGTGAGCATGTGTTCTACCTACAAAAGAGTTAGATTATACAAAGACATATTTTTGGTATTTTGGTTAGTAAATATGATAAAAATACAAGGTATGATATAATCAAATATGCTTGGTGATCTCTCCCAATGCAAACCCAATGAATGAGGGGTAAGGAGGATGCCAATATGTGATCCCAATGTCAATGCATATGATGAGATAACATGAGGGATCTTAGGGTCAAAATTGGGGTCTTACAAATGTGATACAAAACTTTGAAATCTTTCGTCTTCTCTTTCTTATATGCAGTTCTTTGTGCATCTGTTGCACCCTTTATAAGTGGATTAACGTCATTCTGGATCACTTCAAGAACATCTTGATAATCAAACATCACATTCATCTGTTAGCACCACTTTTCATAATTCTTCGTATCGAGAATTGGGAGATTTGTTGTGATATGTTCATTGGAGATGGAAAACATTTTCACACACTAGGTGTTCGATCAAAGAACCATGCTCTGATACCAAACGTTGGGGGGAAAACCCCAATCACAAGATAAAATGATGAATAAGTGTGTGTGTGTGTGTGTGTGCGTGTGCGCGTATGTGTGTGTGGGTGTGTGGGTGTGTGTCCGTGTAAGTGTGTATGTGTGTGAGTGTACGTGTGTGTTTGCGCTTATGTGTGTGTGTGTGTGTTTGTGCATGTGTGTGTTTGTGCGTGTGTGTGCGTATGTGTGTGCGTGTGTTTGTGTGTGTGTGTGTGTTTGTGCGTGTGTGTGCGTATGTGTGTGTGTGTTAGATGCCCAAAAATGCTTAATTGAGCTATCAAATGTGGGCATCTTTCACTCCATTTCCTTGCTAAAGTGTTCGAAACCACCTTTGTTTTGGATGAAATGCAATTCAATGATAAACGATCTTGGTACCTTTGATTTGTGTGTTATTGTGCAGGAAGTAGGCATGAAATAATAGAAAGTGAAGACACAAGAAATTTGGCAAAGGGATCAAATAAAACAAGCATTCATCAGCTTGCTCGCTAGGCGAGGGCTGTGGCGAAGGACTCGCTAGGCGAGCGTCCAGCGAGAGCCCAGCGAAAGGCTCCAGGATTTTACAGTGGCAAACATGACCACACTCGCTAGGCGAGCTTCCAGCGAGGTGTGTGGCGAACACGTCCAGACTTGGTGAAAAGTGCAGCCAGCACTCACTCGCTGGGCGAGCCTTTAGCGAGCTTCCAGCGAGCATTCCAGTAGCAAAACCTCTCAACCTCGCTGGAGCGAAGGTTGAAGCGTGGCCTTCGCTAGGCGAAGGTTTTGTTCGCTCAGCGAACATGACAGTCTGGCAATGGTGGTTTCTCTGGGCGCAGGTGTCTCAGGTGCTTCATTTAGGGGCTCGCTAGGCGAGCCATTCTGCTCGCCTAGCGAGCATGACAGCCCAGTAGCAGCTCTATAAGTAGCAAGGGCTACTTTTTGGACCCATACCTTATTTTTCCATACTTTTGTACTTTTTCTAGATATTTTACAGCATTGTTCTAAGGATCTTTTGTGACCTAGAAACACGTCGTTGTAGTATAGTGGTGAGTATTCCCGCCTGTCACGCGGGTGACCCGGGTTCGATCCCCGGCAACGGCGCCATTTTGTTGATTGTAATTTTAAGTGTCGGGTTTTTGTTATCGTATCCACAGGGATTGTGAGATATCACCGCCTTTCGACAGTTGTATTAATTCTTAGCTTAAGGTAACAATGGGGTTTTGGTATTTGCCACGGTATCTTGCATAAAAGTGTAATAAAATGCGGTAAAAGTTTTGGTTTGAATATTTGAGAAATATTGCCAAAGTTAGGGTTCGACGATCACTTTGCATGTCATTTTGTTCGATCAACAAAACTTATAAACTCCTTTAGATGATAAACTATTTCACAAAGTCCTCCCAATGTGTTTATCTCTAACACACATTGTGAGTTTTCCCATTTTGATCCATTGTTTATCTCTAACACAATCTATCAAAATGACAACTTTTTGGTTCAACCTTATGGTGAACAAAATCATTCATTACTATCTCTAGCTAACAAACAAGATTGGATGAAAACCTAGGTTAAGAGTTGGTAAACATCTCTCGATCATAAACCAACACAAAGAGTTTTCAATAAGAACAAAGTTTTCACCATATATTCACCATTAAAGAGTTTACAAATGAAGATCCTTACATTTACATGCAAAGCTAATGATCATCTACATCTAACCTTGACAAAATGGAGGACTTTGCTACTCATTTTCATGGTAGCTTGGTCAACAAGTTTCGGAAGAAGGTTGATCAACATCCGAGTCGAATAATCGAGATTGGATGGGAATCCACCTTCTTTTCGTGAAAGATGGTTAAGAGATGAAGAAAAATGGTTTCTAGGTCACAAAAGATCCTTAGAACAATGCTGTAAAATATCTAGAAAAAGTACAAAAGTATGGAAAAATAAGGTATGGGTCCAAAAAGTAGCCCTTGCTACTTATAGAGCTGCTACTGGGCTGTCATGCTTGCTAGGCGAGCAGAATGGCTCGCCTAGCGAGCCCGTAAATGAAGCACCTGAGGCACCTGCGCCCAGAGAAACCACCATTGCCAGACTGTCATGTTCGCTGAGCGAACAAAACCTTCGCCTAGCGAAGGCCACGCTTCAACCTTCGCTCCAGCGAGGTTGAGAGGTTTTGCTACTGGAATGCTCGCTGGAAGCTCGCTAAAGGCTCGCCCAGCGAGTGAGTGCTGGATGCACTTTTCACCAAGTCTGGACGTGTTCGCCACACACCTCGCTGGAAGCTCGCCTAGCGAGTGTGGTCATGTTTGGCACTGTAAAATCCTGGAGCCTTTCGTTGGGCTCTCGCTGGACGCTCGCCTAGCGAGTCCTTCGCCACAGCCCTCGCCTAGCGAGCAAGCTGATGAATGCTTGTTTTATTTGATCCCTTTGTCAAATTTCTTGTGTCTTCACTTTCTATTATTTCATGCCTACTTCCTGCACAATAACACACAAATCAAAGGTACCAAGATCGTTTATCATTGAATTGCATTTCATCCAAAACAAAGGTGGTTTCGAACACTTTAGCAAGGAAATGGAGTGAAAGATGCCCACATTTGATAGCTCAATTAAGCACTTTTGGGCATCTAACAACTCTCCCCAACTAGAGTCTTGCTTGTCCTCAAGCAAAGTATGCCCCTTGAAGGACAAGAGGATTTGCTTTAAGAAAAAGGTTTCTCCGAAGTCGGATAAAACGGCTCAAACACAAGCGAGTCAGCAGATACAAATTTCCAACGGTTTGAATAAAATAATACACAAGAACTAAAACTTAATAGCAATGCGAAATATGTATCTATCTACAACAATATTATTTTGAATGAATCACCCTATCTCTCCTCTTCGAATAAGGATTGAAGAAATTACGCGTTTGCAACCGCGGGAATAATCTCACTCTCTAACAAATAATGAAGAAATCAATTTGATTCATACAATGTCTAACAATTATAAATGGTAATGTGGAAGCACGAAGATCACTAAGGGCTTTTCGTTTGAAGCTTGGTTAGGTTAACAAACAAGGGTCATTTCTAAGGCCATTGAAAACGAAATTGTCGATGCAAAAGAGACATTCACTGTACAATATTCACACATCTCAACTTCGTTCCATTTGTTTCTCATTTGAAACCTTCACAACTCTTATTTCACAACTCAATTTTTGTTTTTCACTATTTTTCTTCCAAGCAAGCATTCATTTTTATTTTCTCTATATTATATTTTTTTTCTTTTCTTTTCTTTCACATCATATTTACAAAACAGATATTTTTCTTTTCTAATTTTTATTTTCAATGCTTGCTCGGTTTTTCAAGAGTTGTGGCACTTACTGATTCTCATTTTCGTTCTCCCCAACTTATTTCTTACTCACCCTAAGTGAATGCTCTTAACTTTTTACGGCAAAAGAACAATAATCAAGATTTTCCGGGTTGTAAAAAAAAAGATTTTTGAAATCTCGCTTTATTTCAAGATGAGATTCAACTGTTTAAGCTCAAAGGGGTTAACGAATACTCTCTCTGCTCACAAGTAAGTTATATTTGGAACTGGTTGTGCTCGATAGAAAACAAGTGCCTTGATCATTTCTAATTGCTTCCACATATTCATAATAATAAAAGACAAAGCATGAATCAAATGAATCAACAAAACTTATTAGAATCCAGCATTTAAGTGTACAATGGAGGTTTCCTCACAATTTGTGGTTTTAAGTCCTAGATGAAACATTCATTCAATTATGTTGCAAAAAGACAATACTCAATTACAAAAAAGAGTAAAGTTCTTAGTGCATTCTAAAATTCTAGCCGGAGGTAACCATGTACCTTAGCCTTATTCACTTGTTTATTCTTATCATTGCCATCCAAGCTCGGATGCACCTTCATTGGATACTTCTTTGAGGAGCAACCAATCTAGAAGGTTTGTCACTCAACCAACCAAAAATTTATTAAAACAAACAAAATTTAAAACATAAATAATAATATTAACTCAAAATTTAAATTTGTTCATGGGGGACAAAACACCCCAAAAATACAAAGCCAAAATCAAAATACAGAATTCTGGAAATACAGTAGAAATAGAACATAAAATAAAAAATAAAATAACCTAGCCCTCCACGGACTCATAATCCTCCTCACTACCGGCTTCAGAACCGGTACCTCATCATCATCATCACCATCACCATCAGCAGCACCAGAAGACGCACCAGCACCCGCCCCCTCACCAAAAACAGGCATGTCCACAGGCCAGTTAGCGTTAAGTAGAAACTGCTCACGCGTTATCAATGAGTGATCACCGGTGGGGTCACTTCCCTGCAGCTGTAACCGCTGCATAGAATCGTGCATGCCGAGCATGGCACACTGAGTAGCCGCCATCCAGTCCCAATTGTAAGTGCAGACAGCTTGCTGGTAAGGATCGGGTCCGAGAGTAGAAGTACCAGGACCATCAGAAGCCCGGGTACCCTCAGCAGCTGCACTACCTCTAACATTCTTCGCCCTGCAATACTTGGCCACGTAACGGTCATCGATGGGTGGTGGGATCCTTACTTGACCCCTAGAAGGTAGCCTCATCCTCGCTTGTATGCACAAACTCATGATTAGGCAGGGGAAAGCCAGGGGACAATTCACACGAGCCCCCGACTTTAGCCCGCTTTCAATCACGGACTTAAGCTCATAAGCAATAATCCTCGCCACATCGATCTGGACGTTAGTGAGGATAGAGTGTACCAAGTGTGCCACTGGGATCGGCACTGTAGAAGTGTGGGACTTGGGTTGGATGTTTGTCAGAACCAACAGCAGGATCAGTTAAGCCAAGGGAGTCATGTCCTCCCTGTGGTATCTCATAGGAACCCCAGATGGGTTCAGCTCAACTGATTTCCCTCTTAACAGCAGGGCAGCAGAGATTGCATCAATATCCCGGTGAAGCTGTAAGTCTGTGTGGTAGGTGTCTCGCTCCTCGGCTCCCAGTTGGAGCGGTTCACCAAGGACACGGTTAATAGCATCCCGATCAAAAGCAACAGGACGACCGGCCACTCTAGATGTCCAAGTAAATGGCTCGTCATCATCTGGAAGTGCGTTCGCATAGAACTCACGCACCGTTGCAATATCATAATGCTCCAGGGGGTTAATTAACCGATCCCACTTTTTGGTGTCAATCAACCCGGCGAATGTTCTGTTCGTGCCTTCAGGGTTGATGACGAATCTCTTCTCCGGTAGAATTTTCCGCTTCTCCAAAGCAACGTATCTTGCGGCTTGCTTCGCGCCGACAAACTTGTCGGTGTCAAATTGTATTGTTACGAGACGGGAAGTGTTCCCTCCCTTTCTCTTCTTTGAAGCGTCGGATCTAGATTCCATCTGCAAAACATAAAGAGGAAGCAACACAACACACAAACAGATTAGAAAGCAACACATAATTCAAACTACTGCCATGCTCGCTGCTGCTTCGCCTAGCGAAGTGGCAGCGAATTCTCGCTTCTGGTTCGCCTAGCGAGTTGCTAGCGAACCTTACGGGTTTTTGGATTCTGCAGTATTTTCAGTGAAATTTTCCAAAAACCCAAGTCTCTCATGATGTCAATTTCAGAACAAAATGGTCTAACAGGAAAAGAATCGTTCTATGCTATATGTAATTACAAATCCACATGCAAAACCTAAAATTCCCACATTCAAAACCTAAAATCCCACATGCAAAATCTAAAATTTCCCACACCACCAACTTCACCAACTTCACCCTAAATGTCTCATGTTCAGAAATAAATTTAGAAACAGAAAGTAGTGAAGAAGAGGCAAACCTGGTTTGAGAACAGTTGAATTTGAAATGCAGAGGAGGTTAGGGATGCAATCCTAGGGTTTACAGTTTGAGATGAAATGTGAGAGTGTTTGTGAGAGTGGTGTGTGAGAGTTTCGGTTCAGAGTTTTAAAAGGGAAAAATGCATTTGGCCCAAATTGAGTGGCCTGCTGAGAATTTAAATTATTGTTGTCACGCAGCGCTCGCTGCTGCTTCGCCTAGCGAGCAGCTAGCGAATCTGCTCACTACTGCTTCGCCTAGCGAGCATCAAGCGAGCATGACAGCATTTTCCTTTTCAAAGACATCATTCCAGGTACATTTCAGCAAGGTCATAACAATTGGAATCCCACTACAACAGAACAGAAAAACTATAAATACTTACAATGTTGGGGTGCCTCCCAACAAGCGCTTGTTTAACGTCGGCTAAGCTCGACGGTGTGATGCTCACAGAGGAGCATCCAACGGAATAGCACAGCTCTCGCGATCCACATGACCGCCAAGATAAACCTTCAAACGTTGGCCATTAACGGTCCAACTGTCCTTCTTTTCCAGGTCCTCAATGACAATAGCTCCGTACTCCTTAACTTCTTTGACCCGAAATGGCCCAGACCATTTTGATTTCAACTTTCCGGGGAATAACTTCAACCTGGAATTGAACAAGAGGACCAATTGTCCGGGCACAAATTCTTTCTTTCGGAGCTTTTTGTCATGGTATTTTTTTACCTTTTCTTTGTACAACCAACTTGAGTGGTATGCGGCATTGCGCATCTCTTCCAACTCAAGCAGTTGCACCTTCCTTTTCTCACCGGCCAAATCATTTTCAAAATTTAAAAATTTCAGAGCCCACAAGGCTTTGTGCTCCAATTCAACCGGCAAATGGCAAGTTTTACCAAACACCAATTGAAAAGGAGTTAGGCCAATTGGAGCTTTAAAGGCGGTACGGTATGCCCATAACGCTTCATCCAATTTCTGTGACCACTCTTTTTTCGAATTTGACACAGTTTTTTTGAAGATTCTCTTAATCTCACGATTAGAGACCTCAGCTTGCCCATTAGCCTGTGGGTGATACGGAGTTGCCACTCTGTGTGATACATCGTAATGTTTTAAAATGCTTTCCAACGGTGCATTACAAAAGTGTGACCCTCCGTCACTTATCAACACTCGGGGGGTTCCGAAACGGGAAAATATGTTTTTCTTCAAAAAATTTATCACCGTTTTCGCATCCGCCCGAGGTGAGGCAATCGCCTCAACCCACTTAGAAACGTAATCAACTGCGACAAGCATATACTCGTTACCATAAGAGGGTGGGAATGGTCCTACAAAATCAATGCCCCAACAATCAAATACTTCGACCTCTTGGATGCTTTGGAGAGGCATCTCGTCTCTCTTACCAATCCCACCGCTTCTCTGGCAACTATCACAACTTTGCGCATGGGTATGTGCGTCTTTGAAAATAGTGGGCCAATAAAATCCCGACTGAAGGATTTTAGTGGCCGTTCTCACCCCATTATAGTGTCCGCCGTAAGGTGAGTTGTGACAATGCCAAAGGATGCTCTGCGCTTCATCGTCAGTAACGCATCTCCTTAAAAGGTTATCACTACCCAACTTAAACAAGTACGGGTCATCCCATACGTAATACTTGGCATCCGAAAGAAACTTCCTTTTTTGGTTCGAAGTTAGGTCGGGAGGCACAAAACCACTAGCCTTGTGGTTCGCAAAGTCTGCAAACCACGGCCTAACTTGAACTTTGAACAGTTTTTCATCAGGAAATTCTTCCCGGATTTCCTTCTCCAACGCGGTAACCTCCACATTCACCAAGCGGGATAAATGATCCGCCACCAAATTTTCCGATCCTTTCTTGTCTTTGATTTCAACATCAAATTCTTGCAACAAGAGGATCCAACGGATGAGCCTTTGCTTCGAATCCGGTTTGGTGAGCAAATATTTAATCGCCGCGTGGTCGGTATACACTACGACTTTAGACCCTATAAGATAAGATCTAAACTTTTCAAGCGCATACACTATCGCAAGTAATTCTTTTTCAGTTGTGGCATAGTTAATTTGAGCCTCATTAAGAACTTTACTTGCGTAATGTATCGCATGAAAAAAATTTCTTTTCTTTGGCCAAGTACCGCTCCAATTGCATAGTCGCTAGCATCACACATTAGCTCAAAATTTAAATTCCAATTTGGAGCGACTATAATCGGAGCGGTAACCAATTTTTCTTTTAAAGTTTCAAAAGCTTGCAAACATTCATCGGTTAAGAGAAATACCTGGTCCTTAGCTAGCAAATTGCTCAAAGGCTTAGCCACCTTTGAGAAGTCCTTGATAAAGCGCCGATAGAACCCGGCGTGCCCCAAAAAGCTTCAGATTCCCTTCACATTCACCGGAGGAGGTAACTTTTCAATCACTTCAACCTTAGCTCGATCAACTTCAAGCCCTCTTGAAGAGACTTTATGGCCAAGCATTATCCCCTCGGTCACCATGAAGTGACACTTCTCCCAATTAAGCACAAGATTGGTCTTCACACATCTTTCCAGCACCGTTTTCAAGTTTGCCAAGCATAGACTAAAGGATCCACCAAATACCGAGAAGTCATCCATGAAGACTTCCATTGTTTTCTCAATAAGGTCGGCAAAAATGGCTTGCACACATCGTTGGAAAGTCGTTGGTGCATTGCACAACCCAAAGGGCATTTTTCGGTAAGCGAACACTCCAAACGGACATGTGAAAGCCGTCTTTTCATGATCGGCCGGGTCAACCGCAATTTGGTTATACCCGGAATAGCCATCCAAGAAACAATAGTATTGTTGCCCCGAGAGTCTTTCGAGCATTTGATCCATGAACAGGAGTGGAAAATGGTCCTTTCGAGTTGCGGTATTCAACCGCCTATAATCAATACACATTCGCCACCCCGTTGCAACTTTAGTAGGGATCAATTCATCCTTGTCATTCCGGATCACGGTAATTCCACCTTTCTTCGGAACCACATGCACGGGACTAACCCATGGACTATCCGAGATCGGGTAAATCATTCCCGCATCCAACAACTTTACAACTTCTTTTCTTACAACCTCCTTCATGGTAGGATTTAAGCGGAGTTGAGGTTGAGCTACCGGCTTAAAATCCTCTTCCATCAAGATCTTGTGCATGCAATAGGAAGGGCTAATTCCTTTTAGATCGGAAAGAGTCCAACCCATGGCTTCTTGATTTTTTTTAGCACATGGATCAAGCGGGCTTCTTCATCATTTGTCAAAAGGTTGCTTATGATGACCGGCTTTGCTTCGGTCTCATCTAGGAATACATACTTCAAAGTAGAAGGTAGAATTTTCAATTCAATAGGCGCTTTTTCGTCAGTAACCTCCTTCTTCAAGTCTTCTTCCTCAACTTCCCACGGTTGTAGTTCGTCTAAACTATCAAGTTCCTTTAAGCATTCCTCAAGAGCTTGCTCTTCTTCAACGGTGAAAACCTCCAATGAGTCGTCAAGAGCTAACTCCATAGGAGATATCTCATGAATATGCTTAGAAACCTTCAAAACTGCTTCTTCGATCACATCGATGCGAAAGCTATCATTTCTATCTTTTGAATGCTTCATTGCTTCGAATAGATCGAATGTTACTTCCTCATTTTGGACTCTCACCTTTATTAAACCGTCATCAACGTCTATCATCATTCGCGCGGTTTTCATGAACGGTCGGCCCAAGATGAGCGGAGCATCATCATCTTCCTCCATATCAATAACAATAAAATCGACCGGGAAAAAGAATTTGTCGACTTTAACCAAAACATCTTGGGCTACGCCATGAGGATGGGTTGTCGACTTATCCGCCAATTGCAACGTCATTTGGATGGACTTAATTTCAATGTTGCCAAGTCTCTTTATAATTGACAAAGGTATAAGATTAATGCTTGACCCCAAGTCAATTAGTCCTTTCCCGACATAGACATCTCCAATTTTAACTGGCAAAGTAACTCTTCCCGGATCAACCTCTTTTTTAGGAAGTGTCCTTTGAATAATGGCACTACAGCTCGCATCTAGGACGATGGTCTCCGGTTCCGTATACCTCCGTTTTTTTGTAAGTATGTCCTTCATGAATTTGGCATACTTGGGCATTTGCTCCAAGGCTTCGGCAAACGGAATGTTTATTTGTAGTTGTTTAAAAATATCCATGAACCGGGCGTAATGTCGTTCATTCTCCCTTTTGGACGGGGCATGAGGATAAGGAAGGTTTTGGATTGGAGTAGTGCTCACTACCTCCTTTCCTTTTGCAACTCTAGAACTCCTCCATCTAGGCTTTTTCACTTCCTCCCCCATTACTTCATCACTCGTATTTTTCTCAATCTCCACACTTTTTTTCTTTTCAACTTCACCATTCTTTTCGTTATTTTCAACTTCTTCCTCCTCACTCCACTCCCCCACTTCACCATCAATATTTTCCTCCACTATTTCCTTCTCCTTTTCTTTCTTTTTCTCTCTTTGTTCACTCTCAACTCTTTTGTTATTCTCACTCATCAACTCCTTCCCACTTCTCGTTGTGATCGCCTTACAATGCTCCTTAGGATTTATTTGCGTGTTCACCGAAAAGGAAGAACCGGTTTGTTGTTCCGCGAGTTGCTTAGCAAGTTGCCCAACTTGAGTCTCGAGATTTTTTATAGCCGCGTCATTGCTTTTTTGATTTGCCATTGACATTTGCATGAATTGCATCAATGTTTCTTCCAACTTAGAAGTTACGACCGGCGGTTGTTGAGATTGATAAGGATTTTGGGGAGGGTTTTGACGGCTAGAAGAACCACCTCCATAACCTTGGTTATGGTAATAGTTACTCCTAGGTTGGAACCCTTGGTTCCCTTGGAAATGTGGTTGTTGATTTTGAGGGTTTGGTTGATAAGGTTGTTATTGTTGTTGTCTCGGTTGGTAGTCCCTTTGGTTTGCCATGTAGTTTACATCTTCGAACCCCGGAGGTGGACAGAATCCGGTGTCATGCTCACCTTTGCAAAGCTCACAATAAGTTATTTGTTTAGCTTTAGAAGGTTCCCTCAACTCTTTTATTTGCTGCGTTAAGAGTTCCACTTGTTGTGAGATGAGTTTGTTTTGAGCAAGGATGGCATCGTTCGTCCCTAGTTCAAGCACTCCCGGCTTTTTCAAAGAGTTGCCTCGACTTTGACTCTGAAGATCATTTAGAGCCATTCGATTTATGATATTTGTAGCTTCTTCGGCACTTTTAGACAATAAAGAGCCACCCGAGGTAGCATCCAACAACGTCTTGCAATTTGGTTGAAGTCCATTTTTGAAAATATGGATTTGAGTCATCTCATCAAATCCATGCCCTTTACACTTCCGAAGCATGGATTTGAATCTTTCCCACACTTCATTTAAGGATTCATTGATTCCTTGTGCAAACACTGAGATGGCCGTCTTGGATTCCATGAACCGGTTATGGGAGAAGAATCTTTCGATGAACTTCTCTTCTAACACGTTCCAGTCTGTCATGACGGCTGGTGTTTGATCTAAGTACCAATCTTTTGCTTTGCCGAGCAAAGCGTGGGGAAATAATCTTCTGAATAACGGTAGCTCTTGAGCCTGATCCACTCCGGCCGCCAATGCTATCTCATAAAATTTTGTGAGGAAAGCAAAGGGATCTTCATGGTCCATTCCGGTGAATGGACTTCCATATAATAAATTGAGAGTTCCCGTTTTCATCTCAGCTTGCCTTCCCGTGTGGTTGGCAAACTGAGCAGTGTTTCTTGGACTGTTTATGCATGGAGTAGAAATAGGCGGTAGTGGTGGCTCCATGTTAGGTATGAATGGTGATGGATTTGTGGTAGAAGAACTTTCTCCTTGCTCTTGACGTTGTCTAGCCTGTTGCCTCCTACGTCTCGTTTTGCTATTAAGCCTCCTTGCGGTTCTCTCGATCTCAGGATCAAAAAGAAGTTCGTCCACAGGGATTTGCCCTCGCATAAAACGTAAGTTGCACACTAAACCAAACAAATTACAAGCACAAGTCAAAAATTCGAAAGCTAAAACTTAAACAACTATTGCGATGCTCGCAATATCAATTCACAATCCCCGGCAACGGCGCCATTTTGTTGATTGTAATTTTAAGTGTCGGGTTTTTGTTATCGTATCCACAGGGATTGTGAGATATCACCGCCTTTCGACAGTTGTATTAATTCTTAGCTTAAGGTAACAATGGGGTTTTGGTATTTGCCACGGTATCTTGCATAAAAGTGTAATAAAATGCGGTAAAAGTTTTGGTTTGAATATTTGAGAAATATTGCCAAAGTTAGGGTTCGACGATCACTTTGCATGTCATTTTGTTCGATCAACAAAACTTATAAACTCCTTTAGATGATAAACTATTTCACAAAGTCCTCCCAATGTGTTTATCTCTAACACACATTGTGAGTTTTCCCATTTTGATCCATTGTTTATCTCTAACACAATCTATCAAAATGACAACTTTTTGGTTCAACCTTATGGTGAACAAAATCATTCATTACTATCTCTAGCTAACAAACAAGATTGGATGAAAACCTAGGTTAAGAGTTGGTAAACATCTCTCGATCATAAACCAACACAAAGAGTTTTCAATAAGAACAAAGTTTTCACCATATATTCACCATTAAAGAGTTTACAAATGAAGATCCTTACATTTACACGCAAAGCTAATGATCATCTACATCTAACCTTGACAAAATGGAGGACTTAGCTACTCATTTTCATGGTAGCTTGGTCAACAAGTTTCGGAAGAAGGTTGATCAACATCCGAGTCGAATAATCGAGATTGGATGGGAATCCACCTTCTTTTTGTGAAAGATGGTTAAGAGTGTGTGTGTGTGTGTGTGTGTGTGTGTTTGTGCGTGTGTGTGTGTTTGCGTGTGTGTGTATGTGTGTGTATGTGTATGTGTATGTGTGTGTGTGTGTGTGTGTGTGTGTGTGTGTGTGTGTGTGTGTGTGTGTGTGTGTGTGTGTGTGTGTGTGTGTGTGAGAGAGAGAGAGAGAGAGAGAGAGAGAGATGGAGTGAAAATTGCAGTTATTCATTAAGAATCCAACAGGAGGTATATACACAACAATACACAAAAGTTCAGCTAATCAATTGGAAAAACAAAATTTTCAACCATATAATCGATTACAAAAAACCTGTAATTGGTTACAAACTCTACTATCTACTAAATTATCAAATTCTAGATGGTGGTAGTCAGTTACACCAAATCTATACAAGACACGTTGTTTTAATAATTTAATGATAGAAATGAGTGGTAGCGTGTTACTCCGTCTTACAATGAGTGATTCAGTTGACGATTTCACACAGTTTAAGAAAAAAGAATATATGAAAGAAAGAGAATGATATTTTTATTAAACTACTTTTATCATGAATTGAGAATAATAAAAATAATATTAATTAAATAATAAAATTAAAAAAAATATATATTAAAAATTAAAATAAATCATTCATTTTACTTTTATTCTAAATAGATCATTGTGACAGAGAGAATACTTCTTTTCACACAATTATCAACTAAATAGTTAAATAATATCATTTCTTTATATTTTATTTGAATATATGTATTATAAAGTTTTTTTAATTTATTTTAATATCCTTCCAAATATTGGTATTGGACCGTGGTCTATTCCAACCATGGTTTGACCCACCACCGGATGCCTGACCCATAAATTCACTACATTCACCAAACGCCACTCTCTCATTGACCAACAAACCAACTCTTACAATGCTTGAAAATGATTGTTAACATTATAATACTAATGATTAGACCGGTAATAAAACAAATTAATCTTGTGATTTAGCATTCATTAACCGAAATAAGTTTAAGACTTTTCTCAATTTCAAATCATGCCCCCACCACACCAACTTCTTCTCATTTGGGACCCAATATCCCTCACATTAATAAACTTTTTCTTCTTTATCACATATTGGGTCCTTATTTCACTACACAATTTGACTTTTAATTAAATGTTAAGTTGGTCAAGAATTTATATTGAATTTCAATAGTAGAATTTTAATTTAAAACAAATTTCTCAATTTTCATTAAAAAGGTTATTGTTTATGAGATTCATAATTTGCTAGAATTGTTGTAGTGTCTTTTTCACAATGAGTTATGACTTATGATGACACTTGTAAAGATTTTTTTAATACAAATTTCTGACACTTACTTGATGATTTGTCTTAATTATTCTTTAAAAGAGTAATACAGAATCAAGTACTATAATTCAATCACTATCAAAATATTCAAATTTGTCGGTAATTAGCAAAATTTACTCAAAAGATTTACTATACCAACGGAAAGAGAGGCTTAGAGCATCTTTTTGATGGATGTTTGTTTATTGAGTTTTTAAATCTATATTGCAACTATAAAGTTTTTGTTGATTTCTCTTATCAATAAATTGATCTATTTGACAATGTGAGTTATATTTCTTTTAGCCGACAATATGAGTTGTTTGAGGTAGGACACAATTGTTTATATAAAGGACAATAAGGATGAATTCTTTTGGAAAAATAATAATTCAAATCCCAATGATAAACACTTTTTCTTTTCTTTTGATAAAAAAAATACAACTTGGTTGATTTTGTTTGGATTAACAAAGTAATTAAGGATAAAATTAACAATAGAATTTATCATCCTTAAATTATGACTGACTAACTAACTATGCAAGGGACACTTCATTATGACTAACTAACTAATCAATCTCTTAAAGTTTGAATTAAACTCATAATCATTTCTTAATTAAAGTTGTCAACAGCTACAACTTCAAGTTTCGTTTTGAATTTCATGAATATAATTATTTTGATTGTTTTAGTGAACACATCATTCGCTTATTTTTCTATAGGACAATACACAACATTAAATTTTCACTTTGTGATTTGGTCTCTTAGAAAGTGGAATTTGGTTTCTTTCGCTTATTTTTCTACCGGACAATACACAACATTAAATTTTTACTTTGTGATTTGGTCTCTTAGAAAGTGGAATTTGGTTTTTATGTATTTGTTTTTCCTGCATGCAATGGGATTTTTAGATAAATTGATGGTTGATTTGTTGTCTATTAACAACTTAATTGGTTGTTCCATCTTGGTCATCAAATCATTCAATAAGGATTGGAGCCAATTTGCTTAATAAGTTGCAGCAACACCTACAGCATATTCAGTCTCGTAGCTAGACAAAGCCATAACTTATTGCTTCTTTAAACACCAAGGCACGAGTACTCCTAGGAACTTAAACAAGTATCCATTTGTGCTTCTCCTATTAACCTTATCATCACACCAATCAACATCAAAAAAACTAATTAGTCCAGGCCCTTTATGTCTCTTGCCTAATGGAAATAGGAGACGTAATGCAGTGTGTCACTAATGTATCTCATTATTCTCTTTGCAAAATTGAAATGTTGTCTGAGTGAATTGATAATGAACATGCTCACCAATCCAACTGAGAAGTTTACGTTTGGCCTGCTTTAGCACAAATACCTTAGTGATCCTACCGGTTGTCTTAACGTGGTAGCATGCATCTTATCCTTTTCACCTACATTTGATTCTTTAAACTTCAAGTTTGTATCAACTGATGTGATTGGTGAGTTCCATTTCATCAAATTGAACATTGTCAATATTTTATTTACATACTTTTCTTGGTGCACAATCAATCTCTAAGAATTTCATGCCAAGGAAATAAGCTAGCTTACGCAGGTCAATCATCTCAAAGAATAGCTTCATCTTAGTTTTGAATTGTAAATCCCTTTCTTATAACTTCTAGTATTAGAAGGCCATCCACATAAAGGAAAATGATTAACAAACTTTCCCCTTTTTTCCTTTAACATAGACACCATGTTCTGAGGTTCACTTTCTGAACACAATCTCTATAAAGAATTGTCAATTCTTTTGTTTTAGGCCCTTGGTGTTTGTTTCAAGTCATACAAGGCTTTGTGTAGCCTGTATACCTGATTTTTTTCCTTAATCGAAAACCACGGGGTGGGGCTATTAACACCTTTTCTTCTAGAGAACCAATTAGGAAATTTGATTTTACATTAAGGTGAAATTGAGGTTGTCCTCTGTTACAGGACAAAGCCTTTACTAGTCTGATGGTCTCATGTATTGCCACAGGTGAGAAGACTTCATCATAGCCAAATCATTGTCTTTAAAAAAAAATCAACAAGTTTATCTTTGTGCTTGACACCCTTTCCCTTAGGATTTACCTTGAGTTTGAACACTCATCTCACATCAATGACCTTTTTACCAACAGACAACTTGTTTAATTCCTAAGTTGTGTTCTTCTCTATAAAGGTTAACTCTTCAATTATAGCACCATTCCAAGTTTGCTCCTTAAGTGTTGTTAGTTATTCAACTAGCTCAGCATTTGCAAACATTACAAGTTGCATCATTTCTCTATCAATACCTATTTCATTGTCAAGTAATATCTCACAATCAGTTACTCTTCTTTGAAGTTGTCTTGCCCTTTTTAGTCTGACTTGTGCTGGTGCGGGTTCTTCATCATAGTCTGCATTATTTGTTGTATCGTGGGTACCATTTTCATCCCCTTCACAAGTTTTAGAGTGCAGTGGTACTGATAAGCTTGCAACATCTTGAATTCCAACTTTCTAATTACATGTTTCATCTTCCAATATCACCATATCTTTTCTAATAGAAATTTGTTTTATCATAGGATTAATTAGTCTATAGGCACTTGTGTTATGGTAAACTACGAAAATCATTAGCTTGCTCTTGTACTCTAACTTCCTTCTTATGGCATCATGGATATGCTTGTAACACAAGGATCCAAACACATTTAGATGGCTGGCAATAGGCTTTCTTCCTGACCAAGTTTCTTTAGAAACTTTGTTCATCAATTTTTTTATGGGGCGCGTGTTTAGAATATATTTTGTAGTTGATATTGCATCACCCTAAAACTCATGTGGTGTGCTCTTTTGCTTTATCATACTTCTAGCCATCTTGAGAATGCTTCTATTATTTCTTTCTGTCGGGCCATTATGTTAGGGAGTATGGAATTGCGAATTCTTGAGTGATACCATGGCTTACACAAAAGGATTCAAAGTCCTTAGAAGTATACTCACCTCCATCATCACTTCTCAATATCTTCACCAACATTCCACTATAACTTTTTATCATCACTTTGAATTTTTTGAAAACATCTCAAGCTTCACTTTTAGCCTTTATAAGAAACAACCACAAGATTCTATAAAATGCATCTACAAAGATGATGAAGTATTTGTTTCCACCATGGGTGATCACTTATAATGATCCAAAAATTTCTGAGTGGATAACACCTAGCACTTCATTGGCTCTCATAGGAAAACTAAACTTGAAAGCTAGTCTAGGTTGTTTCTCTACCAAGTGTACATTGCATGAGATTCCATGAGTATGTACCTTAGAGTATCCTGGCACCACTCATTTGGAATTCAATTGACTTAGGATTTTTTAGTTCAAATGACCATACTTCTTGTTCCATAACTCAACTTCTTATTCATGCGATGTTGCAACAAAACACCTTACATATGAATTTTGAATGCATACCTTGAAAGTATTGTTTCTTGACAAGCAAGACTTCTGGATTATCCTCTTCTTTGAAACAAACAACTTTAGAAAGTCATTCTCCATGAACATTGAATAGCCCTTCTCGACTAGTTTCCCCAAACTTAATAAGTTGCATTGCATATATGGTACAAACAACACATCCTTGATCATTGTTGTTTTCCCATCCTTCATTTGTTTGGTCACATGTCTCATTTGATATCAAAGTTGAAGGATTCAAGAAATGGAAGCATTGATGTTCATAATAGGGATCTTTCTACTAATGTAAAGATACTATCAATAATCATTCTTTATTTGATCTAATTTGACACTAAAAAGACCCTACTCGAATTTATATCATCCTTTTAAAAGCTTACGTATACATTTTTGCTTACAAATACAATGAGATCTCACCAACAAATGACGAATGAAGACATACATATCTTCAATGTTAGTCTCAACTTGAAACCATCATATATATGCTAAGATATTGAGAGGATGGCCAACAATATTAGAATCAATTCATTAGATAAGACTATTAAGCTACACTTTTAGCTTTGATTTGCGTCTTTAGCCTTATCGGAATATCTAAACAGAGAAGATTGACATAATTTTTGGGGAGTTTTTATTTAGGTTTTATGGAAGGACCACAATAATATAGTTATGTTTAGAGTGACTAGACTTGGTAACCAAATTACTACCAAGAAGATTTAAGTTAAAGCATAAATATCTTGCACGGTTCTTTAAAACGACTAATGAAATCAATCAAACAAGGTCCATTGATACTTAAAGAAAGGCATACATGAAGATACCGACTTCTTAGTGGTCAGATCCTAAAGAGATCCAAAATAAACCATGACTCAACTTTGTCGGCCTTGAATTGAAGGACTAGTGTTCTAGTCTGGGTCAAAGTCCAACTAATTTTGATCCAGCATGATAAGAGATTCCCCATTAGCCATATCGGCGTAGAGCTTACGGACCATCGGATATGAGGATCAAAGGAAATTGACGTCACGTTTCTAACGTCAGTTCAATAATGTCACTCTTTTAAAGTAGTTATCCACAAGAAGATTATAACATTGCAAAACCTAAAATGAATATCTTCCTTAAAGGGACATCTACTCATATCGATTAGAAGGACCATAGTCGGACCATAGCACTAAAATAACAATTCAATCATCAAAGTTTGACATGAGATCATGGTTCACCCTATTAACAGTAAGTTACATAGGTCTTTCTAAGACCATTTCCTTAACGAGATTCTCTCTTATCAATCTTTCAGTATGGATTATTAAATTATTCATATTCATCTTGAAGCAAATTTTGATGTCCAAGATCTTTGAGGTTGTCTAATTGATTTCTCTGTTATAATGTTGGATGATATCCATATTAATCTTAGTTATTTTCTCGATAAAGACTCAACAGGAACCAGTTTAATATAATCGTGGCATGGTGTTTTTTGTCTTCTTATATGCAAAAAGAAAAAGGAAACAAATAAAGATATATTAAAATAAAGATAAAATAAAATTATTGAAGTATCAATAAATAAACATATTTTAAAATTAATAATTTAATTTTAAAATTTTAAATACAAATAAAATAATTATTTGAATATTTAACCAAATTACTCAAATTAACTACTATTGCTAATATTATTATTTTTATAAGATTTATTATAGTTATTTATTAATTTAACATATATTCAGTCTAAGTTCTAATGATTTTGTTTGAATTCTCTGCATTCTTAATTTATTTTTGTATGACTTTCATTTGTAATGTATAAAACATGTAATTCTTTACATATTTTAGAAATTTTGGAGAAAAATGTTAATCAAGATTAAATGGACAATGTAGAAGCATTGTTCTAGAACCAAGTAAGAATAAAGGGGACCCCATTTTTAATTATTCTTAAATGATATAAGCAAACAAAAATTGCACTGCTGTAAAGGAAGTAATTAGCAAGTTAAGCATACTTACTGAGAAGGCAAAGTAGATATTCATCATGCTTTAAGAAAAACAAACAGTGATTATTGTTTTTATTTTATTTTATTTACTGTTGAAAATGACTAGGCAAAATAATATAAATAATTTCTTGATGTAATCTAATGAATTCATTTCAAGTGGTTAAAGTTCAGCATAGACATGAATCTGTCAAATTTAATTTAATTTAATTTTAAAGTAAATTAATTTTTTATTAAAAATTATTTCATGTTTTGATCCAAGTCTAAATTATTAGAAAAAATAATTTTCTTTATTGATAAAATAAATATTTTTTATTTTATTAATAGTTATAAAAGTATCACTTTATTTATCCTTTTAAATATCTATATAAAAGGGGAACATTTTAATTTTTCTTATACATGTCTTTAAAAATAGAAAATAAAATGAAAAGTTATTTAACCCTTTTATAGTTGTCAAGCAACTTATTTTTCCATACTTAAATGTAATATTTACAATAAATTATAAAATTATATATATCCATACAAAGTAAAAGTGGAAACCTACCAAACATGGGTTTACAATGGGGTATTCCACTTGACTTGGTTTTTTACCTTTTGCTTATTTTTCTCTTCTTGTCTTTGAAGGTATTTCTCAAACACTTTTTTTTACTTTTATCTTACAAAAATTGATAATTTTTTAAAAAGAAAACAACTTTATTACGTAATATGAAACTCAAAAAAAAAAAAGGAAAACATAAATCCAAGTATTCTAGAATATATATGAAGTTAACTAGCTAGTAAAAATATTAATATATTTTATTAATTAGAACGACATAATTAGTCATTTTACAACCAAATATTAAATATTTGAAATTATTATCTTTATATTATAACATAAGTTATTACCATTGAACCAACGTATCAAATGGAAAAAAAAAAATTGACATTTATTTATTTTTAAATAGTCAAATATTGTCATTTTATAATGGATTTTTATATAAAAAGTTAATATTTAAATAAATAAAAATTTAAAAAATAATAATAAATAAAAATTAAATTGATCAAACCTCATTTTTTTTCCATAATAATCTTATTTTTTTAATTTTATTACCACAATATCATCTTTTCCAACAATATATTAAATCATTGATATATGAGAAGACGTCACACATATCAGCGCATGCATTGACTATTGCACCATCAATACTTGATATTAAGACATCAATAAATCTGACGCCACCTATATATATATATATATATATATATATATATATATATATATATATATATATATATATATATATATATATATATATATATATATATATATATATATATATATATATATATATATATATATATATATATATATATATATATATATATATATATATATATCAATTCTAAATCAATTAAGAATCAATTAACCAAAGACACACTTGTATAAGGATTCTACGAGCCAAACAAAAAAATGATAGTACTATTCATTTTCAATTCATACTCCTAAACAAGGAACATGTGGACAGTATAAATAACAGACAGAAGCTAAATTTTATAGTAAAACCCTTGACAGATTTTGAATCTAGTGCGCTCCAACGTTCGAATAACCAAGGATCCTCGTGATTCATCAAACGGTCACAATTTCACCATGTGAACTTCTTTAAATTAATCCAAATTTCTTACAACCTTTGTGTTTTTTTCTTTTCCTTTCTAACTATAAATAAGAGACTGCACAAATCACTATCTTGCATGCAGAAAATTTCCAACAGAATCATAATTTTCAGACAACACAAACACACTTCATCATCATCATATCTTACCTTAGAATAAATCAATGTCGGATTGGTACTTTTTCTACACTTTTTCTTACTAAATTACTAATTCTTTACTTTTTTTCTCTTCTTTTACTAACTCAAAGTTTCTCTTGTCAGATCCCAACTTCAGAGAAGAAGAAAAAAACTTATTTTGATCAAGACACACTTCTCAAAATGCAATTTTTCACATGGGTTTTAAACCTTGTTCTGATATTTTCAATACTCAGTAACTTCTTCTCAGAAAGTGCTTCATCACCAAAACCTCCAATTTGTTCAGAACAAGATAGAGCTTCTCTTCTCACCTTTAAAGCAAGCATTTTCAAGGACACAACAGATACCTTATCTTCGTGGATAAGCCGCGACTGCTGCGACGGAGGATGGGAAGGAGTTCAATGTGATGCATCCACTGGTAGAGTTAATATGTTGCAGATACAAAGTCCTGATGTTAAAGATAGTGGGAGTTTTATGAAGGGTACTCTTTCTCCAGCACTTGGTAATTTGCATTTCTTAGAGGTAATAATGATAAGTGGAATGAAGCATATTACAGGACCAATTCCTTCAAGCTTCTCGAATTTAACTAACCTTAAACATCTTGTTCTTGAAGATAATTCACTTGGAGGGTGCATTCCTCCAAGCTTAGGTTTTTTGCCTTTGCTTGAAACCCTTTCATTGAGTGGTAACCATTTGAAAGGACAGATCCCTCCAACATTAGGGAATCTGAAAAACCTTGTTCAAGTTACTGTGGCGAGAAATTTTCTATCAGGTTCTATTCCGCTCAGTTTCAAAAACCTTAGAAATTTGAATTATCTTGATCTCAGTTACAATTTGTTATCAGGGCCTATCCCGGATTTTGTTGGGGAGTTTCGAAACTTGACTAATCTAGACCTGTCTTATAACCTACTAACAGGAAATATTCCGATTTCGATGTTCAGTCTTGTGAATCTTGTAGACTTGTCTATGAGCTATAACAAGCTCACAGGAAACATTCCGGATCAAATAGGAAACCTGAAATCACTGACAAGTCTTCAACTTAGTGGCAATCAGCTAACAGGACACTTTCCACTATCCATATCGAAATTGCAGAAACTTTGGTACCTTAATGTATCGAGAAATGGACTCTCGGATCCCTTACCTGCGATTCCTGTCAAGGGCATTCCTTCCCTTTTGTCCATAGACCTGTCTTATAATATTCTCAGCCTTGGAAGTGTTCCTGATTGGATCAGAAGCAAGGAACTTAGAGATGTACACCTAGCCGGGTGTAAATTGAAGGGTGATCTTCCGCGTTTTGTCAGACCCGACACTTTGAGCTCTATAGACCTATCAGACAACTTTCTGGTTGCTGGTATCTCAAACTTCTTCACAAATATGTCCAGTTTGCAAGATGTCAAGCTCTCAAACAACCAGTTGAGGTTTGACATTTCTAAGATAAAATTGCCGTCTGGGTTGGCTTCAATAGATTTGCATGCAAATCATTTGATAGGTTCACTGTCGTCATTCATAAATAACATGACAAGCAGCTCTTTGGAGGTAATTGATGTCTCAGACAATTTCATTTCTGGTCACATTCCAGAATTTGTAGAAGGTTCAAGTTTGAAGGTGCTAAACTTGGGAAGCAACAATCTATCAGGTTCAATCCCAGTTTCTATTTCAAATTTGGTAGAACTCGAAAGATTGGACATCTCAAGAAATAACATACTGGGAAACATCCCTTCAAGTCTAGGTCAGTTGCAGAACCTACAATGGCTTGATGTATCTATAAATGGAATAACAGGACAAATACCAGGTAGCTTTTCACAGATCACTAGTCTCAAGCATGCAAATTTCAGGACAAACAGGCTGTGTGGAGAAATTCCACAGACTAGACCTTTCAACATCTTTCCACAAGCAGCCTATGCCCACAATTTGTGCTTATGTGGTAAACCCTTGCAGCCATGCAAGGGATAGGTATAAGGGACAACGGGTCAGCAAGATGCTGACTAAATTATCATAGATATTTTCATGCCTTATGACCATTATTACACGAGATAGATTAGGCTCCAACTTTATTTAAATCTTTCATTTCCAGGTTGAGCATCACAATGCTTATTGTTTAGTTCAATTTCCAATTCAATATTGTTTTTCAATAAACTATGTATTCATTTTTACATCATACTTCAGATTTGAAGCAAAAGATAGTACAGCTTATGTTTTTATTCATGTTTTGTATATTATGTGGGCATACTCAAATGATGCAGCGAACCAACTACTAGAACATGTGTGGGCCTTGGTCCACAACCACTTTTGAATAATCATTTGAAAACATTTGGAATCAGAATGCATGATCACAGGGGAAGAAAAATAAAAGGCAACACAGTAGCTGTAGAAATAAAGTAACTAGCATACTATTGGTGATATTCCAAGATAAACAGTACATAAGATGTTGCACTGAAGCTTCTAACCCAATCAACAAACATCTAAATTTAAATCCATAAACATTCCAAAATATACAATTTTAGACTAGGTCAAATGGACATTTCAACATAGTATTCATGTATGATGAATCACAAATCTACTACTACTCTTCATCAGTTAACTCTTCAACCTCTCCTGCAGCAGGGGCTTCCTTATCAGACTTCTCAGATCCTTCTTGATCCTGAACAAATACCAACAGCTTAAAAAAGATACTAACCAAACAAGATCATATAATACAACAAACCAAAACTCAAAGGAAACATACTTCTTTTTCACCAGCATTATACGCTTCCATAGCTTTCTCATATTCTGCCTTGAGTTCAGCAACTCTATCCAAATAAGGTTTCTTCTCCTAAATCATCAACAAACACCATAACATTTTGATCAAAATCATATAACAAATATCTAAACCATAGCAGCACTTGAACAAAAATCGAAACATCTTAAACTAACTTACTTCATCAGTCAAAGACTTCCACTTCTCACCCCCTTCCTTAGCAACCTATAGTATCCAGAAAAAGCAGTATGATCAATATTCAGTCCTTAAGCAAGGACTACAAACACAGAATTCAAGTAAACAAGTTTTCATTACCCTTTTAACATCCTTTGAATCAGGATTAGCTTCCTTAAAAGTTTTTCTAAAATCATCCCTGTATCAAACAAAACCAATCAACAAAAACCCTAAAAAAATAGAACCAAAACAGCACTAACAGCATATACATTAACAAACCCTTACATGAAGACAAAGAAAGCAGTGGCAGGACGTTTGGGCATGTTAGGATCCTTAACCTTCTTCTCCTTCTTATCTTTCCCACCCTTAGCTCTTTTTGCAACAGGTTCTTTAGTACTAGGCTTCTTCCTACAAATTTCCAAAAAGTAATCAAAATAAAATAAACCCTAATTAGAAACCATTTCAACATAATTCAAATCATCACAAAAACAAATTAGGTTAAAAAATCCACCTCTCAGGTTTCTTCGCTTCAGCAGCAGCTTGCTCAACAACATGAGAATCTAAACAAACACACAAAATCAAAACAACTTAGCAAAACTTAACCACTGATTATGACTTTAATTTCAAATTAAACTACTAATAGAGTTCTGAACAACGATGATTACCAAGATTCATTTTGATTTTGGCTTCAAGGCTACAATCATGCATGCTAATGAGTGCAACAGGAACATTCTTCTTACACTCGTCACTGAAAATTTCAACAACAAAAAATCATATAAATTAGTTGAAAGTTCTGCAGAGAGATGAAACCTAACGGAAATGAAAGGGAAGAGCAAACCATTTGGCGAAGGCGCTGCCATCTTTGGCACGAACGAGAGCGGAAGCGGAATCAACAGCGTCAACCCTTTTCGTACCTTTCGTCATTTTCGTATGAATTTTCTGTGAGCGATTAAACCCTAATTTTTTCGAATACTCGTTTCGCTCTAGATGTTGTGCGAAATGAAGAGAAAGGTTAAATGTTGGAATATATATATATGATGTGAAATGAAATGAAAGGAGGGAAAAACTGATTTTGGGATTTTTGGTTTAAGCGGCAATAACAGCGCCTTTACATTTTTCTTTTTTTACGTTTAAGATTGAACGCGCGCGAGAATCCGTTTCTTTTTAGTAAGTAAATGGGCTGATAGCCCATTTTACATTGACTAAAAAAAAAGTGAAAGGTTGATGCCTATGTTAATGATATAAAACATCTTAGGGTGCAAATAGTAGTTATAAATAATTTACATGGCCGAAGAAGAAAATCGCATTGTGAGTTATGGAAGTCAAAAAAAAAAATCTCGATGAAGAAGAAAACGGTCCATAACTAAAAAAAAGAATACTCTTGCTTAAGGTTTATTTGGAGATTGTATGTAGTTGTTTTTAAAGACGTGTGCACTCTTTGGATCGAGGATATAATACTATTAAGGAGCGACTCCCCATAGTTTAGAAATTGAAATGAGAATTAGAGATCATAGGCAATGATATCAAATTATACATGGTTAAGTTTGAGTGAGCGGCATATAAAGAAAGAATTGTCTTAAATAAGGTTTGGATGTTATAAAATCACTATTGGAGGAACTTCCATCGAACATTAGAATTTGCTTAACCAAATAACAAGGTGGAGAAAATGCTTGTATGGATATGGATTTTGTGACTAAATTTGATCTATTATGATTAATTTGTTTTTGTCACGTGATAGATGTGAACGTTGTGGACTCCATGTTCACAAGGACATGACCCTGGTAAGAAGGAAGAGATTGTGTACTTATTAAGGGTGTGAACAAAGATATTTTGGGAAACACCTTCCAGTTGAAGAAGGAAATGTTGAATGGCATTCAAATATAACTCATGTTATGAATACAATAGATAACTTGAAGCACTTAAGTGTGTTCTTCGAGCTAATTGGCTTCGACTCTTTACTAGAAATAGTAGCTTTCAAAAGTCAATAAGTACGTTGATTATAGATGGTGATCGGAACGCTAAATTCTACCACTTAAAGACTAGTGTGCATATAAGAAATTATAGAGGTATCCATACGCTTTGATTTCTCTTCCACCAACAACCAAACTAAGTATGAAGCTTTCATCGTCAAGGCTCACATTGGCGTTAGAGATGGGGTAGAAGAAGTTAGGTTACACATAGACTCTCAGTTGATACTTTCTGAAGTTAAAGGGGATATATATGTCAATTATCCCTTATTGCATAACTATGTAGTTGTAGTGAAAGACAAGTTGAGTTCATTCAAGGCGTATGTGATTGCACATGTGCCAAAAAAGCATAACATTATAGAAGATGTCATATCAAAGTTGGCAAGCACAACAATGACAAACATTAACTATTCTTTCAATAAATAACCACCTAAGAGACTTAGTATTTCCACAGTGGTCATTGTGATTATTGTGACAGCATGAACGATAGACCCATCGTAGATCACTTTGATCATGAGATACATTGAGAATGTAAATCTAAAACATATTTTACTTAAGCCGGTTTTATAAAAAGAAAATCATGTGCATACTCAATGGTATGGGGAGTTGTAAATGAGAGGTCTTTTCACCCGCTTATGAAATATGAAGCATTATAATGTCAAATATACCATCACTAGAGTCCACAAGGGTATATCCAAACAGCATTTCATAATAAAGGTCATGACTAAAAAAGTCTTGAAATATGATACTGTAAGACCCCAATTTTGACCCTAAGATCCCTCATGTTATCTCATCATATGCTTTAGCATTGGGATCATACCTTGGCATCCTCCTTACCCCTCATCCGTTGGGTTTGTATTGGGAGAGATCACCAAGCACTGTGTGATTGTATCATACTTTGTATTTTTATCATCTTTACTAACCAAAATACCAAAAATATGTCTTTGCATTTGTCTAACTCTTTTGTAGGCAGGGCACTTGATCACCTTTGATCTATCAAGCACACATCTAGGGTTTAAGACCCTCATTACTAAGAACTCAACCAAGAAATGATCCACAATGGCTCCAAGGCATCATATATGAGTCCCCATTATCTTTACATGTTATTTTGATAAAGAATTCTTCAAGAGTTTGGAATTGGTTTGCCTTGGAAACCCTAGTTCATCTAGGTATCTTGAGTAACTTCTTCAACAAGCTTCTTCGCCAATTTATCAAATATTTCAAGGGACACTTAAAATTTCATCATCTTATGCATATATGATCTCCCACGAGTCTCAAAAGTCAAGATAATTGCAAGCTAGCAAGTTGGTTGATGGTGCTTGACCAGAGGAATTCATTTGATCAAAATTGAGGTCCCCTAGCCTCTATCTCCTACAATTCTCATCATATGAAAATAATTCCAAGACTAAAGTTACTTTAAATGACATTCTAAACAACTTTCATGTTGAGGTCTAGAGCTAGTTTTGCTTGGAAAGTCATTTTTTATGGTGAAAGATTATAGGTCATTTTGTCTAAACCCTAATTTGGAGGTCAACTTCTCAAGGCCATAACTTGCTCAATTTTTATGAGATGATATATTTCCAAGTTGCATAATCAAATTCAAGGTGTCTACTTCAACTTTGATGTTTATAGGAAGAGCTAATTCAACTTTTATGAGCATGTGATATAAGGATACATTATAGGTCATTTTGGACCAATGCCATTGAACAAGTGATTTTCCCCAACTTCAAAAATGCATAACTCATTCATATCAAATCCAAATGAGGTCAAATTTGTTACCATTTTTAAATATTTTTAAATATCTACAACTTTGATGAAGACACTTTTCTCATTGGAAGCTCACACAAAAAGTTAGCCAAGGTGGAATAAGTGAACATATGGCTTGACACTTAGAAAAAAAATGTATATGTTAAAATTTCCAAGCTTCCACTTCAAAATTCATGATGATATAAGCTTCAAATGGAAAGGTGTTCAACATAAGAGTTGTTCCTCTTGATCTAACCTTTTTAAAGAGTCTAATTTCATCCATTTTGGACAAGGTTTGAGTGGTTTGCGCATGGCTTGAACAGGGCATCATCATTTGGCAAGAATCAAACTTCAAACAGCTACACACTTTTGCCTTGCATTCCAATTCACTTTCAGACTCAATTACACTTGATTATGGACTTAATTGAGTGGCTTCATGGGCCTATACACACCCATGCAAGCATGCATCATCCATTGCTAAATTTGGAATTTCAAATTCAAGGTGCAAATATCACTTGCTACAGCTATAAATAAAAGCCTCTAGCATCGGAATTGGGGACCCTTGCGCGCCAACTTTGATCCAAGACCTCTAACCCTCACATTTGAAAGGAGAAACCTGAGAATTTTCTTTGAAAATTGAGTTTGAATCTCACTATTTGGAGATTCAAAACTCTAGGATCCAAAGCTTTGTTTCAATCTTAAGCCACTTCTGCAAGCTTCCTGAGTAAGGTCAAACAAGAATCAAAGCAAGAGAGATCGAGTTTTGCATATCATTGAAGGTATTTTCCATATTTTTCTTCTCTTCGATTCTCTCTCAATTCTCATCAATTCTCTTGGATCCTTGGTTGTCTAAAGTCCTACCAATGTAGGCAAGAAGATCGAGTTGCTTTGAGGTCAAATCGAAGCAACTCAGCTCATGTACCTCAAATTTCAACTCCATGTATCTCTCAATATACTTTGAGTTAGGATGAATTGAGGTCAGATTCATTATCAGTGCCATTTTTACTTTAAAATCATGTCCTTCTTTTTCATTTTTGTGATGGTGATAAGTGGACCAGTCCGGCCAAGGTTGCCTGAGAAGACGACTGGCGCTTTGCTCTGGCGATGAAGTGGCGTGGTCCAGAGCCACATGCTCAGTTCAATTTGTTTTAATCACAAGCGTTGGTTCTGAATACCATTGGCGTGGCGCGCTGACTCGTGTACATGGTGGAACGCGCGTTTTCATCCACTTGATCTGCTACCTCAATTAATGAGGGAGATCAAGTGGTCTATTTTTTCTGATTATTTGAATTTCATTTTGTTTTCTTTATTTTCATTAATTCATATTAAATTTAATATTGATCCAAAAAATATGAGAGTTTCACCAAAAAAATCCTCTTTCATTTTCTGAATTAAAATTATTTTTTGGATCATTATTAATATTTTTCATGATTTAATTGATTTTGTGAATATTTTTAATTGTTTAAAAATACTTTTAAGTTTCCAAAAATTATGAAAAAAATTCTCCAAGGTCCTTTGACCTTGTTTGACATATGATAAATCTCATGGCCATTTCTTTGGTGTTTTGATGAGGTTTTAGGAAATTGACCAACCACAATTTAATTTAATGCATATTTTTATTATTTTTAATTGTTTAAATGCCAAATTAATTGTGTAGAGTCATTTTAATTGACTTTGTGAGTTTTACTTGTGTTGTTGGGCCTTGGTCAAGGTTGATTTGACTTTGCTAGGTTAAGATCATTGGATTTAGGGGATTGATGGAATGTACATTCCATCTCCCAAAATGAATGAATGATCTTAATTTGGTAAAAGTTCTCCTTTAACTAATTTGTGTTTGATCCATTCCCCCCTCCCTCTTAATCTCATTTCCCTTATTTATTCATTCATATCATGGACCTATGATATCTCTATATTCTAAGGCTAGTTGATTGCAAAATGAACATAAGTATGGATGAGATTAGGTCCCCCATTTTGCATATTCTTTTTGTGTGTGGTATGTTTCATGAGCATAGTCCATTATACTATGTCTCTAACATGCATTAACACCAAAATTCTATTGCCCGGTCTCAAATAGTTGTGACTTCTACATAAGTCCAATTACGATTGCTTAACATAACGCTAAATTTATGACATAAAAGGCATAACATTCTTGTTAGTGAGATTGTAAGTCTCCCCTATTTCATGGTATTGTGTGAAAACTTGGCCTTTTTTCCTTCCTTTGGAAGATGTCTTGGTTCAAGAATCCATGCTTGTGATAAGTGAGTTGAGTGTTCTCCAAAGAATGACTTAAACAAAAACAAAGCAAAAGCAATACTAACTTCTAATCAACTAACAACTAACATTTAATTTCAAGTCATTTACATTTAATGGACTTTAATTTTTAAGCTTTTATTCATTTGTCATTATTCATACCATTCAAGTTGTTTACTTTAAAGCCATTATTACTTTGTCCATTTGGACCATATTGTGTGATATATTGTGTTTGTATATACTTGTGTGTTTGTGTGGTCTTTTGACCTTAATGTACATAATAAGAATAAAAACCCTAAAAAACATCTTGTTTGGACTGTTGGTTTGATCTGAGACTATTAGACTTAGAATTTAGGCAACATTCCCTATGCAAAGGACTTGGCCAATGCCAACTTTCATGAAACCAAGTGCTTGTGAAGTGAACATTCATCTGATACAATATTGAAGATCCATTTGAGTTCATCTACAACATGATCATTGTGAAGCTGTTATTTTGAACCTGTGTCTAATGCTCATCTTTGAAGTCATTTGATACATGGGAAATCTTGAAGGAGATCATGGAGTTGTCAAGCTTGGATGTGGATATCTTTATTTGATGCCTTGCTCTTCATCTTGCTATTTGTGTATTAATATTGCTTGATTCTAAAGTCCAAGGAAAATTTGGGTTTCTATATGACATTCTTGTCTATTGGATTGCATCCCATTGGTCAGATCTTTTCAATTCTCAACTTTTAAATTTGTGCTTAGGATTAGTCTCTTCATCTTCTCTCCACTTATTTAATTTCAAAATCTCTCCACCCCTTTTTAAAGTCTTCTTTGCTTGTGTATATTTCCTAAATTTATGCCATTTTTGCAAATTAGAAACTTTGGTCTTATGCCATTGCATTTTCAAACTTCTTTTCTTAAACAAATTTATAAATAAACTTAACTATACTTGAATTAAAACTTTCAAAAGACAAAAATAACTAACACTCATTCAAACCACTTTAGGCCTCTTGTGCCTTTGTTAAATTCATGATTTTGTTAAAAACGATGCACTCACTTTAAAACTGATACCACGAACTACGAGACTTTGATCCCTCATTTTATGTTGGTACGTAGGCACAAGTCCGAAGGTCTTGTCAAACACAAAAATATAATTAATGAATTCTTTTCTCACCCCCCCCTCCATTCTATTTGTTGCAAACATCATTTGTACAAAAACACATATGCACACAAGAAAGGACTCCCTAGGAGTACTAGGACACTTTGGGTGCTAACACCTTCCCTCTGTGTAACCAACCCCCTTACCTGTAATCTCTGGTATTTTATTAGTTTTGATTTGGAAACTTCTTATCTTTGGGTTTTGTTCGTACTTTTCCATTTTCCCTTGGAAACAATAAAAGCATGGTGGCGACTCTGTTTTAATTGACGTCTAACTTATCCATAGCTTGATGGTCATGAATTTACCACTACAGATACTATTGACTTTCAATGCTCCATGACACTAAGAAATATGTGATGGGACGTAAAAGAGGCGAAAAGCACGGAGGAATTCACATTACCCCTCAATTTGAACTTTTATCTATGACATGGACGTTCTCCTAATGGAATGTATATATACTATGCCATTTTCCCAATAGATCTATGGAAATTAAAGTTTCTGATGGCAGTGGATTACTTCAACAAATAGATCAAAATTGAGGCCTTAGCAAAGATAAAAACCATCGAGATTTAGAAATTCTTCTAGTAAAATATATTCTCTAGATATGGAATTACGTAATTCATCACCGCATACAATGAAACCCAATTTACTAATAAAAACTTAAAGAAACTTTTCCAATATATTATAATCGAGCACCACTTTACATCACTAGAGCCCCTTAAAACTAATGGCAAAGCATAAGTCGCCACCAGAGTCTTACTAAGAAGAATGAGAACAGTATTATAGGTATCCAATGGCAATTGGGTAAAAGACTATTGGGAATATAAGATATCAACACACTCAATGATTGGGAAGATTCTTTTCAGGTTTGTTAGTTGAGTAGCGCCTAAGAGGGGGTGAATTAGGATCTTTGAACTCTTTTTCCGGTTTATGAAAAACTTTGTTCTTTCTTTTCTGGTTATGTTAAGCGATGAACGATAAAGTGCGGAAAGATAAAGAACACGAAGAAATATACTGGTTCCCCTCACAGATCGAGAGTACTCCAGTCCCCTTTCAACATGAAAGAGATTTCACTATCTGTTATGACTTGTACACGACAGACACAATCACCAAGAACAACCTCTTGTGACTCACCAAGTTGATATGAGAACAATCCTCTTAAACTTAACTCTTTTGCTTCCAACAATCCTGGACAGCAAGGTGTTTACAAAACACACAATCTTATTTTTTAACAACTCTAAAAATAAGATATGGATTACAACAATGGATTGAATGTAAAGTTTGTAGTATAATGATCACTCAAAGTAATATATCAATTTGCTTGATCTTCTCTTCCAATGAAAATAATTCACAACACAAAGATATTAGATTACTCAAGAATTTTCTGTCTTGAATGATATGAAAATATGCAGAAAAATCTTGAATGAAGATTTAAAACAATAAGTGTGAATTCTGAAAATTCTAAGAGATTGATTGGAAGAGGTGAAATTTGAATTTGAAAGATCATGTATTTATATGCACATAACACCTCAAATGAAACATGGTAATGTTCTGAAAGAATCATGAACAATTGTCAAAGATGAAATGAAAATATTCCATGAAATGGTGCATGAAGAGGTGTATGAACAACCACTGATTTTTCAGAAACGCACAGTGGTAAATCGATTTACATAATGGGTAAATCGATTACCCTGTTGCAATGTTTAAAATTTTTCAAAATCTTTCAGTGGTAAATCGATTTCCCTAAGAGGTACATCGATTTACCTAGTTAAAAAACTTAAAATTCCGCTTCTGGAAAAGTAATACTCCAGTGGTAAATCGATTTCTCTAAGTGGTAAATCGATTTACCTAAGTGAAAAAATTAATTCTTTGCATTTAAAAAATATGAAGGCTCCAGTGGTAAATCGATTTCCCTTATAGGTAAATCGATTTACCTAGTTTGAAAATGAAAAATATGATTCTAAGACATTTTCCATGCACTATAAAAAGTCATGCAATAGCCATATGAATACTTAAGCATCTAAGACTTTAGTGAAGGTAAGTATTCTCATTATACCTTCTTGAAGTGAAAAGCTTAACTTCTTGAATCAAGATGCTTTATCATTGAATAAAATCTTTGCCTTATTGTTGCTTGGAGTTTTGTCTTCATCATAGAGAGGCTTGACTTCACATTCTCCCCCTTTTTGATGATGACAAATAATCCTCTTTGATGCGAGCAATTTCTGGAAACAAAAATTTCTCCCCCTGATATGTATAACTCCCCCTAAATTTGAGAAGCTTATGATCATGTTGACTTGATCATCTTGAAGGAGATTTGTATCATTTGTACCTTAGGAAATTCACAAGCATACAAGCATAATTCATAACACCTTTCTCCCCCTTTGACATTATAAAAAAGAAGGGAAAGATGGGTGAAAGATAACCACATGACAAATATAAAATAGAATATACAACATAACTAGTAAAAGAAAAACAACCTTATTGTAATACCTCAAAATTTGCCCCCTCATTCATGCATTCATTTTTAGGTCATTTAACATTTCATATTGCATTTCATCATGTCAGTCGGAATTAGATCCAAGAAGCTTGAATATCATCCAAGACACTTTGTGGGTCTTATCTGGGTGATCAGTCAACATAAGGGAATGGCTTGAGATACTTCCAGCATGTTCAAATGGGGTCTATTCATCAGTCAAAACGTTAATCTTAAAGGAGCAAAAGTTTGTTCATGAGCTGTCATGCTCGCTAGGCGAGCAGAATGGGTCGCCTAGCGAGTCCCAAAAAAAGCCACCAGAATCACCTACGCTC
This sequence comes from Lathyrus oleraceus, assembly GCF_024323335.1. Classification (NCBI taxonomy): domain Eukaryota; kingdom Viridiplantae; phylum Streptophyta; class Magnoliopsida; order Fabales; family Fabaceae; genus Lathyrus; species Lathyrus oleraceus. The sequence continues at coordinate 509,332,833 of NC_066584.1, read as the reverse complement.
AGAGGAATTTCTTGAACTGTCATGCTCGCTAGGCGAAGCCCACGCGTTTCGAAAAAAAAACGAAAAACAAAACAAAACGAAAAAAGAAAAAAAAAACGAAAAAATAAATAAATAAATAATAAATAAATAAAAATAAAATAAATAAATAAATAAAATATAACAGAAAAATCTTGGACTTTGACTTCTCTCTTTTGAGCCCACAAAGTCACAAAAATCAGGTTATAAATTCTAGACTTCCATCTCCCAAAAAACCCTGGGGAAAAAGATAGTGAGAGAAGAGCTAACAAAGTTCAGAGCAACCTCCAGAGACTGAAGGGAACTCATCTGCAAAGAACCAATTCCCTCTCATATAAACCCTCAGATTGCTTTGCAAACCCAACCGGGCAATTCAATTTCATTCGATCTCTCCAATCAGGTTTGCCCTATTTCCACTACTTTATACTTTCAACCTTTGAATTTTGACACCCTTTTGATGCATGTGTTTGACAAGAGGTTTAGGCCTCCTACCCTTGGTTGCTTTTTGTGAACTTTAATGGCATGATTCATGTGACTCTATTATTTGGGGCAACTCTTGATTGCACCCCATCTTGTCACTCTAACCTGTTTGTTGAGTTTTTTGTGAGGGCTCACATGACCCCTGAAAGGATAGCTTGCTTGGCATTCCACTTTATTTGTGGGATATCATTTGGAGATTTATTCTGATTACCTGTATTGACTTGCTTTCTTTGATGGTGTCAGCTCGAGAGATCTCTCGGTTTCTTATTTCTTTAGCTGTTATTACTTCGGATCTTTATCCATGTGGTAGATCTCTTGATCCTTTATCTTTCCCGCATTTTACCGCTTTCTTAGCTGGAAGACCTCAATAGGAGGCAATGTTTTCTTTTGTTTGTTTACTTTTGTGCCCAAAGACCTCCAAGAAGAGGCATCAGTGCTAAAGACCTCCCTAAAGAGGCAATTGACGGATAAAAGGGATTAGTAATCAATCCCTCGTTATTCAGTGTGTCATTCTTTAAGCTCGCACCACGTGTCGATGCTTCAGAACAAAAGCCCAAGATCTTTTGTCCGGTCAATCAGTGGAGAGGGTTCCACCTTTCTGAATCCCCACTCTTTGTCATGAGCTCACCCTGGTCAGGGTTAAGAGCTATGAGGTCTTATCCTCATTACCATTTTGATCTGCTCACCCTGACGTTCAATGTCAGTGGTTAAGAGCCCATTTGATTACCTATTCCATGGCTTGTTTGTCGAGGTTGATATGACCCCTCTTGACTAAAGCCCTACCCATGTATGTTTGAGCCCCCTCGTTGGTGCGTTTACTTTATGCATATTTGTTTTGTATGGTGTGATCGTCTCCCCATGGGATTGCTAGGCTTCGTATAGTCTCCCGTTTGCATGTCAATTAAGGTAGCATTGTTCCTTCGTCTAGGACTTCCTTTTTTGCATGAGCATTCCTAAAACACAAACAAACTCATTGATTTTTCTTCTCCTAAGAACACGTTAACTCCTTCTACTACATGCGAGTAAGTCTCCAAAGGTCGAGCATCTGGTAGATTGCGTAGTAACGTCGTTCACCTAAAAAACACAACCCTTAACCCGTAGGTAGCCGAACTACGGCTTGCTCTGATTCTCATTCCAGATGAGATACGTAGGCATAAGACGCGATGTCTTAGCGAGCACGCTCCTCTTTAACCCCTAGGTATCCTAGCTACGAAGACTCTGATTCTCATATTCAGATGAGATACGTATGCAGTGGATGCGACATCCGTGCGAGTCATTTTCTTTTAACCCCTCTTTTAGTAAATAGTACATTAGACAAACCCACACCCTTTAGACAAGAACAACAAGCGTGGATCCCGTAGAGTACTACGGATGCGTAGGGGTGCTAATACCTTCCCTTCGCATAATCGACTCCCGAACCCGAGATTTGGTTGTGAGACCTTGTCTTTTCCTTTCCTTTTTCCAGGTTTACTTCGAGCGTTTCCTTTCCCTCCTTTGGGATAAATAACGCACGGTGGCGACTCTTCTGTCATTTCTTTTTCGCTGGTTGTTTTTTTCGCATCTCCTTTTTTCAGGTTGCGACATCTTGCGACTCTGCTGGGGACACATTTTCCCTAGTGGGCCTTTTCTAGCGTTTGTTTGTTTATTGTCTATTATGTGTTATTTATTTATTGCTTTGCATACGTATCTGCTTGCATTGCATCCTATGTGCGCTTTACTGTCTCATGCATACTGTGCTGGTTGTGCATCTGTTTCACTGTTGGGTGGGAATCACAAGAGGTAAAAGGCCCAATACACAGGCTATGAGTGAACTTTAGGACACCTAGGAAAAGAGTGATTCATGGGAAGCGGGTGGTATGGCGCCACTTAGCGGAACATGGTATCACGAGCAGTTCAGATTCTGATGGGGTATTATCGTTGCATACACCTGGTATGCATATGATGATATTCTTGAAAGGATTGTTTATCCTGCGTTTCTCTTGACCTTACCCTGGCCTAGATTACACCCGTGAGTGGGGCGGGAATGATCATTTACAGGTACTGATGGTGACTTGTTCTGTTGGTGACCATGTCCTGTTGGTGACTTTTGTTTGGTTCTTGTTGGTGACCATTGGTTCTGAAGTATGGGTTCTAAGTCGATGACTGTGTTCTATGGTTCCCGGTTCAGAATTCATGCTGAAGTTCTGATCTTGTGCCTCGTGATATACAACCAACCCGGTTTTCTGGAGCAGAGTTTTGATCTCGTATTACATTCTTCAGCGGGTTTCTCTTCAGACAGTGCAACCCAACAGATATTCAAGCAGATACAACAACCTTGATTTGCATGTCACTGCATTGCATCACATCATTCTCCATTCATATCATTTAACACATGTTTATCCATTTCTGTGGGGTTTATATCTTCTTCTTGATTCTAGTCGGGTGTCGCAACGCGAAAAACAACCGGCAGAAAAAACATGTTTACAGAGCCTCCACCGACGCTATTCATCCTATGACGGAAAGGAAGCACAGGACTAACCTAAGAAATGGGAAAGGAACGGTCTTACGACCAGAGATTGCAAGGTACGGGAGTCGGTTACGCAAGGGGAAGGTATTAGCACCCCTCACGTCCGTCGTACTCGACGGGATCCACGCTCAAAAGAATAGAATAAGGTTGCTAATAAACTGCTCAAAGAATGCACACACACTGGAATAAGCAAACAGGTGTAGGAAAATGGAGGAAGAGGACTCGGCAGGATGTCACATCCTGGGCCTACGTAGTTTGTCAGAAACAAACATCAGAGTCAACATAGTTCGGGGAAATGGGAAACATGCTCGCTAGGACATCACATCCTATGCCTACGTATCTTCTCTATCTAGAGAAAGAATCAGAACACTCATAGTTTGGCTAACGCACGCCAAAACAAAACACCGAAAAGAGACGCTGAGACGTCAACAGAAAACGCTCAACAGGAAACAGAAAGCCAATCCATGGACTTACATCTAACTCCTCAAAGCAAACACAAACAAGGAAACGGAATGCCAATAGATGGACTTACATCCGACTCTAAACAACAAACCCACAAGGAAACAGAATGCCAAACCTGCACTTACATCAGACTCCAAACACACACTCAAGAAAACAGAATCCCAAACCTGGACTTACATCCGACTCCAAACAGATAGCACACGCTAACCAGCCAACACCACAGCAAAAGGTAATCAGATTAACAAGCTAATAGGGAGTCTGGAACTCGAGCCTAATAGTTGTCACACAAAAAGAAAAAGGTTGCCCGGAGAGATCTCGCACGATCTCCTGCCTACGTATCTCATCTGGTATGAGAATCAGGGCGACGTAGTTCCCCTTAACAGGGGAGAAACTCTCTCCTAACCAGAGACCGGGGAATAACAAACTAAAAGAGAGACTGACTCGAGCCTAATAGTTGTCATGCAACCCACAATAGCCCTAGGTTGAGGTATCTAAACAGAACCTAACTCGCACAGGAAGCAAGTCAATCAAACAACAAATAAACATGTCCAAAGCAACATCACACTCTATATACAAACAAGAGGCTCAGACAAATGGTTGGGCTTTAGTCAAGGGGTCATATCAACCTCGACAAACAAGCCAAAACTGTAGGGGTATGCTGAAGCTCTTAACCACTAACATTGAGAGTTAGGGTGAAGCTGATGAAAGATGGAAATGAGGATTAGACCTCATGCTCTTAACCCTGGCCAGGGTGAGCTCAAATCAAAGAAAGCGTGGGGATCCAGAAAGAGGGACCCTATTCCACTTGACTGACTCTATACAGAGATCTTGGGTTAGGTTCAAGAGCGTCAGCACGTAGTGCGAGCATAATGAACGACTCAACGACTAATAGGGGATTGATTGTTAATCCCTTCTATCTGTCAATTGCCTCTTCACTTAGGAGGACTTAACAAACAACATGCCTCGACAAGGAGGTCTTTGGCAAAAATATAAACAAGCACAATCATTGCCTCTTAAGGAGGACTTCAGCCAAATGCCTGCCAAAAAAGTGACAGGGCTTCCAGACTACATGGAGTAAGAAGGCTAAACAACCTTAGTGGTGTATCAACCACACTCCCAAGCAAAGCAAAATCTAGCTAGCAAACGGCTAATGTACCTGTACAAAATCTAACCAGTTAGTATCTCAGACAACCAATCAGAAAACAGTAGAATCATCCAACAATTATACACAATGCAAGTCTCAAAAGCAAGCACTCAAGTGAGTTCATCACATCAAGGGACCTATAAAACAACAATAGTTAGTAAACAAAGCAAATGGCATCTCAAATGATGAGGTCACACCAATCATTAGTGCTAAATACCTGAAACACAAACACAATTGGTGAGTACAAACCACTAGTACAAAGACTAGGGTCAAAGGTAAGTCAAATGACCAAAACAAAAGTCCATATTTCACATGAAGCACATTTAATCAAATAAGAAGAAGGCCTCAAAAGGACCAAAGCCAAATCAAAAGGCAAAGCCATCAATTAATCAAGATAAGTCAAAGGCAAACAATGTGATCAAAATTGGACATCAAACATAGAAAATCCACATTAAAACAGAAAAGTATCCAATGATCACGAAAATTTTTATGTGAACTCAACAAGTTATGAACATACATCATGCAAAAAATTAGATCCAGAAGGGCTCAAATGGCATAGGAATGAAAATGCACAAATGCAACATCAAATGTGTGACACAAATTGTCACACCATATGTTCATGTGTCTAAAACAGTGGTAGAACATGATAAAAATGCCAAACCAATTCTCAAAAATCAAGTCACATGTTAGGAACAAGCATGTCAAATTTCAAGCCAATTGGACAAATCATGAGCATTTCACAAGCAATTGATCACAACATGTCAATTTTGCATCATGTGCAATCAACCAATCACAATTAAAAATCCAGAAGCACAAAAATCATGAAATGAGCATAAAAAAATAATGGACATCCAAACAAACATGTGGAAAAAATATTGAATTAATTTGGATTTGTATGCTATTTTTTATGATTTTTGCAAGTTGATGAAATAATATGGAATAATGTGAAAATAATGGATGAAAATCAGAAACTGCATTCACCAGGTATTGAACACACGCCAGGCAGGTTGATAAAGGCGCTTAAAAATAATTTCACAAATTGCACTCCAGCATGGAATCGAACAGAGGACCATGGAGTTACAAGCGCTCTCAAGATTAAATTCACAAAACCACACCAGTATGGAATCGAACAGAGGACTATGTGGTTACAAGCGCTCTCAAAAGAAAATCAAAAACACACGCGCGCTAGGATCGAACGCAGGTTCTCATGGTTGAAGGCGCTATGGCCAAAACGCAGTCGTTTGAGCTTGAAACCCTAGGTCATTTGCAAGCGGTGGCGGACGGTGGTTTCCACCGTCTTCTCCGGCCAGCCAGGCGGAGCGCCACCGTCAATTTTTGCAGAATTCAATGAAATATACATGGCTGGAATCGTCTTTCCACGAGGATCACAGATATCCTATTATCTAAGCATATCAGAATGTTCAACATCACAAGATCTACAAGATTATGTACATGAAATATCAAATGGTGAGGACGAAAATTTCACCTACTTGGAATGACAGTGCTTCAAATCGTGTCTTTCAAGCTTCCAAATGATCCAAATCAGCTTCAATAACCTTGCCTTGAAGCCTTGAATGAGAAGCAACACTTGAATCCTCCTAGATCTTGCTCAATTTGAAGTTTCCATTGACTTGTTCATGCATCCAATCTCCTTGAAAACCAGCTCAAATGCCACGAATTATGGATGATTCCTGCTCAAAATTCCATGAGGATGAAGGATCTATGAAGAAATCTCGTGGTTGTGTGAAGAAAATTTGAAATCCAAGGAGAGAGAGTTTTGGAGGGAAAGATGAATTCTAGATCTAGAATTGTGATTATGAGCAAATTCTGTTATGATTATCTATTTATACCATGTACTAATCACTTTGCTAATCCCACTTAAGCTTGGTTAATTGAAAATTAAGGAGATAAGAGGTGTTTTGCAAAAAATGAATAATGCTCCATTATGCCCATGCAACACGTGAGTTTTCTCATGCAAAAGCTTGGATTCACTTAAAACCAACCAATAAACATAGTGCAAGTGGTATTTTGATTGTATGATTATCCAATTTTGAATTATCACTTTTCCCTCCAAAATGTACATGAATGAACACATGATCATATGAACTTTTTTCATGCAATGCAATGGTTGATTTATAAAGTATTGGTCGTGACAAACATTTTTCAAAAAGAGTGGACCAATTTGGAGTTTTGAATCAAAAGTTATGCCATGTTGAAGTTCCATGTACACTTTGCAATCATTTGGCCATAACTTCTTAACCATTCATCATATGATCATGAAATAGGACTTTTTGAAAAGAGGAGAGAAAGATATTCAACTTTCATGTTCACCAAAAATCCATTTGAAGCTTCTTTGATGTTGCAAAGTCAAGTTGAATGTGAACCAAAAACTTGCCATTTTTGGAAACTTTCAATTACAGGTCACTTTCCATTTTTGGAAACTTTTGTCCTGACTTCAAAACCTTCAAGATAAATGTTTGAAATGACAAATGAACCTCTTTTGAACATGATTGAGATGTTGAAACTCATTTCCCCACCTCATAGCCCTCAGTTGACTTTACAGTTGACTTTCTGGTTCACAGATGACCTAGAAATGCTCTGATCAACTTGAGCCTCTACCACTTGAGGAAATGGCTCAGAAATGAAACCCTAGCCCATGTAAGCTCCTTATGATACTCATATGCTCCTCAAACCAAGAAATAGCCTTATCTCTTTGAGAAAACCCTGATTGGAAGAATGCATTGATTAGGGGTGACTAGAGGTCAAAATCCTAATCCCAAGGAAATTTGAGAAAGCACAATGAAACCCTGGATGATGGTGACATATCCTTGAAACCAAGATAATACTCAACCTCCTTGAAGAACCAAGAAAACCCTGACTGAAGCACAAACCCTCAGATGGTTGATCCTCAGTTCAAGAAACCCTCAAGCTTCAATCATGTAACTTCTCCATCTTCTGAAAAGACTTTGGAGGATGATCCTCTTATTTTCAGATGATATGCAATATGCAATGCCTAATGTCCTAAAATGAAATGCAATATGCTAAATTAGTCCCAAGAGGAGGGCAAATTTTAAGATGGCACCAGAAGACATGGAGAAGACAACATTCATAACCCCATGGGGCACCTTCTGCTACAAGGTGATGCCGTTTGGTCTGAAAAATGCCGGAGCAACATATCAACGAGCGATGGTGACTCTTTTCCATGATATGATTCATCATGAAATCGAGGTTTATGTTGATGATATGATTGCCAAATCTCAGACGGAAGAAGAACATTTGGTGAATCTGCAGAAATTGTTTGAGCGTTTGAGAAAATTCAAGCTGAGGCTTAATTCGAACAAGTGTACTTTTGGGGTGAGATCTGGGAAACTGCTGGGTTTTATTGTTAGCGAAAAAGGGATTGAGGTGGATCTGGCCAAAGTGAAAGAGATACAGGAAATGCCTGAGCCAAGAACAGAGAAACAAGTCCGTGGTTTCTTAGAGAGGTTGAACTACATTGCAAGGTTCATCTCTCACCTAACAGCCACGTGTGAGCCAATATTCAAGTTGTTGAGGAAAGATCAGGCTATCAGGTGGAATGAAGATTGTCAAAAGGCTTTTGAGAAAATAAAAGAGTATTTGCATAATCCTCCTATCCTTATGCCTCCGGTCCCAGGGAGACCGCTGATTATGTATTTGACAGTACTAGACAATTCCATGGGTTGTGTTCTCGGTCAACACGACGAGACAGGTAGGAAAGAGCATGCCATCTACTACCTGAGTAAGAAATTCACAGATTACGAGTCGAGATACTCGATGCTTGAAAAGACATGTTGTGCACTTGCATGGGTTGCTAAGCGTTTGAGACAATACATGCTGACTCACACAACCTTACTGATCTCCAAGATGGATCAAGTCAAGTATATATTTGAGAAGCTAGCTCTCACCAGAAGGGTTGCTCGTTGGCAAATGGTACTGACAGAGTACGACATCCAGTATACATCCCAGAAAGCCATCAAGGGGAGTATTCTGTCAGACTATCTTGCTCAACAGCCGGTTGAAGATTATGAGCCGATGAAGTTTGATTTTCCAGATGAAGACATCATGTTCCTCAAGATGAAAGACTGCGAAGAGCTAGTTGTTGAGGAGGGACCTGATCCAGACGAAAAATGGACTTTGTTGTTTGATGGGGCTGTCAATGCCAGATGAAGTGGAATTGGCGCTGTCATTACTACTCCGAAAGGTGCCCACATGCCTTTCACCGCTCGTCTGACTTTTGAGTGCACAAATAATGAAGTTGAGTATGAAGCATGTATCTTGGGTATTGAGCAAGCCATTGATTTGAGAATCAAGACTCTGGACATCTTCGGAGATTCAGCTCTAGTGATCAATCAAGTGAATGGTGATTGGAATACTCTCCAGCCCAATCTGATCCCTTACAGAGATTACACGAAAAGACTATTGACTTTCTTCACAATAGTAAAGTTGTATCACATACCTCGTGATGAGAACCAGATGGCAGATGCTCTTGCCACTCTATCCTCCATGATCAACATGATTCGGTGGAACCACGCTCCCAGGATCGATGTGATGCGCCTCGACAGGGCCGCGTATGTGTTTGCTGCCGAACTGGTAGTTGACGACAAGCCCTGGTACCACGACATCAAGTGCTTTCTGAAGAATCAAGAGTACCCTGCAGGGGCATCCAACAATGATAGAAAGACTTTGAGAAGATTGGCAGGCAGTTTCTTCTTGAACAAAGATGATGTGTTGTATAAGAGGAACTTCGACATGGTTTTGCTCAGATGCGTGGATAGACACGAAGCAGACATGTTAATGCAGGAAGTTCATGAAGGCTCCTTCGGTACTCATGCCGGCGGACATGCAATGGCTAAGAAATTGTTGAGAGCAAGTTATTACTGGATGACCATGGAATCTGATTGTTTCAAATATGCTCGGAAGTGTCATAAATGCCAGATTTATATTGATAAGGTACATGTGCCGCCAAATCCTTTGAATGTGATGTCTTCGCCGTGGCCTTTTGCTATGTGAGGCATTGATATGATTGGAAAGATCGAGCCGACTGCCTCCAATGGGCATCACTTCATCCTTGTTGCCATCGACTATTTCACCAAGTGGGTTGAAGCAACATCGTTCGTGAATGTCACCAGACATGTGGTTGCCCGATTCATTAAGAAAGAAATCATTTGTCGTTATGGGATTCCCGAAAGAATCATTACTGATGATGGTTCTAATCTCAACAATAAAATGATGAAGGAGTTGTGCCAGAACTTCAACATTCAGCATCACAATTCTTCCCCTTACCGCCCTAAGATGAACGGTGTTGTTGAGGCGGTAAATAAGAACATAAAGAAGATTGTGAAGAAGATGGTCGTTACGTATAGAGATTGGCATGAGATGCTACCCTTCGCCTTGCATGGGTACCGTACTTCAGTACGTACATCGACTGGGGCAACCCCTTACTCCCTTGTGTATGGTATGGAAGCAGTCCTACCTGTTGAAGTGGAGATTCCTTCTCTAAGAGTCCTGTTGGATGTCAAGTTAGACGAAGCTGAATGGATTCAGACAAGGTTCAATGAGTTGAGTCTTATCGAAGAGAAGCGAATGGCAGCCATTTGTCATGGGAAGTTGTATCAGAGTCGGATGAAGAGAGCCTTTGATCAGAAAGTGCGTCCTCGATGCTTCCAGGTCGGAGATTTGGTGTTGAAAAGGATCCTTCCTCCTCAGACAGATCACAGGGGCAAGTGGACTCTTAACTATGATGGACCGTATATTGTCACCAAGGTTTTTGATGGTGGGGCCTTAATGCTTGCAACTATGGATGGTGAAAACTTCACTTCCCCTGTGAACTCATACGCAGTTAAAAAATACTTTGCATAAAATAGACCCGCTGGACAGTAAAAAGAATAGTCCGTGCAAAAATGGGCATCCCGACGAACCAAGAAAATGAAAAGGTTCGAGCAAAAATTAGGGATTAAAAATGAAAAGATCGTACACCCGGTAAGTTGAAAACCTGAAAAGGCAACTTAGGCAAAAATGGGTATCCCGGTGGATTGAAAACCCGAAAAGGGAGATCCAGGCAAAAGTTAGGGATTAAACGAATGACTACATTCAGAGTAGTTCTGAATCTCATCTCGTGTCAATGACTGGAAACTTTTGAAGGATAGGAAACAGTCCAATCACTCTTTTCAGAAAGCTGATCATCTGGAGGATCTTGAAGACGAGCAAGTCATAGCAGAATTGGAACCCAATAGAAATCCATTTCACATTGCCATTAGATTAACTTCTGTTTTTATCTTTTGTGCGATTACCTCTTTCCAGGGATTGCTTCCTGATGTAAATGCCTATTCAGAGGCCATTCAATCAATAAAATCATGTTATTCAGTATATCTCTGTTTTCATTTTCATTTTACTGTTTTGTTTGCAAAAATGACGTCCGAATTTTTGATAAACATTGCATCATGAAACATAAGAGCTTTACAGGTACATGCTTAATAAACATATAAAATTGCTGTAAATGTTAAGTGCTCTAGATCGTCTATTCAGAACAGGTACCCTCAGGGCATTTCCTTAAGGTTCCCAGCCGATGATCGCGAATGTTTTCCCCCAACAATCGAAGTTGGTATCTTATCCCTGCAGAGCTGATCAAAGCATTGGATTCTTTGATCCCCAACAGGCTCTCACTACTGTACCTCCCCCAAGTGGTTGTTCCAGAATATACACTCCCCAATAAAGTTGACAGTGCCAGACTATATATCCCCGACGGAGTTGATAGTGCCAGACTGTATCTTCCCAGCAGAAGCGGCTGCTCCTCAGAGTTCGATGCCATATCGATAATCCCAATGCCAGATCCATGGTACCGTATCGATGTTGGCTTCCCCTACTGAGTCGTCTCTCTCGCAGATTATGGTTGCCATAACCACTATCGCTTTCCCCAACAATAAGTTTTCAGTGCCGTTCTCTCCCCATTCAGAGTCTCGGTATTTCGTCATTGCTAGAACACCGTGTGGCGGGTCATTTCCCCACAGAGTTCTTTGCGCTGTGCATCTCCAACAGCCTTGCCAGGGTCCAGAAGATGGTGATCATTTCCCCAGCAGATTCCCTTGCCTCGGCTTGGCATTCTACCCAGCATTTCGCATCCCTGCATGTAGAATCATATTGCATTGCATCCTCCCAAATCGCGTAGCATTTCCATTTTCATGGAGCATTACGCCATTGAAAAATTCAAACATACGCATGTAAAGCATAAAACATTCTCGGTATCCCAAGTGATAAGCCAGAAGTTGTTTCTAGTACTCTGACTGAAGATTGTTCATGACTTACCTTTATTATCCCCAGCAAATGTCATTGGCCCATGCGCCGCCTCTATTATCTTTCCCTATTTCAACCGATGCTGACAGGCATGAAGTTTCCGGTATTCAGACCGAAGTGGCGTTCAGGCCAGTTTTCCGATGTTCAGATCGAAGAAGTTTTCGACGTTCAGGTCGATGCAACTTGTGGCATTCAGGCCAGTTTCCGGTATTCAGACTGAAGTGACATTCAGGCCAGTTTCCGATATTCAGATCGAAGTGGCATTCATGTCAGTTTTCCGATGTTCAGATCGAAGAAGTTTCCAACGTTTAGGTCGATGCAACTTGTGGCATTCAGGCTAATTTTCCGATATTCAGATCGAAATGGCATTCAGGCCAATTTTCCGATATTCAGATCGAAGTGGCATTCAGGCCAGTTTTCCGATGTTCAGATCGAAGTGGCATTCAAGCCAGTTTTCCGATGTTCAGATTGAAGAAGTTTCTGACGTTCAGGTCGATGCAACTTGTGTCATTCAAGCCAATTTTCCGATATTCAGATCGAAGTGGCAATCATGCCAATTTTCTGATATTCAGATCGAAGTGGCATTCATGCCAGTTTTTCGATGTTTAGATCGAAGAAGTTTCCGACATTCAGGTCGACGCAACTTGTGGCATTCAGGCCAACCTCTCGGTGTTCATACCGATATTAATAATCTCATATCTTCCGATGTTCAGATCGAAGTCATTTCCAGTATTCAGACTGATGAGCGACATTCAGGCCATGGTTATTTCTGTGTTACCATTTATTTTGGGTATCCAGGTTAACATTCTTTTTCGGTATTCAGACTGACTCTCACCGTACCAGACAGATTCTTCTTTCAAGACCACCTCTTTACCGATTCTGACAGGCATTGTTACTTCAGTTCACTTCAGTGCAAATTTTCGGGATTTTATTGTATTCAACCCCTTGATACCTCGAAAGTGCGAAAGCCGCTGCTATCTTCTTTTCGGGTCTCCAGTTGATTGAATAGGGGCAGCTGTAATACCTCAAAATTTGCCCCCCTCATTCATGCATTCATTTTTAGGTCATTTAACATTTCATATTGCATTTCATCATGTCAATCGGAATTAGATCCAAGAAGCTTGAATATCATCCAAGACACTTTGTGGGTCTTATTTGGGTGATCAGTCAACGTAAGGGAATGGCTTGAGATACTTCAAGCATGTTCAAATGGGGTCTATTCATCAGTCAAAATGTTAATTTTGAAGGAGCAAAAGTTTGTTCATGAGCTGTCATGCTCGCTAGGCGAGCAGAATGGATCGCCTAGCGAGTCCCAAGAAAATCCACCAGAATCACCTACGCTCAGAGGAATTTCTTGAACTGTCATGCTCGCTAGGCGAAGCCCACGCGTTTCAAAAAAAAAAACGAAAAAAAAAACGAAAAAAAAATGAATAAATAAATAAGTAAAATATAACAGAAAAATCTTGGACTTGGACCTCTCTCTTTTGAGCCCACAAAGTCACAAAAATCAGGTTATAAATTCTAGACTTCCATCTCCCAAAAAACCCTGGGGAAAAAGATAGTGAGAGAAGAGCTAACAGAGTTCAGAGCAACCTCCAGAGACTGAAGGGAACTCATCTGCAAAGAACCAATTCCCTCTCATATAAACCCTCAGATTGCTTTGCAAACCTAACCGGGCAATTCAATTTCATTCGATCTCTCCAATCAGGTTTGCCCTATTTCCACTACTTTATACTTTCAACCTTTGAATTTTGACACCCTTTTGATGCATGTGTTTGACAAGAGGTTTAGGCCTCCTACCCTTGGTTGCTTTTTGTGAACTTTAATGGCATGATTCATGTGACTCTATTATTTGGGGCAACTCTTGATTGCACCCCATCTTGTCACTCTAACCTGTTTGTTGAGTTTTTTGTGAGGGCTCACATGACCCCTGAAAGGATAGCTTGCTTGGCATTCCACTTTATTTGTGGGATACCATTTGGAGATTTATTCTGATTACCTGTATTAACTTGCTTTCTTTGATGGTGCCAACTCGAGAGATCTCTAGGTTTCTTATTTCTTTAGCTGTTATTACTTCGGATCTTTATCCGTGTGGTAGATCTCTTGATCCTTTATCTTTCCCGCATTTTACCGCTTTCTTAGCTGGAAGACCTCAATAGGAGGCAATATTTTCTTTTGTTTGTTTACTTTTGTGCCCAAAGACCTCCAAGAAGAGGCATCAGTGCTAAAGACCTCCCTGAAGAGGCAATTGACGGATAAAAGGGATTAGTAATCAATCCCCCGTTATTCAGTGTGTCGTTCTTTAAGCTCGCACCACGTGTCGATGCTTCAGAACAAAAGCCCAAGATCTTTTGTCCGGTCAGTCAGTGGAGAGGCTTCCACCTTTCTGAATCCCCACTCTTTGTCATGAGCTCACCCTGGTCAGGGTTAAGAGCTATGAGGTCTTATCCTCATTACCCTTTTGATCTGCTCACCCTGACGTTCAATGTCAGTGGTTAAGAGCCCATTTGATTACCTATTCCATGGCTTGTTTGTCGAGGTTGATATGACCCCTCTTGACTAAAGCCCTACCCATGTATGTTTGAGCCCCCTCGTTGGTGCGTTTACTTTATGCATATTTGTTTTGTATGGTGTGATCGTCTCCCCATAGGATTGCTAGGCTTCGTATAGTCTCCCGTTTGCATGTCAATTAAGGTAGCATTGTTCCTTCGTCTAGGACTTCCTTTTTTGCATGAGCATTTCTAAAACATAAACAAACTCATTGATTTTTCTTCTCCTAAGAACACGTTAACTCCTTCTACTACAGGCGAGTAAGTCTCTAAAGGTCCAGCATCCGGTAGATTGCATAGTAACGTCGTTCACCTAAAAAACACAACCCTTAACCCGTAGGTAGCCGAACTACGGCTTGCTCTGATTCTCATCCGGTAGATTGCATAGTAACGTCGTTCACCTAAAAAACACAACCCTTAACCCGTAGGGGTGCTAATACCTTCCCTTTGCATAATCGGCTCCCGAACCCGAGATTTGGTTGCGAGACCTTGTCTTTTCCTTTCCTTTTTCCAGGTTTACTTCGAGCGTTTTCTTTCCCTCCTTTGAGATAAATAACGCACGGCGGCGACTCTTCTGTCATTTCTTTCTCGCCGGTTGTTTTTTCGCATCTCCTTTTTTCAGGTTGCGACACTTATGCATTCCAAAATTGAAAGCATAGGCAATGTAAACAAACAAAGTTGTGGTACCGAGTATCTTACACCAAAATAGTTCAAATATTAGACATAATTAAAACATAATGAAACCAAATATGCAATTAGCAACCTATAACAAGAATAATACAAACAAACAGAAAAAGACTAAGGTTGGTTCATGTTATTGTTGGTGTTGTTATAGTTGTTGCCTTAGTAAGGAAATTGTTGTTGAATGGGCGTAAATATAGGAACGGGAGAAGCCGGGTTATGGATCATATGGAGGGATATTGAGATGCGAGTAGAGATAAGAGAAGTGTTGATTCATGTCGGTTTGAAGAAGGTTTATGCGGTTGGTGGTGGCTTCATGATTTAGCGCAATTTGATTATTTGCCGAAATCCATTGATCATTGATGGATGTGTTAAGGTTGGCAAATTGATATGTCACGAAGTTAAAGAGGTCTTGATTACTTAAACCACTTGGAGGAGGTACATCTTCACCACCATTTCCTTCTTGAGGAATCTCTTCATTTTCTTCATTATTGCCACCAATAAACATAACCGACTTAGTTTCCGGATTATACCGATAGCCCATCCGCTTGTCCACATTCTTGATAGAGATTTTGTGACTTCTTGTATCCATAAGACAATATTCAACATCACTAAAATCAACATTAAAATACTCCATAATACGAGTGATGAACCAAGCATAAGGAAGAGACTTAAACTTGTTGGTGTGAGTCATCAAATGGTGAAGAATGAGACGTGACCAATTAAGCAAAATTTCATTCTTAATAGCATACAATGCTTGCATCTCCATATCGGTAACAATACAATGATTTGAATTTCTAGGAAATTTAACATAAGCCAAGAAATAATGAAGCAACCTATCATTGATGAAAAAATTTCCAGCACTCCAAAAATCTTTTGGTGGTTCTTCCCCACCATGAGATTCAACCCTTTTTACATGATATTCGCCTTCCGATATCCTACTTGAGCCAAAATAAAAGTCTCTTTTATTAGAATCATTCCATACTTCATCCTCCGTATCATATAACATGTGACCACCCGAGGGAATGTCCAAAATTTGACAAAGTCTCTTAGGGGTCAAGGTAATCTTTTTCCCTCTAACATGTGAAACAAATTTTCCATTCTTAATGCACATGTTACAATAAAACATTATCACTAAATATGGATAATAGGGTCCAGAAGAAGTTATGAGAGCCCCTAAACCTAGAGAGATTAATTTATCTTGAAAATTAAAGCATTCTTCAGGAAAGGAAGAGAGATCACTGAATTTTGGAGTTTGAACAATCTTCTTTTGATAAAACTTTTGATATCTCTCCAAATCTTCCGGGGTGTGATCTTTGAAGAAATGTTGAACATCCATGGATGATGACGAAGCTTTTTCTTTCCCTTTTCCAACAGTTCCAGCTTTTCTCTTAAGTTTTGATGCCATGAGTAAAGGTTAGGAGATGATGGAGATAAGCTTTAATGAAGGTTTTGGGTGATTTGGAGAAAATGAACTTTTTGAGGTGAGACACCAAGTGGGCAGATTCTGGCTGCTAGGTTAAAGTGAGGTTTTGTGAGAAAAAATTCTTTTAAATGGGAGAGAGAAGGGATGTGATTGGACCAACCAAAGTAAAAGAAAAGAAAAATATCTCAACACGCAGAGGTAAATCGATTTACCCCATAGGTAAATCGATTACCATATGGCCAAAAAACACAAAAAGTGAAAAGTTTCAGGGGTAAATCGATTTACATCATGGGTAAATCGATTTACCTAGTTCAAAATATGCCAAACACGAAAAAAAAAAACAATGCTACTGTTTTATGGGTAAATCGATTTACTCAGTGCCAAATATGCCAAATACAAAAACCCGTGCTACTGTTTTATGTGTAAATCGATTTACATCATGAGTAAATCGATTTACTCAGTGAAAAAAGCTAAAAAACGCATATTTTTATCAAAAGTAAATAGATGAGTTGGAAACGTATGTGCACCTTTGATTATTGATGTGTTTTTGACAAATTATATGTCACACTCATCTAGAATCCCAAGTTCCCTTCGAATTTTGTAAAATGGTTCTCGCGCCAAAGGTTTTGTGAAGATGTCGGCAAGTTGATTATGAGTCTCCATAAATGTGACTTCGACATCTCCTTGAAGCACGTGGTCACGAAGAAAGTGATGTCGAATGTCAATATGTTTGGTTCTTGAGTGCATGACCGGATTCTTTGTAATGTTTATTGCACTTGTGTTGTCACAACGAAGAGGAATACATCCAAGATCAAGTCCGTAGTCACGAAGTTGTTGCTTAAGCCAAAGTATTTGAGCGCAACAGCTACCTGCGACTATGTATTCTGCTTCGGCAGTGCTTAGAGCAACACATGCTTGTTTCTTGCAAGCCCATGAAACTAATGCATTTCCAAGGATGTGACATGTACCACTAGTACTTTTTCGATCAGTTTTACATTCTGCATAGTTAGCGTCAAAAGAACCAACTAAATTGAAAATACTACCTTTAGGATACCATAGGCCGACATTTGTTGTTCCCTTGAGATATTTCATGATTCTCTTAACAGCGGTGAGATGTGACTCCTTTGGATTTGCTTGAAAACGAGCACAAAGACACACACTGAACATAATATTAGGACGACTTGTCGTTAAATAAAGTAAGGAACCAATCATACCTCGATACTTTGTTATATCAATCGAAACACCTGATTCATCTTGATCAACATAAGTTCGGATCCCACCGGAGTAGACATTGCCTTGCAACTATCCATGTCGAATCTTCTTAACAACTCTTTGCGGTACTTTGATTGATTGATGAAGATGCCATCCTTCAGTTGCTTAATTTGAAGTCCATGAAAATAACTCATTTTACCCATCATGGACATCTCGAATTCTCCTTGCATCATTGATGAAAATTCTTCACGCATGTATTTGTTTGTTGAGCCGAATATGATGTCGTCAACGTAGACTTGAACCAATAAGGTGTTGCCTTTAATCTTCTTGATAAATAAAGTTTTGTCTATTTTACCTTTTTCAAATCCATTTTCACAAAGAAAGTTGCTGAGATGATCATACCATGCTCTAGGTGCTTGCTTTAGGCCATGAAGAGCTTTCCTCCATTTGAAAACATATGAAGGATTTTTGAAGTCTTCAAAGCCCGAAGGTTGTTTGACATAGACTTCTTCATTGATGTAGCCATTCAAGAATGCGCTTTTGACATCCATTTGAAATAATTGAAAGCTTAATGAACAAGCATAAGCAAGTAATAAACAGATAGCTTCTAACCTTGCGACTGGAGCGAATGTTTCTTCAAAATCAATTCCTTCCTCTTGATTGTATCCTTGGGCGACCAATCTTGCTTTGTTTTGAACAATTATACCATTCTCATCAAGCTTGTTCTTAAACATCCATCTGGTACCTATGATGTGTTTATCACTTAGCCTAGGGACAAGCTCTCAAACTTGATTCCTTTCGAATTGGTTTAACTCTTTTTGTATAGCAATTATCCATTGGTCTCACTTAAGGCTTCATCAACCTTGGAGGGTTAAATTTATGAAATGAAAGCCATATTTAAGCATTCATCCTTGAGATTCAATCTTGTAGCAACACCTTGACTAATGTCACTAATTACTTTTTCAATAGGATGATCTTTATGAGTCCTTCATTCCTTAGGTAGATCATTTTCATTTGACTCTTGTTGAATCGCTTCTTCTTGATTCTTGTTTGAAGTATCTTCTTTAGGAATTTCTATAAAATCATCATCATCATCATCACAAACAACAATTTCCTCTTTTGAGGGGTTAGATTCGTCAAACTTAACATGCATGGATTCTTCTATATTTAAAATTCTTTTATTATAAATTCTATATTCTTTAGTTGTAAGAGAATAACCAAGAAAAATACGTTCATCCGATATTTCGTCGAACTTACAAAGGTTGTCTTTGTCATTGTTAAGGACAAAGCACTTGCATCCAAAGATATGAAAGAAAGCAATGTTGGGTTTCCTTCCTTTGAAGAGTTCATATGGAGTCTTCTTTAGGATAGGTATTACGTTAACTCTATTACTTATAAAACATGCCGTGCTAACTGCATCCGCCCAAAAATACTTAGGAAGATTTGAGTTGCTAAGCATTGTTCTTGCAAGTTCCACCAATGACCTATTCTTTCTTTCAACTACTCCATTTTGTTGAGGAGTCCTTGGAGCCGAGAAGTTGTGAAATATACCTTGATCTTCATAAAAGTCTTCAAAAGAAGTATTCTGGAATTCTCCACCATGATCGTTTCTTATGGAGGCAATTGTTAATGATTTCTCATTTTGAATTTGCTTTGCATACTTCTTGAACGCTTTGAATACATCACTGTTCTGCATTAAAAATAATGTCCAAGTATGTCTAGAATAATAATCAACAATAACTAAAGCATATAAGTTACCTCCGAAGCTTCTTGTTCTTGATGGACCAAATAAGTCCATATGTAACAATTGTAGTGGCCTAGAAGTGGACACCATATTCTTGGATGTGAAAGTTGATTTGGTTTGCTTCACCTTTTGACAAGCATCGCAAAGTCTATTTTTGATGAATTTTATCTTTGGCAATCCAATGACAAGGTCATGTTTTACTAACTTATTAAAGTGCTCCATGTGAATGTGAGCAAATCTCTTATGCCATAACCATGAGTCATTGTTATTGTCCACAAGACACTTAACCTTCAAAGAAACATCATCAAGGGAAATCATGAAAATATTATTAATTCGCTTACCTATAAGCATTACCTCTTGTGTGACTTTGTCTTCAATTAAACATTCATCTTTTGTGAACCTTATTTTGAATCCTTTGTCACAAAGTTGGCTTATGCTTAAGAGGTTGTGCTTTAGTCCTTCGACATATAGCACATCTTCGATGGATATGAAATTTGGTGCACCTATTTTGCCTATGCCAAGAATTCTTCCTTTGTTGTCATCTCCATAAGTAACATAACCCTTGGCCTTAAGCATTAGATATGAAAATTTGTGCACTTCACCAGTCATATGCTTGGAGCACCCACTATCCAAATACCAAAGATTTGATGTGGCCTTCAAGCATACCTACAAAAAAAAATTAAGTTTTGTTAGGTACCCAAATTGCTTTGGGTCCTTCATAATTAGTACCTTTCTCAACCCATACATAGTGCCCCTTTGCTACACTAAAGTTTCTAACATAGCAAGCATTAGGTGTATGGCCAATAATACCACAATAAAAACAAGTTGGTTCAAAATTGTTTTTATATCTAGGAACATAAGACTTTTTCTTTGTAAACCTTTTCTTTTTAGGACGTTGATGCACAACTTTTGGTGTGTTGACTCTTTCTTTTGGAGATTGATCCTTAGGCCTAACAAAGATAGTTTTATTTGAACTTGGTTTAGAAAATTTGGAGTAACCAAGTCCACTTTTGTCATTTGAGTATCTTTGTTGGCTAAGAAATCCTTCCAAACTAATTTGTCCTTTTTCATACCTTTCAAGGACTCTTTTAAGTTGGACAACTTGGAAAGAGAGAGACTCACACTTTGGACATGCAAAATTCTTCTTTTCACTAATCATCTTTTGTTTTTCATTTTCAAAATCTTTTTCAAAAATTTCAATCTTTTCTTCCAAGGAAGAGATTTGTTTCTTTTGAGATGATATAATTTTATAAAGAATTTTGCATTCATTTAACAATTCATTAATTGCACCTTGTGCATCATCATCAAAAAGAGAAAAATCATTACTAACCTCTTCTTCATCATCGGAATGATGAGAAGCCATTAGCGCCGAGTTTGCACATTCCTTGCTATCTGATCCAGATGAAGAACTAATTTCATTGTCCTCCCATGCAACATATGCCTTTTTGTTCTTGAAATCCTTCTTGATATTGAATCCACCTTTTTTTGAAAGTTTAGGACATTCTGGCTTTATGTGGCCTTGTTTTCCACATTCTTAGCATGTTATATCTTGCATAGATGTGGTGGTCTCCTTTTTCCTGAAATGTCTATTCTTTTTAGCGTTAAAGGATTTATCATTTTTGTTAAAGAACCTACCAATCCTTTTAACAAGGAGCATGAAATTCTCATCTTCCACCAATGCGTCATCATCTTTATCTTCTTTTGAGTCTACCTTCAAGGCAATTCCTTTAGATTTCTTTTCTTGACTTTCATGTTTCTCAAGCCTACCAAGTTCTAACTCATGTTCTTGAAGTTTTCCAAAGAGTGATGCGGACGTCATTGTTGAAAGACTTTTATTTTCTGAGATAGCCGTCACCTTTGGTTGCCATTCTCGAGTCAATGATCTTAGTACTTTAAGATTGAGATCGTCATTTGTAAATGTTTTTCCGAGAGCGATTAAGTGGTTAGTCAAGTGAACAAATCTCTTTTGTAGCGCCACGATGGATTCTCCGGGCAGCATTATAAACATCTCATATTCTTGACTTAATGTATTCAACCTTGATCTCTTTACTTCGGCGGTGCCTTCATGTGTCTCTACTAAGGTATCCCATATTTGTTTCGCCGATTTGCATTGAGATATGCGGAAGAACTCGTCCATGCTTAAAGCACTTTGAAGAATGTTTATTTATTTCTTTTCATTTAAGATTTTTTTCTTATCATCTTCATCATACGAACTCTTTATATTTGGAATACCAATGCCATTGACCATACTCATAGGATTATGCGGACCATCTTCAACGGCTTCCCATATGCCTTCTTCTTGGGCTTCTAAATGTGCCTTCATGCGGATCTTCCAAAAATCAAAATATTCTCCAGAGAAAAGTGGTGGTTTATTACTACTTCCACCGTCTTTGAAAACCGGATTCGTGCTTGCGGAAGCCATGCGGATCTTTTAGGAACAGGTTACCTATAACCTGCTCTGATGCCAATTGTTAGTTGAGTAGCACCTAAGAGGGGGGTGAATTAGGATCTTTGAACTCTTTTTCCGGTTTATGAAAAACTTTGTTCTTTCTTTTCTGGTTATGTTAAGCGATGGGCGGTAAAGTGCGGAAAGATAAAGAACACGAAGAAATATCCTGGTTCCCCTCACAGATCGAGAGTACTCCAGTCCCCTTTCAACATGAAAGAGATTTCACTATCTGTTATGACTTGTACACGACAGACACAATCACCAAGAACAACCTCTTGTGACTCACCAAGTTGATATGAGAACAATCCTCTCAAACTCAACTCTCTTGCTTCCAACAATCCTGAACAGCAAGGTGTTTACAAAACACACAATCTTATTTTTTAACAACTCTAAAAATAAGATATGGATTACAACAATGGATTGAATGTAAAGTTTGTAGTATAATGATCACTCAAAGTGATATATCAATTTGCTTGATCCTCTCTTCCAATGAAAATAGTTCACAACACAAAGATATTAGATTACTCAAGAATTTTCTGCCTTGAATGATATGAAAATATGCAGAAAAATCTTGAATGAAGATTTAAAACAATAAGTGTGAATTCTGAAAATTCTAAGAGATTGATTGGAAGAGGTGAAATTTGAATTTGAAAGATCATGTATTTATATGCACATAACACCTCAAATGAAACATGGTAATGTTCTGAAAGAATCATGAACAATTGTCAAAGATGAAATGAAAAGATTCCATGAAATAGTGCATGAAGAGGTGTATGAACAACCACTGATTTTTCAGAAACGCACAGTGGTAAATCGATTTACATAATGGGTAAATCGATTTACATAATGGGTAAATCGATTACCCTGTTGCAACGTTTAAAAATTTTCAAAATCTTTCAGTGGTAAATCGATTTCCCTAAGAGGTAAATCGATTTACCTAGTTAAAAAACTTAAAATTTCACTTCTGGAAAAGTAATGCTCCAGTGGTAAATCGATTTCCCTAAGTGGTAAATCGATTTACCTAAGTGAAAAAATTAATTCTTTGCATTTAAAAAATATGAAGGCTCTAGTGGTAAATAGATTTCTCTTATAGGTAAATCGATTTACCCAGTTTGAAAATGAAAAATATGATTCTAAGATATTTTCCATGCACTATAAAAAGTTATGCAATAGCCATATGAATACTTGAGCATCTAAGACTTTAGTGAATGTAAGTATTCTCATTATACCTTCTTGAAGTGAAAAGCTTAACTTCTTGAATCAAGATGCTTTATCATTGAATAAAATCTTTGCCTTCTTGTTGCTTGGAGTTTTGTCTTCATCAAAAATATTCATCATAGAGAGGCTTGACTTCACATTTGGTATCATAGCAGTATTATAGGTATCCAATGGCAATTGGGTAAAAGACTATTGGGAATATAAGATATCAACACACTCAATGATTGGGAAGATTCTTTCTAGGTTTATATACGACAATGTGGTTGACATTCTCGTAATAGTTAGTAAGCTCAATTGGAGAATGACATTACCCTTGCACAATAAATAAAACTCAAAAGCAATATGAGAAGAGCTATACTTCCTAAATGAAAATACAATGAAAAATTTAATCTCATAGAGTTCTACTTTGGTGACCTTGTAATTCGATGAACTAACTTAGGGGGAAAGAATGTTGAGGAGGTAAAGTTGACATGAAACTAAGAAGTCACATACCAGGTACGAACCAACATTGGTAAATGAGCATATGTAATAGAGGCCCTCCATGGGGAACTCATCCTAAGGACATGGAGTTTGACCAACTTGGAACATTATTACAACTAAGTCCCATTAGTCTTTTTATTGTAACTTTGTGTAAACCTTTACAATATATAATTTTTCATAACAAGTTTTAGTAAACGATATTTTCGCTACAACTCTTGCTTGTTTATTATGTGAATTACATTACAAAGCTTACACCTTTCGCGATGACATTAAATCTCGGACACGTATGAACTATTGCATCAAGAGGAAAATCCAACGACCCCTTAAATCTCATATGTTAAGGTGGTGCACACGTTAGAACACCAAACCTCGAACATGAAGGTGATGCACAAATAAATACATCATAAACCTAAAGCACTTAGGTGGTTTATTTGGCTAACCCTCACCTTCATATGGTATCTATCTTCTCTAAAGAAAAGGTGGTGATTCCCTCATTAACATTAACTTTGAACCATGTTTTCACTTATGGGAATGGACGAGGAACTAGCCCTTGGTTAGGAGCGTTCCTCACGAACATCTAGTAATCAAGCTAATACAATTCCCAAAAGCAGCCACAAAGAGTTAGGACAATAACCCAAAACATGGGTCAGTAATGAGTAATTATATCACACCAACATGCTCAACTTACTAATTTAACATTCTTAACACACTTTGCAGACATCAAGTGATAGGGGTGGCGAAACGGGCCCCGTTCGTTAGGCATGCTTATTTTGCCCATATTTTTTCGTGGGGCAGGCTAAGGTTTTAGATATCCCCCTGATGTGTCTATCATGTCCCTGTATTTTACCGGTGCAAGCATTAGTATAATTTTTTTCATTTTTAGACTTAAAAAGTGCATAATTTGCAAGTCTACCCCTTATTTTTTGTGGGGCCTGCCGAGGTTTTGGACGTGTTTTCTTATGCAAAAAATGGAAAATGTGGGTTAATGGTATAAGATTATTCACAAATTTTGTTAATCATCTACAACAAGTGTGTAGGGGGGAGCTACTCATGATCAAATAAAAAAAAGATGAATAAAACAATAAAATAATTACACATAAAAGGTTGGCGAGAGAAACACCAACTTCATAGTTGAAATGTGTCTTCCTTTTTTTCCTTCAATGATGAACTTCTCTTTACTCTCATATTTTTCTCTTAAAAGTCAGATGTATTGGTTCCACACTTTGCCTTTTTGTAATAGTAGTGCAAGACATTCTATCATGGGAAGTGATTGATGTAAAATTGGCTGAAAACATAATTTTTTATCTTGCATAAATGAATTATGCTCTAGCTAAATGCATTGCTCCCTAACACGGGAAACACATTACACCTTTACTAGAACATGACGCATTCATAGGTTGAGTCTCCTCTACTTCGTTGGGTCTGACTTCATCTTGGACCTTCACATTGTTATGTTTGGTCAGAATATCCATATTTCTCTACGTTTCACCTCCTTAATTTAATTCGACTTGGTCTTGACTCCTTGACTTTTAGTCAAATTTTTACATCATTCAATAAAAATGCAAATTAACACAAAATGATAGATAAAAATGGTTGGATATTAAGAAAATGACTTTTAATAAATATTCTTCACTAAACCTATATACGAGCATTATTAGCCTAAAAAGTAATGAAAATATATAATATATTCTATAAAAATGACATCAAATATCCTATATGACAGATGTTGACCAAGTGACTCTGAACACGATAAGGGGGTGAATTGTGATGGTTTAAATTGATGTCGAATTATAAAAACTTTAATTTATAAAAATGTTTAAGTTGATCGAATAGAGATTAAGTAGTGAAATAAGTAAATAGAAGAATATCATAAATATGGAGAGAAGGAAATGAAACAAAAATAAAATAAAGCAATGGGAAATAGAGTGATAAGGTATATAGAACATGCACCCGAGATTTATACATGTTCGGTGTAACCACTTTACCTACTTATGTCCCCAAGAGTTTCCTCTTGAGAACTTCCACTAAAATAATTTTAAGCTTTTTGCAAGATATGTCACTAAACCTTCTTACAACCAAACAAGAGATTTTACGCAGACTAATCTCCAAACCAAACAAGTGTTTTTACCTTGATGAGCTCAAGAACCAAAAAGAGACTTCCATAGGCTAATCTATAGAACAAACAAAATATTTTCACATGCTAATCTCAAGAACCAAACAAATATTTTTATTGGATGACCTCAATAACCAAACAAAGACTTTCACAACTTAATCCCAATAACCAAACAGAACTTTTAACAAGTTAAACTCAAGAACTACATAATAATTATCGCAAAGCTATTAGACAATAGAATACCTTATAGACTAAAATACAATATTAGTCCAACACCAATACATCAAGATTCTCAAAAGTGTTCTTACTCTCTTGACACTAAGGAAACTTGGGTGGAAGAATAGAAAAAGCAAAAGAAGATATAAGAAATCCAGAAAGACATATTTCGAACTCGAATTCTGGTATAAAATGAAATGGGAGAAACCTTATTTATATGGGAACATATTTGAGTTAAAATGTAAATGATACACGAGCATTTTAATGTTCTAATTGATTAACCATATATGATAATTGATTAAACAAGCCAAATATGGAAAGTTTTTTAACTTTGTCATCATTAATCGATTAAACACTTATCTAATTAATTAAAGGCGTTACAAATGAGTCAATCTATTAACCCTAACCTGGTAATCGATTAACTAGTGTAAAAAGACATATAAGTTGATTAAACAAGTTAGTAGTCAATTAAAAGCACATATAAAAATAGTTTCAGGTCTTTTATAAAAGGCTTTGAAAAGACTTTGAGTTTGTGTATAAGATGCCTCATTATCTCTAGAATCAGTCTTATACATTTTACATTAGATCACTCATAACGCGTTAAGAGAACGACCAAACAAGCTTCCACGCTTCGTTTCTTTCACAACATTGGTTCTTCAAATTCCCTTCCTTGATTCAACATTGATTTAGTACTTCAACTAGAACTTGGCTCTTCTAACTAATGAGACTTGAGATAACTTCTCAATCAGATGACATCATTAGAGATTGATGGACAATTATCACCAAAGACTTCATCGAACATCGTCTGACATAAGGTATTGTCATCATCAAAACTAACAAGATCATCTAACGGTTGTAAACAGTTGTATCTGCAATAAGGAGTCATCATAACTCAATACATGGATTATTGTTTGTCCTAGAGAAGTATGGGTTAATTATACGTTGGACCTTCATTGAAGGATCATTATTGTCCTACAGAATAATTATATATTGGACCTTAATTAAACGATCATTGTCACCCTATGGGGTAGTTGTACATTGGACCTTCAGTGAAGGATCCTTGCCACCTTATCATGCAACTTACCAATGGATTCCTCACCAAAGCAGTCTCAAATCACCCATATGAAAAGCTTGAGAGACTCACTCACGCAAGGCCCGCGGGGCTCACCTCATGAGGGAAATATACTTAGTCAGGGCTACCTAAAGAAGTATGCCTTGAAACTAATTAAAATTGAAATTACGAAGAAACAATTCAAAATAAAGATATTCGTAATGAGACCCGAACATTTAAACATGTTGCTAATGGCATAAAGAATATCGTTCAAGAACCATAAAGAAATATGTTACAAAAACCCTCTAACAAGGCAGCGAAACTGATTTCACAAAAGCAAAGGTCTAAGAGTCAGACTTACTCAAATTAAAGTATTTTATGAGGGACTCAAATCAAAATCTCACTTGAGGGACTAAACCTAAGTCTCACCTAAAAGACTCAAATCAAAGAAGTTATAAATAATCTCATAATATATTTTATGTATATTAAAAAAATTTAATAATATAAATATTTTTTATGGTTTGTATGTATTATTACTATAGTACCATTTCATTTATAAATATATTGGGTTTGCCATTTTATTTTCCTAGATAGTACACTACTACAAATAATATTTTTTATGATGAAACTTTCACCTCGAAAGACTAAAAACCGAGGGTATAGTTCCTAGTAGCGTCAAGTTAACAACTTTTTACCTTTGTTATCCATAAAACCGAGAGAATATATCTATAAGGAGAGTTATTTTATTTTTAGTACAACCTATTACCGCGGTCGTTTGAAAAAACCGAGGGAATACAAATATTAGAGACGCTTTGAATTTCGGTTACTACATTTTTATGTTTTTTTCAATGGTTTAATTAGTATTTCTTTGCTAAATTTTTTTTCTAAGTTAATTTGTAAAACACAAACTATTTGTTATCAATAAAAAAAGATTATGCAATAATACAATTGAAAAGGAAGAAAATTTCATTGATAATCAGAGAAGCGGGACAACAGATGACAAAAAAACATAATAGATAATTATTCAACATATTCAAACTTCTGACTCAACTCAACTTCAACTTTTAATCGTGCTATTTTTACACTTTTAACCATCCCAAAATGAGAGAAAAATTTAGACATAACTCTTCTATATGGTATGAGAAAAGTTATTTCCTCGCGAGAGGTCACAATCATTTTCATTAAGAATTTAAAAATAGTAAGAGGAAGATTAATTTTGACGTTATGGATAAGGAAGTACACAAGATGCTTGTCATATGAAGTAGGCGTGTCTAATTGTTTCTCTCTTAAACGAAGATTTGAGACTAGAAGTTAATGTCAAGCTTTTGAAATTGGGATGAGAGTAGCAGAACTTGTGAGGTTATTGTACTTGGCATAAATTAGAAAAAGGTGTTTTGAGAAGACATTGTTGAATCTATATTGTTCAACACAACTACCTTTCTCTTCATACTTTATTGTCTGAGCAATAAACATGGAGTAATAATGATAGGAAAGCCAAATACATTATAGTATATTGACTTAACATCCTTACCAAATTGCCTAATAAGGGCATTTAACTAGAACTTTGTTACGAGATTAGTGTAGATGGGTCCATGAAGCATGTCAAAATAACATTTCAACTTCTGTTTGGAAATAGTTTTCATTAGATCAAAATCTTTCAATTCTTCGAAATCAACAAACTTTTCATTGATAACGAAGAAAAGATTTTTATAGACATTTTTCGAATAAAAAGAAAAGACTTTTAAATTATATTTGAAGAGACAAGGAGATGAAAATGCAATGAGACATGAATAATGTATAAATAAATTGGAAAAGAAAAGTGAAACAATTAGATAAGCTCAAACACTTTCTTGAAAATCCAAAAGATACGTTATGTTTTGAATATGGATGATCATTATTATTCTAGTGATATTATTCCAAGGCGTGATGATCATTATTATTATTTTTTAATATAACAACAATATATTACCTCAGGTTTTTCATATAGTCGAGAGGAAAAACCAGGAACCAACAATCCAGAAAACTTTCTTTTTTATTATATTTTTAATTTGTAAATATTCTTCGTAATCAATAAAATGTAAAACAAAAAAATCAAAGGTTATTTACCTCAATTTTCAATTTAAACTAGGGTTAAAATATTTTACCTAAATTAAACATAAAAAATCTTTAGTGATTCTTTTGATCAAATATATGTCGTTCATTTCATGAGATATCAACGCCCAAGACACTACTATTAGTGATCCGCGTGAAACATAAAAAACTTATATGATAAAAGAATATTTATGAGTATGAAGAATGCTTGAAACATATCTACATCCACCTTTGGGTTTGCAAGATCATTTGCTATGAAAAGATCGCTAAGATGGATGTAAGAGCAGGAAATTATTTAGGTTTAAGGTTTGTGTTCTTAACTATTTATTTTAGCAAAAATCATTTATTTATCTAACTTTTTTGTTTTATATCATAAACAAATTCATTCGAGGTAAATTCATTGAGAATATAGTCGCACCAAACATTTGATATTGCCCAAACATCAAAGATTCGAAGACCTAACATATGATCTTCGTGGACTAAATAATTTTTATTTTAAAATTATGTGTAAACAAGGAAATATTATGGATAAAAATATGGTAATTTGCAAACAAATTATTTTATTAATATTATGTGTAAACAATATAACGAGTTTTATTTATAAAAAAAAATCTTTCTTACCCATTGGTTTGTTCATAAACCGAGAGGCATGAGGTCTTGTTTTTGTAAATAATAAAAATGCAAATGTTAGGGTTCAAACTCATGATTATATAACTTTACCCTTCGATTTTTCTTTAACCGAGGTGTTAAGTGACATATTTTCATGTCATCTTTCGTTACGTCGCTTCGACAACCGATGTTACATCTCTTTTGCGTGTGACGTTAGAAACGTTATTTGTAGTAGTTGTAGTATTAAAAAGGGGTGTATTTGAAAAAAAAAATATTTATAAATTTGAAGAGCCTTATATTAAGGAGGATCTTAGACAAGGACAAAAGAGCATAAAATATTTTTTAAATTAGAAAAAAAATCAAATAATTTTGATTAGGAGTTTAATTTTGAATTTAATCTAAAATTTTGAATTTAAAATTTTAATTATAAAAATGATAAAAACAAAATTAATTTATCATTAAATTTAACTTTAAAAAAATATATTAGATATATCATACACAACTAATTATCCTGCGTTCATGTAATAAGTTTTAATTTTTGAGTCAAATCTATCAACCACCACTAAAGACACAATCAACTACTAGTTATATCTTTTAAAATAATTTATTATTCTTCATTTTTCACATTTTAAATATGATTATTAAAGTCATTAATATCATATGAGAAAGAAGATTATATATATTTAAAATAAAAGTAAGTGTAAATTCTAAATCTTATTATAGCTATGTATTATTTATCTATTATCAATTTAATAATTAATTTTTACTTAACTATTATCTTTTGAAAAACTATTTAAATAAAAACTATTTAAATAAAATCTTGTAATGCTCCATTACTTTTTGAACATTTTTATTAATTTATCAAAGAACACCTTAAATATTTTATTCATTAGTCCTTTCTCTTTTATTTCTTCTTTTGTAATTTTTTTAAAGTTTTTATATTCTTTCTTTTTCTTATTTTTTTCTCTTTAATTGCTATGTGGCCTTTTCTTTCTGAGCCATGGCCCTTTTTTTCTATCAAATAAAAAGAAAATAAAAATACATTAATGTTAATTTATGGGTATTGATAACACAGAAACACATAGTTTATTTTACCTGGATTTATACATGTTTTAGTGTCACTTTGTTACATTTTGTAGTGTTATGCTGGTAATTTATGTACGCTTCATGTACTTTACAAGTAGGAGGTGATACATGAAAAAATCAGATAAAAATGACGAGAGAAAAAATGATAAAAATACACTGATGACCACCTACATGGTGCCCGTCATGGCCTCAGCCATGACTAGGCAGTCATGGAGCCCACCCGAGTGAGAAAAGGAATGAATAAGACACCGTCAATGAGCTTTGGCAACAACCACACATAAAATGGAATCCGTCACGCAGTACGAAAAGGCCAGGATCCTCTTATTGCACTTGTGGCGACCGCCACAAGCATCATTGCATCCGCCATGCAGTTTGGCCCTGAAAATTTACAATAGACTGAACCTTGTCTTCCCTCATTCCTCCATATTTTCCTCCCACGATTTCTACACTTTCAGGATGGTAGTTCAGCATATGTAACACATATATACTTAGTTTTTAGAAGGATTGGGAATGAAAGTTTTTTCTAGTTTTCATTAGGCATATATTTTACAGTAAAAATTACTAATCATTCACATTGAGGGATTAATACATTATTTTGGATTCAGAATTCTTTACACTACTTGAATTGTTGAAGATTAATCTTGTTGTTATATTTATTTAGAAGTTTTCCCTTATTCAAGTTCTTCAGTATTTTATTTTTTGCATTATTGCAATTCTCGTGACGTTTATATGCTTTTATTATTAATTAGTAACTTTATGCTTGAATTTGATCTTGTATGCAAGTGTTACTGAATCTAATCATAATTCATATCCACATCATCTCTATCATGTTCCTATTTTATATATCCAATAATAATAATATGAGTTGCATGCAAGCCATGTCTAGCTAAGCCCGTAGAGTCCGTACATATAGAATGACGTTCGTCATGCAATACAAAACGGCCAGGATCCTCTTATTGCACTTGTGGCGACCGCCACAAGCATCATGACGTCCGCCATGCAGTTCGACCCTGAAAAATTGCAATAGACAAAACCTTGTGTTCCCTCATTCCTTCATATTTTCCTCCCATGATTTCTACACTTTCAGGACTGTAGTTCAGCATATGTAACACATATATAGTTAGTTTTTAGAAGGATTGAGAATCAAAGTTTTTTCTAGTTTTCATTAGGCATATATTTTACCGTAAAAAGTACTAATCATTCACATTGAGGGATTAATACATTGTTTTGTATTCAAAAATCTTTACCCTACTTGAATCGTCTAAGATTAATCTTGCTGTTATATTTATTTAGAAGTTTTCGCTTATTCAAGTTCTTCAGCATTTGATTTTTTGAATTATTGCAATTCTTGTAAGGTTTATATGCTTTTATTATTAATTAGTAACTTTATGCTTGGATTTGATCTTGTATGCGTGTGTTACTGAATCTAATCATAATTCATATCCACGTCATCTCTATCATGTTCCTATTTTATATGTCCAATACTAATAATACGAGTTGCATGCAAGCCATGTCTAGCTAAGCCCGTAAAGTCCGATATGTGAGGACCTCAGTTCCGACGGGACTTAATAAATTGAATTGGGGTAACTTTTAGTCTTGAATTATTTTTTTGGTTATGGTTTTTAAGATTTAATATTCAAAATGTTTTGCATAACAGTGAAAACATTTAGATACCAGTCAAGAGCACGACAATGTGAGACCAGTATCTGATAAATTTTCTACATCTGTAATTTTGAATCATTCAAGTATCGATTAACAATGCGACAATGTGAGACCGGTGTCTGATCTATTTTTTGTATTTGCAATTTCAAAACACTCACGTACGGGTCAATAGCACGCAAGTGTGAGACCAGTACCCCATCAATAAAAAATGGATCTTTAATTTCTAAATACAGCGACAACACTCAGACACCGAATTAGACAACTTCGTTTAGAGTATAATATCCCAACCTCATATATGGTTGCAAACCAAAACAGTCCTCTCAAGGACTATGCTACTCCATATCAAGAAGAGCCACACTCGAGTATTACACCCTGTCGCAACCTGAAAAAGGAGATGCAAAAAAACAACCGGCGAGAAAGAAAGACAGAAGAGTCGCCACCGTGCGTTATTTATCCCAAAAGAGGGAAAGGAAACGCTCGAAGTAAACCTAGAAAAAGGAAAGGAAAAGACAAGGTCTCGCAACCAAATCTCGGGTTCAGGAGCCGATTATGCGAAGGGAAGGTATTAGCACCCCTACGCATCCGTAGTACTCTACGGGATCCACGCTTGTTGTTCTTGTCTAAAGGGTGTGGGTTTATCTAATGTACTATTTACTAAAAGAGGGGTCAAAAGAAAATGACTCGCACGGATGTCGCATCCACTGCATACGTATCTCATCTGAATATGAGAATCAGAGTCTTCGTAGCTCGGCTACCTATGGGGTTAAAGAGGAGTGTGCTCTCTAAGACATCGCGTCTTATGCCTACGTATCTCATCTGGAATGAGAATCAGAGCAAGCCGTAGTTCGGCTACCTACGGGTTAAGGGTTATGTTTTTGGGTGAACGACGTTACTACGCAATCTACCGGATGCTCGACCTTTGGAGACTTACTCGCCTGTAGTAGAAGGAGTTAACGTGTTCTTAGGAGAAGAAAAATCAATGAGTTTGTTTGTGTTTTAGGAATGTTCATGCAAAAAGGAAGTCCTAGACGAAGGAACAGTGCTACCTTAATTGACATGCAAACGAGAGACTATACGAAGCCTAGCAATCCTATGGGGAGACGATCACACCATACAAAACAAGCATGCATAAAGTAAAATGCCACCAAGGGGGCTCAAACATACATGGGTAGGGCTTTAGTCAAGAGGGGTCATATCAACCTCGACAAACAAGCCATGGAAAGGTAATCAAATGGGCTCTGAACCACTGACACTGAACGTCAGGGTGAGCAGATCAAGCGGGTAATGAGGATAAGACCTCATAGCTCTTAACCCTGGACAGGGTGAGCTCATGACAAAAAGTGGGGATTCTGAAAGGTGGAACCCTCTCCATTGACTGACCGGACAAAAGATCTGGGACTTTTGTTTTGAAGCCTCGACACGTAGTGCGGGCATAAAGAACGACACACTGAATAACAGGGGATTGACTACTAATCCCTTTTATCCGTCAATTGCCTCTTCATGGAGGTCTTTAGCACTGATGCCTCTTCTTGGAGGTCTTTGGGCACAAAAGTAAACAAACAAAAGAAAACATTGCCTCCTATTGAGGTCTTCCAGCTAAGAAAGCGGTAAAATGCGGGAAAGATAAAGGGATCAAGAGGTCTACCACACGGATAAAGATCCGGAGTAACAGCAACTAAAGTAATAAGAAACCCAGAGATCTCTCAAGCTGGCACCATCAAAGAAAGCAAGTCAATACAGGTAATCGGAATAAACCTCCAAATGGTATCCCACAAATAAAGTAGAATGCCAAGCAAGCTATCCTTTCAGGAGTCATGTGAGCCCTCACAAAAAACTCAACAAACAGGTTAGAGAAACAATATGGGGTGCAATCAAGAGTTGCCCCAAATCAAAATGTAACCACATGAATCATGTCATTAAAATTCACAAAAAGAGCTCACAAAAAGCAACCAAGTGTAGGAGGTCTAAACCTCTTGTCAAACACATGCATCAAAAGGGTATCAAAAATTTCAGGTTGAAAGTATAAAGTATTAGAAATAGGGCAAACCTGATTGGAGAGATCGAATGAAATTGAATTGCCCGGTTGGGTTTGCAAAGCAATCTGAGGGTTTATATGAGATGGAATTGGCTCTTTGCAGATGAGTTCCTTTCAGTCTCTGGAGGTTGCTCTGAACTCTGTTAGCTCTTCTCTCACTATCTTTTTCCCAGGGTTTTTTGGGAGATGGAAGTCTAGAATTTATAACCTGATTTTTGTGACTTTGTGGGCTCAAAAGAGAGAGGTCCAAGTCCAAGATTTTTATGTTATATTTTATTTATTTATTTATTTATTTATTTCGTTTTTTTTCCGTTTTTTTTCGTTTTTTTTTTCGTTTTTTTTATTTTTATTTTTATTTTTAAATAAAAGATATTCAAGCTTCTTGGATCTAATTCCAATTGACATGATGAAATGCAATATGAAATGTTAAATGACCTAAAAATGAATGCATGAATCAGGGGGGCAAATTTTGAGGTATTACAGCTGCCTCTATTCAATCAACTGGAGACCCGAAAAGAAGATAGCAGCGGCTTTCGCACTTTCGAGGTATCAAGGGATTGAATACAATAAAAGCCCGAAAATTTGCACTGAAGTGAAGTGAAGTAACAATGCCTGTCAGAATCAGCAAAGAGGTGGTCTTGAAAGAAGAATCTGTCTGGTACGGTGAGAGTCAGTCTGAATACCGAAAAAGAATGTTAACCTAGATACCAAAATAAATGGTAACATAGAAATAACCATGGCCTGAATGCCGATCATCAGTCTGAATACTGGAAACGACTTCGATCTGAACATCGAAAGATATGAGATTATTAATATCGGTCTGAACACCGAGAGGCTGACCTGAATGCCACAAGTTGCGTCGACCTGAAGGTCGGAAACTTCTTCGATCTGAACATCGGAAAACTGGCCTGAATGCCACTTCGATATGAATATCGGAAAATTGGCCCGAATGCCACTTCGATCTGAATATCGGAAAATTGGCCTGAATGCCACTTCGATCTGAATATCGGAAAATTGGCCTGAATGCCACTTCGATCTGAATATCAGAAAATTGGCCTGAATGCCACAAGTTGCATCGACCTGAACGTCGGAAACTTCTTCGATCTGAACATCGGAAAACTGGCCTGAATGCCGCAAGTTGCATCGACCTGAATGTCGGAAACTTCTTCGATCTGAACATCGGAAAACTGGCTTGAACGCCACTTTGGTCTGAATACCGGAAAAACTTCATGCCTGTCAGCATCGGCAGAAATAGGGAAAGATAATAGAGGCGGCGCATGGGCCAATGACACTTGCTGGGGATAATAAAGGTAAGTCATGAACAATCTTCAGTCTGAGTACTGGAAACAACTTCTGGCTTATCACTTGGGATACCGAGAATGTTTTATGCTTTACATGCGTATGTTTGAATTTTTCAATGGCGTAATGCTCCATGAAAATGGAAATGCTACGCGATTTGGGAGGATGCAATGCAATATGATTCTACATGCAGGGATGCGAAATACTGGGTAGAATGCCAAGCCGAGGCAAGGGAATCTGCTGGGGAAATGATCACCATCTTCTGGACCCTGGCAAGGCTGTTGGAGATGCACAGCGCAAAGAACTCTGTGGGGAAATGACCCGCCACACGGTGTTCTAGCAATGACGAAATACCGAGACTCTGACTGGGGAGAGAACGACACTGAAAACCTGCTGTTGGGGAAAGCGATAGTGGTTCTGGCAACCATAACCTGCGAGAGAGACGACTTAGCAGGGGAAGCAAACACCGATACGGTACCGAGATTCTGCTTCAAGGAAAGAGACCATGGATCTAGCGTCGAGATCATCGATCTGGCATCGAACCTTGAGGAGCAGCCGCTTCTGCTGGGAAGATATAGTCTGACACTGTCAACTCCGCTGGGGATATATAGTCTGGCACTGTCAACTCTACTGGGGAGTGTATATTCTGAAACAACCGCTTGGGGGAGGTACAACAGTGAGAGCCTTCTGGGGATCGAAGAATCCAATGCTCTGATCAGCTCTACAGGGATAAGATACCAACTTCGACTGTTGGGGGAAAACATTCGCGATCATCGGCTGGGAACCTTAAGGAAATGCCCCGAGGGTACCTGTTCTGAATAGACGATCTAAAGCACTTAACATTTACAGCAATTTTAAATGTTTATTAAGCATGTACCTGTAAAGCTCTTATGTTTCATGATGCAATGTTTATCAAAAATTCAGACGTCATTTTCGCAAACAAAACAGTAAAATGAAAATGAAAATAGAGATATACTGAATAACATGATTTTATTGATTGAATGGCCTCTGAATAGGCATTTACATCAGGAAGCAATCCTTGGAAAGAGGTAATTGCACAAAAGATAAAAACAGAAATTAATCTAATGGCAATGTGAAATGGATTTCTATTGGGTTCCAATTCTGCTATGACTCGCTCGTCTTCAAGATCCTCCAGATGATCAACCTTCTAAAAAAGGTGATTGGACTGTTTCCTACCTTTCAAAGTTTCCAGTTATCGACATGGGATGAGATTCAGAACTACTCAGAACACAGTCATCGTTTAATCCCTAACTTTTGCCTGGATCGCCCTTTTCGGGTTTTCAATCCACCGGGATACCCATTTTTGCCTAAGTTGCCTTTTCAGGTTTTCAACTTACCGGGTGTACGATCTTTTCATTTTTAATCCCTAATTTTTGCCCGAACCTTTTCATTTTCTTGGTTCGTCGGGATGCCCATTTTTGCTTGGACTTATTCTTTTTACTGTCCATCGGGTCTATTTTATGCGAAGTATTTTTTAAC
This sequence comes from Lathyrus oleraceus, assembly GCF_024323335.1. Lineage (NCBI taxonomy): Eukaryota > Viridiplantae > Streptophyta > Magnoliopsida > Fabales > Fabaceae > Lathyrus > Lathyrus oleraceus. Next base: position 509,295,494 of record NC_066584.1, on the reverse strand, counting down.
TGCGTCTGAGTTCACAGGGGAAGTGAAGTTTTCACCATCATAGTTGCAAGCATTACGGCCCCACCATCAAAAACCTTGGTGACAATATACGGTCCATCATAGTTAGGAGTCCACTTGCCCATGTGATCTGTCTGAGGAGGAAGGATCCCTTTCAACACTAAATCTCCGACTTGGAAGCATCGAGGACGCACTTTCTGATCAAAGGCTCTCTTCATCCGACTCTAATACAACTGCCCATAACAAATGGCTGCCATTCGCTTCTCTTCGATAAGACTCAACTCATTGAACCTTGTCCGAATCCATTCAGCTTCGTCTAACTTGACATCCAACAGGACTCTTAGAGAAGGAATCTCCACTTCAACAGGTAGGACTGCTTCCATACCATACACCAGGGAGTAAGGGGTTGCCCCGGTCGACGTACGCACTGAAGTACGGTACCCATGCAAGGCGAAGGGTAGCATCTCATGCCAATCTCTGTACGTAACGACCATCTTCTGCACAATCTTCTTTATGTTCTTATTTGCCGCCTCAACATCACCGTTCATCTTAGGGCGGTAAGGGGAAGAACTGTGATGCTGAATGTTGAAGTTCTGGCACAACTCCTTCATCATTTTGTTATTGAGATTAGAACCGTTATCAGTAATGATTCTTTCGGGAATCCCATAACAACAAATGATTTCTTTCTTGATGAAACAGGCAACCATATGTCTGGTGACATTCGCGAATGATGCTGCTTCGACCCACTTGGTGAAATAGTCGATGGCAACAAGGATGAAGCGATGCCCATTGGAGGCGGTCGGCTCAATCTTTCCAATCATATCGATGCCCCACATAGCAAAAGGCCACGGTGAAGACATCATATTCAAAGGATTCGGCGGCACATGTACCTTATCAGCATAAATCTGGCATTTATGACACTTCCGGGCATATTTGAAACAATCAGATTCCATGGTCATCCAGTAATAACCCGCTCTCAACAATTTCTTAGCCATTGCATGTCCGCCAGCATGAGTACCGAAGGAGCCTTCATGAACTTCCTGCATTAACATGTCTGCTTCGTGTCTATCCACGCATCTGAGCAAAACCATGTCGAAATTCCTCTTATACAACACATCATCTTTGTTCAAGAAGAAACTGCTTGCCAATCTCCTCAAAGTCTTTCTATCATTGTTGGATGCCCCTGCAGGGTACTCTTGATTCTTCAGAAAGCGCTTGATGTCGTGATACCAGGGCTTGTCGTCAACTACCAGTTCAGCAGCAAACACATACGCGGCCCTGTCGAGGTGCATCACATCGATCCTGGGAGCGTGGTTCCACCGAATCACGTTGATCATGGAGGATAGAGTGGAAAGAGCATCTGCCATCTGGTTCTCATCACGAGGTATGTGATACAGCTTTACTGTTGTGAAGAAAGTCAATAGTCTTCTCGTGTAATCTTTGTAAGGGACCAGATTGGGCTGGAGGGTGTTCCAATCACCATTTACTTGATTGATCACTAGAGCTGAATCTCTGAAGATGTCCAGAGTCTTGATTCTCAAATCAATGGCTTGCTCAATACCTAAGATACAGGCTTCATACTCAGCTTCATTATTGGTGCACTCAAAAGTCAGACGAGCGGTGAAAGGCATGTGGGCGCCTTTCGGAGTAGTAATGACAACACCAATTCCACTTCCTCTGGCATTGACAGCCCCATCAAACAACAAAGTCCACTTTTCATCTGGATCGGGTCCCTCCTCAACAACTGGCTCTTCACAGTCTTTCATCTTGAGGAACATGATGTCTTCATCTGGAAAATCAAACTTCATCGGCTCATAATCATCAATCGGCTGCTGAGCAAGATAGTCTGACAGAATACTCCCTTTGATGGCTTTCTGGGATGTATACTGGATATCGTACTCTGTCAGTACCATTTGCCAACGAGCAACCCTTCCGGTGAGAGCTGGCTTCTCGAATATGTATTTGACTGGATCCATCTTGGAGATCAGTAAGATTGTGTGAGACAACATGTATTGTCTCAAACGCTTAGCAGCCCATGCAAGTGCACAACATGTCTTTTCAAGCATCGAGTATCTCGACTCGCAATCTGTGAATTTCTTACTTAGGTAGTAGATGGCATGCTCTTTCCTACCTGTCTCGTCGTGTTGACCGAGAACACAACCCATGGAATTGTCTAGTACTGTCAAATACATAATCAGCGGTCTCCCTGGGACCGGAGGCACAAGGATAAGAGGATTCTGCAAATACTCTTTTATTTTCTCGAAAGCCCTTTGGCAATCATCATTCCACCTGATAGCCTGATCTTTCCTCAACAACTTGAATATTGGCTCACACGTGGCTGTTAGGTGAGAGATGAACCTTGTAATGTAGTTCAACCTCCCTAAGAAACCACGAACTTGTTTCTCTATTCTTGGCTCAGGCATTTCCTGTATCGCTTTCACTTTGGCCGGATCCACCTCAATCCCTTTTTCACTAACAATAAAACCCAATAGTTTCCCAGATCTCACCCCAAAAGTACACTTGTTCGGATTAAGCCTCAGCTTGAATTTTCTCAAACGCTCAAACAATTTATGCAGATTCACCAAATGTTCTTCTTCCGTCTGAGATTTGGCATTCATATCATCAACATAAACCTCGATTTCATGATGAATCATATCATGGAAAAGAGTCACCATCGCTCGTTGATATGTTGCTCCGACATTTTTCAGACCAAACGACATCACCTTGTAGCAGAAGGTGCCCCATGGGGTTATGAATGTTGTCTTCTCCATGTCTTCTGGTGCCATCTTAATTTGATTATAGCCAGAAAAGCCATCCATGAAGGAGAATACTGAGAACTGAGCTGTGTTATCCACCAAAACGTCGATATGAGGTAATGGGAAATCATCCTTAGGGCTAGCTCTGTTCAGATCCCGGTAGTCGACACACATCCGTACCTTTCCATCCTTCTTAGGTACCGGAAGAATGTTTGCAACCCATGGAGGATAATTTGTAACTGCTAGAAAACCTGCGTCTACTGTTTTTGCACTTCTTCCTTTATCTTGACAGCCATCTCCGGTCTTGTTCTTCTGAGCTTCTGCTTGACCGGAGGACAACCTTCTTTGAGAGGCAAGAGGTGTACCACAATGTCTGTGTCAAGCCCTGGCATGTCCTGATAAGACCAAGCGAAGATGTCAACATATTCTTGAAGCAATTCAATCAGCCCTTTCTTCACATTATCTTCCAAAGCAACCCCTATCTTGATTTCTCTCTTGGCATCCTCGGTGCCGAGATTAATCACTTCAATAGACTCTTGATGCGGTTGAATGACCCTTTCCTCCTGTTTTAATAACCTGGTGAGTTCTTCCGGGAGTTCACAGTCTTCATCACCCTCTTCTTCAGCTTGAAAGATTGGATTTTCAAAGTCGAAGCGAGCCATAGCAGAACCATTATCAATAGGATCCGGTGACGTGCATCTGCATGAGCGATGGTATATGCTTATGAGTGTGAACAAGGAGTGAAAACTAAACAAAACATTGCCAAATATTTTTTGATTTTTAAAAACTGCAAAAATAGAAAGACAGTGAACAAAATATTAGAATGCAAAAATACATCCTTTATTGATGATAAAAAATGCAAGTATCCACATAGATGAGCCCTACAATGAGTCATTACGCCTTGGGCGGAACGTAAGACTTGGATATGCATGAACAAACAAAGAAAATTACTCCTCCAGAAAAGTGACTTGGACAATCTCCTCAGAAGACCAATTGTTGATGACTTCACCCGGGATCCTCAGACGTACCCAGTTATCGATGTCGCAATCACTATCCCCATCTTCATCGTTGATTCCTTCGGGTACCATATCGGTGAATTCCTGAGTCATTTATCCTAGTGGAGCACCAAACAAAGTGAGGACACTGCGGCAGTACCTGTTATGCAAGACATGATATGCAAATGCAATGACATGTTTGTTAATTCCAAAAAGTATTTTAACCCCTTGATTCCAGTCTCTCATAAGATAAAATATCCCTTTTAAAAGTACCAGAAAACCCCGACTAGAATCAAGAAGAAGATATAAACCCCACAGAAATGGATAAACATGTGTGAATGATATGAACGCGGAATGATGTGATGCAATGCAGTGACATGCAAATCAAGGTTGCTGTATCTGCTTGAATATCTATTGGGTTGCATTGTCTGAAGAGAACCCCACTAAAGAATGTAATACGAGATCAAAACTCTGCTCTAGAAAACCGGGTTGGTTGTATATCACGAGGCACAGGATCAGAACTTCAGCATGAATTCTGAATCGGGAACCATAGAACACAGTCATCGACTTAGAACCCATACTTCAGAACCAACGGTCACCAACAAGAACCAAACAAAAGTCACCAACAGGGCACGGTCATCAACAGAACAAGTCACCATCAGTACCTGTAAATGATTCATTCCCGCCTCACTCACGGGTGTAATCTAGGCCAGGGTAAGGTCAAGAGAAACGCAGGATAAACAATCCTTTCAAGAATATCATCATATGCATACCAGGTGTATGCAACGATAATACCCCATCAGAATCTGAATTGCTCGTGATACCATGTTCCGCTAAGTGGCGCCATACCACCCGCTTCCCATGAATCACTCTTTTCCTAGGTGTCCTAAAGTTCACTCATAGCCGGTGTATTAGGCATTTTACCTCTTGTGATTCCCACCCAACAGTGAAACAGATACACAGCCAACACAATATGCATGAAATAGTAAAGCGCACATAGGATGCAATGCAAGCAGATACATATGCAAAGCAATAAATAAATAACACACAATAGGCAATAAACAAACAAACGCTAGGAAAGGCCCACTAGGGAAAATGTGTCCCCAACAGAGTCGCCAGCTGTCGCAACCTGAAAAAGGAGATGCGAAAAAACAACCGGCGAGAAAGAAAGACAGAAGAGTCGCCACCGTGCGTTATTTATCCCAAAGGAGGGAAAGGAAACGCTCGAAGTAAACCTGGAAAAAGGAAAGGAAAAGACAAGGTCTCGCAACCAAATCTCGGGTTCGGGAGCCGATTATGCGAAGGGAAGGTATTAGCATCCCTACGCATCAGTAGTACTCTACGGGATCCACGCTTGTTGTTCTTGTCTAAAGGGTGTGGGTTTATCTAATGTACTATTTACTAAAAGAGGGGTCAAAAGAAAATGACTCGCACGGATGTCACATCCACTACATACGTATCTCATCTGAATATGAGAATCAGAGTCTTCATAGCTCGGCTACCTATGGGGTTAAAGAGGGGTGTGTTCGCTAAGACATCGCGTCTTATGCCTACGTATCTCATCTGGAATGAGAATCATAGCAAGCCGTAGTTCGGCTACCTACGGGTTAAGGGTTGTGTTTTTGGGTGAACGACGTTACTACGCAATCTACCGGATGCTCGACCTTTAGAGACTTACTCGCCTGTAGTAGAAGGAGTGAACGTGTTCTTAGGAGAATAAAAATCAATGAGTTTGTTTGTGTTTTAGGAATGCTCATGCAAAAAGGAAGTCCTAGACGAAGGAACAGTGCTACCTTAATTGACATGCAAACGAGAGACTATACGAAGCCTAGCAATCCTATGGGGAGACGATCACACCATACAAAACAAACATGCATAAAGTAAAATGCCACCAAGGGGGCTCAAACATACATGGGTAAGGCTTTAGTCAAGAGGGGTCATATCAACCTCGACAAACAAGCCATGGAAAGGTAATCAAATGGGCTCTGAACCACTGACACTGAACGTCAGGGTGAGCAGATCAAGCGGGTAATGAGGATAAGACCTCACAGCTCTTAACCCTGGACAGGGTGAGCTCATGACAAAAAGTGGGGATTCTGAAAGGTGGAACCCTCTCCACTGACTGACCGGACAAAAAATCTGGGGCTTTTGTTCTGAAGCCTCGAAACGTAGTGCGGGCATAAAGAACGACACACTGAATAACGGGGGATTGACTACTAATCCCTTTTATCCGTCAATTGCCTCTTCATGGAGGTCTTTAGCACTGATGCCTCTTCTTGGAGGTCTTTGGGCACAAAAGTAAACAAACAAAAGAAAACATTGCCTCCTATTGAGGTCTTCCAGCTAAAAAAGCGGTAAAATGCGGGAAAGATAAAGGGATCAAGAGGTCTACCACACGAATAAAGATCCGGAGTAACAGCAAGAAACCCAGAGATCTCTCAAGCTGGCACCATCAAAGAAAGCAAGTCAATACAGGTAATCGGAATAAACCTTCAAATGGTATCCCACAAATAAAGTGGAATGTCAAGCAAGTTATCCTTTTAGGAGTCATGTGAGCCCTCACAAAAAACTCAACAAACAGGATAGAGAAACAATATGGGGTGCAATCAAGAGTTGCCCCAAATCAAAATGTAACCACATGAATCATGCCATTAAAATTCACAAAAAGAGCTCACAAAAAGCAACCAAGTGTAGGAGGTATAAACCTCTTTTCAAACACATGCATCAAAAGGGTATCAAAAATTTTAGGTTGAAAGTATAAAGTAGTGGAAATAGGGCAAACCTGATTGGAGAGATCAAATGAAATTGAATTGCCCGATTGGGTTTGCAAAGCAATCTGAGGGTTTATATGAGATGGAATTGGCTCTTTGCAGATGAGTTCCTTTCAGTCTCTGGAGGTTGCTCTGAATTCTGTTAGCTCTTCTCTCACTATCTTTTTCCCAGGGTGTTTTGGGAGATGGAAGTCTAGAATTTATAACCTGATTTTTGTGACTTTGTGGGCTCAAAAGAGAGAGGTCCAAGTCCAAGATTTTTCTGTTATATTTTATTTATTTATTTATTATTTTTTTTTCATTTTTTTTTCATTTTTTTAATATTTTTTTCTTTATTTTTAAATAAAAGATATTCAAGCTTCTTGGATCTAATTCCGATTGACATGATGAAATGCAATATGAAATGTTAAATGACCTAAAAATGAACGCATGAATGAGGGGGGTAAATTTTGAGGTATTACACACCCCCCACAATTGAGGCAAACAATTTTGAGTTGAAACCCGCTCTGTTGCAAATCGTGTAACAGAACCAGTTATCTGGTAATCCCACAGAGGACCCGAACCTTCACCTGTCAGTGTTTGTGCAGTACACAAACACGTTAAAAGATAATGGAATAAATCCAAAAATCATACGACTACATCTTTTCCCATTTTCTTTAAGAGATAAAGCTAGAGTGTGGCTCAAGTCTCTACCATCAAACTCCACCACAACATGGAATGATTTGAAGAAGACCTCCTTAGCCCGATATTTCCCACCTAGCAAAATAGTTATGCTAAGAAGCCAAATCAACAAATTCAAACAGAAAAATGGAGAGTTACTTTTCGAAGCATGGGAAAGTTATAAGGATATGATGAGACTTTGTCAACATCATGGACTTGGACAATGGCTAATTATCCATACCTTTTACAATGGTCTCCTATAGAACACTAAATTAACCTTAGACGTTGTAGTTGGCGGCACTCTAATGGACAAACCATACTGAGACGCCTATCAACTCATAGAAACCACGGCACAAAATTATTACCAATGGGGAGGTGAGCAAACTCCAGTAAAAAAACCTCAGACTAAGGGCGGCATGTATGAAGTTAATGGCATAGACCATGTTAATGCCAAGGTATACACCCTGACGCAAAAGGTCGAAAGTTTGACCGTAGCTTCAACAACTACCGTGGTTGTTGTAACACCTAATTGCGAGCTATGTGGAACCTCTGGGCACAACACTCTTGAATGCCAATTATTGGTTGGAATTCAATCCGACCAATTAAATTATAACCAAGGAAACCCATACTCTAATACCTACAATCTGGGCTGGAGGAATCATCCTAACTTTTCTTATAATAAAAACAATGCATTGTTTGCTCCTGGCCCAACTCCTACCACCCCTCTCGATTATCAAAAAGTCGCACCCACTGCTCCTTAAGCACCTAAGAAGTCGAATCTCAAAATAATGATGGAAAACTTTGTTGCATCTCATACTCAATAGAACAATGAATTTATGAATCAAAACATACATAACAATGAGTTGGTAAAACAATTGACAAACAAGGTAGACGCTTTTCCACACATAACAAAATGCTAGAGACACAAATCTCCCAAGTAGCATGACAACAAGCAGCTAGTGTTGCCCCACCTGGCGTTTTTCCTGGCCAACCATAACCAAACCCAAAAGGACATGCCAAATCAATCACACAGTGAAGTGGGACAGAATTGGACGGCCCAGTTGATCCAAGAGATAAAAAGCTGATAATGGTTAGGAAAGATGACGGGACATACAAGGAATCAGAAAGAGTGGTTGACCATAACCCTGTAGTAGAGCCAAAGAAGATAAATAAATTAGAACCTAAAGAGAAATAGGTCCAAGAGAAAACCTATGTTCCACTACTTCCATATCATCCACCCATTCCATTTCCACAAAGGCTAACAGATTCAAAAACCGAAGGTCAATTCAAGAAATTTGTTAAGCTGTTAAAACAACTCAATATAACTACATCCTTCTCTGAAGCCATAACCCAAATGCCCACCTGTGCTAAATTCCTTAAGGAAGTCTTATCCAATAAGAGGAAGTTAGATGATGATAGTATAATAGAACTTACTGAAGAGTGTAGTGCCATAATACAAAACAAGATGCCACCAAAACTTAAAGACCCAGGGAGTTTCTCAATTCCCTGTGTTATAGGATAATTTGTTATTGATAAAACACTATATTATATAGGAGCAAGTGTGAGATTAACTCCCCTATCGATTAGTGAAGACTGAACCTTAGAAACCTTAAACCTACTAGAATGTCATTACAATTAGTCGATCACTCAGTCAAATACCATGTAGGCATCCTGAGAACATCCCCGTAAGAATTGGTCAACTGTACATTCCTATAGATTTTACAGTAATGGACATTAAAGAAGATTCAAGTATCTTGATTTTGTTAGGAAGACCATTTTTAGCTACCGCAAGGGCAATAATAGATGTAAAGAGAGGAAAGCTAACTTTTGAAGTAGGAGAGCAGAAAATTGAGTTCATTCTTTCCAAGTTTATGAAAGCACCTACTATAGACGACACTTATTGTTTTATAGACATAATTGACGAGTGTGTAAAGGAATTCAAGAAAGAAACACATCCAGATACCAAAGTCCTAAAAATTCAGGCACCACACTATTAGAAGATGATGAGTGGCGTGAACCATATATGGATGATAGCATGAGAGAATGTCTTGCACTTACACCTGATCACATGCCTGGCCCAAAACAACCATCCATAGAACTTAAAGTGTTACCTAAAAACCTAAGGTACAACTTTCTAGATAAGGAACTTGATCGCCTAGTGATAGTCAATGCAGACCGTGGCCCAGATGAGAACGCATGACTATTGGTTATCTTAAGGAAATATCTTGCAGCCTTGGGATATAACATCTCAGACTTAAACAGAATCGGCCCTTCTATTTGTATGCCCCAAATCATGTTAGAAGAGGATTCTAAAACCTCTAGGGAACATCAGAGGAGGATTAACCCTATCATAAGTGATGTAGTCAGAAAGGAAGTGCGGAAACTATTAGAAGCTGGAATCATATACTCGATATCTGATAGTCAATGGGTAAGCCCAGTACACGTCGTACCTAAAAAGGGAGGGGTTACAGTCGTAAAAAATGAGAAATGAGGAGTTGTGGCCAAACGTGTAGAAACAGGGTGGAGAATGTGCATAGACTATAGAAAATTAAATAAAGCCACCTGTAACGACCATTTCCCTTTGCCCTTCATTGGCCAAATGCATGAGCGTTTAGCTAGGCATTCCCTTTTCTGTTACTTAGATGGATACTCAGGATTCTTTCAAATCCCAATACACCCTGATGACCATCATACCCCAAAATTCACCCTACCCTGATACAACTTTCATTTGATCCATGACCCTACTGCACATGCATGCATTAATTATTTCATCATCATAATTTCATTGAATATCCATAACCAAATACATATTACACGAACTCAAAGCATGATGTTTACACCTGGGAAAACTGGGGTTTTCCGGTTAAAGTTCTGGAGGAAAAAACAAACAAAATAAGGGAAAAATCAGTTTTTGGACTGTGTAATCGATTACCCTAATCATGGTAATCAATTACACAGACAAAAAAATTGATTTCCAGACCATTTTGGATGGTTTAATTGATTACCCAAATCATGGTAATCGATTACACTTGCGCAAACAGCAGTCGTAACTCTGTTTTTTCACCACAAAGTGCTTTTCTTTCACCCACTTCAAACCTTTTGCTTCTTCTATAAATAGAGAATTATCCCCCCCACATTTTCAATCTTGAAATACACTAAACCTATGCCTAAATCACATTCAAGCTCCCTCTTTTCAACCTAAACCCTAACTCACCCAAACCCTTTTTTCTTCTTTGAACCACCCAACCACCATGTAAAAATCCACCATCTCCTCACAACAAAGACATTAGCAAACTTGTAACCTTCACTTACATAATCATTCACCACCACCATATAAACATACAACTTCCTTATCTTCCATTTTTCTACCACAACAACCATAGCCACCCTCTTCCAACCTTTTTGTTCATTCTCAAACCCAAACACAACAACAACCTAGTCTTGAGACCACAATATTGCTAATATTTTGGACTCAAACTCCTTGACTTTTTTTTGGTTTTGTTTTGTGTTTGGAAATTGGATTTTACTATTGGGTTGTGTTTTGAGAGGGATTTGAGTCATGTGGGTTTTATTGAGTTTACACTCTTTTTTGGGATTTTTTGTTCTTACTACTTTTATCCACCATCTTTAATCAAACTTTGTATTTTGTTTCATTTGCTATTTATCGTTGACTTGTTTTCACATTTGTTTGGTTGATGAGATTTATTAGATCATGCCATGGTTGTTTAGAGTTGATAAACCCTTCAATGTTTCAAACCTATTAATGATTGATCAATAGATCCTTCATGATACTTTGAGGCATTGATAGGGTGCCTCTATTTCAACCATATTTGGGTCCTTTGATGCATAGATGAAACCATTTTCTTTACATTAACTTGTTATTCTATTTGCTTATTGTTATTCTACTAACCACTAAACACTAACTACTAACTCCTAACATTTACATTATTGCATTTTACTTCCTTGCAATTTATTTTATTGTTCACCTTATTTCAAGTACTTTATGTTTATGTTTATTGTTATCTAACCAGATCATTTACATTATACTAATTTATTTACTCTCTTATTATCTTGCTAAATAAAAGAGGAGTAAGAACAAAAGAAAGAGAACAAATCATAATTTATTAAAATATTGATAGATGGACTTAGGGTTGCATAACTTTCTTTGTTACAAATCTATTATTAGTTGATTTTTTAATCATCTCCAATACTTTGCATCAATGATAAGCTATCCCTTAATGTGTCATATTTTGAGTTATTTTGACCTATGAAAAATAGTCCTCAAGATGTTCATTTTGTACATATTAATAACCACTAATTATACTTCACTAACTTTGTTTATCATTAATCTTTATTATTGTGATTTTGATACTACTAACTTGTTATTTATTCAAATGTCATTTATATCCACTAACATTTATTATTGTGATATTTTCATTCTTTATCTTGTAATTTACTTTTATGTCATTACCTTGTAATTTACATTCAAGTATTCATACCATCATCATTGTACAAACTCATCATGCATGTTTATTTACTTGTTATTTATTTTATTGTCATCATACATTAAAAATAACAAAAACATGATAAAATGATAAAACCAAAAATATCCACTTCACTCTTAATCAACTTGGACTTAGAGGATTTCATTTTAGGACCCTTGCTTGAAGGCATTTTCCTTATCTTTGTGATGCTTTGTAAATGTTGGATTTTATTCGTAACTTACATTCATGTTGTAAGAATGGCATCATGGACCTTATGGGGACATGTTTGTAAGACCATTATCCTTTGTTTAGCTTAGGTCACCTTTGCACACAAAAGACTTTCTATTGGACTACCTTACAATGAGACATTTTACTTTCTTGTTTGGTTACTTTGCATGCATGTTGCATAAGCCAAATTTCATAATTAAATAAACAAACCCTTGATTCAACGTCAAGTGACATTTACATAATCAAATTCGAAAATACAATAAAATTACGATTATTATTGTGCGCCACGAGCCTTAAGTGGTGGAGAATGAGTAAGAATAGAGCATTCCTACCCTTACTCTGATTATTTTGGACGCAAGACGCTTGTCTTGTATCTAGAATAATCACCTCCGCCCATAGACTTTAGTACAATATAATCACAAACATTCTTCCATAAAACTCTTATTCAAGGTAAAAACAATACAACTCATCAAACTCATTTTTTATGCCTTAGGGCATCATCCCAAAAACCCTTTTCTCAAAGGTAAAATCAACCAACACACAAATATTTTTTTACTCCGAACTATGGAGCTCTGATTCCTCATCCCCGAATGAGTGATATGTAGGCACAAGGGCCCCAATCCTTGGCGAGCACTATAATAACAAAACCACCCCCTTTTTCACACACATTCTTTTGAAAATAAAACAATGATAGATAAATCTCCATGTATGTAAAACAACCCAAATGGTTCCCATGGAGTACCATGTACGCAACGGGTGCTAATACCTTCCCCTTGTGTAACCGACTTCTGAACCCAAATTTCGGTTGCGAGACCGATTCCTTATTCTCTTTTAGCGCTTCCCTGCGCATCTTTTTTTCCCGAGGGTTTTATCGATTATTTCACCTCTCCTATCCGATAGAGGTAAACTAAATAAAATTCGGTGGCGACTCTTCTGATTTTGTATCTCTTTGGCATCTCTTTAGTCTCAGTTTCATTATCGTGAAATCCTGGTAGCGACCCAAAGTGTCCTAGGTACTCCTAGGGAGCCCTTTTTGTGTGCATATGTATTTTGTACAAAGTGATGTTTACAAACAAATAGAATGGGGGGATGAGAAAATAATTTATTAATTATATTTTTGTGTTTGACAAGACCTTCGGACTTGTGCCTACGTACCAACATAAAAATGAGGGATCAAAACCTCGTAGTTCGTGATACAAATTTCAAAATGGATGCATTGCTTTTAATCAAAATTTTAGTTTGAATGACACAAAGGCCTAAAATGATTTGGATGAGTTAGTTCTTTTTGGCTTTTTGAAAGTTTAAGTCAAGTATAGTTAAGTTTATTTACAAGTTTGATTTAAGAAAATAAGTTTGAAAATGCAATGGCATAAGGCCAAAGTTTCTATCTTTTTGCGAAATTGGTCAAAGTTTAGAACAAAAATAGTTCACACAAAGCAGATTTTTGAAAATGGAGGGAGAGATTTTGAAATTAAAGAAATGGGGAAAAGATGAAGAGACTATCCTATGTACAAAATTAAAAGTTTAGAGTTGAAAAGAACTGACCAAATGGGTAGCAATCCAATAGACAAAAATGTCAATAGAAACCCAAAATTCCCTTGGACTTTTAGAATCAAGCAACATACAAATGCATAATTATATTATCTTGAAGAAAAAGACATCAAATAAAGATGGTCTCATCTAAGCTTATCCATTCCATGATCTTCTTCAAAAATAGCCCATGTAACAGATGAATTCTACAAGTCACAGGTTCAAAATAACAGCTCCACAATGATCATGTTGCAGATGAATCCTAGAGAGGTCTTCAAAGATGTATCAGATGAAATTCAAATTGCAAGCACTTGGTTCTCCAACAAGTTGGCATTGGCCAAGTCCATTAGCATAGGAAGGTTGCCTAGATTCTAAGTCCATTTGTCCAAGATCAAGCCAACGGTCCACCCAAAAGTTTTTTAAAGTTTTTGTTGTTATTATGTACATTAATGGTCAAAGACCAAACAAACAAACAAAGTACACAAACAAAATATAGCACACAATATGGTCCAAATGGACAAAGTGAAAATTGCATTAACATAAATAATTAGAATGATATGTGTCGCAACGCGAAAAACAACCGGCGGGAAAAGACACAGAGCCACCACCGACGCTATTCATCCTATGACGGAAAGGAAGCACTGGACTAACCTAAGAAAGGGGAAAGGAACGGTCTTACGACCAGAGATTGCAAGGTACGGGAGTCGGTTACGCAAGGGGAAGGTATTAGCACCCCTCACGTCCGCCGTACTCAACGGGATCCACGCTCAAAAGAAAAGAATAAGGTTGCTAAATAACTGCTCAAAGAATGCACACACACTGGAATAATAAAACAGGCGGAAGAAGACGGAGGAACGGACTCGGCAGGATGTCGCATCCTGGGCCTACGTAGTTTGTCAGAAACAAACATCAGAGTCAACGTAGTTCAGGGAAAACGGGAAACATGCTCGCTAGGATATCGCATCCTATGCCTATGTATCTTCTCTATCCAGAGAAAGAATCAGAACACTCGTAGTTCGGCTAACGCACGCCGAAACAAAACACTAAAAATAGACGCTGAGACGTCAAAAGAAAAACTCAACAAGGAAACAGAATGCCAATAGCTTGACTTAGATCTAACTCCTCAAAACAAACACACACACAAGGAAACAGAATGCCAAACTTGGACTTACATCCGACTCCAAACACACACACAAGGAAACAGAATGCCAAACCTGGACTTACATCCGACTCCAAACACACACACAAGGAAACAGAATGCCAAACCTGGACTTACATCCGACTCCAAACAGATAGCACACGCTAACCAGCGCACACCAAAGCAAAAGGTTATCAGATCAACAAGCTAATAGGGAGTCTGGAACTCGAGCCTAATAGTTGCCACACAAAACACACACACAAAAGAAAAAGGTTGCCCGGAGAGATCTCGCACGATCTCCTGCCTACGTATCTCATCTGGTATGAGAATCAGGGCGACGTAGTTCCCCTTAACAGGGGAGAAACTCTCTCCCAACCAGAGACCAGGGAAACTACAAACTAATAGGGAGACTGACTCAAGCCTAATAGTTGTCATGCAATCCACAATCCCTAAGTTGAGATCTCTAATTAGAACCTAACTCACACAGGAAGCAAGTCAGTTCAAACAGCAAATAAACATCAACACAATTGAACAAGCATCACACTCTATATACAAACAAGAGGCTCAGACAGACGGTTGGGCTTTAGTCAAGAGGGGTCATATCAACCTCGACAAACAAGCCAAAACTGTAGGGGTATGCTGAAGCTCTTAACCACTAACATTGGGAGTTAGGGTGAAGCTAATCAAAAGGTAATGAGGATTAGACCTCATGCTCTTAACCCTGGCATGGGTGAGCTCAAATCAAAGAAAACGTGGGGGTCTAGAAAGAGGGACCCTATTCCACTTGACTGACTATATACAAGGATCTTGGGTTAGGTTCAAGAGCATCAACACGTAGTGCGAGCATAATGAACGACTCAACGACTAACAGGGGACTGGCTACTAGTCCCTTCTATCTGTCAATTGCCTCTTCACTTAGGAGGACTTAACAAGTAACATGCCTCAACAAGGAGGTCTTTGGCACAAACATAAACAATCACAAACATTGCCTCTTAAGGAGGACTTCAGCTAAATGCCTGCCAAAAAAAGCGACAGGGCTTCCAGAATACATGGAGTTAGAAGGCTAAACTACCTCAGTGGGGTACTAACCACACTCCAAAGCAAAGCAAAGCAAGCTAATAGCGACTAATGTACCTGCACAAAAGCCAAACAATCAGTATTGTATTCAGAGAAACCAAATAGACAATCACAGTGGTTCTCTTCCAATATGTACACAATACAAGTCCTATGTGTAAACAACTCAAGTGAGTTCATCACCAAGGGACCTACAACACAACAAAGGTTAGTGGACAAAGTAATTTGCATCTTAAGTAATGAGATCACATCAACCACTAGAGCTAGATGCTTGAACCTGAAATACAAAGCTCAAAAGGTGAGTACAAACCACTAGTACCAAGACTAGGGTCAAAGGCAAAGCAAATAGTCAAAACAGAAATTGCTATTCAACATGAAGCACATTCAATCAAATAAGAACATGTCATAAAAAGTATCAAGGCCAAATCATAAGGCAAGGCCATTAAATGATCAAGATAAGGCAAAGGCAATCAATGGTGATCACAATTGGACATCAAGAATAGAAAATCCACATTAAAACAGAAAAGCATCCAATGATCATGAGATTTTTTATGTGATATCAACATGTTAAACACAAGCCTCATGCAAAAAATTAGGACCAGAAGATATCAAATGGCATGTGAATGAAAATGCACAAAAGCAACATCCAAATGTGTGACACAAATTGTCACACCATATATTCATGTGTCTAAAACAGTGATGGAATGTGCTAAAAATACCAAACAAAAGCTCAAAAATCATGTAACATGTGATGAATGAGCATGTCAAATTTCAAAGCAATTGGATCAAATATGAGCATTTCACAAAACAATTGGCACCACATGTCACATTTGCATCATGTTCAAATAAGCAAGCTCAATCAAAAATCCAGAAATGTAAAAATCAAGAAATTAACATCACAAAATAATAGACATTAAAATGAGCATGTGGGAAAAAAATTGAATTAAATTGGACTAGTTTTCTATTTCTTTATGATTTTTTCAATTTGAAGAAAAGAATGAAATAAATGGAAATCATGTGGAAAATGTTATTTGGAGATGAAATTGGAAACTGCTTCAGCCATGGTTCGAACTCAGGATCAACAGGTCAAGAGAAGCGCTCCATAAAACAATTAAAGCAATCCAAAATAATCACAGGCAAGGATCGAACACACGCCATGCAGGTCACAGGCGCTTCAAGTAAAAACAAATGAAATCTACAAAATAACAATGCCAGGATTCGAACAGAGGTTTCAGTGGTTATAGGCGCGGCAGGCACAAAACACAACGTTTTGGTTTGGAAAATAAAATGGAATTGGAATTTCGAACATGTCATGGAGCGGATTCGAACGCAGGACACATAGGTTATGGGCGCTTCTACAGTAAAGCCCTAACGCATGAACTAGAGGCATGTGGTACTGTTCCAGGACGGTGGAGGACGGTGGTTTCCACCGTCTTCTTCGTTGATTCCGGCGGAGCAACATCAGAAAAATTTCCAGAATCAAGCATGGCGTATATGGATCGAAAGATATTTTCACGTAGAACACGAATCCAACATTTATTTGATCTAATTCTTAATAACAAGCACGGAACGAGTGAAAACAGTTTGCATACCAAAACTTTAAATCATCGTATCTCTCTCAAAACTCAACCAAAACGAAATCTAAAGGCATCAACATCTTCAGCATTAAAAGCTCTACAACATTATGGCAATAAAATGAAGAATAACGAGGTTCGATTTCAAACCTTCTTGAAGAACAGAATGATGAAACAGTGGATTCAAGCTCCAGCAGTGTCCAGATTTTCTCCTCCACTTGTGTATTGAAGCTTTATGCACGAATTGATGCTTGAAAAGGCTTGGATCTAGCTTAAATTGCAACTTCCATGTTCATGTTCAAGCTTTGATTATGCATAATTCTGCACCAAATTCACCAATCCAATGCTTGATTCCTACTCCATGAGGCTCAATGAACACGATTATCCAGTAAAATCAATGAGTTATGTGAGGAAATTTGAAGTTTGAGTTGAGAGCAAAAATGGAGGGAGTCTTGATTTTTGAGATCTAGAATGTGTAATCTGATCCAATTCTGTTACAATTAGCCATTTATACTCCTCCTTAATCATGTTTAAATGAAGATTAGGCCTTGGCTAAGTAAAATTAAGGAGATGTGAAGTGTATGACCAATTTGGTAAATGCACCCTTGCATGGCAAAAATGCACGTGAACAGTGCCCATGCAAGGTTCAAAAACATTCAAAATCAGCTCATAAGCAAGATGGAATTGGAACTTGGCTCATGTAATGCACAAAATTTAAATTACTAACTTTCCCTCCAAAATGCACTTGTGTAAGCCAATGATCATATGAGATTTTTTTATGCAAGGCAATGATAGATTTGGAAGCTATTGGTCACAAGAAGCATTTTTCAAAAAGAGTGGACCAATTTGGAGTTTTGAAGCAAAAGTTATGGCATTTTGAAGTTCCATGTACATTGTGCAATCATTTGGCCATAACTCCTCAACCATTCATCAGATGCTCATGACATAGGACTTTTTGAAAAGAGGAGAGAAAGATCTTCAACTTTGATGTTCACCAAAAATCCATTTGAAGCTTCTTTGATGTTGCAAAGTCAAGTTGAATGTGGACCAAAAACTTGCCATTTTTGGAAGCTTTCAATTACAGGTCACTTTCCATTTTTGGAAACTTTTGTCCTGACTTCAAAATCTTCAAGATAGATGTTTGAAATGACAAATGAACCTCTTTTGAACATGAATGAAATGTTGAAACTCATTTCTCCACCTCCTAGCCCTCAGCTCTTACGCAGTTGACAGTATAGGTCCTCAGATGACCTAGACATGCTCTGATCAGCCTGAGCCTCAACCACTTGGGGAAATGGCTCAGAAATGAAACCCTAGCCCATGTAAGCTCAATATCATACTCATGTGACCTTCATCTCACTAGAATACCTCTTCTCCTTGATAAACCCCGATTGGAAGAAAGTCATTGATTAGGGTTGACCAGAGGTCAAAACCCTAATCCCAAGGAACTTGAAGATGCACAAAGAACCCCTAGATGATGATAGAACCATGATGATGATAGAACCATGATGATGGTGACATATCCTTGCACACAAGATAATGTTCAAGCTCTTTGAGGAATCAAGAAGCCCTGACTGAAGTGCCAACCCTCAGATGGTTGGTGATCAATTTAAGGATACCCTCAGGCTTGAATCTCTTAACCTCTCTATCTTCTGAAAAAGACTTTGGAGGATAACTTTATTATTTCCACATGATATGCAATATGCAAATGCCTAATATCCTAAAACATGAAATGCAATATGCTAAACTAGTCCCAAGAAGAGGAGGGCAAATTTTGAGGTGTTACAGCTGCCCCTATTCAATCCACTGTGAACCTGTCGATATGAACAGCCTCAGCTTTTAGATGATCAGGGTGAAGAGTGATTGAATACCCAGAACAGACGAACAATTTGCGCTCCGCAGGGAAATAATTAACAATGCTTGTCAGAATCGGCAAAGAAGTGATCTTGAAAGAAAAATCTGTCTGGTATGGTGAGAGTCGGTCTGAATACCGAAAAAAAAGTTGACCTGGATACCAAAATAAATGGTAACACAAGAACCATGGCCTGAATGCCGCTCACCAGTCTGAATACTGGCCATCGGAATATGAGATGATCGATATCAGTCTGAACACTGAGAGACTGGCCTGAATGCCTACTTCGGTATGAATACCGAGAGATTGGCCTGAATGCCACAAGTGCTTCAACCTGAATGTCGGAAACTCCTTCGATCTGGATATCGGAAAAACTGGCCTGAGTGCCACAAGTACTTCGACCTGAACGTCGGAAACTTCTTCGATCTGAACATCGGAAAAACTGGCCTGAGTTCCACAAGTACTTCGACCTGAACGTCGGAAACTTCTTCGATCTGAACATCGGAAAAACTGGCCTGAGTGCCACAAGTACTTCGACCTGAACGTCGGAAACTTCTTCGATCTGAACATTGGAAAAACTGGCCTGAGTGCCACAAGTACTTCGACCTGAACGTCGGAAACTTCTTCAATCTGAACATCGAAAAAACTGGCCTGAGTGCCACACCCGTTGGGGATTTTCTCCTTGTTGTTATTATTTTTGCTTTTCTTGGACCCCACATATTCTTTGATTTTTATTTCCATCTCCGCCTGACAGAAATCCTTCCTCCAATATCGCACTACTGGGGAATACCGTGACCCAACGCCACGATGCTAAACTCCTCAGAGTAACATCTTCCAACTTCCAGAACCAATTCTCAAACGGTAACCACGGCTTGAGTAACATCTTTACCAACCAGCTAAACCAATTCCCAAACGGTAACCACGGCTTGAGACTAGCTTATGCTTGCAATGCTGATGCATGATGATTTTTCAGCGTAATGCTCCATAACCATGGAAATGCTACGCAATGAGCTATGCAATATGCCATGCTTCTCTAAATGATGAATGCATAAAAAGGTATCCCTCTCAAGGGACTCTACTGGGGAGCTCAAGGCACTCTGCTGAGGAACTCGACAACACTCCAATCTCCACCCTGCTGGGGAATAACACTGCTGCTGGGGAAAGGACAACCCTCACCAGGGATGAACTCCACTGAATCCGATCCGCTTGGGGACTCCGTTGGGGAAACAACCACCAACCCACACCTTCGCTGGGGAAACAACAACCTTCCAACTTGCTGGGGAAGTAACAAACTCAACCCTGCTAGGGGAAACAACAACCTCCAGACCTGGCTGCCGAGAAAACACTGATCTCGAACCTGCTGGGGAGATATGGAACATTTGACACGGAACACCTGTCGACTCGTCGAGCACTGGTATCCACCATCAAACCAAAGGGTTAACTTTTTACTTTGAAGAGTCTTCTTGATTAACCCTCCAGGATCGTCGCACGTCTTTCGTCGTCTTTACCATTCTTCTATCCCTTGTCCCTGATTGGACTCCACGAGGATCTTTTGTCAAAAGGCTTTACATCACAACCTGCAAGTGAGTGAAAACATCTAACAACACCTACAAAAGAGATCGTTAGATAAAAACGTGCCCCAGGCGTGCCAAAGCTTAAACACCTGGGTCACTCTACCTTCCAAATAAGATTTCAAGTTCTCAATCGTATAAACATGCATTGGAAGGGACCTGTATGTCTCAAAAATGCAAAGATTCTTTATCAAAATAAACGGATGTTTTTGCAATCAAAGCGGTAATGAAAACAAAAACAAAATTATTTGACTGAATATGCATTTTATTGATTGGAAAAGGTGGCTCATAACTGAGCAATACACAAGAAGCAATTCCTGAAAAGAGGTAATTGCGCACAAAAGGAAAATCTATCCTAATGGCAATGTGAACTCGTGATCTCATCGAGTTCCAACTCGGTTACACCCCATATGTCCTCAAGACTCTCCGCACTTTCTGCCTTCTGAACAAGACGCTTCCGACCGATCCCTGTCGGGGATTATCCATGTGTCTTAACCAAAACACAAACGATCATGCTAGACGCAGTTGTTCGTTTCATTCCCTCTTTTGCCTGGACCGCCCTTTCGGGTTTTCAGTCCACCGGGATACCCTTTTTTGCCCAAGTCGCCCTTGTGGGGTTTTCGACTTGCCGGGTGTACAATTTTTTTCTTTTTATCCCTAATTTTTGCCCAAACCTTTTTTTCATTTTTTCTAGTTCGCCGGGATGCCCATTTTTGCCTGGACTATTTTATTCTTTTCGTCCAGCGGGTCTCTTATACAAAGTATTTTTTAACTGCGTCCGCATTCACAGGGGATGGCAAATCCTCGCCATCCATGGTCGTCAACAACAAGGCTCCGCCAGAGAAAACCTTCTTGACCACGAATGAACCTTCATAATTGGGTGTCCACTTTCCCCGACGATCGTTCTGAGGAGGAAGGATCCTTTTCAACACCATATCTCCCACATGATATACACGAGGTCGTACCTTTCGGTCAAAAGCACGCTTCATTCGCTGTTGGTACAACTGCCCATGACAAATGGCCGCCAGCCTCTTCTCCTCAATCAAGCTCAACTCTTCATACCGAGTCTTTACCCATTCAGCCTCTTCCAATTTCACATCCATCAGGACTCTCAAAGAGGGAATTTGAACCTCAACCGGTAGCACGACTTCCATTCCATACACAAGTGAGAAAGGCGTTGCCCCAGTAGACGTACGCACCGAGGTTCGATACCCATGCAATGCAAATGGCAACATCTCGTGCCAATCCTTATAGGTCACAACCATCTTCCGCACAATCTTCTTAATATTTTTATTGGCCGCCTCAACTGCCCCATTCATCTTCGGACGATAAGGAGAAGAATTGTGATGCTCGATTTTGAACTCCCGATACTGTTCTGCCATCATCTTGTTATTGAGATTAGAACCATTATCAGTAATGATCCTTTCGGGAACCCCATATCTGCAAATGATGTCTCTTTTGAGGAACCTGGCAACGACCTGCTTCATCACATTTGCATAAGATGCCGCTTCCACCCACTTGGTGAAGTAATCAATAGCCACCAATATGAACCGGTGCCCGTTCGAAGCCGTCGGCTCAATCTTCCCAATCATATCAATGCCCCACATAGCAAACGGCCACGGAGACGACATCAAACTCAACGGGTTTGGAGGCACGTGCACCTTGTCAGCATAAATTTGGCATTTATGACATTTTCGCACGAAGTTGAAACATTGGGCCTCCATTGTCATCCAATAATAACCAGCCCGTAACAACTTCTTCACCATTGCATTCCCACTGGCATGGGTACCAAACGACCCCTCGTGTACTTCTTTCATCAATTGGCTTGCTTCTCTGTCATCGACACATCTAAGCAACACCCAATCAAAATTCCGCTTGTACAAAACCCCATCCTTGTTCAGATAGAACACCATGGCCAACCTCCTCAGAGTCTTTCGGTCCTTCTTGGATGCTCCCTAAGGATACTCCTGGGTTTCCAGATAGCGTTTGATATCAAAATACCACGGCTTTCCATCATCAGGCGCTGTTTCAACAGCAAACACATAAGCCGGTCTATCCAGACGTCCCACCTCAACACTAGGGAACTGATTCCACCACTGCACCTTAATCAAGGCAGACAGAGTAGCCAAAGCATCCGCCAAAGGATTCTCTTCTCTCGGCACATGATGTAATTCCACCTTGGTGAAGAACGTCAACAATCTCCTCGTATAATCTCGGTATGGAATTAAATGAGATTGATGCGTATACCACTTCCCGTTAACTTGGTTTACTACCAAAGCTGAATCTCCATAGATAACAAGGTTCTTGATCCGCAAATCAATCGCCTCTTCAATACCCAAGATACAAGCTTCGTATTCAGCCACATTATTGGTGCACTCAAATGTTAGCCGGGCAGCAAAAGGAATGTGGGATCCTTTCGGCGTAACCAAAGCAGCACCAACTCCGCTACCATTCACGTTAACGGCCCCATCAAACATCAAAATCCATTCGGATTCAGGGTCAGGCCCCTCCTCCGGGATTGGTTCCTCACAATCTTTCGATTTAAGAAACATGATGTCCTCATCAGGGAATTCAAACTTCATCGGTTGATAATCCTCAATGGGTTGTTGGGAGAGGTAATCAGACAATACACTCCCCTTTATCGCTTTCTGAGAGGTATACTGGATATCATATTCAGTCAAAATCATCTGCCATCTCGCAACCCGTCCGGTCAATGTTGGCTTCTCAAATATATACTTGATCGGATCCATCGTGGAAATCAACAAAGTGGTATGAACCAGCATATACTGTCTCAGTCGGCGAGCAGCCCATACCAAAGCACAACAAGTTTTCTCGAGCAGTGAATATCTTGTTTCACAGTCGGTAAACTTTTTGCTAAGGTAGTAAATTGCATGCTCTTTTCGACCAGACTCGTCATGCTGCCCCAGTACACACCCCATAGACCCCTCGAGGACTGTCAAGTACAGAATCAACGGTCGTCCCTCCACAGGAGGCATCAGAATCGGAGGCTCCTGCAAATATTCTTTTATCTTTTCAAATGCCGCTTGGCAATCATTATTCCACCTGACCGTTTGATCTTTTCTCAACAACTTGAATATGGGTTCACAAGTGGCTGTTAGATGAGATATGAACCGTGAAATGTAGTTCAATCTACCCAAGAAACCACAAACCTCCTTCTCTGTTCTCGGTTCAGGCATTTCTCGTATTGCTTTTACTTTAGCAGGATCAACCTCGATTCCTCTTTCACTCACAATAAACCCCAACAATTTATCGGACCACACCCCGAAAGTGCACTTATTCGGATTCAACCTCAGTCTGAATTGTCTCAACCGGTCAAACAACTTGTCCAGATCTACCAGATGCCCCTCTTCTGTTTGGGACTTTGCTATCATGTCATCAACATAGCATTCAATTTCATGATGAATCATATCATGAAACAAAGTCACCATGGCTCTCTGATACGTGGCACCAGCGTTCTTGAGACCGAATGGCATCACCTTATAACAAAAAGTGCCCCACGATGTGATGACCGTTGTTTTCTCCATATCATCTGGCGACATTTTGATTTGATTATAGCCAGAAAAGCCATCCATGAAGGAAAACACCGAGAATTGAGCTCTATTATCTACCAACACATCGATGTGAGGTAATGGGAAATCATCCTTCGGGCTAGCTCTATTCAGATCCCGGTAGTCCACACACATTCTCACCTTTCCATC
Source organism: Lathyrus oleraceus (assembly GCF_024323335.1). Lineage (NCBI taxonomy): Eukaryota > Viridiplantae > Streptophyta > Magnoliopsida > Fabales > Fabaceae > Lathyrus > Lathyrus oleraceus. Next base: position 509,271,145 of record NC_066584.1, on the reverse strand, counting down.
CTTCTTCGGCACCGGCACGATGTTCGCGACCCAAGGCGGATAATTAGTGACAACTAGGAAACCAGCATCCAACTGCTTTTGCACCTCCTCTTTAATTTTCATGGCCATCTCAGGTCGAGTTCTGCGCAACTTCTGCTTCACTGGAGGACAATCTGCTCTCAATGGTAACTTGTGCACAACGATATCGGTATCCAACCCTGGCATATCCTGATACGACCAGGCGAAGATATCAACATACTCTTTCAACAAGGCTACCATTCTGCTCTTGACATTCACCTCCAAAGCGGCCCTGACTTTCACTTCTTTCCTGACCTCGTCGGTACCCAGATTGACAACCTCAACTTGCTCTTCGTGCGGTTGAATCACCTTCTCCTCTTGCTTCAACAACCTGGCTAATTCCTCCGGCAGTTCACAATCGCCTTCGCCTTCTTCTTCGGCATGATAGATCGGATTGTCGAAGTCATATGAGGGTGTAACAGGATTGTTATCAATGAGATCCGGAGAATGATCACATCTGCATGAATGTTGATTCATGCATTGCTTTAGAGCCGGAACGAAGCAAATTAAAAGGAAAATGAAAACAAACACTGCCATTTTTATTTATTTTTATTTTTAAACTGCAAAAATAAATGAAAAACAGGGAACACCGCTTTTAGTGAAAAACATCCTTTTATTAATGATGCAAATTTTGCAAAATGAAACACATGAGGTGGCCCTTACAATGAACCATTACGTTTCGGGCAAAACGTATGGCTTTCATGCAGACAGAATTGAAAAACAAGAAATATTACTCTTCACGTAGAGTGACAGTGATGATCTTTTCGGCCTTCCAGTTCTGGATCTCCATCCCTGGTACGCACGGTTTTATCCACGAGTCAAGCTCGCAGTCACTGTCGATCTCTTCATCCACCGCACAGATGTGATCTGGATCTAGCATTCCAGCACTGGTGAACGTGAACGGCTGACGACGTCATCTGCCCTGCCCAGACGAGCCTCGGCCCGGCTGATAACCAACCCCAAACCGGTCTTCCTTGGCGGCGATGTCAATCATCCTTCCCCAACCTGGGGCTTCTCCGCTCTTCACCACCTCGGTGGCCTGCTTATACGAAGAAATGGACGGCTTCTTCTCTTCTTTAGCAAAGATGGCATTCTCCACCTTGACGGTTTCGAATGCTTGGCTCGGTGTTTCAAATATCTCACCGTCCATTTCAACATATTTGAACGATGATAGGTGGCTGACGAAGATATCTTCTTCCCCACAAACTGTTACGACCTGCCCGTCCCAGATATACTTCAATTTCTGGTGCAAAGTCGAAGTTACTGCCCCAACAACGTGTATCCATGGCCGACCCAACAAGCAACTGTATGCCGGCTGAATATCCATGACATAAAATACCGACTTAAACACCTCGGGCCCGATCTTCACAGGAAGCTCCACTTCCCCAAACACAGCCCGCTTAGAGCCATCAAATGCTCTAACTATCAGGTCTGTCGGCCTCAAAATCAACCCTTCACAACCCAGCTTTGCCAGGGCCTTCTTCGGCAACACATTGAGCGACGAGCCAGTATCCACCAAAACGTGCGAAAGCACTGCCCCTTTACACTCTATTGCAATGTGTAATGCCCTATTATGATTACGCCCATCCACCGTAAGATCAAGATCAGTGAACCCCAGCCCATGGCTGGCATTAACATTGGACACCACTGTCTCCAGCTGATTGATCGTTATCTCCTGCGGGACATAGGCTCTTTTCAATATTTTCAACAAAGCCTCTCTATGCCCCTCGGAGCTTAACAACAATGACAAGATTGAGATCTTAGACGGGGTCTGCTGCAAGTGGTCAACAAGCTTATACTCTGACTTCTTGATGATCCTCAAAAATTCGTCAGCTTCGTCATCAAATTCTTTTTCCGACCCACCAGGCGCCGGTGTCGCTACAGGAGTACCCTCGCTCACCACCTGCTTCCCTCTTGCCCTGGCTAAAGCCTCAGCCTTATCTTTCTTTTCTTTTTCTCCCTCCCCACTCCTTAAAGTGTCCGGTGCAAACAACCTTCCACTGCGAGTGAAACCACTGGGTCTGGCATTATCCACCTTTGAAACGGTGGTTTCACCTGCAGCCTGATCTTCCTGCCTCTCCCCATTACAATAAACCTCCCCACCATAGTGCCACGGCACCGCATCGTCATTGTCATAAGGAATTGGCCCAGGTACCGTGATGGTAACTGGAGCTGCATCTGCCAGCGCCGACAAGTCGACCGGATCAAAGTAGATAGTTATGGTGGAGACATCCTCCCTCTCCAAATCGACCTTCTCAAATCTGAGACTCCCCTCATCCATCGTTCTTTGAACAACCTCTCTCAGCAAAACACACCCATCGGTAGCAACAGTGCATGCAGCACAGCAATCACCACAACCCGGAAAGACCCCATTCTTCAACAGTTGTCTCTTGACCTCAGCCAATGGAGTCTTCAACTGGTCCACATTCATCAGCCCAATTGTTCTCCCATCCTCAGAAATTGCATTCACCCCCATCTGACCATGCGCCGACATGGGATTAGCGTTAACATTTGGAGATGGAGCAAAATTGATAGCTTTAGAATCCACCAAGTCTTCGACGACATGCTTAAAAGCTTTGCATCCTTCAACATTGTGCCCGGGGGCACCAGAGTGAAATTCGCACTTGGCGTTCTCATCATAATTGGCAGGCCTCTGATCAGGTCTCAACGGAGCTAATGTCCTCAACTGAACCAAACCCAGATCCTTCAACTTCTTTAACAGGAAAGAATATGTCACTGGCGGCCTATCAAACTGACGATCAGTCATTCGTCCTCTCACCTGATACCCGGCCCGCTGTGGTCGCTGTTGAAATGGCTGTCGTTGTTGTTGTTATTGTTGTTGTTAATGTTGTTGTGCAGGTTGATTATCAGCAGGAATGGTTACCGCAACAGTGTGCTGGTAGTAACGATCCCTACTGTGTCCCCTCTGAGCATACACAACACTCGTGTCACCCTCCTTCTTCCGCTGACCATTGCCGAAGGGCTTCTTCGATCCAGAAGACGAAGCATTACCCTGTATCTTCCCCATCTTCAACCAGCTCCCAATTCTTTCCCCAGCCACTACTATGTCTGTAAAGTTGGTAATCGGGCATCCCACCATTCTTTCAGCAAAGGTCCCCTGAAGGGTACCCATGAACAGATCAGACATCTCCCGTTATACCAACGGAGGTTGCACTCTGGCAGCCAACTCCCTCCATCTCTGTGCGTATTCTTTAAACCCTTCATTAGGCTTCTGAGACATACCCTGCAATTGAGTACGGCTAGGAGCCATGTCAGCATTGAACTGATACTGTTTAAAGAACGCATCCCCCAAATCCTGCCAGCTCTTAATGTTTGATGATCTCAATTTAGTATACCACTCAAGAGATCCCCCAGACAAGCTATCCTGGAAGAAATACATCCAGAGCTTCTGGTCCATTATATAGGCAGATATCTTTCGGACGAATGCCTGGAGATGAGTTTCCGGGCAAGAACTCCCATTATATTTATCAAACGCAGGCGCTTTAAACTTTTGTGGGATCACAATCCCCTCAACCAGCCCCATCTTTGACATGTTAACAACCCCCGGAGTAGCATAGCTTTCCAAAGCCTTGATCTTCTCGGCTAGCACCTGAATTTCTTTGTTTGGCGGTTGAACACCATATTGGCCAAACTGTTCGTTCAGTACCGAGAACTGATCTTCTACTCTATCCTCCTCAGCCCCAAAGAAAGGAGGAATCTGATTATCTTTCACATTATCGACTACAGGACCGGGCCCACCGCCTGCAGCAAAACCAAACCCACCACCGTTGTTGAGGACTACACCAGCAGTAGTTACCTTCTTTCTGGGATCACCACCATCCCTAGAACCGCTGAGACCGTTGTTGGAGACACCCTCTAGATTATTACCACTATTGGCAACAGAAGCCCGCTCAAGCTTCTCCACCTTCTCAACCAGCGCCTTCTGCCCCAAGGCGAACCCTTGCATAACATTGATCAGCTCTCCCATCTTCTTTTTCAGCTCGAGAATATCTGCATTGGATGTATCCATCAGTTTGGATTTGTTGCGCCTGGTAGGGTATCTGTGCGGACGTGCTACGTGCAAAGGAATCATTCTACGTGCGCGAGCAATGATTCCTGAAACAATCAAACACGTTAGAAGCCGACACCTGCAAAATAGAAAACAAGTTATTATGATTCATGCATGAATGCAATGTCTTTCCATATGAGGAACACTCTGTCTTTCGATCCTGGTTTCATCGAGACAGATAATAATTTGCCAGCAACATTTTGACATCAATCATCTGGTTTCACCATACAGCTCAGAGAGTTATGATTTAGCAAAGATATCACCCTACCATGTGTGTGTTATGTGAGTGCACAGAAAGCAAATAAAGCTTGAAGATCAATTACTGAATGACAATAACCACTGTATATCAAAAGTGCACAACACGTGCAAGAGTCATACATCAAGTTGATACAAATCAAATACAATTCTCCAGAATCATAAAGAAAATACAAGCAAGTGAATTCCGTCAACATGCCTGACGGTAATCCAACACATAATAGCAATTGCGACACAAGTCTAGACTGAAGAAGGTCCCACAGAAGGGTTGCATCATCAACCATCTTGGTAAACTTCACGGCAAACCTGAGCTCATTGTTCTCCTGCTGAAGTCTTCCCACCTCTTTATGATGAATCTTCATCTGTCGGAAATAATGGTCCCTCTCAGCAAGATAATGATCTCTCTCAGCCACAATCTTCGCTTGCTCTCCTTCCTTAACCTTCAGCTTTGCTTCCCACTCTGCAGTAAGAACTTTGGCTCTAACTTCTCTCTGATTCTTCACAAGGGTTTGTCTCCTCTTCTCATCTTCAATGACTTTCAACGCTCTAGCCAACTTCTCCTTGGTAATGTCATGCTCCTTCGTAGACGACTCTAACGCTTGGCTGATCTTGCAATAATAAGCGGTGTCTATCTCAAAACGCTTCACCACAAGAGCATGTCTCTTATCCCGGTCTTCTGTTTCCCTCTTGACTTCCTGATTAGCCATTTGAATCCTAGCAACACTCATCTCCAACTCAGTCTTCTCTGCTCGCAGCTGATCTCTCTCCCTCTTCACCTCAAGGAACTCCTCCATACTGACAGAAAAACGGGATTCCTCAATCAGCGGATACCAAAGATCACCCACAAGAAATGGTAGACGAGTAAGCTCAACTCTCCTTCTGAGCCATTCATCAAACGGAGGAAAAGACCTATTATTAGCTCTGCCAAAAGGAATCTTGCCTTTCCTTTGAATGTTACGCCACGCTGTAGCACCTCAAATTTGCACCTACCTCTTGTACATACATTCTCATATTAGGTCATAACATAACATGGTCCACTGCATAACATTGCATTGTCCCTTTTTGCCCAAGTGCAAGCCATTCAGAAGAATTAGGTCAAACTGATCAGGAGATCAGTCAATCAAGCAAGCAAGCACAATTTCCAAGGAACCAAGGCCCTAGGGTTGGTCCAACATGTTCACATGACTTGGGGATCCATTTGAAGTGTTTTGGTCAAGGATTGGATGCTCAGAAGTCATCAGTCAATGCACAGTCAGTCAGAAACCCTAAAAAGTCAAACTTGGTCAACTGTGATTGATTTTATGGTTTTGATGGATGGATTTGGTTTGAGAGAGCTTATTCATGTCCAAATAGGCCTCATATATCATGGAAAACATCATCATTGAAGAATTTGAAGCCAAATCAGAAATTTCCAAAAATAGAAACTGGACCTGTAATTTTAATTGCCAAAAATGGAAACTTCTTGATCCCAAACTTACATCATGATACAAGCTTCAAATGAATTTTTGCCCAACATGAACGTTGAAGATCTTGTTCTCCCATTTCCAAAAAGTCCAAGAACACTCAATTCCCATGTATGGTTGGCAAGATATGATCAAATCATTTTCAAAAATTTGTGAACTTCAAAAGGCCATATCTCTCAAACCATTTGGCCAAATTTGGTGAGGTTTTTTCCTACAAGTCACATTTGATCCCCTCTTTCCAAAAATGTCATCATCATGCATCAAAACCTCATGGATCAAAATGGCCTTTTTTGACTTACATTAATTAATTTCAAGTGTGGTGCAAAAGTGAAATGTTGAATTAACCACTTCCAGCCATTTTTGCCAATTGAATATGTTCTGAAATCATGTTTTGGTCATGTTACAAGGCCCATTTCGCAGCTGTTGCTCATACACCATGCACTTAGGCCAAAATGACAAAATTAGCAAAAACTTACCATTCAAACTAATTGAGCTTAGCATTTCATTAGCCAGCACCAAACAGCAAATATATACCTCTTTTTCTGTCCATTGCAACCCTAGCAGCCACAATCCCAGAACAGAAAACCATTTTTCTCTAAAACATTCATTTTGCACTTTGGAAATTTTCTGCTCAAACTTTCAAAGAAGCACGACCTGCCTTGCTCGCTTCATCATTTACCAACTATTTGGCAGCTATTGCAAGTGGCATTTCTCCACTGTAACATCAATTTCCATTTCTGCTTCATCAAAGGTCACCAATGGCAGATTTTGATTTGGGCATTTTCAAGCATCACTGAGCTAAAATTATTCAACCATACATCTTTGGGAAGCTTGCTGGAGATCTGTTTCACTTCAACACATCCAAACAACACGATTCAACTCAGTTCTCCAAATCTGGTAAGAAATCCAAACTTGGCCATTTGCAAAATTATGAGATGCTTGTTGTAAATCTTTTGATGCTGATAACAATGGGCTTTGAACCACTTAAAATGGCTGAATAATTAGGGAGAAATGTGAAATTGAAAGTTGATGCTCAAATGAGTTTTTGTGTGATACTTGCTGTGTGGTTCGATGCCATGAAAATGAATGTGGTTTTATTAATGTATGTTGTTTGGTGATTCTAATGACGTATTGTTTGTTCATTCCTGGGCGAATTTGTTCTTCATGATTTGATGAAGATGATGGTACTGTTACAAAACCCTAAAATTTGCCCAGAACCATTGAAACTGCGTTTGGCTGTTGTTGTCCCGTGTTTTTGCATGGAAGTCCTGTTGCATTAGCATGTAGCCTATCACTGCTTGCCACGTCCCAAAACCATGCGCACCGTTTCACTTAAATGTTCCAGTAATTACACATATGCCACTGCCGGATTATTATTTTAATTAATTCAAATGTTTTTGCAATTTTTATTTCATGTGGCATGGCTTACTTACAAAAATTATAACTCATCCATTTTAAATCCAACTTTCATGAAAATTTTTGCATTGTGTTCTGCTTGATCTCTACTTTTTTATCATGATTTTTGCTGATTTTTTGGATGAGTAGATTTTTAATGGTATTAGGGTTTTACTCATGTATCAATATTTTGTACCTTTTACCAAAACCTTTGTGAAATGATGATGATATATCCAATGGCCTTGAAATTTTTTGTACACAAACTAGACTCATCCATGGTGATTTTGGTATAGAGTTTGTGAATTTATCTTATCTGGATTGTGAGTTATGAATTTTTGAATTAGGGTGTGACAATTTGTGTCACACCATTGATGTGCAACTTCATGATTTTTGATACCATGCTTCTTGACCTCAAATTGATTTGATTTTTTGCATGAACCTACTCTTGTATGTCTAGTTTATATGTGAATTTTTCTTGGAATTATTTGTGGAATTTTCCAATTGTTTGAGATATTCTCCCCTGTTTGACCAAAATGTTGACTTTTTGTGACACATGTGCCCATTTGTTTTGTGAAATGCTCATACTTTATTAGATGGACATGAAATTTTACATGAGATTAGTAGACATCTTAAGGTTTATCATGGTTTTAGTCCCATTCATTTCTCATTTGCTATCACTGATTTATGATTTATTGAAGTTGATGCATGTTTGGTTGACTTCTTTGAGCATGTTTGGAATTACCTTGCCTTTCTGATTTTCATTGACTGCCTTCCACTTGTCCAAATGAGATGAAATTTGACATGCTTACCTTGCTGTGGGTTGTGATTGATCATGATTTATTTGATGATTTTTGGAAATGTTTGAGATTGGTTTTGATTCAAGTCTTGCTGTTGACTTCTATGAGCTTCTAAATGCCATGCTTTGACCTAACTTGTTCATAAAATGATGATGATGATTGATGTGAATGTGAACCCAATTGGTTTTGTTTCTTGATTGTTTGAACATGATTTTGGATGCTTTCCACTTGCTGTTTGAACTTTTTCATTCCTTTTTGACCCTAGGCTTGTCCTAGTGGTCCTGTTACTCACCTTTGAGCTCATGTTTTTCAGGTTGATCAACAAATGACCAATAAGACCAATTCTTTTTGATTGAGCTTGCTTGAATATCATTGATTAACTTGTTTGTTTTGTAGGTGGCTTGGCTCACATGCCTTGAGCCTTGTGCCTTGCACATTCACTTGCTTATGATTAACTGTTGATGTCTGTTTCCTTTTGCTTTGTTTTGAAGTTGCATACTAATGTCTGCTTGACTATTTCAGGTGCTTTTAGTTGCTCGGTTCCTTGTGAACTTTTGCTTTACTTTGCTTGTATAAGCAATTTGCATTGAGGTATATTTCTAATCTTCATGTAGTCTGGAAGACCTGGCCTGTTACTTGGCCAGGCAACTGTCTGAAGTCCTCCTTAAGAGGCAATGTTTGTGGATGTTTAATTTTGTCCTTGTACATATTCAAAGACCTCCTAAGTGAAGAGGCAATTGGCAGAACCCAAGGGATATGCAACCTATCCCCTTCTATTCTGTGTGTCATCTGCTTTGCTCACACCACTGTGTTGATGCATTGCAGATACAAACCCCAAGATCTTGTATAATCGTACAGTTGAGTCAGTTTTAAATGTGTAGAAGGGTTCCCCCTTTCTGAACCCACACATGCTTGTCTTAAGCTCTCCCAGGCCAGGGATAAGAGCTGTGAAGTCTTATCTTCACTCACCTTTCATCTGCTTCACCTTAGCCCCTCAATGGCAAGGTTAAGAGCTAACATTACCCAGTTCCAGTGGTTTGTTTGTTGAGGTTGATATGACCCCTCGACTAAAACCTAGCCTTGATGTTTGAGCCCCTTGTTGGTGTGTTTATTTCATGCTGTATGTGCTTGTGTGGTGTGATCGTATCCCCTAGGTTTGCTAGACTCCGCGTAGTCTCGTTTGCATGTCAATTAAGGTAGCACGGTTCCTTCGTATAGGACTTCCTTTCTTGCTTGAGCTTTCCTAAAACACAAACAAACATTATCCCCTATTAAGGATACGTTAACTCCTTCTACTACAGGTGAGTAAGTCTCCAAAGGTCGAACATCAAGTAGATTGCGCAGTGACATTGTCCACTTAAAAAACACAAACCAACGAGAATAGTTTAGCCGAACTACGGCAACTCTGATTCTCATGTTCAGATGAGATACGTAGGCACAAGATGCGATGTCTTGCCGAGTTTGACTAACAACTAATACTAATTCTTTTCTCTCGCCCTCGTTGCGATTGAGACTTCCCCTTTCTTTTGCCCTAGTTGCAATCGAGACCCTTCTTTTTCCGGTGCCAGTTAGCTAGAAACCTTAACTTAGGGACAATTTTGCATGACAACATCTAGGCTCGAGTCGTAGTCTCCCTAGTGGTGTCTCCCTCTGTTATCTGGTTAGGCTAGGTCCTTTATCTCTGCGTAGGGGAACTACATCGCCCTGATCTTCATACCAGATGAAGTATGTAGGCAGGAGATTGAGCTGATCTCTCCGGGCGCCCTTTTTCTTCTTTGTGCGAGTTGTTTGACAGTTGCTAGGCTCGAGTCCCCGACTCCTTAGCAATTTGTTGTCTGTTTGTTTGAGTGTGTGCTTGACAGTTATAGGCTCGAGTCCCCGACTCCCTATTAACTTGTTGTGTTGTTGTGTGCTTGGAAGCCGATGTAAGTCCCTCGAGTGGCATTTGGGTTCCAGTGTGTGTATGTCTTGGTTCGGATGCTGATGTAAGTCCAGTGATTGGCATTCGGGCTCCATGTTTGCCTGTGTGTGTCTTGTTTGTTTGTGTGCGTGTCAGCCGAGCTACGAATGCTCTGATTCTCCTTCGTCCAAAGGGGGTACGTATGCATAGGATGCGATATCCTAGCGAGCATGTGTCATTTCCCCAGTCCGAACTACTTCGACTCTGATGTCTATGCCTGATAGACTAAGTAGGCCCAGGATGCGACATCCTGCCGAGTCAGTTTTGTCTGTTTTCTTGTGTCTCTTTCAGCCAGTGTGTGTGTGTTTGAGCAGCGTTTTAGCAACCATTTATCCTTCCTTTTGTGCGTGGATCCCGTCGAGTACGACGGATGCGTAGGGGTGCTAATACCTTCCCTTTGCATAACCGACTCCCGAACCCATTCTCTTTGGTCGCGAGACCATGTTCTTTCCTAGGTTTACTTCGAGCGTTTCCTTTCCCTCTTTTGGGATAAATAACGCACGGTGGCGGCTCTGTTGTTCTTGTTTTCCCGCCGGTTTTTCGCGTAATGCGACACACGCCTCAGACACTAGCTCCAACAATGACTGGTTACCCTCAACAGGGAAGTAACAAGAGCTCTGAATCTCATACTCGAGAGGAGGAACCTCCATAGCAAACCCCATTTGCCTTCTAAGAAGCACCGGGCTGTAATTAATACAACCTTGAACTCCTATAAGAGGCACATTGTGAAAACTCCCGCAACTGTAAATAAAGTCTTGTCCAACCTCATCAATGTGAGTCCAAGCTATGTCCTTGGCTCGCAAACCCATCAACTTGGTTGCCCAATTGACAGTATGGTCAAGAAGAACAAAGGCACCCCTGGAAGGCAAATATCCCATGAACCACTTGTATAACAGTTGAGCACAACACCTAATCAATCCCCCACGCCTCTTCTCGTTCCGATTATGGACCGAGTAATAAACATCCCCAACCAAAGTAGGAATGGGATTCCTCTGTAGAAACACCCGGATGGCATTAATGTCTACAAAGTTCTTCTGATTAGGGAACAAGATGATTCCATAAATGCTCACAGCAAGCAGAGCACAGACAACCCTCCAATTACCCAAAATAGCATGTTCCTTGGCTTTGGCCTCCAAGAAACTCAGATGAAAACCGGGCAACTTTCCTTTCTCCTTCAAACCCCCCTTAGTCACTTCGGGGCTCAAATAAAGAGCACGAGAGATCTCCCCAACATCAGGTTCTTCCTTAGTGGCAAAGAAAGGAGCCTGGTTTCTGATCTGAATACCCAGGATGCTGGCATAGTCCTCCATCAAAGGTCCCAACAAGTAGTCCGGGAATACAAAGCACCTCAAACTAGGATCATAAAACTGAAGAAGAGTATGAATGGCGTCCCTATCCCCACCTGTAAGCCTGAAAACCATCCTCATAATACCACCATAAGCCTCACGGAACAGCCCCATATGGTCAGGTGTAATCAATGCTATCATATCTTTCAACCCACGAACCTCTGGATCAAAGAAACTATATACCACATCAGCTTTCAAGTCGGCCCTCATATCTGGAACAAAGAAGTCTCTCAACCAGGATCTCAATCAAGAATGTGCCCTGCATATGGATAAACATGAGTTAGATGCGGATAAATGCAAAATGTGAATGATGCGGATGCATGAATGCAATGCACTGTGCCATCTTCCAAGTCATCTGATCATCAACTGTACTGGATCCCGGTCTCTGAACTGATCATAACCATCTGAGGGACTAAGTAACCACAAATCCGGCTCGGGAGGTTCTGAAATAAATGGAACCTGAGGGTATATCATCATCACCACTGGAAAACCACTGAACTGATGACAACATGATCATCTGTACCAACCCAGGGAATCCTGAAATAAACGGATCCCCACTGATAAATACCACAGACAGAACTCCGGCGTCTCAGAAATAAATCCATAAATCCAACTCATAAATAGGACCGAGCTCAAAACTGAACCATTAGTCAACATCCGAAAGTCACCATCAGAACATGCATCTGTAGGAATCAAACCCTCCCCTCACAGGTGAATTCTAATAAGGTCATCCTAAGGCGAATAATGGTCTCGACAATCGGACAAGATACTCAACGGGTTTGCCCTTTCGGGTGTGCCGTCGCAGCTCTCATAAGATCGTCTAAACCAAAGATCCGGGAAAGATCGGTCACCAAAGTCAACAACTCTAAAGAGATAAACCCAACCATAGTGGAAACTCCACAAGGAAGAGCTTTTCTCAAAAGAACCTCGTCCGACTGTGGTATGTCACGTTGCAACAATCATGTTAATCCAACATGTGAGGAAACGTGAGACCACGCTAATCTTAGGTGTATACTCAGGCCTGGGTTTTAGCCTCACTCAGAATACCCACCCCAAATCAGAGGAACTAGACCTGTCCAGAATCCAACATAATGATAATATGATGCATGCAAACATATATGCAAATATATACACAGTATAATAATCATGAATGCAATAAATAGAGCAGCAAAAGCAACCAAAACTATCCTAGAGAGCGCTAGGATTGACTCGCTTAGGGAAGATGGACCAGCAAGAGGTCAACTTCATACATCCCCAGCAGAGTCACCAGCTGTCGCAACGCTAAAAACAACTGGCGGGAAAAGACACAGAGCCGCCACCGACGCTATTCATCCTATGACGGAAAGGAAGCGCTGGACTAACCTAAGAAAGGGGAAAGGAACGGTCTTACGACCAGAGATTGCAAGGTACGAGAGTCAGTTACGCAAGGGGAAGGTATTAGCACCCCTCACGTCCGCCGTACTCAACGGGATCCACGCTCAAAAGAAAAGAATAAGGTTGCTAAATAACTGCTCAAAGAATGCACACACACTGGAATAATAAAACAGGCGAAAGAAGACGGAGGAAACGGACTCGGCACGATGTCGCATCCTGGGCCTACGTAGTTTGTCAGAAACAAACATCAGAGTCAATGTAGTTCGGGGAAAACGGGAAACATGCTCGCTAGGATATCACATCCTATGCCTACATATCTTCTCTATCCAGAGAAAGAATCAGAACACTCGTAGTTCGGCTAACGCACGCCGCAACAAAACACTAAAAAGAGACGCTGAGACGTCAAAAGAAAAACTCAACAAGGAAACAGAATGCCAATAGCTGGACTTAGATCTAACTCCTCAAAACAAACACACACACAAGGAAACAGAATGCCAAACCTGGACTTACATCCGACTCCAAACACACACACAAGGAAACAGAATGCCAAACCTGGACTTACATCTGACTCCAAACAGATAGCACACGCTAACCAGCGCACACCAAAGCAAAAGGTTATCAGATCAACAAGCTAATAGGGAGTCTGGAACTCGATCCTAATAGTTGCCACACAAAACACACACAAAAAAGAAAAAGGTTGCCCGGAGAGATCTCACACGATCTCCTGCCTACGTATCTCATCTGGTGTGAGAATCAGGGCGACGTAGTTCCCCTTAACAGGGGAGAAACTCTCTCCCAACCAGAGACCAGGGAAACTACAAACTAATATGGAGACTGACTCGAGCCTAATAGTTGCCATGCAATCCATAATCCCTATGTTGAGATCTCTAATCAGAACCTAACTCGCACAGGAAGCAAGTCAGTTCAAATAGCAAATAAACATCAACACAATTGAACAAGCATCACACTCTATATACAAACAAGAGGCTCAGACAAACGGTTGGGCTTTAGTCAAGAGGGGTCATATCAACCTCGACAAACAAGCCAAAACTGTAGGGGTATGCTGAAGCTCTTAACCACTAACATTGGGAGTTAGGGTGAAGCTGATCAAAAGGTAATGGGGATTAGACCTCATGCTCTTAACCCTGGCCTGGGTGAGCTCAAATCAAAGAAAACGTGGGGGTCCAGAAAGAGGGACCCTATTCCACTTGACTGACTATATACAAGGATCTTGGGTTAGGTTCAAGAGCATCAGCACGTAGTGCGAGCATAATGAACGACTCAACGACTAACAGGGGACTGGCTACTAGTCCCTTCTATCTGTCAATTGCCTCTTCACTTAGGAGGACTTAACAAGTAACATGCCTCAACAAGGAGGTCTTTGGCACAAACATAAACAATCACAAACATTACCTCTTAAGGAGGACTTCAGCCAAATGCCTGCCAAAAAAAGCGACAGGGCGTCCAGAATACATGGAGTTAGAAGGCTAAACTACCTCAGTGGGGTACTAACCACACTCCAAAGCAAATCAAAGCAAGCTAATAGCGACTAATGTACCTGTACAAAAGCCAAAGAATCAGTATTGTATTCAGAGAAACCAAACAGACAATCACAGTGGTTCTCTTCCAATATGTACACAATACAAGTCCTATGTGTAAACAACTCAAGTGAGTTCATCACCAAGGGACCTACAACACAACAAAGGTTAGTGGATAGAGTAATTTGCATCTTAAGTAATGAGATCACATCAACCACTAGAGCTAGATGCTTGAACCTGAAATACAAAGCTCAAAAGGTGAGTACAAACCACTAGTACCAAGACTAGGGTCAAAGGCAAAGCAAATAGTCAAAACAGAAATTTCTATTCAACATGAAGCACATTCAATCAAATAAGAACATGTCATAAAAAGGATCAAGGCCAAATCATAAGGCAAGGCCATTAAATGATCAAGATAAGGCAAAGGCAATCAATGGTGATCACAATTGGACATCAAGAATAGAAAATCCACATTAAAACAGAAAAGCATCCAATGATCATGAAATTTTTTATGTGATATCAACATGTTAAACAAAAGCCTCATGTAAAAAATTAGGACCAGAAGATATCAAATGGCATGTGAATGAAAATGCACAAAAGCAACATCCAAATGTGTGACACAAATTGTCACACCATATATTCATGTGTCTAAAACAGTGATGGAATGTGCTAAAAATGCCAAACAAAAGCTCAAAAATCATGTAACATGTGATGAATGAGCATGTAAAATTTCAAAGCAATTGGATCAAATATGAGCATTTCACAAAACAATTGGCACCACATGTCACATTTGCATCATGTTCAAATAAGCAAGCTCAATCAAAAATCCAGAAATGTAAAAATCAAGAAATTAACATCACAAAATAATAGACATTAAAATGAGCATGTGGGAAAAAAATTGAATTAAATTGGACTAGTTTTCTATTTCTTTATGATTTTTTCAATTTGAAGAAAAGAATGAAATAAATGGAAATCATGTGGAAAATGTTATTTGGAGATGAAATTGGAAACTGCTTCAGCCATGGTTCGAACTCAGGATCAACAGGTCAAGAGAAGCGCTCCATAAAACAATTAAAGCAATCCAAAATAATCACAGGCAAGGATCGAACACACGCCATGCAGGTCACAGGCGCTTCAAGTAAAAACAAATGAAATCTACAAAATAACAATGCCAGGATTCGAACAGAGGTTTCAGTGGTTATAGGCGCGGCAGGCACAAAACACAACGTTTTGGTTTGGAAAATAAAATGGAATTGGAATTTCGAACATGTCATGGAGCGGATTCGAACGCAGGACACATAGGTTATGGGCGCTTCTACAGTAAAGCCCTAACGCATGAACTAGAGGCATGTGGTACTGTTCCAGGACGGTGGAGGACGGTGGTTTCCACCGTCTTCTTCGTTGATTCCGGCGGAGCAACATCAGAAAAATTTCCAGAATCAAGCATGGCGTATATGGATCGAAAGATATTTTCACGTAGAACACGAATCCAACATTTATTTGATCTAATTCTTAATAACAAGCACGGAACGAGTGAAAACAGTTTGCATACCAAAACTTTAAATCATCGTATCTCTCTCAAAACTCAACCAAAACGAAATCTAAAGGCATCAACATCTTCAGCATTAAAAGCTCTACAACATTATGGCAATAAAATGAAGAATAACGAGGTTCGATTTCAAACCTTCTTGAAGAACAGAATGATGAAACAGTGGATTCAAGCTCCAGCAGTGTCCAGATCTTCTCCTCCACTTGTGTATTGAAGCTTTATGCACGAATTGATGCTTGAAAAGGCTTGTATCTAGCTTAAATTGCAACTTCCATGTTCATGTTCAAGCTTTGATTATGCACAATTCTGCACCAAATTCACCAATCCAATGCTTGATTCCTACTCCATGAGGCTCAATGAACACGATT
Organism: Lathyrus oleraceus; assembly: GCF_024323335.1. Classification (NCBI taxonomy): domain Eukaryota; kingdom Viridiplantae; phylum Streptophyta; class Magnoliopsida; order Fabales; family Fabaceae; genus Lathyrus; species Lathyrus oleraceus. The sequence continues at coordinate 509,254,974 of NC_066584.1, read as the reverse complement.
ATCTAGTAAAATCAATGAGTTATGTGAGGAAATTTGAAGTTTGAGTTGAGAGCAAAAATGGAGGGAATCTTGATTTTTGAGATCTAGAATGTGTAATCTGATCCAATTCTGTTACAATTAGCCATTTATACTCCTCCTTAATCATGTTTAAATGAAGATTAGGCCTTGGCTAAGTAAAATTAAGGAGATGTGAAGTGTATGACCAATTTGGTAAATGCACCATTGCATGGCAAAAATGCACGTGAACAGTGCCCATGCAAGGTTCAAAAACATTCAAAATCAGCTCATAAGCAAGATGGAATTGGAACTTGGCTCATGTAATGCACAAAATTTAAATTACCAACTTTCCCTCCAAAATACACTTGTGTAAGCCAATGATCATATGAGATTTTTTTATGCAAGGCAATGATGGATTTGGAAGCTATTGGTCACAAGAAGCATTTTGCAAAAAGAGTGGACCAATTTGGAGTTTTTAAGCAAAAGTTATGGCATTTTGAAGTTCCATGTACATTGTGCAATCATTTGGCCATAACTCCTCAACCATTCATCAGATGCTCATGACATAGGACTTTTTGAAAAGAGGAGAGAATGATCTTCAACTTTCATGTTCACCAAAAATCCATTTGAAGCTTATTTGATGTTGCAAAGTCAAGTTGAATGTGGACCAAAAACTTGCCATTTTTGGAAACTTTCAATTACAGGTCACTTTCCATTTTTGGAAACTTTTGTCCTGACTTCAAAATCTTCAAGATAGATGTTTGAAATGACAAATGAACCTTTTTTGAACATGAATGAAATGTTGAAACTCATTTCTCCACCTCCTAGCCCTCAGCTCTTGCACAGTTGACAGTATAGGTCCTCAGATGACCTAGACATGCTCTGATCAGCCTGAGCCTCAACCACTTGGGGAAATGGCTCATAAATGAAACCCTAGCCCATGTAAGCTCAATATCATACTCATGTGACCTTCATCTCACCAGAATACCTCTTCTCCTTGATAAACCCTGACTGGAAGAAAGTCATTGATTAAGGTTGACCAGAGGTCAAAACCCTAATCCCAAGGAACTTGAAGATGCACAAAGAACCCCTAGATGATGATAGAACCATGATGATGGTGACATATCCTTGCACACAAGATAATGTTCAAGCTCTTTGAGGAATCAAGAAGCCCTGACTGAAGTGCCAACCCTCAGATGGTTGGTGATCAATTTAAGGATACCCTCAGGCTTGAATCTCTTAACCTCTCTATCTTCTGAAAAAGACTTTGGAGGATAAATTTATTATTTCCACATGATATGCAATATGCAAATGCCTAATATCCTAAAACATGAAATGCAATATGCTAAACTAGTCTCAAGAAGAGGAGGGCAAATTTTGAGGTGTTACAATATGAACAATGGAAAATGAAATAAAGTGCTAAAAGTAAATTGCATTAAAGTAAAAACTTGAAATTAAAAGTTAATAGTTAGTAAGTTAGAGGTTAGTTTTGTTTTGCTTTTGCTTTTCAAGACATTATTTGGAGAACACTCAACCAACTTATCACAAGCATGGATCCTTGAGCCAAAACATCTTCCAAAGGAAGGAAAGAAGGCCAAGTTTCCACATAACACCATGAAAGAGGGGAGACTTACAATCTCACTAAATAGAATGCTTATGCCTTTTATGTCACAAATTTAGCGCTATGTTAAGCAATCGTAATTGGACTTATGTAGAAGTCATAACTATTTGAGGTCAGGCAGTAGAATTTTGGTGTTAATGCATGTTAGAGACATAGTATAATGGACTATGCTCATGAAACATACCACACACAAAAAAGAATATGCAAAAGGTGTGGCCTAATCTCATCCATACTCATGTCAATTTTTTCAATCAACTAGCATTAGGACTTTGAGATGTCATAGGCCAAATGGAATGAATGAATTAAGAAGAGGAATAAGATGAAGTGGGAAGGGGATGAGTGAGATCACAAATTGGTCAAAGGATGACTTTTATTAAATTAATATCATTCATTCATTTTGGGAGATGGAATGTACATTCCATCAACCCCCTAAATCCAATGATATTAACTTGACAAAGTCAAATCAACCTTGACCAAGACCCAACAACAATAAGCAAACTCATACAAGTCAATACAAATAGTCAACAAAATTTAATTGGCATTTATTCAATTAAAAATAATAAAATAGTGCATTTAAATCAAATATGTTTTGTCCAATTCCTAAAATCTCACTAAAAAATCAAAGAAATGGCCAAGAGATTTATCATAGGTCAAACAAGGTCAAAGGACCTCGGAGAAAATTTTTCATAATTTTTGGACATTTAAAATTATTTTTAAACAATTAAAAACAAATGCAAAATCAATTAATTCATGAAAATATTAATAGTGATCCAAAAAATAATTTTAAGTCAGAATATGAAAGAGAACAATATTTGAATTTTTTTGGTTAAAGTCCCATATTTTTTGGATCAATATTGAATTTAATATGAATTATTGAAGAAAATGCAATTAAAATAAAAAATCAGAAAATCTAAATTACGTGGACCATCAGATCTCCCTCATTAATTGAGGTGGCAGATCAGATGGTCCCTAGCGTGCTATCCACCATGGACCTTAGTCAGCGCGTGACAAATGTGGTATTCAAAAGGGACGCACGAGATTAAAACAAAACATATGGATCCTGTGGTTCAGATATTAGCCAACTCATCACCGGAGCCAGAGCTCCGGTTATCTTCTCCGGTGGACCTCACCAGACTGGTCCACCATGAACCATCACCATAATGAAAAACAAGGACATGATCTTGAAGAAAAAATGGCACTGAGCTCGAATCTGACCTCCATTCATTCCAACTCCAAGTATATTGAGAGATATGTGGAGTTGAAATTTGAGGTACATGAACTGAGTTGCTTCGATTTGACCTCAAAGCAACTCAATCTTCTTGCCTACATTGGTAGGACTTCATACAACCAAATAATCAATAGAATTGAGCAAGAATTTGAGAGAATCGAAGAGTTCAAAATTTCTGAAAAATACCTTCAATGGAGGTCTGGATTCACTTGATCTTGATCTTGCTTGTGCTTGGACTCAGTCCACTTGCTTGCAGGAAGAGGATTGAATGGTTAAAAAGCTATGGATTCCTGGAGAATTGAATTCCAAACAGTGGAAATTTAAGCTCAAATTCAAGAGAATTTTTCAGGCTTATCCTTTGAGAATTGAGGGTTTAAAGTGGGGGATCAAAGCTGGCGCGAATGTGTGTGAATTTCTGAGTAATTGAAGCTCTATTTATAGCTGGAATGGTTGATAATTGCACACTCTCATTCACTTTCCAATTTTGGCAAATGGTGATGCAATGATGCATGGGTGCGCATAGGCCCATGAAATGATTGCTAGAGGTCCAAAACTGAACATCAGATGCTCTGAAGTAAGCTTGGATTGCAAGGCAAATGCACATTGATGTTTGAAGCTTGATCCATGCCAAGTGATGTCACCCTATTTAAGCCATGCGCAGCCTATGCATTTCTCATCCAAAATGAATGAATTTGAGCTCTTTGGAAAGGTAAGATAAAGAGGAACAACTTTCATGTTCAACACTTTTTCATTTGAAGCTTAGAACTTGTAGAAATTTGAGGTGGAAGTTTGGAAATTTTTGACATATCAAAATGTTTCTAAGTGTCAAGCCATATGTCTCAATATTCCACCTTGCTTAACTTTTTATAGGAGGTTCAAATGAGAAACGTGTCTTCATCAAAGTTGTATCTCTATCAAAGACCTTCAAAATGGTAACCAATTTTATGTCATTTGGATTTGAAATGATAGAGTTATGCATTTTTGAAGTTTGGAAAAATCACTTGATCAATGGTATAGGTCAAAAGTGACCTATAAAGTAGCCTCATATCACATGCTCAAAAAAGTTGAATTAGATCCCATTCCAAACATAAACGTTTAAGTAGACACATTGAATTTGATTGTGCAACTTGGAAATATTTCATCTCATAAAAATTGAGCAAGTTATGGCCTTGGGAAGTTGACTTTCAAATTAGGGTTTAGACAAAAATGACCTATAATGTTTCAACATAGAAAATGATTTTCCAAGCAAAACTAGCTCTAGGTCTCAACATGAAATTTGTTTGGAATGTCATTAAGAGTAAGTTTTATCTTGGAATCATTTTCATATGGTGAAAATTGTAGGAGATAGGGTTTAGGGAGACCCAGTTTTGATCAGATGAATTCATCTGGCCAACCACCATCAACCAACTTGCTAATTTCCAATTCTCTTGACTTTCTTGGCTCATGGTAGATCATATATGCATAATATGATGAATTTTGAAGTGTACCTTGAGAAATTTGATCAATTGGTGAGATAACTTGTTGGAGAAGTTACTAAAAATACCTAGTCAAACTAGGGTTTCCAAGGCAAATCACCCTCAAACTCTTGAAGAAAACTTGATAAATATAACATGTAGATATCAATGGGACTCATATATTATGTTTATAACCATTATTGAAGCAACTCTTGGTTGTGCTCTTTGTTCATGAGGGTCTCAAACCCTATATATTAACTTGATGAATCAATGAGATCATGCCCTTCCTACAAAAGAGTTAGACAAATACAAAGACATATTTTTGGTATTTTAGTTGTAACATGATAATATACAAGTATGATATAATCACAAAGTGCTTGGTGATCTCCTAAAACAAACCTAATGAAAGAGGGGTAAGGAGGATGCCAAGGTATGATCCCAATGCTAATGCTTATGATGAAATTACATGAGGGATCTTAGGGTCAAAATTGAGGTCTTACAGTTGCCCCTATTTAAGGACATTCTAACTGAGGAGGCGAAGGTTTAAATCTTCATGTCGACTTAGTAGAATGGGCTTAAATAACAACATAGAGAAACAAATTTTGGTCCATAAGAGACCTCATGATGCATATGATGTGAATGCAAAAGCTAATGCTCTGTGGGGAAATATTGCCATAGAGGAAAAAGAAATCAAAGAGATAGAAAATCCGCAGGATCATAATGCATTCCATACGGAAAGCTCACTGGGGAGACAGAGACTCTGGGGTATAAAAAGGAGTTATGCGTAGGCCATGCTATGACTTAAAAATACTGGGGGGACTAGAGGGATTCCACAAAATGGAAAGACTCAGCTGGGGAAACAACAACATCTGCAGGAGATACGAATAAGTCAGGATAAAACTGAAGTACTCGACTCACACAGGGGAGCAATTTCACTAAGGAAATGCGCACTCAACTCAATTGGGGAAGAAATAAACTTCAACACAGGAGGATCAAAAATCTATTATCTACTACCTGCTACTGGGTAAGGAGACAATAAAGATCTGACGGAGAGAACATCCGTCATCGGTTGGGATGAACATATCAAGGATGACTCGCTGAGGATCGCCAGGAGGGAGTATTCATTACCAGTTACTGGGTAAGAATAGTCTTGCTAGGGAAAACTGCAGAAAATAGGATTTACAACTACCAATCACTGGGCAGAAGACCAAAGGTGAGACTATCTGTCATCGGTTAGGATGAACATATCAAGGATAAACTCGACAGGGAAGAAAACCCGTCACCGGTTAAAGTGAATATATCAAGGATAGACTTGCTTGGGAAATGTCAAGGAGGATACCCGTCATCGATTAAGATGAACATATCAAGGATATACCAACTGAACAAAAAGGGTAGAAATTACATCTATCGAAATCTGAATAGAAAACCGTCGGAGAGAGAATCCGTCACCGGTTAGGATGAACATATCAAGGATAAACTCTGCGAGGGGACAAAGTAGGATTTATAACTATCGGTTACTGGGTAGAAGACCAAACAAAGAGAGAATCCGTCACCGGTTAAGATGAACATATCAAGGATAGACTCTGAAAAGGGGAGCAAAAATAGGGATTACATCTATCAGTTACGGTATAGAATACCAAAGAAGAGAAAATCCTTCATCGGTTAAAGTGAACATATCAAGGATAGTCTCCGCTCAAGGGAATAATAGGATTTACAACTACCGATTACTGGGTAGAAGACCAAACAAAGAGAAAATCCGTCACCGATTAAGATGAACATATCAAGGATAGACTCTGTGAGGAGATAAAATAGGGATTACATCTATTAATTACTGGATAGAATACCAAAGGAGAGAAAATCTGTCACTGGTTAAAGTGAACATATCAAGGATAGACTCTTGCGGGGGAAAGAAAGATATCCTTCATCGGTTAGGATGAACATATCAAGGATATATTTCCAGGGGACTCCACTGAGGAGGAAAAGGGGTACTTTTGCCGGGTATTGAGCAAGAAGTAACAAACTGCAAATTAAGAAGAATATTACCAGTTACTGGGTAATAGACTCTTATGGGACCCAAACATCTATCTAGGTAAGAGCTAGAAAGAAACGGTCAATCAAGACTCAACCCAATGAGGACATAACTCAGGGGGAGTAATTTCATCCAGAAAATCTACTGGAGAGGAAACTGAAATAACAACCATCCACGAGGAAACAAACTCAGTGGGGAAATAGAGAAAGGTTAAAGTCTTTCTACTCAAGGGGATAAAGCTCTACAATTGAAGGAGGACAGACACCAGATTTGGTATGGGGATAAAGTACCGCCATAACAGAGAATGAGAATCTCAAACAAATCAAACATGAAGATGCAGGATATGCAAATCATGAAATTATATGAATGTATATGTATATGTATATATGTTGATTATGCTGATAAAACGATCACAAAGGATACAGAGGTGTCGCAAAGAAATTGAACCACGAGTACAATCCTCGGTCAATCCACAAAATATGGAGACAACTGCCGGAGAACAGAGAGATCAACATTCAAAGGGCCCTACCCTAGCTGAAGGACGGAGGAAATCTGTTGAGGATGGAACATCCAATCTGTGGGGAATTTTAGGTCAACACCATAACAATGGGATACAACCCTACAGAGAAAACAATCAACAAAAGTTGCTCATAAACTAGGAGGAAACTCTGACTGGGAGCAAATGCAATCTACTGGGGAAGATCAACCATCTCTGAAGATCAACCCTGCTGAGGAGATACGAACTTCGCTAGGGACGTACAAACTCCACTGGGGAAGGCCGAAACTCTGGTTGGGGATGGAGAAAGAAACTCCATTGGAGAAGGTAGAATCTCTGCCGAGGAAAACAACACGCCGCAGGGTACCTGAATCTACCAAATCAGCTGGGGATAGTAATATTCCACTAAGGAAATGAATTAACACTAAAGTTTAGGGATACCCGAAGAGTTAACTGCTTGGGGACCTCCGATGCTTCGCACTTTAAGGATATACTATCCATTGAAATGCTGTTGATATTCCTTTTACTTGCTTTGAAAAAGTTCTTGCTGTTATATATTTAAGAAAACTTGATTTTGATTAAAAATTTAATTTCAAAATGATCATAATAAAATTTAAAACTATTGGCTGAAGTAAATAAGAGCAGAAACAATTTGGATAAAGGCTCAACTTTATTTAATAGAATGGTAGTCTGTAAATGACAAGACTCCATAGATTTTACAAAGTTGAAAATGGTAATTTACACGGAAAAGGGGTACATTGAATACAAATGATCCTTAACCCTTCTACCAACTCTTGATATCCACTGTGCTCTTGATCGCTGCTGGAGATAAATTGATGTCAACCCTTGTGCTCAAACAAGCCTTCAGAAATCACTAAAGATCAGCGGGATGCAATTACTTGCCATAATCCCTAATTTTTGCATAAGTTGCCCCAAGGTGAGGTGCTAAACTTATCGGGAAATTCTTTCCGTTTTAATGTCTCTAATTTTTGCCTGGATCGCCCTTTCAGGTTTTCAATCCACCGAGACGCTCATTTTTGCCTAAGCCGCCCTTTCGGGTTTTCAGCCTAGCGAGTTGTTCTTTTATTTTTTAGGCGAAGTATTTCTTGACTGCATCTGCGTTCACAGGACGGGTGAACTCTTCACCATCCATAGTTGTAAGAATCAGGGCACCGCCTGAAAAAGCTCTCTTAACAACATATGTGCCTTCAAAATTGGGAGTCCATTTTCCTCTGGAATCTGGTTTGAACGTCGAAATCTTCTTGAGCACAAGATCACCTTCTCTGAATACACGAGGTTTGACCTTCTTATCAAAAGCTTTCTTCATTCTCTGTTGATACAACTAACCATGACACATGGCAGTCAATCTCTTCTCTTCTATCAAATTCAACTGGTCAAACCCGGTCTGACACCATTCAGCTTCAATCAACTTGGCTTCCATGAGCACGCGCAATGAAGGAATCTCAACCTCTACGGGGAGTACTGCTTCCATACCATATACAAGAGAGAAAGGGGTTGCCCCTGTTGAAGTGCGGACGGATGTGCGATACCCATGTAAAGCAAATGGAAGCATCTCATGCCAATCCTTATACGTGATAACCATCTTCTGAATAATCTTCTTGATGTTCTTATTCGCAGCTTCAACAACCCCATTCATCTTGGGTCTATAGGGAGAAGAATTATGATGTGCAATCTTGAAGTCTTTTCAAAGAGCTTCCACCATATTGTTATTCAAGTTCGATCCATTATCAGTAATGATCTTACTTGGTACACCATAACGGCATATGATCTGATTCTTGATAAATCTTACAACAACTTGCTTGGCTACATTTGCATATGATGTCGCTTCAGCCCATTTTATGAAGTAGTCAATTGCCACTAAAATGAAACGATGTCCATTCGAAGCTTTGGGCTCAATCATCCCAATCATATCAATTCCCCACATGGAGAAGGGCCATGGGGAAGAGATAACATTCTAAAGTGTCGGAGGAACATGAATCTTACCAGCATAAATTTGACACTTGTGGTACTTCTTCAGAAATTTGCAACAGTCAGATTCCATTGTCATTCAATATTAACCTGCTCGCAACATCTTCTTCGCCATTGCATATCAATTGGAATGAGTACCAAAGGAACCTTCATGCACTTCAGTCATCAACAAGTCTGCTTCGTGTCTATCCATGCATTTGAGCAAAACCATGTCGAAGTTTCTCTTGTACAGTATATCACCATTCAAGTAGAAATTACCGGCTAATCTTCTCAAAGTCTTCTTATCTTTCAAAGATGCCCCAGGCGAGTAAATCTGACTTTGGAGGAAACATTTGATGTCGTAATACCACGGCTTCTCGTCTTTGATCTCTTTAACAACAAACACATGAGCTGGCCTATCAAGATGCATCACAGATAATTTGGGAACTTCATTCCATTATTTCACTATAATCATTGATGCCAATGTTGCAAGAGCATCTGCCATCCGGTTCTCATCTCGAGGAATATAATGGAACTCAACCTTTGTAAAGAAAGTTGAAATCCTCCTCGCATAATCTCTATATGGTATCAAACCGGGTTGATTCGTCTCCCATTCTCCTTTGATCTGATTCACAACCAAAGCCGAATCACCAAAGACATCCAAATACTTGATTATGAGATTCATGGCCTCTTCAAGCCCCATAATGCAAGCTTCATATTCTGCCATGTTGTTTGTACACTTGAAAGTCAATCTAGCTGTAAATGGTAGGTGTGTCCCTTGAGGAGTAATAATCACTTCCTCAATGCCATTTCCATATTGATTAACAGCTCCTTCAAATACCATGACCCAACGGGAACCAGGTTCTGGCCCTTCTTCAAGCAATGGTTCATCACAATCTTTCATTTTCAAATACAAAATCTCTTCATCTGGAAAGTCATATTGTACTGACTGGTAATCTTCAATTGGTTGGTGAGCCAAATGGTCAACCAAGATACTACCTTTGATTGCTTTCTAAGATCGGTATTCGATATCATACTCTGATAACAACATCTGCCAACGGGCAATCCTCCCAGTCAAAGCAGGCTTCTCAAATATATACTTGATTGGATACATTTTGGATATCAACCAAGTGGTATGATTCAACATATACTGACGCAAACGCTTAGCAGCCCAAGCCAATGCGCAACAAGTCTTCTCAAGCATTGAATACCGAGTCTAACAGTCGGTGAACTTCTTACAGAGGTAGTAAATTTCAAATTCTTTCTTCCCAGTCTCATCTTGCTGACCAAGAATACAACCCATACTATCTTCGAGCACAGTCAAATACATGATCAATGGTCTTTCTTCAACAGTTGGAGACAAAATCGAAGGATCAAGCAGATATTCCTTGATACTGTCAAAAGCTTTCTTGCAGTTTTCGGTCCAATCACAAGACTGATCTTTCCGAAGAAGCTTGAATATAGGCTCACATGTGGCAGTCATGTGGGAAATGAATCTGGAAATATAATTCAAGCGGCCGAGAAAACCTCTGACTTGCTTCTCAGTTTTGGGCGCAGGCATCTCTTGTATTGCTTTGACCTTGGCAGGATTAACTTCAATACCCCTTTCGCTGACGATAAAGCCCAACAGCTTACCAGAACGAACACCAAAAGTACACTTATTGGGATTCAAGCGGAGTTTATACTTCCTCAAACGCTGGAATAGCTTCAATAAATGTTCAACATGTTCTTATTCATCAATCGATTTAGCAATCATGTCATCGACATATACTTCAATCTCTTTATGCATCATATCATGAAAAAGAGTAGTCATTGCTCTCTGGTAAGTTGCACCAGCATTCTTTAAACCAAAAGGCATCACTTTATAACAGAATGTTCCCTAGGGTGTAATGAATGTGGTCTTCTCCATATCTTCGGGTGCCATCTCGATCTGATTATATCCAGGAAAATCCATCCATAAACGAAAAGACTTTAAATTTAGCAGTATTGTCTACCAACATATCAATGTGTGGCAGAGGGAAATCATCTTTCGGACTGGCTTTATTCAAATCTCTATAGTCGACACACATGCAGACTTTTCCATCTTTCTTTGGCACAGGCACAATATTGGCCACCCACTGCAGATACTCAGCGGTTACAAGGAAACTGGCATCAATCTGCTTCTGCACTTCCTCTTTGATCTTCACAGCCATATCAGGATGCGTTCTTCTCAACTTTTGCTTGACTGGCGGGCATTATGGCTTCAACGACAATCTATGCTCCACAATCTCAGAATCCAAACCAGGCATGTCTTGATAAGACCAAGTAAACACATCTGAATACTCTCTAAGAAGATCAATCAACACCTTCTTAGCATCTGGACACAGACGAGACCCAATCTTGATTTCCTTCACATCATCTTCGAAACCCAAGTTGACTAGCTCAATCTGCTCTTCAAATGGCTGAATAATCTTTTCATCTTGCTCAAGAAGACGAGACAATTCCTCACTCACTTCCACATCACTTTCCTCCTTGGCCTCAAACACAGGGAATTCAAAATTTGGAGAAGGAGAAGGATCATTGTATTCAGTGGGGTTAGGAACCAACCTGCATAATGATTTGATATTTTGATTTTAGAGAAGTGAATTTGTGACCAAATATTATGCAGATGGACAATTATATTGTTTATTTATGTTTTTTTTTGTGATTACCATTTTTCAGAATAAAGCAAAAAGTAAAAATAAACATCAAAGATGTGGATGAATAGAATTAATTTTATTGATGATCAATTTAAAATGCCCAAACAATGTTCACTTCTCCCTTAGGCATAGGAGAAGGATTTTAAAATATAAAAGCAATTACTTAGATCGATGCAAAATAATAGGAATATCAACAGAAGTCCAATTGTTGCATGTCCCTCCATGCGTTACAAAGTTGGTGCAGTCTTCCTATTCATCATCCTCTAGCACAGCAGCTAAGTGTTGTTCATTGCCATGAATGAACCCTCCGCTATGGAAGCTAAGTTGCATATCTTCATATCTAATAGCTGACGAGCCTTTCTGGAACCCCAAACCAGTTCTGCCTTTGTTGTCGGAGACCTCTACCATGCGCCCCCATTGATCAATAGTACATTCTTCAACAATCTTCTAAGCATCTTTCAGTGAGGACATAGGTGCCCCAAATCTTTTCTCACTAGCAATAGATAAGGCTTGGAACGGAGTCCCAACCTCATCCTCAGCTTCTACATATGAGAAAGATGACATATGGCTAACCAACAGCGCCTTCTCTCCTCCCACAATCACTAACTTGCCATTCTTAACAAATTTGAGCTTCTGGTGCAGAGTGGAGGTAACAACCCCTTCCCCGTGAATCCATGGCCTTCCCAATAAACAACTGTAGGCCGGGTGGATATCTATTACTTAGAAAGAAATCTGAAAATCACTCGGACCTATCTTGACTGGAAGGTCCACTTCACTAATTACTGTTTTGCGCGAGCCATCAAAGGCTTTGACAATTACCCCACTATATCTCATGGGAGCTCCTTGGTAAGATAACTTTGACAAAGTTGACTTCGGAAAGATATCGATTAGTCTAATTGGGGTATTAACTGCAAGTGCATTTAGTCTAATCGCGTAGTAATAAAAGATATCGATCCCACAGGGACTTATGAATCGATATACCGTTTTCTAAGGTTACTTCGTAAAGCTAAGGCGGATGATACTTTGTTGATTAGGGGAAAAATAAAACTAAAATAAGATCTAGATTAAATATCAAATAAGCGGATATCGGTATGCAGTTCGTCGTAATTAGGGAATCAAATCTTCGTTGGTTTCGTAGTTTTAAAATAAATCTTTTCAGTAGACACTATTGATTTAAAAGCCTTTTCTCAAACTCTCGCTCTGTTGAATAGACTATGACTTTATATTAACGTGCGCTGTCACTAATTAGTTAAGTCCAAAATCACTTTTTGAAAACAATAGAATCTATAGAAACTCTTTTTAAGAAAATGCTAACCATTTAAACACCCTTGTCTCAAACTCTTGCTCTGTTAACTTAGATTATATAATTAAACTTAAATGCTTAACTCTCGTCCTCACATTTAACCTTTAAAAATACTTTTTGAAAATGATTAGAATTTAATTAACTCTAAAAATTGCTTTCGCCCTGATTTAAAATTAATGTCCAATTTACACTGTCCAGTTAAAAGCTCAAACCGTCGTTCTATTGATTTTAACTTCTTTATGTCTTTTACTCTCGTACAAAAACCTTGGTATTAACTCTGTAAATTGAGACCATAAAAAGAGTGATTATGCTTTTAAACAAAATTAAACCAACTTAGTTTTGATTCCTTCATTCCGTTTACTTTACATACCGATATCTAAGTTTATTTAGCCAGACATGCTAAACAAGCCTAAACAATAATTATGCTTACGTACAGCCATGTTAGACAGACAATATAAATAAATAGCAGTGCAGAGCATATATAAATTTAAACAATAAAATTAAAGAACCTGTAAAATTAATAGAAGTCTTGATTATTCTTAGCTTCGATGCTTGAACTCTCCACCACAAACCGGTTGGATTTGTTCTTACAATCTTCGATCGGACAAGAAAATAAAAATGAAGGAATAAAATACTATGATCTAACGTAAGGTTAGATCCAGTAAAAATTACACAATAGTTTCCGGTGTAGAAACTATTGTGAGAAAATTAATTGAATGCTTTAAAATTGACTGGAAAAGGAAATAAAAATTGCTAGGAAAGTAGAGTGTTGGAAAATAAGAAAAACAGTAAAAATAATGCCGTGCCGAAAACTGGAAAATTGAGCGAGACCGAGAGAGCTGCAGGGTTGGATCCTTGGCTCTATTTATATTACTCCAATTTGTAACCGTTTCCCACAAATTCCTTCAGTAAGTAACCTTCACGCTTCAACGAGTCAAACGGAAGAATAGGCTCAACGTGCCTCTGTTGCGCGTCAAAAGCCAAAAATATAAGAGTGGAGTGTGACGTTCGTCACACCATGTGTTACGCTCGTAACACAAGGTAGCAGGGCGTGACGCTCGTCACACCATGCGTGGCGCTCGTCACAGCTTCAGCGCTTAGGCAATTTTGGGTTGGGCTTTAGTGGAATTGTTTCTCATACTTTTTGCACCTCCTTTTCTTTGTTTTTCACGTATGCTTCAAATAATGTTTCCTGAAATAAATAGAAGGAAAATACCAAGTAATATCGAATAAAATGAAATAAATCGAATCAAATAATAATATAATTTAATTAAATCGAGTCCAAAAATGTGATATTATTTCATGTTATCAAACTCCCCCATACTTAGATCTTTGCTTGTCCTCAAGCAATATACATTATAGAAATCAGTTTAAAGTATTAGCCAGATCAAATTTCCAAACACACATCAAGTCGTAATAGGTTGCAAGTAAATCTCGTTTAGAAATAACCTGAGCTTAATCTTAACATCAACAACTACCGTTACAACCTCAGACAACCTCGCCTTATGCAAACCAGATCGAGTCACGCTATTATAGCCAACCTAGTTCTTTTACTCTTATTTCACCCGTTTTCATTCTAGCGAAATCACATTAAGCCCTTTATCTTTTCGCGCACATAGTGGAGTAACCGGTTAGCGATTATGATTCCCTTTTTAGCTTGAAGTTCTGGTACATAAGTTGGATAACTTCGTTATTTAGTCCATTGCAAATTGCGGGGGATCGGACCGTAGTCCGCCCTACTAAGTTCAGCACCAGAAACCGCTGAACCAACCCACAATGGATCGTTCATACAATGTTTTTGTAGGATTCACAACCTTTGGATTAAATGATCGGGTAAGGATCACCTAACTTAATTAGTGCATTTCCTGATTTTTTTCTAATATATTGTCTTGGGAATCATTCACTTATATTCATCGGCTCTCCACGTAGTTTGCTATTAAGATGGTGCCGACTTCTCGTATAAACTACTCGAGGTTACTATAAAACTAAAAGTTCAAGGGATTGGTATAATAGGGACTTTTCTGATATAACATGTTGAGGTTTTTAGAGTGTTGGGGCGGTAATAATTTTTGTCTTAATTTTACTCAAGTTTGATAAAATAGGCAACCTTTATACTTATTGAGTGTGTTGAATTTTTGTTATGGCTCAAGAAAGTTGAGGGGAATAGATAATAAATTTTTTCACACTAGGGATCAACTTATAATATATATTATAATTATTTTTTGTTGTAAAATTAATAGATTGATAACAGAAAGGGAAATAACAATGAAAAGGGAAATACATACTTGAAAGATTAATAGATCGTTATTCTGCGCATGCATATCATCAATAGCATCCATGATGTCATCATTAGTTGCTGGCCTTCTTCTTCGACGACGTCGGGAGGATGGACCAGTTGCATTGTCGGAAGGGTTAAGTGGGGTTGACTGTTGCTCAGGACCTTGATCACCCTGCTCCATTTCCTCAAACTCGTCCGGGGGCGGGTTTGCTTGTGTAGGCTCGGTAGATTCGGGAGCAGTTAGATTGTAGATGAAGCGGTTGGGATTTGTGACATCTGTAAGGGAAATGTTGGGCAGAACAACGCTTGGGACTTCTTGGTTATTCACCATAAGATAATACCTTCCACCTACCCTATTTTTGATTAAGCGGCTGGAGCGACAATAGCTTATATCCATAAATAGGGGTGGCAGAGATTGCAAATTTTGAAGGCGGTCCCCTAGATTCAAACCAAGGGCTATGGTGGTGATTAGTCCACCAATCACAAAAGGTTGGCGGCCTCGAGCACATAGGGTGCGGATATGGTGAAATAAGAAAGAAGCGGCGTTTACGTTTGTATCCATTGCAAAGACGCAGTGGAGGAAGAATAATTCCTTTGCGTTGACTTTGCTGTTGTTGGGTCGACCAAAAATGGTGTTTTGCAGGATGCGGATAAAGTACCGGATGGTTGGGTTATGTATATGCGAAGCAAGTAGTACATCCCAGTTGTTGGTTTCCACACCGGATATTTTTCTAAAGAGGTCGAAGGCGTTTATGTGCCACTGGGAGTTTGGAGGGATTCTCGGGTGGACTTGGCCTTCTACAGGGAAGTGTAGCATGACACTCAATTGGGTCTGGGATAGTGAGTACTCGGTGTTGAACATTGCGGTACCGGTTAAGTACTCGTCTTCACCGGTTGGAGTGTTGTAAGAATAAGAACTTAAAAATTCTAAGGTGAGTGATGGATAGGTAGGTTGATTGTGTGTGCAAAGAAAGGTTAAATCAGCAAGACGAAGCATCCATTGCACACCTTGAAGTAATCCTAATTCTTGTAAACAATTTAAATCAGGATACCTGGTAGAGACGACACCTCGTTGTTGAAATCGTTCGAATTGCTCTCGTTGATAATTATCATCTTCGGATCGGAAGATGATATTTCCGAATTGTTGGTTTTCCGCCATATCGATAGGTGGGTTGAAAGAATGAAAGAGGGTGAAAATGTATTTGTATAGAGTGGTTTGTTGGAATGGTGTGGTTTAGGGAGAAATGAAGTGTAGGTATTTATAGGGAAAGTTTTTGGAAGTTGGAAGGTGAGTGGGTGAAAAGAAAATAAATGTGGATGAATGTGATTGGGATGGAGTAAAGGTGAATGAATGGGGAAAATAAAAAGTGAGGTGTAACGGTCGTGTCCCCAACGGTCACTAACGTTCACCTATTTTGGAGCTGTCACGCTCGTGACGGAAGGTGTTACGGGCGTCACATGCACTTGCGTGACGACCGTGATGGCTTGTGTGACGCTCGTCACACCAGTCAGCTTGCAACGGTCACTCACTTACGTGGGTGCTTCATAATATGTTTTTATTATTTTATTATTTTTATTTTGTTTTGTTTATGTTTAGTTTATTTTGCTATTGATATATTTTAGAAATACCATGCATGCTACTCTATTACACCATAGTGTAAATATATATTTTTTTCTTCTAATAGGCTATGTAAGCAGCATACAGTAAATATCATTATTGATAATTGTAGATATTGCATAGAACAAAATAAAATAAACCAATAATGCAATAGCTTCATAAAATAAACATAATGTAACATTTGAAGATAAGAGAAAACATGGAAAACAAATACTAAGATTAAAATAATGTTAAATGAAACTATAGATTTCCTAAAACTAAAACTAATTAACTAAAAACTTCTAGCCACTTGTAGGATCTTTGGCCGGAGGAGCAAAGGAGTTAACACGGTTTAGCAACTCGTGGAATTGATTTGTCATACTGCTCATGTATCCCAGAAATTCATGTCCCATATTAGTTAGCTCTTTTCTGATGGCTTCTTGTTCTGACATCAAGGCTTGAATGGCGGTGTTATAATCAGTTCCGGGCATATGATGGCTAAGATCAGGTATTGCCGACTCTTCGGTCGGGATAGGATGAGGTGGAGAGTCAATATCATAATAACCAGATGGTGTCTGAGGGTCAGATTCAGCATAAGGAATCTGGTCGTCACAAATCTCATAGTCTTGGATGGATTCAGTAGATCTAACAGGAGAAGGTATTCCATTCAGATTGTAGAGCCAATTGTTTCGGTTATGAACACTAGTCCTCGGGCTAGGCAAGGTGAATAGGCAAAGAACTTGGTTGTTAATTATTAATTCAAACTCTTCAGGTCCCAGATTTCTGATAAACAAAGTGTTGAAAAGGAAGGGTATACTCATAGGCGCAATGCCACAAAAAGGGCTCAAGTCAAGCATGGGTTGGCGTAATCCGATAGCATTACCAATCATGGTTATCAATCCGCCTATTTGAATTGGTGCTCGGTCATCTTGAATA
This sequence comes from Lathyrus oleraceus, assembly GCF_024323335.1. Classification (NCBI taxonomy): domain Eukaryota; kingdom Viridiplantae; phylum Streptophyta; class Magnoliopsida; order Fabales; family Fabaceae; genus Lathyrus; species Lathyrus oleraceus. The sequence continues at coordinate 509,237,389 of NC_066584.1, read as the reverse complement.
AGGAGGTCAAAATTCGCCAACATATAAGTGGCACCATTCACTGGACGGTTCTGGGAAGCACAAAATATGATGAAGAGTTCATCACGTGAAACTGTGGTAATGTTTGATTTCTTCCCAAAAAGAGTGTGTGCTAGGATTTTATGGAAATAACGAAAAGCTGGGTTATGTATGTTTCCAGAAAGAAACTCATGCTCCTCAGGGTCGTCATTTCCCGTTAAACTTCCCCAAAAATGTTCAAGTTCTCTATATTCAAAAAGGTCTTCTTGGCTCATGGTGAATGTATCAAAAGAGGTAGGAAACCCTAAAAGGTTAGTAAAGTCTTGAATGTTAAATTGATACTCCATATTGAACATCCTGAACTGAATGAAACCTCTGCTTATTCCTTTTCCATGGCTGGGTAGATAGATCAGGGAGCTAAGGAATTCTAGAGTTAGCCTCCGGTAAGTGACAAATTGTCTTCGAATAGGAGTGGTTTCCCACCCTATTTGACTCAGCAGATACATGACACTCTCTCTTAGTCCAAGGGCAGTCATTGCCCAATCATCAGCATAGAAACTAGGTAGCATCTCTCTCTCTGCTAGTTCTTCAAACTTTTGTTTCTGAGCTTTCCCTCTGAATTTGATACCCATACGATCAATTTGTCCCATCGGGTTAGTGTTAACTAAAGAAAAGAAAAACAAGAATTTAGTCAGGATTTGGCCAGATGCCGAAAGAAGAAAAGAAGAAAAGTTTTATAAAATAAAATAAATGAAGAATGAATACTAAATAAAATCAAAAGGGATAATCAAAGAAGAAGAAAAAATAGAAAAAAAAATAGAAAGTTGTGGGTTGTCTCCCACGAAGCGCTTTGTTTAATGTCACAAGCTCGACAGAAGCCAGTAATGGTTATTAAAGAAAAATACGGATTAAGAAAGAGAAAAAAATGGATAGAGAGAAAAATTGACATTAATAAAACAGGAAATATTCGCTATGTTTTACGTCGATAGCGCGGCGACTCAGGAGTGTAAGTACTCATGGTGGTTCCTTCGAGGATGAATCCTCGGTCAAACTTTTAATTATCCTTGATTTCCATGGCCACTTATCAATCCATCTCTCATATCCGTCACCTTTTCTTCTTTTTCTTCTGCGAGGTAGTTTATCCTTCTGAACTTATAGTGGTGGTTCTGGCTCTATCCTGAGAGCTAGCTTTTCAGGTTTAGGTTCAATTTTTGCAAACACCACCTCAAAGTCTGGTTTGCCCCTTTTTATACTAATTAGTTCCCTAATTTCATGGGCTTCTAATTTTCTCTTCTTGTTCAGGGTCTCAAATAAAGGTGCATTGGTGTGGATATTTTCTGATAGCTCCTCATTTCTTTTGGATTTGGGGTCTACCTTAAGTTCCACAGACCTTCGCGGGAAAGGAATTGGTGATTTATAGGGAGGAGGAACAACACATAGTTCTTCTTTCTCTACCTCTTTGACAACCTCCCTTTCGGGTGGTGTTTGTGGAACTTTCTCAATCTCTACTCTTTTCTCACCTGAACCCTCCTTATTATCGCTCTCCTTAGGATTTTCGGTAAATCTTTCACTGGAGATTGTTACCATATCCACATGTTTCTCAGGGAAATGTCCTAGAGGTGTCTGTGCAAGTAGGGAGATTTGAGTATCCAATACCTCGTTGTGAGTGACGAGGGACTCGACCACAATGTTCAGTTGCGTAAGGGTTTCATTTGTATAGAGACTTTGTTTTCTAAATTCTTCATTCTGAAGAGTTTGTGTAGCCACAAAGCGTTCCATCATAGATTCTATCCTAGAGTGAGTTTGCGTCTCAATGAAATCCTCCATTAATATTTCCAGGTTGGATTTATAGGAATCTTGCGATTCCTCAAAATACAGGGAGTGATAATCGTAGAGAAAGTTTGGGTGATACATAGTAATAGAGAAAATAATGCCTTAGTCTATACTGGGTAACGAAAGAGTTATGATATCGACTAAATAAAAGTCCCCGGCAACGGCGCCAAAAACTTGATCGTGGCTTTATGAGTCTATTGGGGTATTAACTGCAAGTGCACAGTCTAATCGCGTAGTAATAAAAGATTACGATCCCACAGGGACTTATGAATCGATATACCGTTTTCTAAGGTTACTTCGTAAAGCTAAGGCGGATGATACTTTGTTGATTAGGGGAAAAATAAAACTAAAATAAGATCTAGATTAAATATCAAATAAGCGGATATCGGTATGCAGTTCGTCGTAATTAGGGAATCAAATCTTCGTTGGTTTCGTAGTTTTAAAATAAATCTTTTCAGTAGACACTATTGATTTAAAAGCCTTTTCTCAAACTCTCGCTCTGTTGAATAGACTATGACTTTATATTAACGTGCGCTGTCACTAATTAGTTAAGTCCAAAATCACTTTTTGAAAACAATAGAATCTATAGAAACTCTTTTTAAGAAAATGCTAACCATTTAAACACCCTTGTCTCAAACTCTTGCTCTGTTAACTTAGATTATATAATTAAACTTAAATGCTTAACTCTCGTCCTCACATTTAACCTTTAAAAATACTTTTTGAAAATGATTAGAATTTAATTAACTCTAAAAATTGCTTTCGCCCTGATTTAAAATTAATGTCCAATTTACACTGTCCAGTTAAAAGCTCAAACCGTCGTTCTATTGATTTTAACTTCTTTATGTCTTTTACTCTCGTACAAAAACCTTGGTATTAACTCTGTAAATTGAGACCATAAAAAGAGTGATTATGCTTTTAAACAAAATTAAACCAACTTAGTTTTGATTCCTTCATTCCGCTTACTTTACATACCGATATCTAAGTTTATTTAGCCAGACATGCTAAACAAGCCTAAACAATAATTATGCTTACGTACAGCCATGTTAGACAGACAATATAAATAAATAGCAGTGCAGAGCATATATAAATTTAAACAATAAAATTAAAGAACCTGTAAAATTAATAGAAGTCTTGATTATTCTTAGCTTCGATGCTTGAACTCTCCACCACAAACCGGTTGGATTTGTTCTTACAATCTTCGATCGGACAAGAAAATAAAAATGAAGGAATAAAATACTATGATCTAACGTAAGGTTAGATCCAGTAAAAATTACACAATAGTTTCCGGTGTAGAAACTATTGTGAGAAAATTAATTGAATGCTTTAAAATTGTCTGGAAAAGGAAATAAAAATTGCTAGGAAAGTAGAGTGTTGGAAAATAAGAAAAACAGTAAAAATAATGCGGTGCCGAAAACTGGAAAATTGAGCGAGACCGAGAGAGCTACAGGGTTGGATCCTTGGCTCTATTTATATTACTCCAATTTGTAACCGTTTCCCACAAATTCCTTCAGTAAGTAACCTTCACGCTTCAACGAGTCAAACGGAAGAATAGGCTCAACGTGCCTCTGTTGCGCGTCAAAAGCCAAAAATATAAGAGTGGAGTGTGACGTTCGTCACACCATGTGTTACGCTCGTAACACAAGGTAGCAGGGCGTGACGCTCGTCACACCATGCGTGGCGCTCGTCACAGCTTCAGCGCTTAGGCAATTTTGGGTTGGGCTTTAGTGGAATTGTTTCTCATACTTTTTGCACCTCCTTTTCTTTGTTTTTCACGTATGCTTCAAATAATGTTGCCTGAAATAAATAGAAGGAAAATACCAAGTAATATCGAATAAAATGAAATAAATCGAATCAAATAATAATATAATTTAATTAAATCGAGTCCAAAAATGTGATATTATTTCATGTTATCACTAATGATTGTTGTTGGTATTGTTGTTGTTATAGGTGTTCGTTCTTTGTTGCGGTTGTTGTTGTTGACGCTGATGTTGTGGTTGTTGTTGAATTGGGTATTGCTTGCTGATTAGAAAATACCGAGATAACGAAAGATACTTGATGATGATGATGTTGACGGGATGGTGGATTTCTTCTGATTTGAGGCCTCCTCTGCCTCCCACTGGAAATTGCATTTGTCTCACTGTCCTTCTTCTTGCTGAAACTACTGCCATACCTCTTACTTGTTGACGCCTCATCTCTTGACAAACGTCCTTCACGGACTCCTTCTTCAAGTCTCATCCCAATATTTACCATTTCAGTCAAATCACTAGGGGCACTAGCGATCATGCTTTCATAGTAAAATGAACTAAGGGTTTTCAGAAAGATCTTTGTGATCTCTTTATCCTCCAAAGGAGGAGTGATCTGGGCAGCCAACTCCCTCCATCTTTGCACATACTCTTTGAATGTCTCTTTGTCCTTCTGAGACATAGACCTTAACTGGTCTCTATCTGGTCCCATGTCCATATTATATTTGTATTGCTTCACAAAAGCCTTTCCTAAGTCATTGAAAGTGCGGATGCTTGCACTATCCAACCCCATATACCAACGGAGCGTAGCACCTGTCAGGCTGTCCTGGAAGTAGTGAATAAGCAATTGGTCATTATCTGTCTGAGTTGACATCTTGTGGGCATACACCACGAGATGACTGAGCGGACAAGAGTTCCCTTTATACTTTTCAAAGTCAGGCACTTTGAACTTCACCGGGGTTTTCACATTTGACACCAAACATAACTCGACAACACTTTTCCCAAACAGATCTTTACCTCTCAGTGTCTTCAATTCCTTACGCAGCTCAAGAAATTGATCTTTCATTTCGTCCATCTACTAATACACATCCGGACCTTCAGACGGCTCGAAATGATAGATGGTATCCTATACACGAGGCAAAGTGTGCACAACGGAAGGAGGCACGGACATGACCAGGCTAGATGCCGGCATGGAAGCTAAGGTAAGCGCAAAGCCTTCTGGCACAAAGTTGGGCGGTATTCCCCAGGGGAATCAGGAAGGCAGGTCCGATGCGAAGTGGGCGGTGGCAGCAGGCACGGTAGAGGTAATCACTTCTGAAATAACAGTCCTCGTAGGAGTTGCAGGCGTTGGAAAAGCTTGTCTTTGAGTAGCAAGAACTGACTCCATCATGGCAGGCAGTCAGGCGACTTCGTCCTTCAGCTCTCTATTCTCTTGCTCTAGATGCTCCATAATTCTCAGATGATTGGCTTTGGTATTATACCGGTGAGTCAGCTTGGCTAAAGCACAAAAGAAACACCAATCAGACACTTGGCAAAAACCTGCTTATGCAAATGATGCATGAAATGCAATGCTTGATTATTTTTTATTTCCAAGAAACTTACTATATCATTTGCAAATATATAATATTTAAATGGCAATAATTTGATATGACCAAAAATTTCTTTTTATTTATAAAAATTGGAAGGATTACACTGAGTACAATTTCAGAAACCAAATAAAAAATACAAGAGAAAAGGAGATTAGTCATCCTAAGGATCCCTAACAATAATGTCAGAAGATCTGGCTGAAGGCGTGTACTTCCTTCGAATGCGACAGATCTCGGTCTCAAAAGAAGCCTTCATCTGAGTCTTCTCGAGGACAAGCTGGTCAACAATCTTCTTCCAAGAAATAGAAGGCTAAGGAATGCTAGAAGATGAAACCTCTGGCTCTCTCTGTCTCTTCGTCACCCGGTCTTCAAGTAGCTCAATCAGTGCATCTTTGTCCTTAGACTCCAACTGCAACTCTTCATGCTTCTTGCTCAAAGCACGGAAACGCTCTTCCCACATATCCTTCTCTTGCTTCATCTTGATGAGTGCGTCTTCCAACTCCTCTACATCTTAGTTAGGAAGAGTTAATGGCTTAACCACAACCATAGATATAGGTCTTTCACAAGGATAAGGCATCTTCAACTCCATAGCTCTCTTCTTCACCCAAAGAGTGTAAGCTTCCAAAGCTACACAATTGCACGGACCAAGCTCGGATCTTCCTTTCCTATGCATATTATGCCAAACATGCACAATCTTCTGCTTCAAATGTTGGGGATCTTTACCCTCTTGATAGAAAAGACCTTCTAACAACATGTTATTAGGTTTGTCTCTCAAGGGGAACCCAAGTTGACGACGAGCCAAAGCAGGGTTGTAGTTAATTCCTCCTTGTGTACCAATGAGAGGCACATTAGAGAATTCACCACAACTATCAATAATATCCAAACTGCTTAAGGACGGATCATACCAAACTATATCATCATTAATGAGAGACATAAGTCTCTGAGACCACCTTAGACATTGTTTGTTCTCTACAAAAGCAGGCGTTTGAGGCAAGTGCGAAATAAACCACTTGTACAGAAGAGGAACGCAACAGACAATCGTTCCACCACCCTTAGAATTCCTGAGATGCAAAGAGAAATACATGTCACCCAACAAAGTAGGCACATGATTCCCAATCAAGAAAATTCTAATTGCGTTAACATCAACAAAACCGTCAATGTTAGGGAACAAAGCTAATCCATAGATGAGTGTAGCACCTCAAATTTGCCCCCCTCATTCATGCATTCATTTTAGGTCATTTAACATTTCATATTGCATTTCATCATGTCAATCAGAATGGGCTCAGTACAGTCAAAAGTCAACTATTGGTCAACTGAGGGTCAAATGGCTAGGGGATGACTTGAGTTACTTCCAACATGTTCAAATGAGGACTATTCATCATTCGACATATCACTCTTGAAGGAACAAAGGCCCAGCGCACATGTTATAAATGTGGAAAGATGACATGAGCTGTCATGCTCGCTAGGCGAGCAGAATGGTTCGCCTAGCGAGCCACCAGAGTTTGAACTGTCATGCTCGCTAGGCGAGCAAATCCTTTGCTAGGCGAAGCCCACGCGTTTTAAAAATGAAAATATAACAGAAAAATCTTGGACTTGGACCTCTCTCATTTGAGCCCACAAAGCCACGAAAATCAGAGTATAAATTCTAAATTTCATTGAAACAAAACCCTAGAGAGAGAGAGAGAGAGAATTTTTGGTGCAGCCTCCAAACATCACTTTTCACTCTGACTCACACACTTCTCACTTCCGCCTCACACAAACCTTGATGGTGGTATTGCAAACCCAACAGTGCAATTCAATTTCAATTGATCCTCCCAATCAGGTTTGCCCTTATTTCCATTACTTTATGCTTTCAATTTGAATTTTCTGAATGTATGAGGTATTATGGGTGAATTTGGAAGAGTGGGTATCGTTAGGTTTTGCATTTGGTTTTAGATGTGCATGAGTGTGTAGAATAATGCCTTGAATGTTTAATCACTTCGTTGCTGAGATGGATACCATAGGGTTTGGGGTTTCTGAAATTGTACAGTTATCAATGAAGAACCCAGAACCCGCAGGCATTCGCTAGCTCATCGCTAGGCGAGCCTGCAGCGAAGCTTCGCTAAGCAAAGCAGTAGCGATCACGACAGTAGCTGTTTTTTTTTCTGTTTGCTCTCGAATCTGTTTTGTGTTTGTTATGACATGCTTTCTATTGCATCCGGGCACCTGTTTTAGTATGTATGTCATGTCTTGATGTGTGGATCCTTGCCCTCTGACTTTGAGTTTTGATATCCTTTTGATGCATTTGTTTGACAAGAGGTTTAGGCCTCCTACCCTTGGGTGTTTTTGTGAACTTTTGTGAACTTTAATGGCATGATTCATGTGGTTACATTTTGATTTGGTGCAATTTTTGATTGCACCCCATCTTGTTATTCTAACATGTTTGTTGAGTTTTTGTGAGGGCTCACATGACTCTTGAAGAGATAGCTTGCTTGGTATCCCACTTTATTTGTGGGATACCATTTGGAGATTTATTCTGATTACTTTACTGACTTGCTTTCTTTGATGGTGCTAGCTTGAGAGACCTATGGGTTTCTTGTTTCTTTAGTTGCTGTTACTTCGGATCTTTATCCGTGTGGTAGATATCTTGATCCCTTTTACATCTTTTCAGCATTTTACCGCTTTCTTAGCTGGAAGACCTCGATAGGAGGCAATGTTTTTGTGTGTTTACTTTTGTGCCCAAAGATCTCCAAGAGGAGGCACCAGTGCTAAAGACCTCCATGAAGAGGCAATTGACGGATAAAAGGGATTAGTAGTCAATCCCCCGTTATTCAATGTGTCGTTCTTTATGCTTGCACTACGTGTCGACGCTTCAGAACAAAAGCCCAAGATCTTTCGTCCGGTCAGTCAGCGGAGAGGGTTCCATCTTCCTGAATCCCCATTTTTTGTCATGAGCTCACCCTGTCCAGGGTTAAGAGCTATGAGGTCTTATCCTCATTACCCTTTTGATCTACTCACTCTGACGTTCAATGTCAGTGGTTAAGAGCCCATTTGATTACCTTTCCATGGCTTGTTTGTCGAGGTTGATATGACCCCTCTTGACTAAAGCCCTATCCATGTATGTTTGAGCCCCCTTGTTGGTGTGTTTACTTTATGCTATAAGTTTTTGTGTGGTGTGATCGTCTCCCCATAGGATTGCTAGGCTTCGTATAGTCTCTCGTCTGCATGTCAATTAAGGTAGCACGCTTCCTTCGTCTAAGACTTCCTTTTTTGCATGAGCATTCCTAAAACACAAACAAACTCATTGATTTTTCTTCTCCTAAGAACATGTTAACTCCTTCTACTACAGGTGAGTAAGTCTCCAAAGGTCGAGCATCTGGTAGATTGCATAGTAACGTCGTTCATCTAAAAAATACAAAACAAACAAAAATAGGTTAGCCGAGCTACGGTGCTCTGATTCTCAATCCTTCTTGAGATACGTATGCAGTAGGGTAAGGCCTGTGCGAGCAATAACTCTTTCTTTTCCCTACTTTGATTTTCTCTCTTTCGCATTGCATATAGGACTTTTTACTCACACACTTTAGACATAAATAAGCAAACGTGGATCTTGTGGAATACCATAGACGTGAAGGGTTGCGATAACTTTCCCTTCACGTAACCGGCCCCCTTACTCAGTTTTCTTTGGTTCGAGACTTTGTTTTATCCGTTCCCTCTTGGTTATGCAGTACTACCTTTCCCTCCTTTTGGGATAAAAGTACATAGCTGGCGACTCTACTCTTTTTCCGCGCCACTCCTTTTTCGCATTTGTACTTGGATTCGGGAAATCCGGGGAGCGACAGCTGGCGACTCTGCTGGGGACTTATTTTCCCTAGTGGGCCTTTCCTAGCGTTTGTTTGTTTATTGTCTATTGTGTGTTATTTATTTATTGCTTCGCATACTTATCTGCTTGCATTGCATCCCATGTGCGCTTTACTGTTTCATGCATACTGTGCTGGCTGTGTATCTGTTTCGCTGTTGGGTGGGAGTCACAAGAGGTAAAAGGCCCAATACACAGGCTATGAGTGAACTTTAGGACACCTAGGAATAGAGTGATTCATGGGAAGCGGGTGGTATGGCGCCACTTAGCGGAACATGGTATCACGAGCAGTCCAGATTCTGATGGGGTATTATCGTTGCATACACCTGGTGTGCATATGATGATATTCTTGAAAGGATTGTTTATCCTGCGTTTCTCTTGACCTTACCCTGGCCTAGATTACACCCGTGAGTGGGGCGGGAATGAATCATTTACAGGTACTGATGGTGACTTGTTCTGTTGGTGACCGTGTCCTGTTGGTGACTTTTATTTGGTTCTTGTTGGTGACCGTTGGTTCTGAAGCATGGGTTCTAAGTTGATGACTGTGTTCTATGGATCCTGGTTCCGAATTCATGCTGAAGTTCTGATCCTGCACCTTGTGATACGCAGCCAACCAGCCATTGTTTCATCATTTTGCATCATAGCATGTTTATTTTCAAAAAAATAATGCATAAAAAAGAAAAAAGTTAACCCGCACATGCATGTCATTTTCCAGGTTTATCCATGATATACGCATCATACACATATCATTCTTGCATCATTACAGGTGTTCTTGAAGAGGATTTCTCATTCTGGTTCCCATTTCAGACAGAATTGCTGAGTATCGTCTGCACCGTTATGCAACAAGGCAGAATCAACAGAAGACCATGGATCAATTTCAAGCATATCTAGCAGAGATGAGGACCAACATGGCCCAATTCGTGAGTATGATGCAAGGGGTAGTGCAAGGGCAAGAGGAACTCCGAGTCTTGGTTTAGAGACAGGAAACTGTGATTCCCCCTGTCGGTCAGAATTCGCCAGAAGGGACCCCTGTCGATGACGCTGCTGTTACCAACCCTGTCAACAACCATGCTAACGGTGACGAATTGCGTGGTATTAGAATCAATGGACAACCCATCATTACAGAGGCTGCTAATGCTCGAGCGACACGTGCTCCAGTTCACCATCCTTCTCATTTGGTTGACAAGCAAGAAGATATGTTCACTCTCAGTGATGATGATGAATTTGGAAAGGCGGAAGAGAGAGATAGAAAGGTCGACGCCCTTGCTGAAAAGATTCGCACCATGGAGTGCCAGAACTCTTTGGGTTTTGATGTTTCTAATATGAGTTTAGTTGATGGTTTGAGGATCCCGTACAAGTTCAAAGCGCCATCTTTCGACAAGTACAATGGCACTTCTTGTCCCCGAACTCACGTGCAAGCTTACTACCGAAAGATATCTACTTATACTGATGATGAAAAAATGTGGATGTACTTTTTCCAAGACAGCTTGTTTGGAGCCTCTTTGGATTGGTACATGGACTTGAAAAAAGAATCTGTCAGAAGCTGGAGAGAGTTAGGTGAAGCTTTTCTGAGGCAGTACAAGCATAACATGGACATGGCTCCGAGCAGAACCCAGTTGCAGAGTTTGTTTCAAAAGACTGGTGAGAGTTTCAAGGAATACGCCCAGAGGTGGCGTGAACTAGCTGCGAGAGTACAACCTCCGATGTTGGAGAGAGAATTGACTGATATGTTCATTGGAACCCTGCAAGGTGTAGTCATGGATCGTATGGGAAGTTTCCCGTTTGGTAGTTTTTCGGATGTTGTGATTTGTGGAGAAAGAACTAAAAGTCTTATCAAAGCGGGAAAAATCCAAGACCCTGGTTCTTCAAGTTCTTCAAGTGCTAAGAAACCATTTTCAGGGGCACCCAGAAGGAGAGAGGGTGAGACAAATGCTATACATAATTAGAGAAGTGGAAACAGAGGACAACAATACCGTCAAGTTACTGCTGTGACTATTCCAGCAACCCAACCTCAACAACAACAAAGAGGACAACCACAACAACAACAACAACAACACCAATTCCAACCAAGACAAAGAATGTCAGATCGTCATTTTGATCCGTTGCCAATGACTTATGCTGAATTACTCCCTGAACTGCTCAGGTTAAAGTTTGTTGAACTTCGTACTATGGCTCCATTAACAAGGATTCCTGCTGGTTATGATGCTAATGTCCGTTGTGATTATGGTGCGCCAGGGCACCACATCGAGAATTGTCGGGCTTTTCACCATAAAGTTCAAGATTTGATTGATGCCAAGACGATTAACTTTGCTTCTACTCCGAATATGGTGAATAATCCTATGCCTCAGCATGGAGGGCCCAGAGTAAATAGTGTGGAAGATGGGGAAATTTTGAACTTGGTAGTCAATGTTAATGATGTTCAGACTTCGTTGTTTATGGTGAAGGAACGTCTGCTTAGAGGGGGAGTATTCCCGGGATGTGACAAGAATTGTCCAGATTGTGGTAATCATGAAAACGACTGTGTGAAATTGAAAGAAGGTATCCAGGAATTGATGAATGAAGGTTGTTTACAGTTTGATCGAGTAGTGAAAAACCATGGAGAGGTATCAACTGTTACCATTTACTTTACACCGTCAGAAGGTCCTGTACGTGCTCCAAGAACTATTAGTGCGCCCGTGACTATTGGTACTCCTGTGACCGTAGCTGCGCCCGTGACCATATCTGCTCCGGTGACTGTTGGTGTTCTAGTGATTAATGCTCCAGTAACTATCAGTACCCCTACCACCACTGCTGCTTCTAGTGGGAGACTTTTTGAGAATAGTAGAGCAATTCCGTGGCAATATGACAATGCTTTTTGCAGAAATAGAGGACCAGAGAATCAGACCAGATCAGTAAATAAGACTCCAGTAACAGTTGGTTCGGCTGTGGGTAATGTGGGAGGACCTAGAGGATTTACGAGAAGTGGTCGTTTGTTTGCACCACAGGTTCCGAAGGATAACAATGCTGAGGCTCTTGCTAGAACAAAAGGAAAACAAGTTGTAGTTGAAGAAGAACCAGTGCGGAAGGAAGTGCCCGAGGGTTCTTTTGAGGAGGACGTGGAGGAATTTATGAGAATTATCAAGAAAAATGGTTACAAGATCGTGGATCAGTTGAACCAGACACCGTCAAAAATCTCTATTCTCTCTCTGTTGATGTGTTCCGAGGCACACCGTAACGCCCTGTTGAAAATGTTGAATATGGCTTATGTGCCTCAAGAGATTTCTGTTAACCAGCTTGAAGGTGTTATTGCAAATGTTAACACGAGACATGGTTTGGGATTCACGGATCTAGACTTGACACCTGAGGGTCACAATCACAATAGAGCTCTGCATATCACGATGGAATGCAAAGGCGCGGTTTTGTCGCATGTTTTGGTTGATATCGGTTCTTCTTTGAATGTGCTGCCCAAAAAGGCTCTGAGTAAGCTTGATGCCGAAGGGGTTGTTCTCACACCAAGTGATCTTGTTGTCCGTGCTTTTGATGGATCCAAGCGATCAGTTTTTGGTGAAGTCACGTTGCTGTGAAGATCGGCCCAGAAGTGTTTAATATTGTCTTCTATGTGATGGATATTCAACCAGCATATAGTTGTCTGTTGGGGCGTCCCTGGATACATGGAGCCGGAGCAGTTTCTTCGACTCTCCACCAAAAGCTAAAATATGTGTGGGATGGTCAGGTTGTGACCGTGTGTGGCGAAGAGGATATCTTTGTGAGCCATTTATCCTCCTTCAAATATGTGGAGATGGATGGCGAAATTCATGAAACTCTATGTCAAGCTTTTGAGACTGTCAGTATTGAGAAGGTGGCATTTGTCGAACAGAAGAAACCAGGTACCTCGATTGCGTCCTATAAACAAGCTCTGGAGGTCATTCATTCAGGTAACGTGGAAGGCTGGAGCAAGATGATTGATGTGCCCGTAAAAGAAGACATGTTTGGCATTGGTTATCAGCCTTTTCAATCATCAGAGCAGGGTGTCCATAATCAGAAAGGGCCGTGTACTTTCATTAGTGCTGGATTGATGAATCACGGGGATGTCTTTGCAACAGACAATGAAGATGGTGACAGTGATTGTGATATGGATAATTGGGTGCGCCCATGTGCTCCAGGGGAGAAGATCAACAACTGGACTGCTGGAGAAATAGTCCAAGTTACTCTTCAGACAGAGTAATTTTCTTCTGTTTTTCATTTTGCATGAAAGCCCTACGCTCTGCCCAAGGCGTAGTGGTTCATTGTAGGGCCACATCATGTTTTGAATTTTCAATGATTATCATCAATAAAGGACGTTTTGCAATCAAATTTGTGTTCACTGTCTTTCTGTTTTTATTACTTTCATTTTCAAAACAATAAAAATGGCAATGTTTTTTTTGTGACCTCCTTGAACTCTTTTCTAAAATAAAGCATGAAACATCGTTCGTGCAGAATTGATCTTGCGGATTCCATTAAAAACAGTTATGTTATGGCTCAGTATGATTTCGATAATCCCATTTACCAAGCCGAAGAGGAGAGTGAAGAAGATTGTGAACTCCCCAAAGAATTGGCCAGACTATTGAAACAGGAGGGAAGGGTCATTCAACCTCATCAGGAAGAGTTGGAAGTCATTAACCTTGGTATTGAGGATGCAAAGAAAGAGATCAAGATAAGGGCTGCTTTAGAGGAAAAGGTCAAGAGAGGGCTGATCGAAATGCTGCAAGAATATGTGGATGTATTCGCATGGTCGTATCAAGATATGCCTGGTTTGGATACAAATATTGTGGTGCACAGGCTACCTCTCAGAGAAGATTGTCCTTCGGTAAAGCAGAAGCTTCGCAGAACTAGTCCTGACATGGCTGTCAAGATCAAAGAGGAGGTTCAGAAACAGTTGGATGCAGGTTTTCTAGCAGTTACCAATTATCCCCCTTGGGTGGCCAACATCGTACCCGTGCCGAAGAAGGATGGTAAAGTCAGGATGTGTGTCGATTACCGAGATTTAAACAGAGCCAGTCCGAAAGATGACTTCCCATTACCTCACATTGATGTATTGGTCGATAACACTGCTCAGTCCTCGGTTTTCTCTTTCATGGATGGATTTTCTGGCTATAATCAGATCAAGATGGCGCCAGAAGACATGGAGAAGACGACATTCATTACACCTTGGGCACGTTCTGTTATAAGGTAATGCCATTTGGGTTGAAGAACGCCGGTGCTACCTACCAAAGAGCTATGACGACTCTCTTTCATGACATGATGCACAAAGAAATTGAAGTGTACGTGGATGATATGATTGCGAAGTTTCAGACAGAAGAGGAGCACTTGGTAAACTTGCAAAAGTTGTTTGAAAGATTGAGAAAGTTCAAACTGAGGCTGAATCCAAACAAGTGTACATTTGGAGTGAGATCTGGGAAGCTGTTAGGATTCATTGTCAGTAAGAAAGGGATTGAGGTTGATCCAGCGAAAGTAAAAACTATTCGAGAAATGCCTGAACCAAGAACAAAAAAGCAGGTTCGTGGGTTTTTAGGGAGGCTGAACTACATTGCACGGTTCATATCTCACCTAACGGCTACGTGCGAACCTATATTTAAATTGCTAAGAAAAGATCAAGCAATCAGGTGGAACAATGATTGTCAAAAAGCTTTTGATAAGATAAAAGAGTATTTGCAGAAACCTCCAATTCTTATACCTCCAGTTCCTGGGAGGCCTCTGATAATGTACCTTTCAGTAACAGAGAATTTGATGGGGTGTGTATTGGGACAGCATGACGAGTCTGGTCGAAAAGAGCATGCAATATACTACCTTAGCAAAAAGTTTACCGACTGTGAAACAAGATATTCGCTGCTCGAGAAAACTTGTTGCGCTTTGGCCTGGGATGCTCGCCGACTAAGACAGTATATGTTGAACCATACTACCTTGTTGATTTCTAAGATGCACCCAGTAAAGTATATCTTTGAAAAGCCGGCTCTTACCGGACGAGTGGCTCGTTGGCAAATGATTTTGACAGAGTATGATATCCAGTACATGTCGCAAAAGGCCATCAAGGGTAGTATTCTGTCTGATTACCTTGTCGAGCAACCAATTGATGACTATCAGCCGATGATGTTTGAATTCCCCGATGAAGATATCATGTACTTAAAGATGAAAGATTGTGAAGAGCCTCTTGTCAAGGAAGGACCGGATCCCGATGACAAGTGGACACTGATGTTTGATGGGGCGGTAAATGTGAATGGAAATGGTGTTGGGGCAGTACTCATTAATCCTAAAGGTGCACACATACCTTTTTCCGCCAGATTGACTTTTGAAGTAACCAACAACGAAGCTGAGTACGAGGCATGTATCATGGGGATTAAGGAAGCCATCGATCTAAGGATCAAAACTATGGACATTTATGGAGATTCTGCTCTAGTGATTAACCAAGTCAATGGAGACTGGAATACTCATCAGCCGCATTTGATTCCTTATAGAGATTACACCAGAAGGATCCTGACTTTCTTCAAGACAGTAAAGTTGTATCATGTACCCCGAGATGAAAATCAAATGGCTGATGCCTTGGCCACTTTGTCTTCCATGATTAAAGTTCATTGGCAGAATCATGTGCCACATGTTGCTGTGAATCGACTCGAGAGGCCTGCGTATGTGTTTGCAGCCGAGTCTCTTATTGATGAGAAGCTGTGGTTTTATGATATTAAGAATTTCCTCAAAAGCCAAGAGTATCCTGAAGGAGCGTCAAAGAATGACAAGAAGACACTGAGAAGACTAGCTAGAAGCTTTTACTTGAACAAGGATGATGTGTTGTACAAGAGGAACTTTGACATGGTTCTGCTCAGATGCGTGGTTAGACACGAAGCAGACATGTTAATGCAGAAAGTACACGAGGGATCTTTCGGTACCCATGTTGGTGGTCATGCAATGGCCAAGAAGTTGTTAAGAGCCGGTTATTACTGGATAACCATGGAATCTGATTGTTTCAAATACACTCGGAAGTGCCACAAATGTCAGATCTATGCGGATAAAGTGCATGTACCACCAAACCCTCTGAATATTATGAATTCTCCTTGGCCATTCGCGATGTGGGGCATCAATATGATTGGAAAGATTGAACCTACTGCTTCTAATGGACATCGCTTCATCCTAGTCG
Source organism: Lathyrus oleraceus (assembly GCF_024323335.1). Lineage (NCBI taxonomy): Eukaryota > Viridiplantae > Streptophyta > Magnoliopsida > Fabales > Fabaceae > Lathyrus > Lathyrus oleraceus. The sequence goes on along the minus strand of NC_066584.1, from coordinate 509,221,252 downwards.
CGATTGATTACTTTACCAAGTGGGTGAAAGCAACTTCCTATGCTAGTGTTACCAGACAAGTGGTTGCTCGATTCATTAAGAAAGAAATTATCTGTCGTTATGGGGTTCCTGAGAGAATCATCACTAATAATGGTTCGAATCTCAATAACAAGATGATGAAAGAGCTTTGCAAAGACTTTAAGATTGAACACCACAATTCTTCTCCCTACAGACCAAAGATGAATGGTGTTGTGGAGGCGGCAAACAAGAATATTAAGAAGATTGTGTAAAAGATGGTTGTGACGTACAAGGATTGGCATGAGATGTTGCCTTTCGCTTTGCATGGGTACCGTACCTCAGTGCGTACTTCAACCGGGGCAACTCCGTTTTTACTTGTGTATGGCATGGAGGCAGTCTTGCCAGTAGAAGTTAAAATCCCTTCTTTGAGGGTGATGATGGATGTAAAACTTGACGAGGCTGAGTGGGTTCAGCCCAGGTTTGATGAGTTAAATTTAATTGAGGAAAAGCGATTAGAAGTTGTGTGCCATGGACAACTATATCAGAGAAGGATGAAGAAGGCCTTTGATCAGAAAGTGCGTCCTCGAAGCTATTAGATAGGTGACTTAGTTTTGAAGAGGATCCTTCCTCCCGGTACAGATAACAGGGGCAAGTGGACTCCGAATTATGAAGGTCCATATGTTGTTAAAAAGGTCTTTTCTGGTGGAGCCTTGATGCTTACAACTATGGATGGTGAAGATTTTCCGTCTCCTGTGAATTCAGATGTAGTCAAAAAATACTTCGCATAAACTGACCCGCTGGAGAAAAGAAAAAAGTCCAGGCAAGAAAGAGCATCCCGGCAAACCAAGAGAAAAAGAAAAGAAAAAGGTTCGGGCAAAAGTTAGGGATAAAGAATAAAAATAATATGTACACCCGGTAAGTTGAAAACCTGCAAAGGCGGCTTAGGCAAAAATGGGTATCCCGGTGGATTGAAAACCTGAAAAGGCGGTCCAGGCAAAAGAGGGATTAAAGCGAAGACTACAGTCTGAGTTATCTGTACTTCATCGTGTTTCAGTGTCTACCAGCTTGAAGGATATGATCGGTCCAATCACTCTTCTCAGAAAGCAAAGCATTTGGGGGAAAGTGAAGATCTATGAGTCATAACAGAATTATAAAATAGTGGAATGCCGTGTTCACATTGTCAGTAGGATAGTTTATTTTCTCTTTTGGCGCAATTACCTCTTCCTAGGAATTGCTTCCTGATGTATTTGCCTTTATAGGCCATTTTCAATCAATAAAAGTCGTTATTCAGTCAAATTGCTCTCTTGTTTTTTTATTTCTACTATTTTGTTTGCAAAAAACGTCCAAATTTTTGATAAACATTGCATCTAAAAAACATGAAGGCTAGACAATGATGTGCGGAAAGATAAAACATCTGAAAATCATTTTGAATGTTGAGTACACTCGAGTATATTTTGTCCATACGATCCCCTGGGCCATGTATGTCTTGCCGTTTTGCAGGTTACTATCTTTGAATGATGGCTAAAGCAGATGAGCCAAAGTTTGTTCGAAGGAAGACCCTGTTGTTTCAACACTGTCCAGTCGTGTAAGGAGTTGGGTCGTCTAAGTCGAGTTCAAAATTTGTTTCCCCAGCATGGTCAAGAGGTTGGTGTTTTCCCAACAAGTGACTCCCCAGTTGAGTTGGTTTCTCTACCGTTCCGAGAACGTCAGATCAGTAAGTATGCTCAGCAGAATTGTTGTATGTCCCCACAGAGTTGGAAGATCGAATCAGAAATTGTGTGCTCAGTAAAGTGATCATTTGCTTTCCCAGCAGGAGTTTTCCTCCCTTTGCATCTTGCATATAGTAATCATCATTTGCATTCGCATTCTCAAATCGCGTAGCATTTCCATTCAGTGTGGAGCATTACGCTATAGAAAACTCAAACATATGCATACATGTATTAAACCTGATTGGACCATATCTCCGGAAGAGACGAATCATTTTTCAACATCAGTGTAGCATATTTGCAGCAGTTGCTCTTGGCAACATTCAGAATCGATAATCCCAGTGAGATTTATTTTCTCACCAGTCCGTGAAAGGAAAGCTTGAGTCTCTCCCCAGTGAAGTCACCAGTAAGTGTCTGCCTTATTTTGACATATGTAAATATCATCCTTACCATACCGGTAAGTGTCGTGTTGATCCCCGTAAATGTTTGTGCTTTTCTTTGATGTCGGCGAACATCATCTTTCGATGTCGGTAAACGTCGAATTCCAATCGTTGGCCATCAATAAATGGCATGTCTCTCATGGTGTCTACAAAAGAATCGTTCTGTCAACACTCGTGTGTGTCTTTCCTTTTTTTGGTGTGGGTAAACATCATTGTTCGATGTCGGTAAACATCAGCCGCTTGTTAACCATCGGTAAATGGTTTTGTCGTTTCAGATTCCCCAGCAGATTCGCTATCCGTAAATATCGAGTATTTCATTTTCGCCATCGGTAAATGGTTTCGTTTCATAAATGTATTCTTACCTTGGTGTATGTAAACATCTTTGTTCGATGTCGGTAAACATCGAGTTCCTTCCCAGTCATCGGTAAATGTCTAGTCTTGTTTCGCGTGTAAACATCTTTGTTCGATGTCGGTAAACATCAAGTTCCTCCCCAGTCATCGGTAAATGTCTGGTCTTGTTTCGCTTGTAAACATCTTTGTTCGATGTCGGTAAACATCAAGTTCCTCCCCAGTGAAGCCGCCATCGGTAAATGGCCTCGCTTTCCTTGATATCGGTAAATATCAAATTTTGTTTTGAAGCCGCCATCGGTAAATGGCCTCGCTTTCTTTGGTATCGGTAAATATCAAATCCCTAGTGAAGCCGCCATCAGTAAATGGCCTCGCTTTCCTTGATATCGGTAAATATCAAATTTGTTTTGAAGCCGCCATCGGTAAATGGCCTCGCTTTCTTTGATATCGGTAAATATCAAATTTGTTTTGAAGCCGCCATCGGTAAATGGCCCCGCTTTCTTTGATATCGGTAAATATCAAATTTGTTTTGAAGCCGCCATCGGTAAATGGCCCTGCTTTCTTTGATATCGGTAAATATCAAATTTGTTTTGAAGCCGCCATCGGTAAATGGCCCCGCTTTCCTTGATTCGTCACCTACAGAGTGCAAATTCTCCGGTTCTTTTGGTATTCAATCCCTATTTACCTTTGAATAGGGGCAGTTGCTTTCATCTGTTCAGGTTCACAGTTGATTGAATAGGGGCAGCTGTAGCACCTCAAATTTGCCCCCCTCATTCATGCATTCATTTTAGGTCATTTAACATTTCATATTGCATTTCATCATGTCAATCAGAATGGACTCAGTACAGTCAAAAGTCAAATGTTGGTCAACTAAGGGTCAAATGGCTAGGGGATGACTTGAGTTACTTCCAACATGTTCAAATGAGGACTATTCATCATTCGACATATCACTCTTGAAGGAACAAAGGCCCAGCGCACATGTTATAAATGTGGAAAGATGACATGAGCTGTCATGCTCGCTAGGCGAGCAGAATGGTTCGCCTAGCGAGCCACCAGAGTCTGAACTATCATGCTCGCTAGGTGAAGCCCACGCGTTTTAAAAATGAAAATATAACAGAAAAATCTTGGACTTGGACCTCTCTCATTTGAGCCCACAAAGCCACGAAAATCAGAGTATAAATTCTAAATTTCATTGAAACAAAACCCTAGAGAGAGAGAGAGAGAGAATTTTTGGTGCAGCCTTCAAACATCACTTTTCACTCTGACTCACACACTTCTCACTTCCGCCTCACACAAACCTTGACGGTGGCATTGCAAACCCAACGGTGCAATTCAATTTCAATCGATCCTCCCAATCAGGTTTGCCCTTATTTCCATTACTTTATGCTTTCAATTTGAATTTTCTGAATGTATGAGGTATTATGGGTGAATTTGGAAGAGTGGGTATCGTTAGGTTTTGCATTTGGTTTTAGATGTGCATGAGTGTGTAGAATAATGCCTTGAATGTTTAATCACTTCGTTGCTGAGATGGATACCATAGGGTTTGGGGTTTCTGAAATCGTACTGTTATCAATGAAGAACCCAGAACCCACAGGCATTCGCTAGCTCATCGCTAGGCGAGCCTGCAGCGAAGCTTCGCTAAGCAAAGTAGTAGCGATCACGATAGTAGCTATTTTTTTTTTCTGTTTTCTCTCCAATCTGTTTTGTGTTTGTTATGACATGCTTTCTATTGCATCCGGACACCTGTTTTAGTATGTATGTCATGTCTTGATGTGTGGATCCTTGCCCTCTGACTTTGAGTTTTGATATCCTTTTGATGCATTTGTTTGACAAGAGGTTTAGGCCTCCTACCCTTGGGTGTTTTTGTGAACTTTTGTGAACTTTAATGGCATGATTCATGTGGTTGCATTTTGATTTGGTGCAATTCTTGATTGCATCCCATCTTGTTATTCTAACGTGTTTGTTGAGTTTTTGTGAGGGCTCACATGACTCTTGAAGAGATAGCTTGCTTGGTATCCCACTTTATTTGTGGGATACCATTTGGAGATTTATTCTGATTACTTTGCTGACTTGCTTTCTTTGATGGTGCTAGCTTGAGAGACCTCTTGGTTTCTTGATTCTTTAGTTGCTGTTACTTCGGATCTTTATCCGTGTGGTAGATCTCTTAATCCCTTTTACATCTTTTCAGCATTTTATCGCTTTCTTAGCTGGAAGACCTCGATAGGAGGCAATGTTTTTGTGTGTTTACTTTTGTGCCCAAAGATCTCCAAGAGGAGGCACCAGTGCTAAAGACCTCCATGAAGAGGCAATTGACAGATAAAAGGGATTAGTAGTCAATCCCCCGTTATTCAATGTGTCGTTCTTTATGCTCGCACTACGTGTCGACGCTTCAGAACAAAAGCCCAAGATCTTTCGTCCGGTCAGTCAGCGGAGAGGGTTCCATCTTCTTGAATCCCCATTTTTTGTCATGAGCTCACCCTGTCTAGGGTTAAGATCTATGAGGCCTTATCCTCATTACCCTTTTGATCTACTCACCCTGACGTTCAATGTCAGTGGTTAAGAGCCCATTTGATTACCTTTCCATGGCTTGTTTGTCGAGGTTGATATGACCCTCTTGACTAAAGCCATACCCATGTATGTTTGAGCCCCCTTGTTGGTGTGTTTACTTTATGCTATAAGTTTTTGTGTGGTTGATGCGGTGTTTTTCGCAAGTATACGAACGCGTCAGAGTAATATAAAAGATTATCGAATCCACAGAGACCAAGTGTCAATCTATCGTTATCTGTTGTTATGGTGTTTATCAAAGGCAATCAAAATAGGTATTTTTGGAGTGTGCAATGAAAAGTAAAGTGTTGAATAATGATTAATTAATAAAGACAGGGTCGAATGTAATTCACGTAATTGATTGATAATCCATGTACTTGCTAATAGAGCTACTTATGGGCACTGTTTCCTACTTTGAAAAGGACTAATTTAACAGGAACTGTCGCTTTCGCGTATTCAGAACTGAGTTGTACTCCCTAATCAAACCCTCTTATTGTCACTTATAAAAAGGCGCGTATTGCGTTAGAGTAGTAAACCTATTTTTAAGAAATATAGTATCTTGACTAAGTTGAAAAGTATTATAACCTGGATTTCTTAACCAAAAGAGGTTCTTACGAACCATACTCTAAACTTATAAACGCGTCCGAAAATAGTTTTAAAATCTCTTTTCTTCTTAATGTTAAAATCTCCTAATGAACTAAACAAAGCGCTTTCGCTGTTTTTGAAATAGTTAAAAACAATTAAGTTTAAAAAGACGTTGAACGGCTTTCGATCTTACCCAACGGAATTGAAGTGCGGGAAAACTTAATTTGAAAGTTAAAATAGCCCTTAAGTGTTTCTACGAACAATTGTACGGATTATCGGTTCAATTATGATCCTTACATTCTAACCTTATAAATTTAGCTAGACATGGTAAAGTAAAAGTGCATTAAAATAAATAAAAGTAGTGCGAGTGCGGAAAGTAAATAAAAGTAAAGCGAGTGCAGGAAATAAATAATTTAAAGCGAGTGCGAGGAAATAAATAAAGTAAAAGCGAGTGCGGGAAATAAATAAAGTAAAAGCGAGTGCGGGAAATAAATAAAGTAAAAGTGAGTGCGGGAAATAAATAAAGTAAAGGCAAGTAATAAAAACCTGCTCCAATCGGAGGGCCGAGTAAATTGCAATGCGGAAAAGAAAATGGCGGTAGGATTAACTTCCTTCCAAAGTGCTCCAAACTCGATTACAGACTCTATCACAGAATTGATTACACAATTGTGGTAACACTCCAATGCGAAACGATTACCATTATAAAATACTGAATATATGCCTAAGTGAAACAAATTTGCTTCTGAGTTTGCCTTTGTTCTAAGTTTGGATGATTGTAAAAGTGAATTCGCGTTTCTATTTATAAACAAGTAAAAAGATGGAAATGACTTGGATGCCCTTCAACTTGAAAATAGGAGGAAACCGTTTTTCCTCTTGTGGCGCCCGCCACAAGGCCATGGCGCCCGCCACAAGTACAATATGGGGCGCCTTAGTGGAAGTAGTGGGAAAACGTGGGAGTTGATGGAAGTTGAATTTGACATGTCATGGCTTGGTCTGTGGCGCCCGCCATTGGGTAGGCCATAAGAACAAAATGCTGAATTTTAGGGTTTTTAACCCTTTTTCGCTCCTTTTCTCGATCGGGGCTCCGATTAAAGTAAAATCCTGAAAACAAAGAAAAACATAACAATAACACAACAAAATGATAATAAAACAACTAGAATGCATGTGAAATCGGAGTCAAAAATACGTAAATTTCGGTGTGATCAAACTCTCTCACACTTAAACCTTTACTTGTCCTCAAGCAAAACATTATAAAGCTCGTGAAAGAAAAACTGGTGTAAACGAGTGCTTCAGGTAAAAATTCTAAGTTCAAGTCGGGATGCAGTGATAGGTACTAACTGAGTGAACTAAGGGTATCATGATGACACTAATCCGCAAATACGGACATAAACTTCATTCCTATATTAACCAATCCATATTGTCCCATAATACCTAGGCCTGCCTCTTCATCTCTTTTGTGTCCTTTTCATTCAGGCGCAATCACATTAAGCCCGTTATCCGTACATGCTTCATAGTAGAGTGGCCTGTTAGTGATTATGATCAGAGCTTGGGGTTTCTGGAACATAAACATGTGTAAACCCTTTTATTGGACCCAACTGTAGTTGTGGGGGATCGGATCGTAATCCGCCCTACCGAGTTCAGTGCCAGATACCTCTGAACCAACTAGCAGTGGGTACTGCTTTTCTTTTTCTTTTTCTTTTTGTAGCAATTTTTTACAATTCTTTGGTTTAAATGACTTTGTGAGGGTCACCTATACCGGAGTTGCCTTTTTGCTTTCTTTTATTTTTTTGTTTTTCTGGATCATTCACTTATTTGCATCGGTCCCCTACGTAGAGGATGTGTAGGCCGGAGTTGACTGCTGAGATAAACTACTAAGGACTTATACGGAAATGATGATTAAGGCCATGGTATATGGAGTTTCGGGAATGATTCCTATATTTACGAAGCTTATGGTGCTAAAACAGATACTGATGTTTCGCAAAGTTCTCCCAAGTCACCGCATCCTTACTCAGAACATGTCCTTAAAACCTGAAAACTTTCGGAATAACACTGTTTTCTTTTGCAAAAAAAATTTGGTGGGGCTAAAGGTATGGGGAGGTAGGATTGTACTAAAGATCTACTGTATTTGGTGACTCGTCAGACTCATGCATTATATAAAAAAGCAAAATAAACAACTAAAAGGAAATAAACTATCTAAAAACAGTAAAGAAAAAGTGATAAAGGAAAACGAGAAAAGACAATAAAGAAAGGACGATAGAGTCTCCTCCCACACTTAAATCGAACATTGTCCTCAATGTTTAGAAATAAGATAAGGAAGAGTTACCTGGCAACCTATTGCTGACACCACTAGTGCCCTCGCCATCCTGAGGTGGACGACGGGATCGGGTACGACGACGGTCTCTCTGATCCATCCTCGCCTGCAGGGCATCCTGAGCGGTCCTCACCTCTCGAAGGTTACCTATAATGGAACCTTGAGTGGCTTCAATTAGTGCCATGTGTCTCTGGTGGTAGTTTTGTTGACGGGCTTGTGTATCTATGATCACTTGCAGAGACTGTAGAACAGTGTCGTAGGACCTGTCTGTCCTCCGCTGCGATTCTTGCATGAAGCGCATGTTATCCGTCATTTGTTGCTGGATGGTAGAGAGTAGGTCGTCACGCCTTTGCTCTCTAGCCATGTGGTCACTCCACATCTCCTCTGTAATATAGAAGCCATGAGTGGTACCTGCAGAAGAAGAAGATGGTGCGGTGTGTGGTGGTGAAGGATGATGAGGGGACACATGGGGTACGAGATCTCTCTCTCGTCGATCATATTCATCATCAGTGTCATGTCCCGCCTCATCAGGCATGTTAGGAGGAAGAGGACCCAAAACAGGTGGGGCATCTAAATCGTAGGTCCAATTCCTCTCATCACGTATATCTGTACGTCTAGTGCAAGGTAGAATAATAGATGGGATGGCTACACCATGAACCATAAGTGTATAACCTCCTTCTCTCCTTGACCGAAACAATTTCATGTCTCTCAAAAATTTTAAGTTAATTGTGCGAGGAGGTAAGGGGTCTAGGGTAGTCATCTCATTGTTCAGGTTAAGTGCCCGAGCAATAGACGTAATCAATCCACCAAAAGAAATCGGTCCCGCCTTATTCAGAGTTAAAATCATATGGGCGAGCATGAACGGAACCGAATTAATTCTCCTATTTGTGAGGCTTCCTTGCAAATATAGAAGCTCTCTAGCGTTAACCTTATTTGGATTCTCCCGGCCAAAAACAGTGCATGCCAACAGATATCTAAAAACTCTGATGGCCGGGTTATGGATAGTTGAGGCAAGAACTCCTTTAAAAGAGTTTATGGAAGTGTTTGATAAACGCTCCCAGAAGGAAAATACCTCAACAGACCATTCCGAATCCAAAGGGGCCTCACAAATAGCACCTTCCCCATGAGGGATCCCTAACAAGCTGGCTAGTTCATCGGTACTGAATTGGTATTCAACAGCAAACATTCTAAATTTGACAGTACCGACTGTGCTAGCAGTGTTAGGGTTGACAATATAAATTAAGGAACTTAAAAATTCGATTGTCAACCGCTCATAGGTGGGTTCTTTGTTGATAAATAAATTATGCAAACCTAAGTTGTCTAATAAATGGAAAATCCTATGGTAGATACCTGAAGTGTAGAGACAGTCTTCGTCAACATACCTTGTCGGGAGGATTTCCCGATTTTGCAACCGTTCAATAATTTTTCTTTGTCTCTCCCCCGGTTTCCCTCCTCGAAGAATGAATCCGTTAAACTCCATTTGAATGCTCTTGAAGAAGATGAAGTGGTTGGTGAAAAGATTGGATTTTTACAAAATCCGACAGATGAAATCGAAAATGGAAAATGGATTAGTGATTTGTGTGGTATGATGGTTAGGAAAGTATGAGCTTTTTGTGGGTTCAAGGACTTTTTTCCAAGGTGAAAAAATGGGTTTGGGAGGTTGTAAGTTGCAAAAATGGTGAAGAAGAGGATTCTGCCCCGACCATTTACAGACGCTGTGGCGGGCGCCAGGTCCTATGGCGGGCGCCACAAGGCAAAATCTGGTTGGGCCAGATTTTGGTCCTTTGGTTTGGGCTTCTCTTGTCTTTTGGCTTTGAGGGGTCTGGATAACATTTTGACTTGCGATTCTCCTAGTTTCTTTGACTTGCATAATTTTTATAAAAGTAAAGACGAAAATAAAAAAAAATAAAACTGAAACAAAAACAAAAAACAGAAATTAAATATAATAAAAATAACTGAAAAATTAAAATGCAAATGAAATAAATATAAAACATATATAGATAAAAATAGAAATACTAATGTAATAGTAGTAGTTTATATAATATTCAAATGCGATAATATAAAATGAGTAATGCAAATACGAGAAATATATAAAAGAGAAATAAAATGAAATGAAATAGTGAGATCAAGTAGTAGGGGTGTCGTCTGCCTGAGTGGATCCACGGAGCACGGCTATCTCCTGCCTGAGCTCTGCGATCTCCTGATATAGACAATCGGCTTCAGTAGCATGGGTGAGATCAGACACTCCCATCTATAAAGTTAGGTCCGCCACTTCCTGTCTAAGCTCTGCAATCTCTCTACGGCACTCAACAATCTGGGTGCGGATGTCGGGTGTCTGCAATGAAAGATTATTAGAGAGAACAGTGATTCTGGGAGATGGTGGTATAGGTGTGTATTCAGCAGCGGGTGGTGATCTTGGTTCCTCAACGGTCTCTCCCTGGCCCTCTAGAGCATAACTCCAATTCATTGGATCATGCACACTGGTCATCATAGGGTCTGGCAGTGTGAAATAGTGAATAGCCTCACTGTCGACTAGCAATCGGAACTGACATGGGTGGAAAGAGGCTCTCCTCATCAATCCTCTGGTCAAATAGAAATCGATGTCCATGGTAGTGTATCCACAGTAGGTCCGAAGATGCAACAACTTGCGAGACAGACCTAAAGCGACAACAATCTGTGGGATGATTCCACCAACATGGATGACTCCTTCGGTGGATCTGGAGATACCGCTGAGATTGTTTAATAAGAAGTTCCCACATGCTACTGGGTGAGACTGGGATGCACAAAATAATAGGAAGATCTCCTCTTCACTCAGTAGTGTCTCTGCATCCGGTCTTCCCAGGAAGGAATGTGCTAATATCATCTGAAAATATCTGAAGGCTGGGTTATGTATGACATAAGATAGCCGCGTAGATGGATCTTGGCTTCCGCCACCTGATATATCACTCCAAAACTTCTCCACTTCCTTACCCAGGAAATATCCCAAAGGTGTCTCCGGGATAGCATCAGGAGTAGTCTGGAAACCCAATAAGTCGCCGAACTCTTTCTGGCTGAAGGAGTACTCAACCCCGAAAAGTCTGAAAGCAGCATACCCATCTGGTCCAGAATATGGGTCGTAGTCGAATGAACTCAGGAACTCCAAAGTCAGGTTCCTATATGTGTTACTCAAGTCATCAGTAAACTCGTCCCAGTGAAGCTGGTGGCTAAGGAATCAGATATTAGGCTCGATACCCAGTGCCTCCATACAATGCTGATCAGGGTAACGTGTGGGTGCCATAGGGCGCTGATATAAAGCAATGTATCGCTCCCTCTGAGCATTATCTCTATAGGCAACATGCATGTCATCAAAACCCTGCATCCTGTAAAAGTTAAGGAAGTGATCCTGAAAATGCAAACCATTCAAATCTTAGTCTTAATGAAAAATATGACAAAATAAAATAAAAATAAAATTAAATAAATGCGAAAAAGTAAAATGAAAGAAAAACCATGGGTTGCCTCCCACACAGCGCTTGTTTAGCGTCAATAGCTTGACGATTAGAATCTATACACCTGTAGTGGGAATTGGTGGATCAATCAGGGTGTGGCTCGAGTAGTATGCTGGAATGTCTCCTCCTTCGTAGAGCTTCAGTCTTTGTCCATTTACAATGAATGGACTACATGTTTGGTTCTTGATTTCTACGGCTCCGGATCTCAGAACCTTGGATACTTCGAAAGGACCAGTCCATCTTGAACGTAGCTTTCCAGGGAAGAGTCGTAACCTAGTGTTGAAAAGGTGAACAGAATCGCCTATATTGAAGTTTTTCTTTACTATTCTTTTGTCGTGATAGGCTTTTGTCCTCTCTTTATATATCTTTGCATTCTCGTAGGCAGATTGCCTAAGTTCTTCTAATTTATGAATGTCTAGGATACGCTTTTCTCCAGCGGCTAGGTAGTCTAAATTCAAAGTTTTAATGGCCCAATAGGCCTTATGCTCTAACTCAAATGGTAAGTGACAAGATTTTCCATATACTAGTTGGTAAGGAGTAGTTCCTATAGGGGTTTTGAAAGCGGTTCTATAGGCCCATAATGCTTCTTGAAGCTTCTGAGACCAGTCTCTCCTAGAAATAGAAACAGTTTTCTCTAGGATTTTTTTTATCTCCCTATTAGATACTTCTACTTGGCCACTAGTCTGTGGGTGGTACGGTGTTGCTACTCTATGCCTAACTCCATATTTTCTTAAAAGTTTGTCAAATATTCTCGATATAAAGTGTGATCCTCCATCGCTTATGACTAAACGTGGTGTTCCAAATCTAGGGAATATATAGTTTTTAAATAGTTTGATTACTACCCTAGTGTCGTTTGTGGGTGCAGCTATAGCTTCAATCCACTTAGACACATAGTCTACAGCTACTAAGATATACCTGTTTCCTAAGGATGGTGGAAAAGGTCCCATGAAATCTATACCCCATACGTCAAAGAGTTCTACTTCCTTAATGTTTCTCAGAGGCATTTCATCACGCCTTGAAATGTTTCCAGTGCGTTGGCATCTATCAAATTTGACAATGCAAGCATAGACATCACGCCACATGGTAGGCCAGAATTGGCCAGCTTGAAGAATCTTGGCGTATGTCTTAGAGGTGCTCGCATGTCCACCATAAGGTGCAGAATGACAATGCTCGATAATATTATTTATCTCTTCTTCTGGAACGCAACGGCGAAAAATGCCATCTTTACCCCTTTTGAAAAGGAGCGGTTCGTCCCAATAGAAGTTTCTCACATCATGGAAGAATTTCTTCTTGCGGTGGTAGTCAAGATCAGGGGGTACTATATCAGCAGCTAGGTAATTAACGAAATCTGCATACCAAGGTACGTTACTTATTGCTAAGGAATTTTGGGGTTGCTCATAAGGATCTAGGTTATCATCTTCAATGGTTTCTACTTTAGCTATCAGTCTATCATAGGCGAAATCATCATTTATGGGTATTAGTTCTGGTTTTAGATGTTCTAGCCTAGAAAGGTGATCGGCTACTACATTTTCAGTGCCTTTTTTTATCTCTTATGTCTAAATCAAACTCTTGTAGTAATAGAATCCATCGGAGTAACCTGGGCTTGGCATCTTTTTTACTTAATAGGTAACGAATGGCAGCATGATCGGCGTAAACAATAATTTTTGCTCCTACTAGATAAGATCTAAATTTGTCTATAGCGAAAACTACAACGAGTAATTCTTTTTCAGTTGTTGCGTAGTTAAGTTGGGCAGCATCTAGGGTTCCACTGGCATAATAAATGACATGTAATTTTTTTTCTTTCCTTTGTTCTAGAACAGCTCCAACTGCGTAATCACTAGCATCGCACATTATCTCAAAAGGTTCCGACCAATCGTGCGGTTTCATAATGGGTGCAGATACTAATGCTTGCTTTAAAAGATTAAATGCGTCATAACATTTTTCGTCGAAAATGAATTCAGCATCTTTCATTAAAAGTCCAGTTAAAGGTTTAGTTATAAAACGTCGATAGAATCCAGCGTGTCCAAGAAAGCTTCGGACTTCTCTGATGGTTTTTGGTGGTTTTAGGTTTTCTATAACTTCTATTTTAGCTTTATCTACCTCTATACCTTTTTCGGAAACTATATGTCCTAAAACTATTCCTTCGGTTACCATGAAATGACATTTGTCCCAGTTTAGCACGAGGTTCACCTCCACGCATCTCTCCAGGATTTTCTCAAGGTTAGCAAGGCAATTGTGGAAATCAAATCCGCAAACCGAGAAATCATCCATAAACACTTCCATGATCCCATCTAGGTAATCTGCGAAGATTGACATCATGCAGCGTTGGAAAGTAGCTGGAGCATTACAGAGGCCGAACGACATTCGTCTGTAGGCAAAAGTTCCATAGGGGCATGTAAAGGTAGTTTTTTCTTGATCTTCGGGGTGAATAGGTATTTGGAAGAATCCAGAGTATCCATCCAGATAGCAGAAGTAAGAGTGTCTGGCTAGACGCTCCAACATCTGGTCAATAAATGGTAAAGGGAAATGATCCTTCCTAGTTGCTTTATTTAATTTTCTATAATCTATAGACATCCGCCATCCTCCTTCTAAACGTTTCGCTACATGTTCGCCTTTATCGTTTTGCACGACTGTGATGCCTCCCTTTTTAGGTACTACATGCACAGGGCTCACCCACTTACTATCCGAGATCTGGTAGATTATACCTGCCTTAAGTAACTTAAGAACTTCCTTTTTGACAAGATCACTCATTATAGGGTTTATTCTTCTCTGATGTTCCCTAGAGGGTTTTGAATCTTCTTCGAGCGAAATCTGATGCATGCATACGGATGGGCTTATACCTTTCAAGTCAGAGATATTATATCCTAAGGCTGAGGGATATCTTCGTAAAACGTCTAAAAGTTGGTTCGTCTCCTCTTGGCTCAAGGTAGCACTAACTATAACTGGACGGTTCATCTTTTCATCGAGGAACTCGTATCTCATGTTCTTAGGCAGTTCCTTAAGTTCTAAGGTTGGTTTCTTAGGGAATGGCATAGGATCTGGGGTAAGGGATAAACATTCGTAAAGGTTATCATCGATGTAGGGTTTCTTAAAGTCATCATCTTCCCTTATGAGAGTTGATGGTAACTTTATTATTTTTATAATTTCTTTTTGTTCTAATTCTCTAACACATTCATCAATGATATCTAAGGCATAACACGAGTCTCCCATCACAGGTGCCATAAGAAATTTCGAAAGTATAAATTCTATTTTCTCGTCACCTACCTCAAATGTCAACTTTCCTTTCTTGACATCTATTATGGCTCATGCAGTCGATAAGAATGGTCTACCTAGAAGAATTGGTATATCATTGTCCTCTTTGATGTCCATGACGACAAAATCAGTAGGGATAAATAACTGACCTATCCTAACAGGAACATCTTCTGAAATGCCTATCGGATATTTAACAGATCTATCGGCTAACTGAAGTGACATCTTAGTGGGCTATAATTCTCCTAAGTTTAATCTCTCACAAACTGCTAAAGGCATTAGGCTCACACTAGCTCATAAGTCTAGAAAAGCTTTTTCGATGACATGATTACCCAAAAGGAAAGGAATGGAGAAATTTCCAGGATCTTTATCTTTCTTTGCTAATTTGTCCTCGGAAATAGCATTACATTCCAAAGGCTTCGAATCGTCAAGTCTACATTTGTTGGTAAGGATGTCTTTGAGAAATTTTGTAAGAAGGTATTTGGGTGATGGCTTCTGTGAAAGGGATTTCTACATGAAGTTTTTCTATAACTTTAATAAATTTTTGATACTGTTTATTGATCTGGGTTTGTTTGAGTCTTTGCGGATATGGTATAGGTGGTTTATATGGCGGGGGTGGTACGTAAGTTTTATCTTTAGGTTCTTCTCCTTTATCTCGACCTTCCTGGTTTTCAGGTTCCTCTGGTTCCTTTACTTTGTCCGGGGGTTTGGTACATTCCTTGGAAGTTTCGGGTTCACTCAATCTTGGGTTTGGTGGCTCATCATAAGCGTTCCCACTTCGTAGGGTAATGGCATTGGCTTGTCCTCTCAGATTTTGTTGAGGTTGTCCAGGGAATTGTCCTCCAGGTGTAGTCTGAGGGGCTTGGTTTAAAGCTACCTGAGAGATCTGGGTTTCAAGCATCTTGGTATGAGTAACTATTTGGTCAACCTTGGTTCCTAACTGAGTAATCAATTCGTTAACATGAATGTTTTGGTTCATGAACTCCTTGTTTTGTTGGGTTTGAGCGGTGATAAAATTTTCCATAATTTTCTCAAGGCTCGGCTTTGGTGGCACAGGTTGCATAGGTTGATTTGATCTTGGGGCTTGATAACCAGGTCTCGGAGGTGCATTATTTTGAATAAGGTTATTATTTTTATAGGAGAAGTTCAGGTGATTCCTCCATCCAGGGTTATAGGTATTTGAATATGGGTTCCCTTGGATGTAGTTCACTTGCTCAGAGTGGGTTTCGTTTAATAGACTGCATTCTGCAGATTGGTGTCCTTTGGTTCCACATATCTCACAATCCGATGAAACTGCGGCTACAATATTCGGGTTTATGCACATATGCTCGACCTTAAGGGCTAATGCGTCCATTTTAGCTTGCATCATGTCTATAGAGCTTAGTTCATGCGCTCCTCCTTGGGCTTCCTTCTTCTCAACTGTCGCTCGTTCGACTCCCCATGATTGATGGTTTTGAGCCATATCTTCGATGAGGGCACTAGCTTCAGGGTAAGGTTTGTTCATCAGAGCACTGCCTGCGGCAGCGTCGATGGTCATCTTTGTGTTGTAATGAAGTCCATTATAGAAGGTTTGAATGATTAACCAATTTTCTAAACCATGATGTGGGGCATGCTCGTAACAACTCTTTATATCTCTCCCAAGCTTCGAACAACGATTCTCCTTGGTTTTGGGTAAATCTAGTTATATGGTTTCGAAGAACGACGGTCTTACTCGGGGGAAAATATCTAGCAAAAAAAACTCTTCTAAGGTTATCCCAAGTCGTAATGGAATTGGGTGGAAGGGAATCTAACCATGATAGGGCTTTATCTCTGAGGGAAAAAGGAAATAATCTTAAACGTATTGCCTCAGGAGAAGCTTCATTGGTTTTAAAAGTATCTGCTAATTGAAGAAATATTTTTAAATGTTGGTTTGGGTTCTCGGTAGCGAGACCCGCGAATTGTCTCTATTGCACTAATTGCAACAGGGATGGTTTAAGTTCAAAATTATTAGCTGGTATGGTTGGGTTTACTATACTAGAACTAGGTTCTTCGTTAGATGGTTGAGCGAAGTCCTTAAGAGGTCTTTGTTTTGATC
Source organism: Lathyrus oleraceus (assembly GCF_024323335.1). Taxonomy (NCBI): domain Eukaryota; kingdom Viridiplantae; phylum Streptophyta; class Magnoliopsida; order Fabales; family Fabaceae; genus Lathyrus; species Lathyrus oleraceus. Next base: position 509,204,513 of record NC_066584.1, on the reverse strand, counting down.
TTCGGCCATAGCTCTCTTAATTCTACGAAAGAATAAACGTGCGCGAGCTTAACGTTCAGGTTCCGCCAGAGGGTATACTAAACTTAAACTTCCGGTGCTGCGAGTTCTTCGCATTGACCGGCGGGAAATAACCTAAGTCTAAACGATATAACAACAGGAAAATGAAATTTGACGAAATTGATCCCTGGCAACGGCGCCAAAAACTTGATGCGGTGTTTTTCCGCAAGTATACGAATGCGTCAGAGTAATATAAAAGATTATCGAATCCACAGAGACCAAGTGTCAATCTATCGTTATCTGTTGTTATGGTGTTTATCAAAGGCAATCAAAATAGGTATTTTTGGAGTGTGCAATGAAAAGTAAAGTGTTGAATAAAGATTAATTAATAAAGACAGGGTCGAATGTAATTCACGTAATTGATTGATAATCCAAGTACTTGCTAATAGAGCTACTTATGGGCAGTGTTTCCTACTTTGAAAAGGACTAATTTAACAGGAACTGTCGCTTTTGCGTATTCATAACCGAGTTGTACTCCCTAATCAAACCCTCTTATTGTCACTTATAAAAAGGCGCGTATTGCGTTAGAGTAGTAAACCTATTTTTAAGAAATATAGTATCTTGACTAAGTTGAAAAGTATTATAACCTGGATTTCTTAACCAAAAGAGGTTCTTACGAACCAGACTCTAAACTTATAAACGCGTCTGAAAATAGTTTTAAAATCTCTTTTCTTCTTAATGTTAAAATCTCCTAATGAACTAAACAAAGCGCTTTCGCCGTTTTTGAAATAGTTAAAAACAATTAAGTTTAAAAAGACGTTGGACGGCTTTCGATCTTACCCAACGGAATTGAAGTGCGGGAAAACTTAATTTGAAAGTTAAAATAGCCCTTAAGTGTTTCTACGAACAATTGTACGGATTATTGGTTCAATTATGATCCTTACATTGTAACCTTATAAATTTAGCTAGACATGGTAAAGTAAAAGTGCATTAAAATAATTAAAAGTAGTGCGAGTGCGGAAAGTAAATAAAAGTAAAGCGAGTGCGGGAAATAAATAATTTAAAGCGAGTGCGAGGAAATAAATAAAGTAAAAGCGAGTGCGGGAAATAAATAAAGTAAAAGCGAGTGCGGGAAATAAATAAAGTAAAAGCGAGTGCGGGAAATAAATAAAGTAAAGGCGAGTAATAAAAACCTGCTCCAATCGGAGGGCTGAGTAAATTGCAATGCGGAAAAGAAAATGGCGGTAGGATTAACTTCCTTCCAAAGTGCTCCAAACTCGATTACAGACTCTATCACAGACTTGATTACACAATTGTGGTAACACTCCAATGCGAAGCGATTACCACTATAAAATACTGAATATATGCCTAAGTGAAACAAATTTGCTTCTGAGTTTGCCTCTGTTCTAAGTTTGGATGAGTGTAAAAGTGAATTCGCGTTTCTATTTATAAGCAAGTAAAAAGATGGAAATGACTTGGATGCCCTTCAACTTGAAAATAGGAGGAAACCGTTTTTCCTCTTGTGGCGCCCGCCACAAGGCCATGGCGCCCGCCACAAGCACAATATGGGGCGCCTTAGTGGAAGTAGTGGGAAAACGTGGGAGTTGATGGAAGTTGAATTTGACACGTCATGGCTTGGTCTGTGGCGCCCGCCATTGGGTAGGCCATAAGAACAAAATGCTAAATTTTAGGGTTTTTAGCCCTTTTGCGCTCCTTTTCTCGATCGGGGCTTCGATTAAAGTAAAATCTTGAAAACAAAGAAAAACATAACAATAACACAACAAAATGATAATAAAACAACTAGAATGCATGTGAAATCGGAGTCAAAAATACGTAAATTTCGTTGTGATCAGTGGTGTGATCGTCTCCCCATAGGATTACTAGGCTTCATATAGTCTCTCGTCTGCATGTCAATTAAGGTAGCACGGTTCCTTCGTCTAGGACTTCCTTTTTTGCATGAGCATTCCTAAAACACAAACAAACTCATTGATTTTTCTTCTCCTAAGAACACGTTAACTCCTTCTACTACAGGTGAGTAAGTCTCCAAAGGTCGAGCATCCGGTAGATTGCGTAGTAACGTCATTCATCTAATAAACACAAAACAAACAAAAATAGGTTAGCCGAGCTACGATGCTCTGATTCTCAATCCTTCTTGAGATACGTATGCAGCAGGGTAGGGCCTGTGCGAGCAATAACTCTTTCTTTTCCCTACTTTGATTTTCTCTCTTTCACATTGCATATAGGACTTTTTACACACACAGTTTAGACATAAATAAGCAAACGTGGATCCTGTGGAATACCACAGACGTGAAGGGGTGCGATAACCTTCCCTTCACATAACCGGCCCTCTTACTCAGTTTTCTTTGGTTCGAGACTTTGTTTTATCCGTTCTCTCTTGGTTATGCAGTACTACCTTTCCCTCCTTTTGGGATAAAAGTACATAGCTGGCGACTCTACTCTTTTTCCGTGCCACTCCTTTTTCGCGTTTGTACTTGGATTCGGGAAATCCGGGGAGCGACAATGAGCAACACCAAGATAGCCTCAAAAACGTCCACACTACCAGCTTGAGCAAAATCAGTAGCTTCCTTAATAAGGAAAACATATGGCAACCCAAATAACCCTCCTTTCTTCACCCAATGAGCCTATATCTCAGACTTCTTCAAGTGAAGAGCTTAAGCAATAATACTAGATCGAGGAATCTCCTCCAATCCACTAAAAGGCACTCTACTAGAAACAGGTATCCCCAAAAGATGAGAATACTCCTCTAAGGTAGGCACAAGCTGAAAATCTGGGAAAGTGAAACAATGGTAGAGAGGATCATAGAACTGCACCAATACACTCAAAAGTCCTTCAACCACATCAGCAGACAAGATGGATAGAAGCTTCCCATGACGTTGTTTTAAGTCCAAGGGATCTAATACAAAAGATGCTAGCTTCCTTAACTCTTTCAAGTCGGGACATCTGAAACTCTACTTCTTAGTGTTCCTTCGTCCACAATCCATGGTCTGAAAAATATTTGCAAATGATACCTTAGTTCCTTGAAAATTTTGTGTGATGAATGTTATGATGCGCATGAATGCATGAATGCAACAATCACAAGTAAAGGATCACACACAAGGCAAACAAAAGGTCAAGGGATGAATCAAGTCTTTGTCAAGATCAATCATCCATTTTGGTGGATTATGGTTTTCACCTTATCAACACCCAAGTTCCATTGGTATTGACAAGACTTGATTGGTTCAACCAAGAATCAAGGGTTTGTTGCAAGTCACGAACATGGAGTCTGGGTAAGAACCATCCCAAAGGAGTGAACTAAGGATAAAAACCTGTAGATCATGTTCTAAAAAGTTCCCAGAGTCTTAATTCCATCTATTGGATATTACAGATTAAGATGACTGACTCATCGATCCATAATATTCTCAAGAGAAACTCATCTGAGTGTAGTATCACGTAACAACTGTTATCAAGTCTACACTTGAACAGTTTCCTCATTACGTCCTAAATAGGCCAAGATGGGTTAAGGGTTTTAAGGTCCTTAGCTTCTCATACCCAATTAGAGATAGTAATGCCTAACCACAAATACTTGTGTGACATTTCCAAATCCAAAGGAGTCTCCACCGAGCAGATGGATCTCAAGCCAACTTGTTAAGGACTACTCCACACAAGTCGAACATGACTATACCATCCTCCTATCTTAATTGCACTCAAGTTCGGGTTAGAACTTATCTCACCACTCAGAGATCACCAAGCACAACAAGCAGATTATATCATACATACATATATACAAACATCACATATATACAAATATATTCACACGAAAAGTAGGCTAAACCCATTGGAGACTACTACCCAGCAGAGTCGCTACTTAATTTCTGTAGCGGGAAATTCATGATCATCAAGCTATTGACAAGCTAAAGATCAATTAACAAGAGTTGCCACCACGCTTTTATTTTTTCCAAGGGAAAATGGAAAAAGTACGAACAAAACCCAAATAGTAAGAAGTTTTCAAATAAAAACTAATAAAATTCAGAGATCACAGGTAAGGGGGTTGGTTACACAAAGGTAAGGTGTTAGCACCCAAAGTGTCCTAGGTACTCCTAGGGAGCCCTTTTTGTGTGCATATGTATTTTGTATAAAGTGATGTTTACAAATAAATAGAATGAGGGATGAGAAAAGAATTCATTAATTATATTTTTGTGTTTGACAAGACCTTCGAACTTGTGCCTACGTACCAACATAAAAATGAGGGATCAAAACCTCGTAGTTCGTGATACAAATTTTAAAATGGATGCATTGCTTTTAATCAAAAATTTAGTTTGAAAGGCACAGAGGCCTAAAATGATTTGGATGAGTTAATTCTTTTTGGCCTTTTGAAAGTTTAAGTCAAGTGTAGTTAAGTTTATTTACAAGTTTGATTTAAGAAAATAAGTTTGAAAATACAATGGCATAAGGCCAAAGTTTCTATCTTTTTGCAAAAGTGGTCAAACTTTAGAACAAAAATAGTTCACACAAAGCAGAATTTCGAAAATGGAGGGAGAGATTTTGAAATTAAAGAAATGGGGAAAAGATGAAGAGACTATCCTATGTACAAAATTAAAAGTTTAGAGTTGAAAAGATCTGACCAAATGGGTAGCAATCCAATAGACAAAAATGTCAATAGAAACCCAAAATTTCCTTGGACTTTTAGAATCAAGCAACATACAAATGCACAATTATATTATCTTGAAGAGTAAGGCATCAAATAAAGATGGCCTCATCCAAGCTTATCCATTCCATGATCTTCTTCAAAAATAGCCCATGTAATAGATGAATTCCACAAGTCACAGGTTCAAAATAACAACTCCACAATGATCATGTTGCAGATGGATCTTAGAGAGGTCTTCAAAGATGTATCAGATGAAATTCAAATTGCAAGCACTTGGTTCTCCAACAAGTTGGCATTGGCCAAGTCCATTAGCATAGGAAGGTTGCCTAGATTCTAAGTCCATTTGTCCAAGATCAAGCCAACAGTCCACCCAAAAGTTTTTTAAAATTTTTGTTGTTATTATGTACATTAATGGTCAAAGACCAAACAAACAAACAAAGTACACAAACAAAATATAGCACACAATATGGTCCAAATGGACAAAGTGAAAATTGCATTAACATAAACAATTAGAATGATATGAATAATGGCAAATGAAATAAAGTGCTAAAAGTAAATTGCATTAAAGTAAAAACTTGAAATTAAAAGTTAATAGTTAGTAAGTTAGAGGTTAGTTTTATTTTGCTTTTGCTTTTCAAAACATTCTTTGGAGAACACTCAACCCAATTATCACAAGCATGGATCCTTGAGCCAAAACGTCTTCCAAAGGAAGGAAAGAAGGCCAAGTTTCCACACAATACCATGAAAGAGGGGAGACTTACAATCTCACTAACTAGAATCCTTATGCCTTTTATGTCACAAATTTAGCGTTATGTTAAGCAATCGTAATTGAACTTATGTAGAAGTCACAACTATTTGAGGTCGGGCAATAGAATTTTGGTGTTAATGAATGTTAGAGATATAGTATAATGGACTATGCTCATGAAACATACCATACACAAAAAAGAATGTGCAAAAGGTGTGGCCTAATCTCATGCATACTCATATCAATTTTTTCAATCAACTAACATTAGGACTTTGAGATGTCATAGGCCAAATGGAATGAATGAATTAAGAAGAGGAATGATATGAAGTGGGAAGGGGATGAGTGAGATCACAAATTGGTCAAAGGAGGACTTTTATTAAATTAATATCATATCATTCATTCATTTTGGGAGATGGAATGTACATTCCATCAATCCCCTAAATCCAATAATATTAACTTGACAAAGTCAAATCAATCTTGACCAAGGCCCAACAACAATAAGCAAACTCATACAAGTCAATACAAATGGTCAAAAAAATTTAATTGGCATTTATTCAATTAAAAATAATAAAATAATGCATTTAAATCAAATATGTTTTGTCTAATTCCTAAAATCTCACCAAAACACCAAAGAAATGACCATGAGATTTATCATAGGTCAAACAAGGTCAAAGGACCTTGGAGAAAAAATTTCATAATTTTTGGACATTTAAAAATATTTTTAAACAATTAAAAACAAATGAAAAAACAATTAATTCATGAAAAATATTAATAATGATCCAAAAAATAATTTTAATTCAGAATATGAAAGAGAAAAATATGTGAACTTTTTTGGTTAAAGTCCCATATTTTTTGGATCAATATTGAATTTAATATGAATTATTGAAGAAAATGTAATTAAAATAAAAATTCAAAAAATCTAAATTACGTGGACCATCAGATCTCCCTCATTAATTGAGGTGGCAAATCAGATGGTCCCTAGGGCGCTATCCACCATGGACCTTAGTCAGCGCGTGGCAAATGTGGTATTCAAAAGGGACGCACGAGATTAAAACAAAACATATGGATTTTGTGGTTCAGATGCTAGCCAACTCATCTCCGGAGCCAGAGCTTCGGTCATCTTCTCCGGTGGACCTCACCAGACTGGTTCACCATGAACCATCACCATAATGAAAAATAAGGACATGATCTTGAAGAAAAAATGGCACTGAGCTCGAATATGACCTCCATTCATTCCAACTCCAAGTATATTGAGAGATATGTGGATTTGAAATTTGAGGTACATGAACTGAGTTGCTTCCATTTGACCTCAAAGCAACTCAATCTTCTTGCCTACATTGGTAGGACTTCATACAACCAAAGAATCAATAGAATTGAGGAAGAATTTGAGAGAATCGAAGAGTTCAATTTTTTTTGAGAAATACCTTCAATGGAGGTCTGGATTCACTTGATCTTAATCTTGCTTGTGCTTGGACTCACTCCACTTGCTTGCAAGAAGAGGATTGAATGGTTAAAAAGCTATGGATTCCTGGAGAATTGAATTCCAAAACAGTGGAGATTCAAGCTCAAATTCAAGAGAATTTTTTAGGCTTATCCTTTGAGAATTGAGGGTTTGAAGTGGGGGATCAAAGCTGGCGCGATTGTGTGTGAATTTATGAGCAATTGAAGCTCTATTTATAGCTGGAATGGTTGATAATTGCACACTCTCATTCACTTTCCAATTTTGGCAAATGGTGATGCAATGGTGCATGGGCGCGCATAGGCCCATGAAATGATTGCTAGAGGTCCAAAAATGAACATCAGATGCTCTGAAGTAAGCTTGGATTGCAAGGCAAATGCACATTGATGTTTGAAGCTTGATCCAAGCCAAGTGATGTCACCCTGTTTAAGCCATGCACAACCTATGCATTTCTCATCCAAAATGAATGAATTTGAGCTCTTTCGAAAGGTGAGATCAAGAGGAACAAATTTCATGTTAAAAACTTTTTCATTTGGAGATTGGAACTTGGAGAAATTTGAGGTGGAAGTTTGGAAATTTTTGACATATCAAATTTTTTCTAAGTGTCAAGCCATATGTCTCAATATTCCATTTTGCTTAACTTTTTATAGGAGCTTCAAATGAGAAAAGTGTCTTTATAAAAGTTGTAGCTCTTTCAAAGGCATTCAGAATGGTCACCAATTTCATGTCATTTGGATTTGAAATGATAGAGTTATGCATTTTTGAAGTTTGAAAAAATCACTTGATCAATGGTATAGGTCAAAAGTGACCTATAAAGTAGCCTCATATCACATACTCAAAACAGTTGAATTAGCTCCAATTCCAAACATAAAAGTTGAAGTAGAAACATTGAATATTGTTGTGAAACTTGTAAATCTTTCATCTCATACAAATTGAGCAAGTTATGGCCTTGGAAAGTTGACTTTCAAATTAGGGTTTATACAAAAATGACCTATAATGTTTCAACATAGAAAATGATTTTTGAAGCAAAACTAGCTCTAGGTCTCAACATGAAAGTTGTTTGTAATGTCATTTAGAGTAAGTTTTATCTTGGAATCATTTTCATATGGTGAAAATTGTAGGATATAGGGTCTAGGGAGATCCAGTTTTGATCAGATGAATTCATCTGGCCAACCACCATCAACCAACTTGCTAATTTCCTATTCTCTTGACTTTATTGGCTAATGGTAGATCATATATGCATAAGATGATGAATTTTGAAGTGTCCCTTAAGAAATTTGATCAATTGTTGAGATAGCTTGTTGGAGAAGTTACTCAAAATACCCAGTCAAACTAGGGTTTCCAAGGTAAATCACCCTCAAACTCTTGAAGAAAACTTGATCAATATAACCTATAGAGATCAATGGGACTCATATATGATGTTTATAACCATTCTTGAGTCATCTCTTGGTTGTGCTCTTTGTTCATGAGGGTCTCAAACCCTAGATATTAACTTGATGAATAAATGAGATCACGCCCTTCCTACAAAAGAGTTAGACAAATACAAAGACATATTTTTGGTATTTTAGTTAGTAAAATGATAATATACAAGTATGATATAATCACAAAGTGCTTGGTGATCTCCCAAAACAAACCCAATGAAAGAGGGGTAAGGAGGATGCCAAGGTATGATCCCAATGCTAATGCTTATGATGAAATTATATGAGGGATCTTAGGGTCAAAATTGGGGTCTTACAGGAAGCAATAATGATTGCAAAGAAAAAAAACCTTGTGTGAAAGACTCTCCACTCGAGTCTGAGAGTTTCGCTTGAGATATGAGAGGTTGAGTAATATTGGTCTGCGAGGTGCCTTCCTCGTTAGGGTCATACAAGAACCTCACTTAGTGGTAAATTCTCTTAAGGGGATTGATGACCGTCGTGCTTTCGGCATAAGCATATTTTCTTTTACTAGAGTCAATGAACCTAAGACACCTTTTAAAACCTTTAAACTATGGCTATCCTAGACTGATGGTCACGTAGTATAGGCCACCAAGATGCCTTCCTCGTAAGTGTCAATACGAAGATCTCACTTAGAGTAGATGACCTTGATGGAGCAGTCACCTGGCAAGTGAATTGACATAAGCGGCTGACAGTCAAGGGAATCCATGACTCTAAGGTCAGTGTCTTACAACTAATTTTTCAAAAGCCCTAGATCATACAAAGCGAGAACCCTGGTTTGAAAAGCAGTCATTATTGAACCTCACGCTTCGTCACGATGATCTCAGATTGTGAACTCGTGCCTGAGTTCCGTTAAAACCATTAATTTGCTCATCCATTCATTCATAAACAAACATCACATTCATGCATCATTTTCATATCACAAACAAAACCTCATACCACCTTTTGTTTCTACCCCGCTAGCTGATTTCCCGACGTACGCTCAGAACTAGAAGCATGTTTCAAACCACTGTGGAAGAACTCCAACAAGGCCAAGCTGCATTGAAGGAAGAGATCAGCCAACTGAAGACTCAGATGAGCTTGGTTATAGAAATCTTGCAAACACTGTTGAAAAAGGAAGGTAATTCCACACCAACTACCATGATGGAAATGGTCTCCCCCGTGCCTATGTTCGGCTCCACTTCATGTAATGAGTTGCCTCTGGGATATCGTCCCCAACCCGAACTTCTGAGGTTTCTTAATCAACAACCATTATTCATTCCTCAACTAACTCCGAGGAACCAAACGCGGAACCGGAATTGGTGCTCAAACCAAAGGAAAAACTCTTATGCTCAACAAGGACAAAAAAAATCAAAGAGGCCAGAGAAACAGTTCGACCCAGTTCCCATGTCATATGGTCGAATTCTACCTCTTTTACTCAACAGATCGTTGGTGCAGTTAATGGTACTAGGACTTCCTCCAACACATCTTCCCTTGAACTACGACATGAATGCTAAGTGTGAGTTCTACTCAGGAGCACCTAGACACTCGATTGAGAGTTGTAAGAGCTTCAAGTACAAAGTTCAGGAACTGATTGATTCAAAAGCTATCGTGTTCACACTAAACGGTCCGGATATACTGAGCAACCTCATGCTGCCATATGTAGGCACTTCTGCAATGCCACAACCAGTGCCAATGGATGAGGAACAAGAAGCTGAATAAGATCCTCCTTGGGGACTATCATACATAAGTTCCTGCAAGCATGATGACACCAGTCTACGGTTAAAACAAGGCTAATCACGCCAACAATTATGTTATCATTCATTTGTTTTCATGTGTAACTTTCTTGCTTGCCATTGTAATATTCGCTCTTAAAAACTTGTTTTTGCAACAATGAAATGAATATGCATGTTTTAAGGCAATCAAATTGTGTTCACTCTTATCTTACTTTTTGTTTAAAAATGAAACTTAGAAGGAGAATGATGAATATAATGTACAATAGCTCATTTCATGTATGCTTTTGAATAAACACCTTGCTGATGATGTAAGGCATTACTTCAAATCCCTAAACACTGAAGGTATAAGGATGATAACCCTTAGTCAACCCCTTTGAGCCTAGAAGTAGGAGTTTTCTTCAAAACAGAAAAAAAACCTCACATCTTAAACCCGGGGCAGGGTAGTCTTCAGCTAATTTGACCACGTGCTGAGTTATTAAAAGGCAAAAGTATGGAGTGTCCCATTTGAGGATCAACCACCTCATAGGGAGTGTCTTGTCTAAAGTATAACCACATCATTTTCCTCACGAGAGGTCGAAATCACAAACCCAATGGTTATCCCTCACCAACAAAACGAGTGACACAATCACAAATCCTTTCAAACCAAATAAACAAATGTCACACAATTTTTTCCACAAAAAGAGAGAGAGAGAGAGAGAAAAAGCCCGCTAAGTCGAAACTTGAAAACAAGTGGCTTAGGCAAAAACTAAGTTATCCCGTTGGACTGTAAGCAAAAAAAATCAGTCCAGGAAAAATTAAAGAAGTAAAAAAAAATCCTCAGCAAGAACGTAGTCGTGTGACTGTAAACAAAAGCAGGAAGGCAAGTGATTGTCACTCCCAAAATCTTGTGGGTTCTTTTACTACCCCTCCCATCATTCTAAGAGACGAACTTCTGTGTCAAACTAGTTGAACATATGACTGAAGGGTATCAAGGAGAATGGGTGGGCTAAATAAATTTTTGAGCCATAAATCTTTTGTTTCTCAAACCGTGAACCATCACACATTACAACCTTCAAAAGACCTAATTGAAGCAAGGTCTATTTTGAAAGTGTAGCGGTAAATTCATGATCATCAAGCTATGGATAAGCTAGACACCAAATAACAAGAGTCGCCACCGCGCTTTTATTGTTTCCAAGGGAAAAGGGAAAAAAGTATGAGCAAAACCCAAAAGTAAGAAGTTTTTAAATCAAAACTAATAAAATGTCAGAGATTACATGTAAGGGGGTTGGTTACACAGAGGGAAGGTGTTAGCATCCAAAGTGTCCTAGGTGCTTCTAGGGAGCCCTTTTTTGTGTGCATATGTATTTGGTACAAAAATGATGTTTACAAACAAATAGAATGAGGGGATGAGAAGATAATTCATTAATTATATATTTGTGTTTGACAAGACCTTCAGACTTGGGCCTATGTACCAACATAAAAATGAGGGATCAAAACCTCGTAGTTCGTGATACAAATTTCAAAGTGGATGCATTGCTTTTAACAAAATTAAGTTTGAAAGGCACAAAGGCCTAAAAATGATTTGAATGAGTTAGTTCTTTTTGGTTTTTTCTGAAAGTTTAAGTCAAGTATAGTTGAGTTTATTCACAAATTTGATTTAAGAAAAGAAGCTTAAAAATGCAATGACATAAGGCCAAAGTTTCTATCTTTTTACAAAGTGGTCAAAGTTTAGAACAAAACAAGTTCAAACAAAGAAGACTTTAAAAGGGAGGGAGAGATTTTGAAATTTAAGAAATGGGGAGAAGATGAAAAGACTAATCCTATGCATAAAATTAAAAGTTAAGAGTTGAAAAGATCTGACCAATGGGTAGCAATCCAATAGACAAGAATGTCAATAGAAACCCAGATTCCCTTGGACATTTAGAATCAAGCAACACACAAATGCAAAATTATATTATCTTGAAGAGCAAGGCATCAAATAAAGATAGTCACATCCAAGCTTAGCCATTCTATGATCTTCTTCGTATTAGCCCATGCAACAAATGAATTCCACAAGTCACAGGTTCAAAATAAAAGCTTCACAATGATCATATTGCAGATGAACTCAGAGGGATCTTGAATGATGTATCAGATGTAGTTTTAAATTGCAAGCACTTGGTTACACAAAAGTTGGCATTGGCCAAGTCCTTTAGCATAGGAATGTTGCCTAAGTTCTAAGTCCATTTGTCCAAGATCAAGCCAACAGTCCACACAAAAGTTTTTTAGGATTTTTGTTGTTATTATGTGCATTAATGGTCATAGACCATAAACAAGCAAAGTATACACAAACAAGATATATCACACAATATGGTCCAAATGGACAAAGTGAAAATTGCATTAACATAAACAATTAGAATGGTATGAATAATGTCAAATGAATAAAGACTAAAATTAAATGATATTAAAGTAAATGGCTTGAAATTAAAAGTTAGTTGCTAATGAGTTAGAAGTTAGTATTATTTTGCTTTTGCTTTTCATTTTTAAGTCATTCTTTGGAGAACACTCAACCCACTTATCACAAGCATGGATCCTTGAGCCAAGACATCTTCCTAAGGAAGGAAAAAAGGCCAAGTTTCCACACAATACCATGAAAGAGGGGAGACTTACAATCTCACTAACTAGAATGCTATGCCTTTCATGTCACAAATTTAGCGCTATGTTAAGCAATCGTAATTGGACTTATGTAGAAGTCACAACTTTTTGAGGTCGGGCAATAAAATTTTGGTGTTAATGCATGTTAGAAACATAGTATGATGGACTATGCTCATAAAACATACCACACACAAAAAGAGTATGCAAAATAGGTGGCCTAGTCTCATCCATACTTATGTTGACTTTTCAATCAACTAGCCTTAGGACTTTGAGATATCATAGACCAAATGAGACAAATGCATAAAGAAGAGCAATGAGATGAAGAGGGAAGGGAATGGATCAAAACTCAAATTGGTCAAAGGAGGACTTTTACCAAATTAATATCATCCATTCATTTTGGGAGATGGAATGTACATTCCATCAATCCCCTAAATCCACTGATATTAACTTGACAAAGTCAAATCAACCTTGACCAAGACCCAACAATAAGAGTCAAACTCAAACAAGTCATCACAATTGGTCAACACAATTAATTGACATTTATTCAAATTAAAAAATACTAAAATAAGGCATTTAAATTAAATATGGTTTGTCAAATTCCTAAAACCTCATCAAAACACCAAAGAAATGGCCATGAGATTTATCATAGGTCAAACAAGGTCAAAGGACCTTGGAGAAAAATTTTCAGAATTTTTAAAGACTTAAAAGTATTTTTAAACAATTAAAAATAATCACAAAACCAATTAAATCATAAAAAATATTAATAACGATCCAAACAATAATTTTAATTCAAAATATGAAAGAGGAAATTATTTGAAATTATTTGGTGAAACTCTCATATTTTTTGGATCAATATTAAAATTAATATGAATTAATGAAAATAAAAGGATTAAAATGTAAATCAGAAAATAGCAAAAAATGTAGACCACTTGATCTCCCTCATTAATTGAGGTGGCAGATCAAGTGGCCACCAACGCGCTTTCGACCATAGTCACGAGTCAATGCGTAACACAAATGGTAATTACAAGCAACACGTGAGATTAAAACAATTCAACTGGATCCTATGGCTAGGAGAGATGCCAACACATCGCCGAAGCCAGAGCTCCGGTCTTCTTCTCCGGTGGACCTCACCAGACTGGTCCACCTTTAACCATCACCAAAATAAAAAAGGAGGGCATGATCTGAAAGAAAAAAATGGCGTAGAGCACGAATCTGACCTCAATTTTAACTAACTCCACATATATAGAAAGATATGAGGAGTTGAATTTTAAGGTGTGTCAACTGAGTTACTTCGATTTTCCCTCTAAGCAACTCAATCTTCTTGCCTACATTGGTAGGACTTTAGACAACCAAAGATCCAAGAGAGTTGTGTAGAATTGAGTTAGAATCAAAGAGATGAAGTTTTCTGAAAATTACCTTCAATGTTATGCAGTTCTTGATATTGCTTGCTCCAAACACGATGTGATCACACTTGAGAAGCTAAGAGGAAGTGACTAGAGAGGTTGCAAGGCTTTGGATCCTGGAGTTCTTGAATCTCCAACAGTTGAGATTCAAACTCAAATTTCTAATTGAAATTTCTCAAGTTTTCCTTTAGAATGAGAGGGTTTCAATGGGGGGCAAAGTTGGCGCGCCAGGTCTTGTTCAAATGAGCTCAGAAGCCATCTATTTATAGCCAAAAGGAATGATATTTGCACACTTCAAAATCTGTCCAAAATTGGCAATATGGATGGCACGAGTGCATGGGCATGTACAGGCCCATGATGCAATACATTAAGGTCCAAAATGATTCCAATTGAGGTCTGAATGATGCTTGAATGGCAAGGCATTGTTAACTAAAGTTTATGCAATTGATTCTTTCCAATGATGCATCCCTGTTAAAGCCATGCGCAGACCTAACAATCTTTGTCCAAAATGCATGAACTTGGGTTCTTTGGAAATATTGGATCAAGGGGAACAAGTTTGATGTTCAACACTTTTTCATTTGGAGCTTGGATCATAAAGAATTTTGAGGTGGAAGTTTGGAAATTTCAACATGTTGAAAAATTTCCTAAGTCTCAAGCCATATACCTCAATATTCCACCTTGCTTAACTTTTTATGTGAGCTTCAAATGAAAAATGTGTCTTCATCAAAGTTGTATCTATTTCAAATACCTTAAAAATGGTCACTAATTTCATGTCCTTTGGATTTATAATGATAGAGTTATGCATTTTTGAAGTTTAGAAAAAACACTTGTTCAATGGTATAGGCCAAAAATGACCTATAATGTAACCTCATATGACATGCTCATAAAAGTTGAATTTACTTTCACTTCAAACATAAACGTTGAAGTAGACATCTTGAATTTAATTATGAAACTTGGAAATCTTTCATATCATAAAAATTGAGCAAGTTATGGCCTTGGGAAGTTGACTTTCAAATTAGGATTTAGACAAAATGACCTATAATGTTTCAACATAGAAAATGATTTTCCAAGCAAAACTAGCTCTAGGTCTCAACATGAAAGTTGTTTGGAATGTTATTTAGAGTAACATTTCTCTTGGAATCATTTTCATATGGTGAAAAGTGTAGGAGATAGGGTCTAGGGAGACCTAGTTTTGATCAGATGAATTCATCTGGCCAACCACCATCAACCAACTTGATAACCTTCAATTCTTTGGACTTTCTAGGCTAATTGTAGATCATATGTGCATAAAATGATGAATTTTGAAGTGTCCCGTGAGAAATTTGATCAATTGGTGAGATAGCTTATTAGAGAAGTTACTCAAGATACCTAGTCAAACTAGTGTTTCCAAGGCAAATCACCCTCAAACTCTTGAAGAAAACTTAATCAATATAACATGTAAAGATCAATAGGACTCATATATTATGCTTTGATACATTTTGAATGAATCCTTGGTTGTGCTTTTAGCCATGAGTGTCTCAAACCCTAGATGTGGACTTGATAGATCAATGGCGATCATGCCCTACCTACAAAAGAGTTAGGCAACTACAAAGATATATTTTTGGGATTTTGGTTAGTAAAATGATAAAATAAAAGTATGATACAATCACATGGTGCTTGGTGATCTCTCCCAAAATAAACCCAATTAAAGAGGGGTAAGGAGGATGCCAAGGTATGATCCCAATGCTAATGCTTATGATGAAATTGTATAAGGGATCTTAGGGTCAAAATTGGGGTCTTACAGCTGCTCCTATTTAAGGACATTCGAACTGAGGAGGCGAAGGTTAAAGTCATCATGTCGACTCAGTAGAATGGGCTTAAATAACAACATATAGAAACAAATTTTGGTCCTAAGAGACCTCATGATGCATATGATGAATGTAAAAGCAAATTCTTTGTGGGGAAATATTGCCACAAAGGAAAAGAATTGAGAGACTGAAAGTCCACATGAGTATAATGCATTCCGTAAGGAAAACTCACTAGGGAGACAGAGACTCTGGGGGAATAAAGGAGTTATGCGTAGGCCAGGCTACGACTTAAAGCTACTGGGGGACTAGAGGAATTCCATATAAAAGTGGAAAAGACTCAGTCGGGGAAATAAAACAACTGCAGGGGAAACAAGTAAGTCAAGATAAAACTGAGGTACTTGAATCATGCAGGGAAAGCGATTTCACTAAGGAAACGCGCACTCAACTCAATTGGGGAAGAAATTAACTTTAACACAGGAGGAGCAGAAATCTATTATCTACTACCTATTACTGGGTAAGGAGATAATAAAGATCTGACAGAGAGGAAACCCGTCATTGGTTAGGATGAACATATGAAGGATGACTTGCTGAGAAATGCCAAGAGGGAATATTCATTACCGGTTACTGGGTAAGAATAACCTTGTTGAGGAAAACTGCAGAAAATAGGATTTACAACTACCGGTTACTAGGCAGAAGACCAAAGGTGAGAATATCCGTCATCGGTTAGGATCAACATATCAAGGATAAACTCAAAAGGGAAGAAGATTCGTCATCGGTTAAGATGAACATACAAGGATAGACTTGCTTGGGACTGTCAAGGAGGATACCCGTCATCGGTTAAGATGAACATATCAAGGATAAACCAACTGAACAAAAAGTAGGAATTACATCTATCGAATACTGGATAGAAGACCATCAAAGAGAAAATCTGTCACCGGTTAAGATGAGCATATCAAGGATAGACTCTACGAGGGGAGAAAATAGGAATTACATATATCAGTTATTGGATAAAATACCATCGAAGAGAAAATCCGTCACCAGTTAGGATGAACATATCAAGGATAGACTCTGCGGGAAACAATAGGGTTTACAACTATCGGTTACTGGGTAGAATACCACAAAGAGAAGGAAACCCGTCATCGGTTAGGATGAACATATCAAGGATTAACTCTCTGGGGAGAAAAATGGGGATTACAACTACCTTTTTACTAGGTAGAATACCAAGGATGAGAATATCCGTCATCGGTTAAGATGAACATATCAAGGATAGACTCAGGCAGGGGAAACAAAGATATCTGTCACTAGTTAGGATGAACATATCAAGGATATACTTCCTGGGGAATTAGAAACAAATGAATCCACTCGGAACTCCACTGCTGGGAAAATAGAGATACTCTTGCCAGGTATTGAGCAATAAGTAACAAACTTCAAACTAAGAAGAATATTACCAGTTACTGGGTAATAAGCTCTTAGGAGACTTAAAACATCTATCTAGGCATGATCTAAAAAGAAACAGTCAATCAAGACTCAACCCAATGAGGATATAACTCAAGGGGAGTGGTTCCATCCAGATAAACAACTGGAGAGGAAACTGACGTAATAATCATCCACGAGGAAACAACTCAGTGGGGAAGAGGACAAAGGTTAAAGTCTTTCTGCCTAAGGGGCTGACGCTCTACAATTGAGGGAGGACAGACACCGAGGTTCGTATGGGGATAAAGTACCACCATATAGAGAATGAGAATCTCAAATCAACAAGTTAATCAAATATGATGGTGCCAATATGCAATTATGAAATTGTATATGCATATGTATATATGATGATTATGCTGACAAAACAATCACAAAGGATACAAAGGTGTCGCAAAGAATTTGAATCATCATTACAATCCTTGGTCAATCCCCAAAAATAGGGAGATAACTGTTGGAGAACAGGGAAAACAACAACCCAAAGGCTCAAATCTAACCGAGGGAGGAGATATGCTGAGGAGAGGGATCATTATCAAGTCTGTAGGGAATTTTAGGTCAACACCATATGAAATGGGAGACAACCATACAGAAGATAAACACAAAACAGCTGCTCAGAAACCAGGAGGAAACTCTGACTGGAAGTGAGTCCAACGCGATCTATCGGGGAAAACATCTTACTCTACTTAAGATCAACCCTGCTGAAGAAACGTGAACTACGTTGGGGAACACTGCTGGGGAAATAAAACGCCGCAAGGTACTGAATCAACCAACTCAGCTAGGGAAAAGGATCGGAATTCTACTAGGGAACAAACACTCCGCAGGGGAACCGGATCAACACAAACAACTAGGGATACCCGAAGGGTTAACTGCTTGGGCAACCTCTGATGTTTTGCACTTAAGGACTTGCTGCTCTTTGAAGTGTTGTTGATAGTTCCTTTTAAATGCTTTTTTTGAAAAAATTCTTGTTTTTATATGTTTTTAAGAAAAAAAGATTTTGATTAAAAAATTTAAATTTCCAAAATGATCATAATAAAATTTAAACTATTGGCTGAAGTAAATAAGAGTGGAAACAATTGGATAAAAGCTCAACTTTATTTAATGGGATGGTAGTCTGTAAATGACAAGACTCCATAGATTTTTACAAAGTTGAAAATGGTAATTTACATGGAAAAGGGTTACATTAAATACAAATGATCCTTCATCCTTCTACCAACTCTTGATATCCACTGTTCTCTTGGCCGCTACCGGGGACGATGAATCGACGTCAACCCTTATGCTCAACAAAGGTCTTTCCGATATTGGTCGATCAGCAGACTACAGTTACTTACCATAATCCCTAATTTTTGCATAAGTTTCCCCAAGGTGGGGTACTCAACTTATCGAGAAATTTTTCTGTTTTTATGCCTCTAATTTTTGCCTGGATCGCCCTTTCGGGTTTTCAATCCACCGAGACACTCATTTTGGCCTAAGTAACCCTTTCAGGTTTTCAACTTAGCGAGCTGTTCTTTTTCTTTTTAGGCAAAGTATTTCTTGACTGCATCTGCATTCACAAGACGAGTGAACTCTTACCATCCATAGTTGTAAGAATCAAAGCACCGCCTGAAAAGGATCTCTTAACAACATATGAGCCTTCATAATTAGGATTCCATTTTCCCCTAGAATCTGGTTTGAACGACAGGATCTTCTTGAGCACAAGGTCACCTTTTTTAAACACACGAGGTCTGACCTTCTTATCAAAAGCTTTCTTCATTCTCTGCTGATATAACTGACCATGACACATGGCAGTCAATCTCTTCTCTTCAATTAAATTCAACTGATCAAACCTGGTCTGACACCATTCAGCCTTAGTCAACTTGGCTTCCATCAGTACACGCAACGACGGAATCTCAACCTATACGGGGAACACTGCTTCCATGCCATATACAAGATAAAAAGGGGTTGCCCCTGTTGAAGTACATATGGATGTTCGATACCCATGCAAAGCAAATGGGAGCATCTCGAAGCTTTGGGCTCAATCATGCCAATCATATCAATTCCCCACACGGAGAAGGGCCATGGGGAGGAAATAACATTCAATAGTGTTGGAGGAACATGAATCTTATCAACATAGATTTGACACTTGTGGCATTTCTTCACAAACTTGCAACAGTCAAATTCCATTGTCAGCCAATAGTAACCTGCCAGCAACATCTTCTTTGCCATTGCATGTCTATTGGAATGAGTATCAAAGGAGCCTTCATGCACTTCAGTCATCAACAAGTCTGCTTCGTGTCTATCCACGCATCTGAGCAAAACCATGTCAAAGTTTCTCTTGTACAATATATCACCACTCAAGTAAAAATTACCGGCTAATCTTTTCAAAGTCTTTTTATCTTTCAATGATGCCCCAGACGGGTAAATCTGACTTTGGAGGAAACATTAGATGTCATAATACCATAGCTTCTCGTCTTTGACCTCTTCAACAACAAACACACGAGCTGGCCTATCAAGACGCATCACAAACAAATTGGGAACTTCATTCCAATACTTCACCACAATCATTGACGCCAATGTTGCAAGAGCATCTGCCATCCGGTTCTCATCTCGAGGGATATGATGAAATTCAACTTTTGTAAAGAAAGTTGAAATCCTCCTCGCATAATCTCTATATGGTATTAAACCGGGTTGATTTGTCTCCCATTCACCTTTGATCTGATTCACAACCAAAGTTGAATCTCCAAAGACATCCAAATACTTGATTCTGATATCCATGGCCTCTTCAAGCCCCATAATGCAAGCTTCATATTCTGCCATGTTTTTCGTACACTTGAAAGTCAATCTAGTTGTGAATGGTAGATGCGTGCCTTGAGGAGTAATGATCACTACCCCAATGCCATTTCCATACTGATTAACAGCTCCATCAAATACCATGCCCCAAAGGGAACCAAGTTTTAGCCCTTCTTCAAGCAATGGTTCATCACAATCTTTCATTTTCAAGTATAAAATCTCTTCATCAGGAAAGTCATACTGCACTAATTGATAATCTTCAATCGGTTGGCTAGCCAAATGGTCAGCCAAGATACTACCTTTGATCGCTTTCTGAGATTGATATTCGATATCATACTCTGATAACAACATTTGCCAATGAGTAATCCTCCCATTTAAAGCATGATTCTCAAATATATACTTGATCGAATCCATTTTGGATATCAACCAAGTGGTATGATTCAACATATATTGACGCAGACGCTTAGCAGCCCAAGCCAATGCGCAATAAGTTTTCTCAAGCATAGAATACCGAGTCTCACAGTCGGTGAACTTCTTACTGAGGTAGTAAATTGCAAATTCTTTATTTCCAGTCTCATCTTGCTGACCAAGAACACAACCCATACTATCTTCAAGCACAGTTAAATACATGATCAACGGTCTTCCTTCAATTGGTAGAGACAAAATCGGAGGCTTAAGCAGATATTCTTTGATACTATCAAAAGCTTTCTGGCAGTCTTCGGTCCAATCGCAAGACTCATCTTTCTGAAGAAGCTTGAATATAGGCGCACATATGGCAGTCATGTGGGAAATGAATCTGGAGATATAATTCAAGCGGCCGAGAAAACCTCTAACTTGCTTCTCAGTTTTGGGCACAAGCATCTCTTGTATTGCTTTGACCTTGGCAGGATCAACTTCAATACCCTTCTCACTGATAATAAAGCCCAACAACTTACCAGAACGAACACCAAAAGTACACTTATTGGGATTCAAGCGGAGTTTATACTTCCTCAAACGCTGGAACACCTTCAACGAATGCTCAACATGTTCCTCTTCATCAATTGATTTGGCAATCGTGTCATCGACATATACTTCAATCTCTTTATGCATCATATCATGAAAAAGAGTAGTCATTGCTCTTTGGTAAGTTGCCCCAGCATTCTTTAAACCGAAAGGCACCACTCTATAACAGAATGTTCCCTAAGGTGTAATGAATGTGGTCTTCTCCATATCTTCGGATGCCATCTTGATCTGATTATATCCGGAAAATCCATCCATAAACAAAAAGACTTTGAACTTAGCAGTATTGTCTACCAACATATCAATGTGTGGCACTGGGAAATCATCTTTCATACTGGCTTTATTCAAATCTATGTAATCAACACACATGTGAACTTTTCCATCTTTCTTCGGCACAGGCACAATATTGGCCACCCATTGCGGATGCTCAGTGGTCACAAGGAAATCAGCGTCAATCTACTTCTGCACTTCCTCTTTGATCTTCACAGCCATATCATGATGCGTTCTTCTCAACTTCTGCTTACCTGGCGGGCATTCGGGCTTCAACGACAATCTATGCTCGACAATCTCAGAATCCAAATCAGGCATGTCTTGATAGGACCAAGCAAACACATCTGAATACTCTCGAAGAAGATCAATCAACCCCTTTTTGACATCTGGACACAGTCGAGACCCAATCTTGACTTCCTTCACATCATCCTCGCAACCCAAGTTGACTAACTCAATCTGCTCTTCGACCGACTGAATGGTCTTTTCATCTTGCTCAAGAAGACGAGATAATTCATCACTCACTTCTACATCACTTTATTCCTCGGCTTCAAACACAGGGAATTCAAAATTTGGAGAAGGAGAAAGATCATTGTATTCAATGGGGTTATGAACCAACCTGCATAATGATTTGATATTTTGATTTTAGGGAAGTGGTTTGTGACCAAATATTATGCAGATGGACAATTATATAGTTTATTTATGTTTTTTGTGATTACCATTTTCAGAATAAAGCAAAAAGTAAAAACAAACATCATATATGTGGATGAATATAATTAATTTTATTAATGATCAATTGTGAAAATGCCCAAACAATGTTCTCTTCTCCCTTAGGGATAGGAGAAGGATTTTGAAAACATATAAAAGCAATTACTTAGATCGATGCAAAATAACAGGAACATCAATATCAGTCCAATTTTTGCAAGCCTTTCCATGCGTCACAAAATTGGTGTAGTCTTCCTCTTCGTCATCTTCTAGCACAACAACTAAGTGTTGTTCATTGCCATGAATGAACCCTTCGCTACGGAAGCTAAGTTGCATATCTTCAGACCTTGCGGTTGATGAACCTTTCTAGAACCCCAAACCGGTTATTCCTTTGTTATCGAAGACCTCTACCATGCGCCCCCATTGATCAACATTGCCTTCTTCTACAATCTTCTTAGCATCTTTCAAAGAGGACATAGGTGCCCCGACTCTCTTTTCAGCAGCAATAGATAAGGCTTGGAACGAAGTTCCAACCTCATCCTCAACTTCAACCTAAGAGAAAGATGACAAGTCGCTAACCAACAACGCCTTCTCCACACCAATGATCACGAGCTTTCCATTCTTCACAAATTTGAGTTTTTGGTGCAATGTGGAGGTAACAACTCCTGCCTCATGGATCCATGGCCTTCCTAACAAGCAACTGTAGGCCGGGTGGATATCCATTACTTGAAAAGTAATCTGAAAATCACTCGGACCTATCTTAACTGGAAGGTCCACTTCACCAATAACCGTTTTGCGTGAACCGTCAAAATCCTTGACGATTACACCACTATACCTCATAGGTGCTCCTTGGTATGATAGCTTTGACAGAGTTGACTTCTGCAGCACATTCAGTGACAACCCGGTGTCAACAAGCACATTTGACAAAGCATCCTCTTTGCAATTCATAGAAATATGCAAAGCCAGATTATGATTTCTGCCCTCCTTAGGGAGTTCTTCATCACAGAAGCTAAGATTATTGCACGAAGTGATGTTAGCCACGATATGATCGAATTGATCCACTGTAACATCATGTTCTACAAAAGCTTATTCTAGAACTATTTGCAGTGCTTCTCAATGCATTTCAAAATTCATGAGCAGAGACAACACTGATATTTTTTAGGGGGTTTGGAGCAGCTGCTCCACCATATTGAACTCATTTCTCTTGATTAGTAGAAGTACCTCATCATCATTGTTAGCCTTCAAATCGCTGGATTCACCAGACTTACCTTTTGAAGCACCAACTGGATCTACAATAGGCACTTCCACCTTCTTACTCATAACTGATTCTTCCTTATCCTTTGGGAACACCGGCCCAAACACACGACCACTGCGGGTCACCTTGGTAACATCAACAATGCTCACCACAGAGCTAGTCGTAGGTAACAGGACCTCTTGACCACCTTCTATCATTGTAGCATTATACTGATACGACATAACTTTATCAGATGAATACGGGACTGAGCCCGTTAACCATATAACCAACGACGATACTGATCTATTGTTGACATTTTTACTATTACTGATGTCGTACTAAATTACCAATCTCTCTGGCTGCTTGAAAATGGGCACTATGACATTTACATCGTCATCTACATGACGAGATTGAACAATTTGAATCATGCCTCATCCATCAGTCGCTGGATGTCCCTTTTCATAATTTCGCAACCCCTTGAATTAATACTGCAAACAACACAACCATCATGGTCATGCTCACAATCACTTACCAAGCAAATGTCCTTATGCATTTTCACAAAGGATCTTCGGATAAAGCACACATTAAAAAACCTTAAACTCGCCATGGCAACCATCCACCATATTCACAGAAGAGTTCCCATGAGCGGGTAAATGATTTGCTTTCACATTCGGCACACGGTCCTCGAAGGACCCCATTCCACTCTTCATCAGCTTCTGAACCTCATACTTGAGCGGATAACAATTCTCTATATCATGTCCGGGTGCTCCTTGATGAAAAGCACAACGGAGCTCAGGCTTATACCACCATGGAAGTGGTTCTGGAATCTGCGGCGAGTTTCTTGGTTGGATTAGGTTCTTGAGAACCAAAGACGGGTATAATTCTGCATAAGACATAGGAATCGGGTCAAAAGAGACCTTCTTCCTCTCGAAGTTTTGTTGATGATGATTGTTGTTGGTATTATTGTTGTTGAAGGTGTTTGTTCGTTGTGGTTGTTGTTGTTGACGTTGTGGTTGTTGAATTGGGGTTGATTGTTGATTAGAAAACACAGGGATAACTGAAGATACTTGATGATGATGTTGACGGGATGGTTGATTCCTTCTGATCTGAGGCCTCCTCTGTCTTCCACTACTTATTACATTTACTTCATTGTCCTTTTTCTTCCCAAAATTGCTACCATATCTTTTACTCGACGATGCTTCATCTTTCGACAAACGTCCCTCTCGGACTCCTTCCTCAAGCCTCATCCCCATGTTTACCATTTCGGTAAAGTCACTGGGGGCACTAGCAATCATTTGTTCCTAATAAAATGAACTCAGAGTTTTCAGAAAGATCTTTGTCATCTCTTTTTCCTCCAAGGGAGGAGTGATCTGAACAGCCAATTCCCTCCATCTCCGTGCATACTCTTTAAACGTCTCCTTATCCTTCTGAGACATAGACCTCAGTTGGTCTCTATCAGGCGCCATATCCACGTTGTACTTATATTGCTTGACAAAAGCCTCTCCCAAGTCATTGAAGTTACGAACGGTTGCACTGTCTATTCCCATATACCAACGGAGCGCAACACCGGTCAAACTATCTTGGAAGTAGTGAATCAACAGTTGATCATTATCGGTCTGAGTAGACATCTTGTGAGTATACATTACTAGATGACTGAGTGGACAAGTGTTCCCTTTATACTTTTCAAAGTCAGACACTTTGAACTTCACCGGGATCTTGACATTGGGCACTAAACATAACTCAACAACATTCTTTCCAAACAAGTCCTTACCCCTTAGCGTTTTCAATTCCTTACGCAGCTCAAGAAACTGATCTTTCATTTCATCCATTTTCTCGTAAACATCCGGATCCTCAAACGGCTTAGAATTATAAACGGTGTCCTCTACACGAGGTAAGGTGTGCACAACGGGAGGTGGCACAGACATGACCGGGCTAGATGCCGGCATGGAAGCAAATGTAGGCGCAAAGCCTTCAGGCATAAAGTTGGACAACATTCCCCATGGGAATCTGGCAGGCACAGTGGGTGCAAAATGAGTGGTAGCAGCAGGCATGGTAGAGGTAGCCACCTCTGAAATAACAGTCCTCTGAGGAGGAGGAGTTCCAGGCGTTGGAGAAGCTTAGCTCTGAGCAGCAAGAACTGACTCTATCATGGCAGTCAGGCGAGCGATCTCGTCCTTCATCTCTCTGTTCTCTTTCTCTAGATGCTCCATAATTTTGAGATGATTAGCGCGGGTGTTGTACCGATGAGTCAGCTTGGCTAAAGCACAGAAGAAACACCAATGAGACTTCCGGCGAAAGAGAAACCTGCTTATGCAAATGATGCATGAAATGCAATGCTTGTTTATTTATTTGTGGTTTCAAGGAACTTACTTTATCATTTGCAAATATATATATCAACAATTGCAATAATTTTTATATGACAAAAAATCTCTTTTCATTTATTTAATTGGAAGGATTACACAGAGTACAATTTCAGAAACCAAATGAAAAATACAAGAGAAAAGGAGACTAGTCATCCTAAGGATCCCAAACAACAATGTCAGAAGACCTAGCTGAAGACGCGTACTTCCTTCGAATGCGTCAAATCT
This sequence comes from Lathyrus oleraceus, assembly GCF_024323335.1. Classification (NCBI taxonomy): domain Eukaryota; kingdom Viridiplantae; phylum Streptophyta; class Magnoliopsida; order Fabales; family Fabaceae; genus Lathyrus; species Lathyrus oleraceus. Next base: position 509,178,687 of record NC_066584.1, on the reverse strand, counting down.
CGGTCTCAAAAGAAGCCTTTATCCAAGTCTTCTCGAGGACAAGCTGATCAATAATCTTCTTCCAAGCAACGGAAGGTTGAGGCATGCTAGAAGATGAAACCTATGGCTCTCTCTGTCTCTTCGTCACTCGGTCTTCAAGTAGTTCAAAAAGTGCATCTTTGTCCTTAGACTCCAACTGCAACTCTTCATGCTTTTTACTCAAAGCGCATAAACGTTCTTCCCATATATCCTTCTCTTGCTTCATCTTGACGAGAGCGTCTTCCAACCCCTCTACATCTTGGTTAGGGAGAGTTAATGGATCAACCACAACCATGGACATAGGTCTTTCACAAGGATAAGGCATCTTCAACTCCAAAGCTCTCTTCTTCACCCAAAGAGTGTAAGCTTCTAAAGCTACACAATTGGGCGGACCAAGCTCGGATCTTCCTTTCCTATGCACATTATGCCAAGCATGTATCATCTTCTGCTTCAAATGTTAGGGATCTTTACCCTCTTGATAGAAAAGACCTTCTAACATAGTGTTATTAGGTTTGTCTCTCAAGGGGAACCCAAGTTGACGACGAGCCAAAGCAGGGTTGTAGGTAATTCCTCCTTGAGTACCAATGAGAGGCACATTAGAGAATTCACCACAACTATGAATAATATCCAAACTGCTCAAAGACGGATCATACCAAACTATATCATCATTAGTGAGAGACGTAAGTCTCTGAGACCACCGTAGACATTGTTTGTTCTCCACAAAAGCAGGTGTCTGAGGCAAGTGAAAAATAAACTACTTGTACAGAAGAGGAATACAACAGACAATAGTTCCACCACTCTTAGAATTCCTTAGATGCAAAGAGAAATACATATCATCCAACAAAATAGGCACAGGATTCCCAATCAAGAAAAGTCTAATGGTGTCAACATCAACAAAATCGTCAATGTTACGGAACAAAGCTAATCCATAAACGAGCAACACAAAGATAGCTTCAAAAGCATCCACACTACCAGCTTGAGCAAAAGCAGTAGCTTCCTTGATGAGGAAATCAGATGGCAAGCCCAACAATCCTCCTTTCTTCACCTAATGAGCCTCTATCTCAGAGTTCTTCAAGTGAAGAGCTTCAACAATAATATTAGATCAGGGAACCTCCTCCAATACACTAAAAGGCACTCTACTAGAAACAGGTATCCCCAAAAGATGAGAATACTCCTCCAAGGTAGGCACAAGCTGAAAATCTGGGAAAGTGAAACAGTAGTAGAGAGGATCATAGAACTGCACTAACACACTCAGAAGTCCTTCAACCACATCAGCAGACAAGCTGGACGGAAGCTTCCCATGACATTGTTTGAAGTCCAAGGGATCTAATACAAAAGATGCTAGCTTCCTTAACTCTTTCAAGTCGGGACATCTGAAACTGTACTTCTTAGTGTTCCTTCGTCCATAATCCATGGTCTGAAAATGTTTGCAAATAATACCTCAGTTCCTTGAAATTTTCGTGTGATGAATGTTATGATGCGCATGAATGCATGAATGCAACAATCACAAATAAGGGAGCACACACAAGGCAAACAAAGGTCAAGGTATGAATCAAGTCCTTTGTCAAGATCAATAATCCATTTTGGTGGATTATGGTTTACACCTTATCAACACCCAAGTTTCATTGATATTGACAAGACTTGATTGGATCAAGAATCAAGGGTTTATTGTAAATCAAGAGCATGGAGTTTGGGTAAGAACCATCCCAAAGGAGTGAACTAAGGATAAAAACATGTAGATCATGTTCTAAAAAGTTCCCAGAGTCTTAATTCCATCTATCGGATATTACAGGTTAAGATGACTGACTCATCGACCCATATTATTCTCAGGAGAAACTCGTCTGAGTGTAGTATCGCGTAACAACTGTTATCAAGTCTACACTTAAACAGTTTCTGCACTACGTCCTAAATAGGCCAAGAGGGGGTAAATGTTCTACGGTCCTCAGCTTCTCGGACCCAAATTAGAGATAGTAATGCCTAACCACAAATACTTGTGTGACATTTCCAAATCCAAAAGAGTCTCCACTAAGCAGATGGATTTCAAGCCAACTTGTTAAGGACTACTCCATACAAGTCGAACATGACTATACCATCCTGCTATCTTAATTTCATTCAAGTCCGGGTTAGAACTTATCTCACCACTCAGAGATCACGAAGCACAACAAGCAGATTATATCACACATACATATATACAAACATCACATATATACAAATATATACACACAAAAAGTAGGCTAAACCCACTGGAGACTACTCCCAGCAGAGTCGCCACTTAATTTCTGTAGCGGTAAATTCATGATAATCAAGCTATGGATAAGCTAGACACCAAATAACAAGAGTCGCCACCGCGCTTTTATTGTTTCCAAGGGAAAAGGGAAAAAAGTACGAACAAAACCCAAAAGTAAGAAGTTTTCAAATCAAAACTAATAAGATGTCAGAGATTACAAGTAAGGGGGTTGGTTACACAGAGGGAAGATGTTAGCACCAAAAGTATCCTAGGTACTCCTAGGGATCCCTTTTTTATGTGCATATGTATTTGGTACAAAAATGATGTTTACAAAAAAATAGAATGAGGGGATGAGAAGAGAATTCATTAATTATATTTTTGTGTTTGACAAGACCTTCAGACTTATGCCTACGTACCAACATAAAAATGAGAGATCAAAACCTCGTAGTTCGTGATACAAATTTCAAAGTGGATGCATTGCTTTTAACAAAATTAAGTTTGAAAGGTACAAAGGCATAAAAATGATTTGAATTAGTTAGTTCTTTTTGGTTTTTTCTGAAAGTTTAAGTCAAGTATAGTTGAGTTTATTCACAAATTTGATTTAAGAAAAGAAGCTTAAAAATACAATGGCATAAGGCCAAAGTTTCTATCTTTTTACAAAGTGGTCAAAGTTTAGAACAAAACAAGTTCAGTCAAAGAAGATTTTAAAAGGGAGGGAAAGATTTTGAAATTTAATAAATGGGGAAAAGATGAAGAGACTAATCCTATGCAGAAAATTAAAAGTTAAGAGTTGAAAAGATCTGACCAATAGGTAGTAATCCAATAGACAAGAATGTCAATAGAAACCCAAATTCCCTTGGACATTTAGAATCCAGCAACACACAAATGCACAATTATATTATCTTGAAGAGCAAGACATCAAATAAAGATAGCCACATCCAAGATTTAGCCATATCATGATATTCTTCAGATTAGCCCATGCAACAGATGAATTCCACAAGTCACACGTTCAAAATGACAGCTTCACAATGATCATGTTGCAGATGAACTCAGAGGGATCTTGAATGATGTATCAGATGAAGTTTCAAATTGCAAACACTTGGTTTCACAGAAAGTTGGCATTGGCCAAGTCCTTTAGTATAGGAATGTTGCCTAAGTTCTAAGTCCATTTGTCCAAGATCAAGCCAACAGTCCACACAAGATTTTTTTTAGGGTTTTTGTTGTTATTATGTACATTAATGGTCAAAGACCACACAAATAAGCAAAGTATACACAAACAAGACATATCACACAATATGGTCCAAATGGACAAAGTGAAAATTGCGTTAACATAAACAATTAGAATGGTATGAATAATGGCTGAAATTAAATGACATTAAAGTAAATGGCTTGAAATTAAAAGTTAGTTGTTAATGAGTTAGAAGTTAGTATTCTTTTGCTTTTGATTTTCATTTTTAGATATTCTTTGGAGAACACTCAACTCACTTATCACAAGCATGGATCCTTGAGCCAAGACATCTTCCAAAGGAAGGAAAAAAGGCCAAGTTTCCATGCAATACTATGAAAGAGGAGAGACTTACAATCTTACTAACTAGAATGCTATGCCTTTTATGTCACAAATTTAGCGCTATGTTAAGCAATCGTAATTGAACTTACGTAGAAGTCACAACTATTTGAGGTCGGACAATAGGATTTTGGTGTTAATGCATGTTTGAGACATAGTATAATGGACTATGCTCATGAAACATACCATACACAAAAAGAATATGCAAAAGAGGTTGCCTAATCTCATCCATACTCATGTTAATTTTTCAATTAACTAGCTTTAGGACTTTGAGATATCATAGGCCAAATGAGATGAATGCATAAAGAATGGGAATGAGATGAAGAGGGAGGGGAATGGATCAAAACTCAAATTGATCAAAGGAGGACTTTTACCAAATTAATATCATCCATTCATTTTGGGAGATGGAATGTACATTCCATCAATCCCCTTAATCTAATGATATTAACTTGACAAAGTCAAATCTACCTTGACCAAGGCCCAACAATAAGAATCAAACTCAAACAAATCATCACAATTGGTCAACAAAATTGTTTGGCATTTATTCAAATAAAAAGACTCAAATAATACATTTAAGTTAAACATGGTTTGTCAAATTCCTAAAACCTCATCAAAACACCAAAGAAATGACCATGAGATTTATCATAGGTCAAACAAGGTCAAAGGACCTTGGAGAAAAAATTTCAGAATTTTTAAAGACTTAAATGTATTTTTAAACAATTAAAAATAGTCACAAAATCAATTAAATCATGAAAAATATTAATAATGATCCAAAAAATAATTTTAATTCAGAATATGAAAGAAGAAATTATTTGAAATTATTTGGTGAAACTCTCATATTTTTTGGATCAATATTATAATTAATATGAATAAATGAAAATAAAAGGATTAAAATGAAAATCAGAAAATAGTAAAAAACATGAGCCACTTGATCTCCCTCATTAATTGAGGTGGCAGATCAAGTGGCCTAGAACGCGCGTTCCATGATACGTGCTAGTCAACTCATCCACACGCCTGGTATTCACAAAGAACGTGTGAGATTAAAACGTTTTGGAATGATCATGTGGCTCAGAACCTGTCCAGCACACCACCGGCGCTGGACCTCCTGTCACCTTCTCAGGCGAGGCTCACCGGACTGGTTCAGTCATCACCATCACATAAATGAAAAAGGAGGACATGATCTGAAAGAAAAAATGGCGTAGAGCACGAATCTGACCTCAATTTTAACTAACTCCACATATATAGAAAGATATGAGGAGTTGAATTTTGAGGTGTGTCAACTGAGTTGCTTTGATTTGACCTCTAAGCAACTCAATCTTCTTGCTTACATTGGTAGGACTTCAGACAACGAAAGATCCAAGAGAATTGAGTAGAATTGAGAGAGAATCAAAGAGATGAAGTTTTCTGAAAATTACCTTCAATGATATGCAGTTCTTGATGTTGTTTGCTCCAAACACTATCTGATCACACTTGAGAAGCTAATGGGAAGTGATTAGAGAGGTTGCAAGGCTTTGGATCCTGGAGTTCTTGAATCTCCAACAGTTGAGATTCAAACTCAAATTTCAAATTGAAATTTATCAGGTTTTCCTTTGGAATGAGAGGGTTTCAATGGGGGGCAAAGTTGGCGCGCAAGGTGTGATTCAAATGAGCACAGAGGTCATGTATTTATAGCATGAATGAATGATATTTGCACACTTCAAAATCTGTCCAAAATTAGCAATGTTGATTGCACGAGTGCATGGGCATGTGCAGGCCCATGATGCAATACAAAAAGGTCCAAAATGATTCCAAATGAAGTCTGAATGGAAGCTTGATTGACAAGGCAAAGTGAACTGAAGTTTTTAAGTTTGATTCTTTCCAATTATGCAGCCCTGTTAAAGCCATGTGAAGACCTAGCAAACCTCATCCAAAATGCATGAACTTGGGTTCTTTGGAAAGCTTAGATCAAGGGGAACAAGTTTGATATTCAACACTTTTTCATTTGGAGCTTGGAACATGGAGAATTTTGAGGTGGAAGTTTGGAAATTTCAACATGTTGAAAATTTTTCTGTGTCAAGCCATATATCTTAATATTCCACCTTGCTTAACTTTTTATGTGAGCTTCAAATGAGAAACGTGTCTTCATAAAAGTTGTAGATATTTCAAATAACTTTAAAATGGTCACCAATTTCATGTCATTTGGATTTATAATGATAGAGTTATTCATTTTTGAAGTTTGGAAAAATCACTTGTTCAATGGTATAGGTAAAAAATGACCTATAATGTAACCTCATATCACATGCTCATAAAAGTTGAATTAGCTCTCACTACAAACATAAAAGTTTAAGTAGACATCTTTAATTTGATTGTGCAGCCTAGAAATATTTCATCTCATAAAAATTTAGCAAGTTATGTCCTTGGGAAGTTGACTTTCAAGTTAGGGTTTAGACAAAATGACCTATAATGTTTCAACATAGAAAATGATTTTCCAAGCAAAAATAACTCTAGGTATCAACATGAAAGTTGTTTTGAATGTCATTTATAGTAACTTTGATCTTGGAATCATTTTCATATGGTGAAAACTATATGAGATAGGGTCTAGGGAGACCCAATTTTGATCAGATGAATTCATCTGGCCAACCACCATCAACCAACTTGCTAACCTTCAATTCTTTGGACTTTCCTTGCTCATGGTAGATCATATATGAATAAGATTATGAATTTTGAAGTGTCCCTTGAGAAATTTGATCAATTGGTGAGATAGCTTGTTGGAGAAGTTACTCAAGATACCCATTCAAACTAGGGTTTCCAAGGTAAATCACTTCCAAACTCTAGAAGAAAACTTGATCAATATAACATGTAGTAATCAATGGAACTCACATATGATGCTCATAACCATTCTTGGATCAATTCATGGTTCTGCTCTTTGTCATGAGGGTTTTAAACCCTAGATATGAACTTGATAGATCAATGGAGATCATGCCCTACCTACAAAAGAGTTAGGCAAATGCAAAGACATATTTTTGGTGTTTTGGTTAGTAAAATGATAATATACAAGTATGATACAATCACATAGTGCTTGATGATCTCTCCCAAAACAAACCCAATGAAAGAGGGGTAAGGAGAATGCCAAGGTATGATCCCAATGCTAATGCTTATGATGAAATTGCATGAGGGATCTTAGGGTCAAAATCGGGGTCTTACAGCTGCCCCTATTTAAGGACATTCTAACTGAGGAGGCGAAGGTTAAAATCTTCATGCCGACTCAGTAGAACAGGCTTAAATAACAACATATAGAAATAAATTTTGGTCCCTAAGAGACCTCATGATGCATATGATATGAATGTAAAAGTAAATTCTTTGTTGGGAAATATTACCACAAAGGAAACAAAATCAGAGAGACCGAAAGTCCACAGGAGTATAATGCATTCCGTAAGGAAAAATCACTCGGGAGACAGAGACTCTGAGGGATAAAGGAGTTATGCATATGCCAGGCTATGACTTAAAATTGTTAGGGACTAGAGGAATTCCATATAAAATGGAAAGACTCAGTCGGGGAACAACAACATCTGCAGGGGATACGAGTAAGTCAGGATAAAACTAAAATACTTGAATCATGCAGGGAAAAAGCGATTTCTCTAAGGAAAAATGCACTCAACTCAAATGGGGGAAGAGATAAACTTCAACACAGGAGAAGTAGAAATCTATTATCTACCACCTGTTACTGGGTGAGGAGATAATAAAGATCTGACACAGAGGACATCCGTTATCGGTTAGGATGAACATATCAAGGATGACTCACTGAGAAATGCCAGGAGGGAGTATTCATTACTGGTTACTGGGTAAGAATAGCCTTGCTGGGGAAAACTGTAGAAAATAGGATTTACAACTACCAGTTACTGGGCAGAAGACAAGGGGTGAGAGTATCCATCACCGGTTAGGATGAACATATCAAGGATAAACTCAACAGGGAAGAGAACCCGTCGTCGGTTAAGATGAACATATCAAGGATAAACTCAACAGGGAAGATAACCCGTCATCGGTTAAGATGAACATATCAAGGATAGACTTGCCTGGGAATGTCAAGGAGGATACCCGTCATCGGTTAAGATGAACATGTCAAGGATAAACCAACTGAACAAAAAGTAGGAATTACATCTATCGAATGCTGGATAAAAGACCATCAAAGATAAAATTCGTCACCGGTTAAGATGGACATATCAAGGATAGACTCTGAGAGGAAAGAAAATAGGAATTACCTCTATCAGTTACTGGATAGAATACCATCAAAGAGAAAATTCGTCACCGGTTAAGATGAACATATCAAGGATTAACTTTGCGAAGGGGACAAAAGCAAGATTTATAACTACCGGTTACTGGGTAGAAGACCGCAAAGAGAAGAAAACCTGTCATCGGTTAGGATGAACATATCAAGGATTAACTCTCTAGGGAACAAGAATAGGGATTACAACTACCTTTTTACTGGGTAGAACACCAAAGATGAGAATATCCGTCATCGGTTAGGATGAACATATCAAGGATAGACTCAGGCGAGGAGAGAAAGATATCCGTCATTGGTTAGGATGAACATATCAAGGATATACTTTTTGGGGAATTAGAAAAAATGAATCCACCAGGGACTCCATCGCTGGGAAAACAGGGGTACTTATGCCGGGTATTGGGCAAGAAGTAACAAACTGCAAACTAAGAAGAATATTACCAGTTACTGGGTAATAAGCTTTTAGGAGACTCAAAACATCTATCTAGGTAAGAGATAGAAAGAAATAATCAATCAAGACTCGACCCAATGAGAACATAACTCAAGGGGAGTGGTTTTATCCAGATAAACAACTAGGGGGGAAACAAAAGTAATAATCATCCACGAGGAACAACTCAGTGGAGAAGAGGAGAAAGGTTAAAGTCTTTCTGCCTAAGGGGCTGACACTCTACAATTGAGGGAGAACAGACACCGAGGTTCGTATGGGGATAAAGTACCACCATACAAAGAATGAGAATTTCAAATCGACAGATCAAACAAATATGACGGTGCCAATATGCAATTATGAAATCATATGAATGTATATGTATGTATATATATATATATATATATATATATGATGATTATGCTGACAAAACGATCAGGAAAGATACAAAGGTGTCGCAAAGAATTTGAATTATTGGTACAATCCTCGGTCAATCCATAAAAAGAGGGAGACAACTGCTGGAGAACAGAGAAATCAACATCCCAAAGGCTTAAATCTAGCCGAGGGAGGAGATCTGCTGAGGAGAGGAGAAGTTATCGATTCTGCAGGGAATTTTAGGTCAACACCATATCAAATGGGAGACAACCATGCAAAAGATAAACACAAATAGCTGCCCAAAAACTAGGAGGTAACTCTCACTGGGAGCGAGTCGGATGGCGATTGGTGGGGAAACCAATGCGATCTACTGGGGAAAACATCTTACTGCTGAAGAAATATGGACCTTGTTGGGGAATACAGAAATACTGTCGCGGAATGACACGCCGCAAGGTACTGAATCTACCAACTTAGCTGGGGAAAAGAATCGGAACTCTGATAACACTGAATCACACAACGTATTTGACTTGGATTGCACATGTTTATTAGGTCTTTATTATCATTTTGCTTGTGTTATGCTTTCTTTTGTGTTGTTTTCAGGTATTTAGCTCTTTCAGGACTTTTGTAGAAGAAACAAAGCAAAAAGATAAAAAAATTAAGGTTTTCGGCAAATATTGTACTCATGGCGTTCTGCATAGCGGCCGCTATAGGAGAAGCCATGACACATCAGCCCTCAACCAGGAGGAAACTGCCACGATTCCATGAACTTCCCCATTTACTCACATGGCGGGCGCCATGGAGGGGTGGCGGTCGCCACCTTTGAATACCACATTCCCACTAAAGAGCAGTTGAAGGGCATCCTGATCTTTGCATGTTGTTGAGTTCCTCTATAAATAGGTCATTCTAGTTCACTTCCAAATCATCCAACTTAGTTTATAACACTAAGACTATAATATCATCTGTAAAAGCGGTAATCCGTCACATCGAGGGGTTATCGCACCTTAGTGTAATTGAGTTGGAGCACTTTGATTTTGCCGTCATCTTTATTTTCAAAGTCAAAGGTTCATTTACTTCCTTGTACCAGATTTAAAGCCTCCATTTGGAGCAGGTTCTAATTTAATCGCCTTTTTATTTTACTTGCCATGTCTTACTTTATTTAATTTCTTGTCATGCTTTACTTTATTTAATTTCCTACCATTGTCTTTACTTTATTTAATTTCCTGCCATTGTCTTTACTTTATTTAATTTTCTCGCCATTATCTTTATTGCTCGTTTTAATTGTTTTACACACTTTACTTGTTCTTTACGCCTTACATTCTAAACTTCTTTTCATCATGTTCAATATCGTTGTATTTGTTTGTATTACCGTATCTGGCTAAATCTTTCGAAGGTTAGAATGTAAGGATCGCGGTTAAAGAGATGTTTCACATATTGCATCTGTAGAAATGCTTTAGGGGCTGTTTTCATTTTTAATTCGAGTTTTCTGAAACAAACTTGGTTAATTTTAACTACTCAAGGAGTGCGAAAGCACCCTGGCTTAGTTAACTAGGAATTTTTATCACTTTAAGGAAAAACGATTTTTGAAACTGTTTTCGGACGCGTTGATAGATTTTAAATCAGGAAACTCGTTGGGTAAACTTTTCGAATCAAAATCACTTTTCAACTAAGCTTACGAGTCTTATTTCTTAAAAATAGGTTTACTACTTTAGCGTTCTACGCACCTTTTATAAGTGACAACAAAAGGCCTTAATTTAAGGGTAAACTCGGTTCTGAATACGCGAAAGCGACAATTCCTGTTAAATGGATTCCTTTTCAAGAGTAGAAAATATTGCCCCAAAAGTAGTTCTATTTAGACAATCGAAGCATCGTTTAATTGACGTGAAATACATTCAAGCCTATCTTTATCTGCACTGTATTTATCATTTTATTTATTTACTGTTATTTTGCGACATCAATATCTCATTTGTACCACCCTAGATAAACATCGTAACAATAGTAATCGATAAATTGACGATTTGGTCTCTCTAGGATCGATAATCTTTTATATTACTCTGACGCGATTCGTGCAGTTGCGAATATAGCGATCAAGTTTTTTACACCGTCTAGACTAAGGCATTATTAGCCGGTAAATGCGAAGAACCCGTAGTACCGAAAATTTAGTAGATCCTTTAGCGGAACCCGAACGTTACACTCGTACACGCCTCTTACTCATCCGAATTAAGAAAGCTATGGCCGAGAATCGCGACCGGAGACCTCTTAAGGAATTTGCCCAACCCTCTGACGAGGAACCTAGTTCTAGTATAGTAAACCCCCTCATTCCTGCCAACAATTTCGAACTAAAACCATCTTTACTGCAATTAGTGTAACATAACCAATTCGCGGTCTCAATACTGAGAACCCAAATCAACATTTAAAAGTGTTTATCCAACTGTCCGACACCTTTAAATCCAACGGTGCTTCACCTGATGCGATTCGTTTAATATTATTTCCTTTCTCCCTCAGAGATAGAGCATGTTCATGGTTAGATTCACTTCCAGCTAACTCAATAACTACCTAGGAAGACCTTAGGAGAGTATTCCTTGCTAGATATTTTCCCCCTAGTAAGACTGTTATTCTTCGAAACCAAATAACTAGATTTACTCAAAACCAAGGAGAATCACTTTCTGAAGCTTGAGAGAGATACAAGGAGTTGTTAAGAGTCTGTCCACACCATGGCCTAGAACAATGGCTGATCGTTCATACCTTCTACACTGGACTCCATTATAACACAAAGATGAGCATCGACGCTGCCGCTGGTGGCGTGTTGATGAACAAACCTTACCCTGAAGCTTGTGACCTAATTAAGGATATGGCCCAAAACCATTACCAATGGGGAACTGAACGAGCATCAGTAGAGAAAAAGGAGACCCAAGGTGGAATACATGAGATAAGTTTTATGGACATGATGCAAGCGAAAATGGACGCTTTATCCCTTAAGGTCGAACATATTTCTACAAACTCTAACACCGCAGCGGTAGTCCACACAGAGTGTGAACTTTGTGGATCTAAAGAACACGAATCGGCGGAATGTAACCTTTTGAATGACCTGAACACCGACCAAGTGAATTACGCCAAAGGTAACCCATTTTCAAACACTTACAACCCTGAATGGAAGAATCACCTGAATTTTACCTATAAAAACCAAAACCTTATCCAAAATTTTGCACCTCAAAGACCACAAGGTTTTTAAGCCCAAAAACCAAATCAACCTATGCAAGTTGTGCCCCAGAAGCCTAACCTTGAGAAGATCATGGAGAACTTTATATCAGGTCAGACTCAACAAAATAAAGAATTCCTAAACCAGAACATTCACGTAAACAAACTGATAATGCCATTAGGGACTAAGGTTGATCAGATAATTACTCACAACAAGATACTAGAAACCCAGATCTCACAGGTAGCACAAAACCAAGCCCCACAAACTACACCTGGAGGACAATTCCCTGGATAACCTCGACTCAACCCTCGAGGGCAAGCTAACGCTATCACATTACAAAGTGGGACCGCTTACGAAGGGCCTTATAACCCATCAATGAGCGAGTCCAAAGCTTCTAAAGAAAATATACCTACCAACCAAGGAGGGGAACTAGTGGAACCCGAAAAACAAACCGACCAAGAAGGAGAAGCCAAGGATAAAACTTACAAACCACCACCCCCGTACAAACCACCAATCCCAGATCCGCAAAGACTTAAATAAACCAAAATCGATAACCAATGACAAAAGTTTATAAAAGTAATAGAGAAGCTTCATGTAGAGATTCCTTTCACCAAAGCCATCACCCAAATTCCATCTTACGCCAAATTTCTCAAAGACATCTTAACCAACAAGCGTAGGCTTGACGATCCCAAACCCTTGGAATGCAACTTGATTTCCGAGAATCAACTAGCTAAGAAGGAGAAAGACCCTGGGAGTTTTTCTATACCTTGCATTTTAGGGAGTCATGAGTTCGACAAAGCTTTCCTAGACTTAGGCGCTAGTGTGAGTTTAATGCCCTTAGCTGTGTGTAAAAGGTTAAACTTAGGAAAATTACAACCAACTAAGATGTCCCTCCAATTAGCCGATAGATCTGTCAAGTATCCTATAAGCATATTAGAAGACATCCCCGTTAGGATCGATCAACTTTATATCCCGACAGACTTTATGGTCATGGATATCAAGGAAGACGACGATATCCCTATCCTTTTAGGTAGACCATTTTTATCAACAGTCGGAGCTATAATAGATGTTAAAAGAGGAAAATTAACTTTTGAAGTAGGAGATGAAAAGATAGAGTTTATTCTTTCAAAGTTCCTGATGGCACCAATCATAGGAGACACATGTTACGCAATTGATATCATAGATGAATGCATAAGGGAATTTGATTAAGAAGAACCTATGATCGAACCATTTTCAAACCCGAATGAAAAGGATGATGAGCTAAAGGAAATGGAACCTCACACTAACGAATGTTTGGCCCTTACTCCAGACCTTTCACCAAACTCTCAAAAACCAACTCAAGAACTTAAGAAATTGCCCAAGAACCTAAGATACGAGTTTTTGGATAAAGAAATGAACCGCCCAGTAATAGTTAGTGCCACCTTAAACCAAGACGAGACAAACCAACTCTTGAATGTTTTACGAAGATACCTCACTGCCTTAGGATACAACATCTCTGATTTAAAAGGTATAAGCTCATCCGTGTGTATGGACAGGGTCTCACTAGAGGAGGATTCAAAACCTTCCAGAGAACATTAGAGAAGAATCAATCCTGTAATGAGTGAGGTGGTAAAGAAGGAAGTCCTTAAACTGCTAGAAGCTGGTATAATCTATCAGATCTCCGATAGTAAATGGGTAAGTCCTGTACATGTGGTACCCAAAAAAGGAGGCATCACAGTCGTGCAGAACGAGAATGGAGAGCATGTGGCTAAACGTATAGAATGTGGATGGCGTATGTGCATAGACTATAGGAAACTCAATAAGGAAACTAGGAAATACCATTTCCCCCTTCCACGCATAGATCAAATGCTTGAGCGTGTTGCTAGACACTCTTACTTTTGTTATCTGGATGGATATTCTGGATTTTTCCAAATACCCATACACCCCGAGGATCAAGAGAAAACAACCTTCACCTGTCCTTATGAAACATTTGCTTACAGTCGAATGTCGTTTGGACTCTGCAATGCGCCAACTACTTTCCAACGTTGTATGATGTCAATCTTCGCAGATTATCTTGACAAAATTATGGAAGTGTTCATGGATGATTTCTCGGTATGTGGGTTTGACTTTGAGAATTGCCTCATTAATCTTGAGAAAATCCTAGAAAGATGTGTAAAAGTTAACCTTGTATTAAACTGGGAGAAATGCCACTTTATGGTTAAAGAAGGCATAGTGTTAGGACATATAATATCTGAAAGAGGCATTGAGGTCGACAAAGCAAAGATAAAAGTGATAGAAAACCTTAACCCTCCTAAGACTGTTAGAGAAGTTCAAAGTTTTCTTGGACACGCCGGTTTTTACCGACGCTTTATCAAAGATTTCTCTAAAATAACAAAACCCCTGACCGACCTTCTGATGAAAGACGTTGAATTCATTTTCAATGAAAAATGTATCGTAGCCTTTAATCATTTAAAACAAGCGCTAATTTCAGCACCCATTTTACAAACTCCGGATTGGACTCAACCTTTTGAAATAATGTGTAATGCTAGCGATTTCGCTCTAGGAGCTGTTTTAGGACAAAGAAAAAATAAGAAATTACATGTGATATATTACGCTAGTAGAACCCTAGATGCCGCTCAACTCAATTATACGACAACATAGAAGGAACTCCTAGCTGTAGTTTTTGAAATTGATAAATTTAGGTCTTATCTTGTTGGATCTAAGATTATAGTCTATACAGACCATGCAACTATCCGTTACCTTCTAAGCAAAAAGGATACGAAACCTAGGTTACTCAGATGGATCCTTTTGCTACAAGAGTTCGACTTAGATATCCGAGACAACAAAGGAACAGAAAACATAGTTGTTGACCATCTTTCCAGACTAGAGCATTTGAAGCCAAACCATTTACCTATAAATGATGATTTCACCTATGACAGATTGATAGCTAAGTTAGATACCGTTCCCCTTGAACCTGATAGAGACAACTTTGGAACAGTTTCAGAGATTAGCAGAGTACCATGGTACGCTGATTTTGTGAATTATCTAGCCGCTGATATCATACCACCTGACCTCAATTATCAACAAAAGAAGAAGTTCTTTAAAGATGTAAGACATTTCTATTGGGATGAACCACTCCTTTTTAAAAGAGGAACAAATAACATTTTTCGACGTTGCGTCCTAAAAGAAGAAGTTAGAAATATCATAGAGCTTTGTCACTCTTCACCCTATGGTGGACATTCAAGCACATCCCAGACATACACTAAGATCCTTCAAGCTAGTCTTTATTGGCCAACACTATGGCGTGATGTCCATACTTATATTGTCCAATGTGATCGGTGCCAGCGCGCTGGAAACATCTCAAGACGCGACAAAATACCTTTGAAGAACATCCAAGAAGTGAAATTATTTGATGTTTGGGGTATTGATTTCATGGGACCTTTTCCATCTTCGATGGGAAACAAGTACATTTTGGTAGCCGTCGACTATGTGTCCAAATGGATGGAAGTTATAGCCTCACCCACTAACGACACAAGAGTAGTCATCAAGTTGTTTAAAAACAAAATTTTCCCCAGATATGGAGTACCATGACTTGTCATAAGTGATGGTGGATCACATTTTATATCCAGGATATTCAAGAAACTCTTAAGAAAGTATGGAGTAAAACACAGAGTAGCAACACCATATCATCCCCAGACTAATGGTCAAGTGGAAGTATCAAACAGAGAGATTAAGCAAATCTTGGAAAAAACTGTTTCAATATCTGTAGCGGGGTATTCGTTACCATTAGAGATATTGACTAAATCCAAGGTAAATCATACAAGTCGAGTCGCCACCGAACTTCTATTTATCCAAAGGAATGGTTAGAAAGCGAACAAAAACCTAAAAGTTTTATCGAATCAAAAACTAGTAAAAATGTCAGAGATCTGGGTAAGAGGGTTGGTTATGCAATGGGAAGGTGTTAGGCACCCAAAGCATCCTAGGTACTCCTAGGGAGCCCTTTTCACATTTGTTGCAAAGGTTGTTGTTTTTTTTTTGAAAATTTATTTGTGCAAACATGATTGAAGGGATGAGAAAAGCGTGTATGTTTATCTAATGTACTACTTACTAAAAGAAGGGTCAAAAGAAAATGACTCGCACGGACGTCGCATCCACTGCATACATATCTCATATGAATAGGAGAATCAGAGTCTTCGTAGCTTGACTACCTATGGGTTAAAGAGGAGTGTGCTCGTTAAGACATCGCGTCTTATGCCTACGTATCTCATCTGGGATGAAAATCAGAGCAAAACGTAGTTCGACCACCTATGGGGTAAGGGTTGTGTTTTGGGGTGAACGACGTTACTACGCAATCTACCGGATGCTCAACCTTTGGAGACTTACTCGCCTGTAGTAGAAGGAGATAACGTGTTATTAGGAGAAGAAAAATCAATGAGTTTGGGGTGTTTAGGGATGCTCACGCAAAAAGGCAGTCCTAGATGAAGGAACCGCGCTACCTTAAATGACATGCCACGAGAGGCTATACGAAACCTAAGAAATCGGTAACATGCGGAAAAAGTAAAGGGATCGAGAGATCTACCGTACGGATAAAGATCCGAAGTAACAACAATTAGATAAATAAGAAACCCAAAGACTCTTCCAAGCTAAACACCATCAAAGAAAGTGAGTCAGTACAGGTAATCAGAATGAACCTCCAGGGGGTATCCCACAAATAAAGTGGAACACCAAGAAAAATATCCCTGCAAGAGTATGTGAGTCCTCACAAAAACTCAACAAACAGGTTAGAGAAACAAGATAGGATAATCAAGAGTTGCCTCCAAATCAAAATGTAACCACATAAATCATGCCATTAAAATTCACAAAAAAGCTCACAAAAAGCAACCAAGGGTAGGAGGCCTAAACCTCTTGTCAAACACATGCATCAAAAGGGTATCAAATTCACCCATAATACCTCATATATTCAGAGCATTCAAATTAAAAGCATAAAGTAATGGGAATAAGGCAAACCTGATTGGAGAGATCGAATGAAATTGAATTGCCCGGTTGGCTTTGCAAAGCAATCTGAGGGTTTATATGAGAGGAAATTGGTTCTTTGCCGATGAGTTCCCTTCAGTCTCTAGAGGTTGCTCTGAACTCTGTTGGCTCTTCTCTCACTATCTTTTTCCTCAGCCAAGGTAATAGGAATAGAATGAAATTTTGTTTCACTTAAACTCTGAATTTATAACCTGATTTTTATGGACCTGTGGGCTCAAATGAGAGAGGCCCAAGTCCAAAATTTTTCTGTTATATTTTATTTATTTATTTATTTATTTATTTTATTTTATTTTCGTTTTCGTTTTTTTTCGTTTTTTTTTTAAACACGTGGGCTTCGCCTAGCGAGCATGACAGTTCATGAACAAACTTTTGCTCCTTCACGATTAACGTTTTGACTGACGAATAGACCCCATTTGAACCTGTTGGAAGTATCTCAAGCCATTCCCTTGTGTTGACTGATCATCTAAATAGAACCCACAAAGTGTCTTGGATGATACTCAAGCTTCAAACAAAAGATGTTAGTGACACATTTGTGTGCTTTTGGTTAGTAAACAAAAGTAAGAGAAACAATGATGTATAATTCAAGCATGCTTGGTGATCTCAAACCAATCACAAGGAGTCCCACCCAAAGGCAAAGGGAACCAAGATGCTAAAGATCCTTGAGGCAATGCAAATGCAATGTTATGATTCCATGAGGGATCTTAGGGTCAAAATTGGGGTTTTACAATATCCAGAAAAGATTGGTCTGAAAAGCTAGCAGAAGCATTGTGGGCTTACAAAACTGCTTACAAAACCGTATTGAAACTACACCATACTAGTTAGTCTATGGAAAGTCATGCCACTTACCTTTTGAACTTAAGCACAAAGCATATTGGGCCATCAAGACTCTGAATTTGGATTACCTAGCATCTGGAGAGAAGCGAATCCTCGATATCCACAAATTGGAGGAACTCCGCCAGAACGCTTACGAGAATACCATTATATACAAAGAAAGAACTAAAGCATGGCATGACAAAAGGATTGTGAAAAAGGAATTTAATATAGGCGACTCTGTTCTCCTTTTCAAATCCAGATTACGACTTTTTCCAGGTAAGTTGCGTTCTAGATGGACAAACCCCTTTAAAGTTTCCAAAATCCTCAAATCTGGAGCAGTTGAAATCCGGAACAATTCCTGTAATCCGTTTGTGGTAAATGGACAAAGACTGAAGCAATATCAAGGAAGTGACATCCCCACAGAATGCCCTGGTCATATTTTGATCGACCCTCCGGTTCCTACCTCTGATATATAAAGTTCAACTCGTCAAGCTAACGACGTTAAACAAGTGCTGCATGGGAGGCAACCCATGATTTCTTTTTCCTTTACTTCACTTTTACTATTTCGATTTATATTTTCATATGTTATATATATATATATATATATATATATATATATATATATATATATATATATATATATATACATACATATATATATATATATATATATATATATATATATATATATTTATGTTTAGCCTAACAGTTGCAATATTTGCGATTTCAGGAGTCCTCTGTTTTTAACCTAACTTTTCAGGATGGAGAATTTCGACACTATGCCAGTGATCTTTCATGACCCAGTACAGGAGCAATGCTACGCCATGCTTTCCCAGCGTCCAATGCTGCCGACCAAATATCCTGATTCATGCTGCATGGAAGCATTAGGCATTGAGCCTAGTGTCAGGCATTTGTGCAGTCAGTTGCAATGGGATGAGTATACTGAAGCAATGCATGTGACTTACAGGAACCTCACTTTGGAGTTCTTGAGCTCACTGAACTACGAGCCCTATGTTGGTCACGCTAGTGATGGTGGCTACATTAATTTTAGGATGTTTGGGATAGAGTACACCTTCAACCATAAGCGTTTCGGTGACTTACTTGGATTTCAGACTACTTATGATGCCTCATCTAAGTTCCCCATGAGCTATTTCCTAAGTAAATACGTTGAGAAGTTCTGAGTGACATTACATGTGGAGGTAGCCCTGACCCTTCCACCCAAATCTCTAAAAAGATCCATAATCCTGCTTTCAGATATTTTCAGATGATTATTGCCCACACCTTCCTGGGGAAGAGTGACACTGATACACACGTAAGTGCTGAAGAGATTTTCTTCATGTACTGTACCACTCAGTCACGCCCAGTAGCTTGCGGGGATTTTTTGATCGAGAGTCTCTATCTTAATGCTCGCTCCGCTGTGAGTCCTATACATGTTGGAAGCACGGTAACCCATATAGCCTTCGCCCTAGGACTTGATAGAAGGCTATTTCACCTAACATCTTACTGCAATTATACTTTGATGGATATTGACTACTGTCTGGACTGTGGCCTCATGAGGAGATCTTCTTTCCACCCATATCAAAACAGGCTCTTGATCGAGGGTGAGACTATCCACTACTTTACTTTACTAGACCCTCAGGTAACTTGTGTTTATAATCAGGCCAATTGGGCCTATGCCATAGAAGGCCAATGCGAGACAGTAAATGAGCAGAGAATCCCACCTGAAGCAGAGCATCATCCAGCAACTACCAGAATCAAAATCCTCACCAATAATCCAAATCTTCAGAGTCCAAGCATGCATTATGAGCTTGTTAAGCTTCATATGGAGATAGCCTAGATCCGCCAAGAGCTTGATGACGTTGCTTTGCAGGTCAAAGTGTCAGATGCCACACATGCCACTGAAGTCGATATACTGAACAATGAGATCGCTGACCTTAGACACCACATTGCAGAGCTCCGAGGATCCGAAGTTGAGGAGACTCCATTATTCCCTGGACATTGATGATATCATCGACCGAGAGATGCCGTTTGCTTTACTTATTTCCCATTATTAGACTTATTATTTATGCTTATTTTTTCCTTTTGACTTTATGCTTGCTTTTCCTTTCCTATCATCTCTCGACCCGTGGCTTATTACTATTCATGGCGGGCGCCATAGCCTCATGGCGGGCGCCATGGGGTCTGTACCATTTACGAGATAAAATCCTTAAATCCCCCATTTTTTCCTTCTTCAACCTCTCAAAACCCATTTTTTCCTCCTTCCACCTCCATTGAAGTCCACGGAAATTCCCAACTTCATCATTCTAACTCCAACCCATTATCATTCCTAAACTTCACTCATCAATTTCCTCCACCAAAAACTCACTACAATCCCATTTTCACTTCCTGGCCATAAAAACCCATTTTCTCTTCACTCACCATCAATGGCAGGAATAGAATTCAACAATATCATCCTTCGCAGAGGGAAACCTGGAGAGTGTCAGAACAAAATTTTACAGAAGTTGCAAACACGGGAAATTCTCGCCACCAGGTATATAGATGAGGACTGTTTGTATACTTTAGGGACGTATCATAGTGTTTTTCATATGCTAGATAATTTAGGACTGCATGAGATTTTTGCTAATAAGGAACCCACCTATGATAGGATGACCATGGAATTTCTGAGTTCCCTAATTTACACTTTTCATCCTGGCACTGCTAGCGCGGTTGGTACCGTATGTTTTAGAATGTTCAACATTGAATATGAGTACACTACCGACGCTTTAGCAGGTTTGTTAGGAATGCCTTACGGAGAGGGTGCCATTTGTGAGACACCCTTAGATACAAAATGGGCACTCGAAGCATTTAACTTTTGGAATAGATTATCGAATGTGACTGCCACTTCTTTTGAAGGAATTTTAGCCTCCACTATTCATAACCCAGTCATCCGTATTTTTCTATATCTTTTGGCATGTACTATTTTTGATCGGGAAAATTCTAATAAAGTAAATGCTCATGAGTTTCTATTTTTACAAGGCTGCCTTACTAATCGAAGGATTAATCCTGTTCCTTTTATGCTTGCACATATGTCCGCCATTTTGAAAAAAGGAGGAACCATTTCTTTTGGTGGATTAATTACTTCTATTGCTAGAGCACTAAATCTCAACGCTGAGTTAGCTACCTTAGAACCGCTCCTCCACCGCACCATTAACTTGAATTTTTTTGAAGGATATGAAATTGTGCAAGATGCGGCGAGCAGGCGGTTATAACCTCATGATCCATGGTGTAGCTATACCGAGTGTTGTTTTACCTTGCTCTCAGCATACAGATGTGCGACATGCAAGGAACTGGACATGTGATCTCGATGCTCCACCTTTTACCGGTCCTTTGCCATCTAATGTCCCTATGGACGATGGGCAAGGGACCGATGATGAGTATGACCGGCGCGACCAGTCCCTTGCTCATGATATTCCTACACACACTGCATCACTTGTACACACTACACTTTCTCCTTCTAACCATTTTTCAGGTACCACTCCTGGTTTTTACTTCACTGAGGAGATGTGGCGCGAGCACCTGGCTCGGGAAGAAAGGCGTGACGGCCTTCTAAATACCATAAACCAACAATTGACTGATAATATGAGTTTTATGGTAGCCTCCCAGCAGCGTACTGAGCACACACATCAGACTATCACGGAGTCCTTGCTTGCGATCACTAATGAGCAGCATCGCCAGCAACAGGCTAATGAGCGGTACTTAGCACTTATCGAGGCCATCCAGGGGTCGCTCTAGGCAGCTGCAGGAAGGTCTTAGTCGTCGTAGCAGGAGTCGTCGACCCAGGCATCCTGACCAGGGCGGTGACGGTGCCTGTGATCAGCCATAGTTCTCTCTCTTTCAGGTTACTCCTGCCCTATCTCATATCGAAACATTGAGGATAATGTTCGATTTAAGTGTGGGAGGAGATTTTTATTGCTTTCCTTTATTTTCAGTATGTTTTGTGTATTTTAGTTGTTTGCTTTTCTTTCAATAAAATAACATGTGTTTGACGAGTCATCTGTGTGGTGTATCTGTACTTCTCCCATTTCTTTAGCCTTACCAAAAAATTTATGACCAAAGAAATCAGTGTATTTTGAATATTCAGGCTATAAGACAGGTTTATGACAGAATGTAAAAGGTTTGGGAAAACTTTTTCTAAAAATCGATATCGTCTTGACACCGTAGGCTTCATGATTATAAGAGTCGATCCCGATACCCCATATGTTGTGGCCCTAATTTTTGTTCCAAATAAGTCCTTAAGTAGTTTATCCTTGTAGTCAGCTCCGGCTTAAGCATGCTCTACGTAGGGGACCGATGAAAATAAGTGAATGATCATAAAAATTTCTGCTTTGTTCTCTAGTTGTATGAAATTCCGGGCTAGGTGACTCTTACACGGTCATTTAACCCAGCAAAATAAAGAGGTTTGCGAAACATGTAGAAAAATAAAAAATATATAGTAATATGCCCATTGTTGGTTGGTTCAGAGGTATCTGGTGCTGAACTTGGTAGGGTGGATTATAATCCAATCCCCCATAACTACAATTGGGTTAAATAAAGGGGCTACAACAACTTATGTACCAAAGCCCCATGCTTAAGATCATAATCACTAACCGGTTACCTTACTATGAGTATGTACGGATAACGAGCTTAATGTGATTGCACCTGAATGAAAAAAGGACTTGAAGAATTAGAAAATAAGGCCTAGGCATGGTGGGGTGATATGGATTGATTTGTATAGGAACGAAGCCTATGACCGCATTTGCAGAAAGTGTCACTACAGTATTCTTAGTTTGATTCGTTAGTAACTATCGATACATTCCTTGAATGAACTTATAAGCCTTTTTAGCCTTGAATTAAGTCTGGTTGATACTGTTTTTCTTGCATGAGCTATAAAGAGTTTTGCTTGAGGATAAGCAAAGGTTTAAGTGTGGGAGAATTTGATAACACTGAATCACACCGCGTATTTGACTCGGATTGCAGTTGTTTATTAGGTCTTTATTATCATTTTGCTTGTGTTATGCTTTCTTTTGTGTTGTTTTCATGTGTTTAGCTTTTTCAGGACCTTTGTAGAAGAAACGAAGCAAAAAGACCAAAAAATTAGGGTTTTCGACAAATATTGTACTCGTGGTGTTCTGCATAGCGGCCGCTATAGGAAAGCCATGACACATCAACCCTCAACCAGGAGGAAACTGCCATGATTCCATGAACTTCCCCATTTACTCACATGGAGGGCACCATGGAGGGGTGGCAGGCGCCACCTTTGAATACCACATTCCCACTAAAGAGCAGTTGAAGGACATCCTGGTCTTTGCATGCTGTTGAGTTCCTCTATAAATAGGTCGTTCTAGTTCACTTCCAAATCATCCAACTTAGTTTATAACACTAAGACTATAATATCATCTGTAAAAGCGGTAATCCGTCACATCGAGGGGTTATCGCACCTTAGTGTAATTGAGTTGGAGCACTTTGATTTTGCCGTCATCTTTATTTTCAAAGTCAAAGGTTCATTTACTTCCTTGTACCAGATTTAAAGCCTCCGTTTGGAGCAGGTTCTAATTTAATCGCCTTTTTATTTTACTTGCCATGCCTTACTTTATTTAATTCCTTGTCATGCTTTACTTTATTTAATTTCCTGCCATTGTCTTTACTTTATTTAATTTCCTTCCATTGTCTTTACTTTATTTAATTTTCTTGCCATTATCTTTATTGCTCGTTTTAATTGTTTTACACGCTTTACTTGTTCTTCACGCCTTACATTCTAAACTTTTTTTCATCATGTTCAATATCGTTGTATTTGTTTGTATTACCATGTCTGGCTAAATCTTTCAAAGGTTAGAATGTAAGGATCGCGGTTAAAGAGATATTTCACATATTGCATCTGTAGAAATGTTTTAGGGGTTGTTTTGATTTTTAATTCGAGTTTTCTAAAACAAACTTGTTTAATTTTAACTACTCAAGGAGTGCGAAAGCACCCTGGCTTAGTTAACTAGGATTTTTTTATCACTTTAAGGAAAAATGATTTTTGAAATTGTTTTCGGACGTGTTGATAGATTTAAAATCAGGAAACTCCTTGGGTAAACTTTCCGAATCAAAATCACTTTTCAACTAAGCTTACGAGTCTTATTTCTTAAAAATAGGTTTACTACTTTAGCGTTCTGCGCACCTTTTATAAGTGACAATAAAAGGCCTTAGTTTAAGGGTAAACTCGGTTCTGAATACGCGAAAGCGACAGTTCCTGTTAAATGGATTCTTTTCAAGAGTAGAAAATATTGCCCCATAAGTAGTCGTATTTAGACAATCGAAGCATCGTTTAACTGACGTAAAATACATTCAAGCCTATATTTATCTGCACTGTATTTATCATTTTCTTTATTTACTGTTATTTTGCGACATCAATATCTCATTTTTTACCGCCTTAGATAAACATCCTAACAATAGTAATCGATAGATTGACGATTTGGTCTCTATGGGATCGATAATCTTTTATATTACTCTGACACGATTCGTGCACTTGCGAATATAGCGATCAAACTCCGCCAGGGAACAAACACTTCGCAGGGGAACCAGATCAACATAAATAACTAGGAATACCCGAAGGGTTAACTGCTCGGGGAACCTCTAATGTTTAGAACTTAAGGACTTACTGCTCTTTGAAGTGTTGTTGATACTTGCTTTGAAAAATTCTTGTTTTTATATGTCTTAAGAAAAAGGATTTTAATTAAAAAATTTAAATTTCCAAAATGATCATAATAAAATTTAAACTATTGGCTGAAGTAAATAAGAGTAGAAATAATTGGATAAAAGCTCAACTTTATTTAATGGGATGGTAGTCTGTAAATGACAAGACTCCATAGATTTTTACAAAGTTGAAAATGGAAATTTACATGGAAAAGGGTTACATTAAATACAAATGATCCTTAATCCTTCTACCAACTCTTGATATCCACTGTGCTCTTGACCGCTGCTGGAATGATGAATCGACGACAATCCTTGTGCTCAACTAAGACCTTTCCAAAACTGGACGATCAGTAGACTGCAGTTACTTGCCATAATCCCTAATTTTTGCATAAGTTGCCCCAAGGTGGGGTACTCAACTTATCGGGAAATTCTTTCTGTTTTTATGTCTCTAATTTTTGCCTGGATCGCCCTTTCAGATTTTCAATCCACCGAGACGCTCTATTTTGCCTAAGCCGCACTTTCGGGTTTTCAACTTAGCGAGCTGTTCTTTTCTTTTTTAGGCGAAGTATTTCTTGACTGCACCTGTGTTCATAGGACGAGTGAACTCTTCACCATCCATAGTTGTAAGAATCAAAGCACCGCCTGAAAAGGCTCTCTTAACAACATATGGGCCTTCATAATTAGGAGTCCATTTTCCCATAGAATCTGGTTTGAATGACAAGATCTTCTTGAGCACAAGGTCACCTTCTCTAAACACATGGGGTCTGACCTTCTTATCAAAAGCTTTCTTCATTCTATGCTGATATAACTGACCATGACACATGGCAGTCAATCGCTTCTCTTTGATCAAATTCAACTGATCAAACCTAGTCTGACACCATTCATCCTCAGTCAACTTGGCTTCCATGAGCACACGCAATGAAGGAATCTCAACCTCTACGAGGAGCACTACTTCCATACCATATACAAGAGAAAAAGGGGTTGCCCCTGTTGAAGTGCGGACGGATGTACGATACCCATGCAAAGCAAATGGGAGCATCTCATGCCAATCTTTGTATGTGACAACCATCTTCTGAATAATCTTCTTAATGTTCTTATTTGTGGCTTCAACAACCCCATTCATCTTGGGTCTGTAGGGAGAAGAATTATGGTGTGCAATCTTGAAGTCTTTGCAAAGAGCTTTCACCATATTATTATTCAAGTTCGATCCATTATCAGTAATGATCTTACTTGGCACATCATAACGACATATGATTTGATTCTTGATAAACCTCACAACAACTTACTTGGTTACATTCGCATACGATGCCGCTTCAACCCACTTTGTGAAATAGTCAATTGCCACCAGAATGAAACAATGTCCATTCGAAGCTTTACACTCAATCATCCCAATCATATCAATTCCCCACACAGAGAAGGGCTATGGGGAAGAGATAACATTCAAAAGTGTCGGAGGAACATGAATCTTATCAGCATAAATTTGACACTTGTGGCACTTCTTCACAAATTTGCAACAGTCAGATTCCATTGTCAACCAATAGTAACCTGCTCGCAACATCTTCTTTGCCATTGCATGTCCATTGGAATGAGTACCAAAGGAGCCTTCATGCACTTCAGTCATCAACAAGTCTGCTTCGTGTCTATCCGCGCATCTGAGCAAAACCATGTCGAAGTTTCTTTTGTACAGTATATCACCATTCAAGTAGAAATTACCGACTAATCTTGTTAATACCTCAGGATTGGCATTAATTTTAGAAAACAAATAATGTAATCACCTCTGTTGTTTTAATATGTTGGGTTGAAGAAATTCAACATCTGGACCAACATGTCATGTACGATGTCACGACGTCAGGTCTGTGACATCGCACATGTGTAGGAAACTGAATTAATTAATTCAGTATATGTTCTGGGATCAGCAAGGATATCTGGTGAATATCCTAACTCCCAGGTGGAGGTCTTGAAGACTAAATCAGAAGATATATAGGCTCAAAATATGGAGATATATATGGAGAGAGTTTAGGAACTTGAAGACCTTGTTTGTAGCAGAATTTTTCTGCTGAAGTTGCAACAGCAAAGAACAAGTCTGCTGCAACTTTCTGAAGGCCCAAATCCATTTGGGTGATTAGGTTATAAATAGCTGATTGTAATCTAGTTTTTGTAAGCCTCTTAGAATGAATTTTTAAGGGTGTGTGTAAGGTAAACCTCCCAATCTGTGGGAAGGTTACCATGTGTTTCTCAGTGGTAAACCTGAGAGTGTTTGTTACTCAAAGCCTGTAGGCAAGAGTGATTATGTTCTTGAATGAAGCTGTGAATCAAGTTCAAGGTGTTTGCACATTACATTGTATTTATAGTGATAGGAATGGAAACTGGAGGTTTCTATCTAGGAGTTCCTAGGTATAGATTGCATTGGGTAGGGATTAAGTGATGAGTTGTAAACGGGGGAGTTTAACTCTGAATTGATACTACTAATAGTGGATCTTCTTCCTGGCTTGGTAGCCCCCAGATGTAGGTCATGTTGGACTGAACTGGGTTAACAATTTCCTGTGTTTGTTTACCTACTGCATGTTATAATCATGTCTGCCATAATTCAGGTTGTGTTACAGTCTGCCAATCAAGTTAATAACAAACCTGATACATAGCCTTCTGTTGGAATGTCAATCAGAATGTTTTGACATTCATCAACAACAGCACATACTGTTTAATAAGCTGATGAATTCAGTTCAGTATGTAGTGAAGTCTGGTTTTAACAAGCATATCAGACCTGGCCAAAAGAGCAGTGTGAAATTTCCAAACTGGATGTCTTGACAGTTCTTCCAGTAAGCTGATACTGAAGTAGAGACTGGTTGGTCTTTTACAGTACAGCAAATTTAGCAGTCTGTGTTCAGGAACTAAACAGACTGAGCATATGGTTCTGGGCTTGGATGTTAGACGGAATGTTGTGACATTCATTCCTGACAGCATATGCTATATTGTTGGATGGTTAGTTTTTCTGTTTCAGGATTTTTCTCAGGCTATTCTTCAGGAATCCACCAGCTGATCTAAAATCTAGGAAACTAACAACTAAGCTACAATTAATGAACCTAACAAATAATCTATTTGTTAGCTCCTTAAGAAGTGGAGATTAGTTTAACTTGTTACAACCTTTAATCTAGGAAATACAAGTACATGACCAACAAACTGGAACAATGTAACAGATGATGTCCAAAACAGGATCGAGACATCGTGCTGATAACTGTGTAGGAAAACAACAGTAGTGAATGTTATGGTGCACATAACTAAGTGTTCCTCCATTCTAGGATGACATAGAAGGAGAGGATGTGACACTGTGAAAGGGTGCACATTAGTACAGAGTGTAATAACTGTCTTGCTGTATCAGGTACAATGTTAGATCAGATGTCATGACTTGGAGTAGAACATCTGAATACTGACTACACCAGAATTTCAATTGGTATCAGAGCAGGCATCCTGTTCTGTCTCTGGATGAGATCCATGGGTGATACTTTCTGGTAGCTGGCAAGGAGTTATGTTAGTACTGATGCTGGAACCTGTGTAAGGTTCTGTAATTCCCTGAATGGTCCCTTGAAGTAGGTGGATGGACTGTTCATGACAGGAATGGTGTGTACCTGTCTCTGGAGGTTGGCAATAGGCCTGTGTGTGGGACAGCTGTGCCAGTACTAAATCACATTCAAACCTGGTATGGTCTTGGAGGCCAATCTGGTGAGGTGTGTGGTCATAGGTTGAGTTGTATTATGATTTCCGCTGCATAATACCTGGCAAAACTCAAACTCTGATGTAGTTTCCCCTCATGTGGATGAAAGGCTGCTGTGTTCAAGATCTCATCATAATCTACTGAAGATGTCAAAGATACGTGAGTCTCCTCAAGTCCACGCGTCATGACGTTCTCACTTCAGGATGGTAAGAGTCACTTAATCACTGATTCTCTTACTCTCTTGAGTAGTGTATATGAAGACCTTGAAGACCTGCAAGGAAGGTTTGTTCCAAGGAGGTGGAACCAATGTTCTATGTGATGTTAGAACATGTTGTTCAACAAGTATGCAGCTACTGGTTGAAGAGCAGATGTTTTAGGGTTCAAACAAAGGGATAATTCTGTTTGGAACCTACTCCTGACCTGGAAGAGGAGACATCTGTGTGTGCTAAGTTGACAAACGCAGGGTCAACTGGGTGTGTGCTCAAGAAGGTCATCCCTAGAAGTTGAGCTGGTTGAGATGTGACATTGTGCAATCTCCTGCTGTTTGGCATATCCCTGCAGGTTGATCAGGATTGGATAGTTGTTCCCTGAAGTACTATGGTGTGTTGGAAGACAAGTCTCCTGGATGTTAGCAGTCAATAATGGGGTAACCTGATTGTGATATCATTTAAGGGGGCTGGAACCATGAATCTTGTTATTCAAACACCACGTTCAGAAGTGGCAGTTCTTACTAGGAGTGAGAATATGAAGATTCATAGGTTGGTTGAGGTAATATGCTCTGGCAATGCATATCTACCATTGACTGGTGTTGTTTGTCTCACTAGTACTTATGGTCAGCTGAAGTCTGATTGGTCTGATTGGAGGAGTTAGTTGCCACTGGTAGGGATAGTGTATGTCATGTTGAGACATATGTGTACAATGCATGGATATTGGTGTGGAGTATCCATGATTGTTAAGTTGAGGGGGAGTCTTGGTTAACCTCCTCAAGTCTGGTCAGCCTAGGGTCTGGTTGGCTGTTGACCTGTGGCACATGGGTTCTGGTGGTTGTGTGTCACATTTGCAAGGAAGAATTCATCTCTCTCATTCCTAAGAGTGAATTTAATCTGGGAAGACTTTCAAAATTGTCTAGGTGCTTGCAAGCAGAAGATGTTGACACAAGAAGAGTATTTTCAAAGTATTCTTATGGTGGAAGTATCTGAAGGGATGATTGGGAAAGGATTTAAGATCAATGTCTACTTGTGCCAAGTGCAAGTGTTTAATTGATTATCCTTGGAGCTCAAGATAACTGATGTTCTTAAAGATGTTGGAACATCACTTCTTCAAGACCCTGTGCAGAATCACAGGAAGGACAGTACATTGGCTTATGATCTATCTCTTTGGTGGTAGCAAAAGCATATGATCTCTGAAAAGGTTTCCTGGCAAGAAACATGTTCAGCCTTGGTATGTACAAGAAGAAGAAGACATCATAGTCTTGATGGTGGTTACTTGGATCAGTTTATTTCTGATCTAGGTAAGGAAGTGCGTTAGCTTATGCACACTGTGAAGTCAAGAACAAGTGGCAGCAGTCTTGACATCATGGAAACAGCCTTGCCTTAGGATGTGGAATCCTTGGTAAAGCTGAAGGGTTAGTGTCTAACTGGTCCTTCTGAAGACTCATACATCAGAGTGTCTGATGTCTTTGGAGAAGAAGCAGGGATTCATCAAGGTGTGAGCTTGGATGACTTAACTGCAAACTTGCAGGATGGAGGTTATTTACTCAAACTTGGTTCCACAATCAAGTCTATGAGAACATTGAACTCTTGTTCTGTGAAGGGAGGAAGTTCCTTCAAGTGGCAGAAGAAGGAGCTGAATTCAACAGCTGGATGTCAAAACACAATGTTGTGACATTTGGTTCAACATCAGATTCTTAGTTGATGAAGTGGCACATCAACTTAAGATAGAAGGGTCTGCAGGGTTGTAGATTGGACACTTCAAAAGGCTTGAAGTTCAAATTTCACCTGGAAGGTCAGAATATCTTTGGGAGAAGTCTGATACACGTGGAGAGGTCAAAAGCAGCATTTGACCTGTTCATATGAGAATTCATGAAGGAGGTAATCAACCAGTGGCATTTGGTCTATCTCAGAAGTGAGTTCGAAGAATCAAGGTAATCAACATAAGGCAGCTGATTAGTCTTGAGGAAAGTCTGAGACAAATTACTTTTGAACAGAAAAGTATTAAGTTGAAGACAAAAGGAGGTGTTCTCTATTCATCTCTTGGAGCTTGTGGTAGAAGTTCTGAGCTATCTATGGAAGACTGTCTCTGGTAGTGGGATGAGAGTGTATATATCCCAATGTATGTCTGGGTTCCTCTGGCCCAAGCTGAGGACTCAGTAATATCTGAAGTCTATCAGATAGTGCTCCGTGTGATGCTGTGAAGGAAGTCCCAGCTGATGTTAAAACATCTTGTGAAGTGATCTTCTGTTCTGGTTAGAAGAGAAATTGACACAGAGTGTGGATGTGTTCAGCCAAGAGGGTTGGACAGAGGGTGCGCCCTTGAAGACATGAAGATGCGTCTTATGTTTTCCTTTCATCAAGTGGTCTGGAATCTCTTTGAATCAGGAAGTATGTGAAGGTCCAACCTTGGGGTGTTGGATATGATCATGTGTGACCTCCAAGAGAGTAGGTTGCCCATGACAGGGGGAGTTGTGCCTTTGTGCTGCAAGCAACCACCAAGCTTGTGGTCTATGTGCTCTCAGATAACAGGGTATGGCAACCTGGCAGTTATCAGGATGCTGTGATGTGCAGCAAGGCTGAGTGAGCAGAAGAATGTCTGACCGGATGTCATGACATTGCCCTGGATAGTGCTGTTAATTCCTTCTGAATCTTAAAGTCATTAGGAATTATGAGGGTGATGTGGCCTAGTCTGATAAACCAGAATAAGCCTGATGGCTACAGCTGTGTGGTACAAGGGGAGTAACCATCAACTGAAGTGTGAAAAGTTGGTTGTAGCAGTGCTAGGTGTCAAGCCTCTACTGGAGGAATGACAGAGGTCTTGGGAAATGTTGAAGACTGGCTGAATGCAGGAATGTTAAGACATCGAGTGCAACGTGTCTGACTGCATATATGGAATGGTCTCCATGCACTGGAACGGCTGTGTTGGAAAAGAAACAGTCAAGAGCTATAAAAGGCATTCAAAGATAGTCTGAGATTTTGTTGGTGATTCTCTGACTGTTTCTCAGCAAAAATAAATGCATCTTGACCAAGCATTTATTTCTACCGGATATTCCTAAGCACAGGCTGGACTATTTAAAGGATGCAAGAGCCCCCCCTTCTCCCCACAACAGATACACTCCAATCTCAGAATCATGGGGTATGTTAAGGTCTGGGCAAGCTGCGCCTGGATCTGGTTTTGTGAAGGGTGCCTTTACAAATGTTTCGCTAAAAAGGGGGAGAGAAAGAAACGTCCTGGGGTCGAGAAGCAAACAGATCACTGTGGTAACAAACAGAAAGTTGGGGTTGGGGTTAGACACAAAATTCACCAACTGAATTACCACTTGTGTCTTGTGATCTGAGTTAAGAGAACAGTTGTGCCCTGTGATCTGAGTTACATTGTCTATGTACTCAGCATTACATACTCTTCAGGAAGCTCTCCTGTTGAAGGGAAGGGTTCTGGAACAACTGAGCCTTGTTTCTCTACTTCCTCATGTACACCAACATTGGTGTTCATGGTGGGGGAGATAATAACAGAGGATTATTTGTTTTAGCTAAAATTTGCCAAAGGGGGAGATTGTTAATACCTCAGGATTGGCATTAATTTTAGAAAACAAATAATGTAATCACCTCTGTTGTTTTAATATGTTGGGTTGAAGAAATTCAACATCTGGACCAACATGTCATGTACGATGTCACGACGTCAGGTCTGTGACATCGCACATGTGTAGGAAACTGAATTAATTAATTCAGTATATGTTCTGGGATCAGCAAGGATATCTGGTGAATATCCTAACTCCCAGGTGGAGGTCTTGAAGACTAAATCAGAAGATATATAGGCTCAAAATATGGAGATATATATGGAGAGAGTTTAGGAACTTGAAGACCTTGTTTGTAGCAGAATTTTTCTGCTGAAGTTGCAACAGCAAAGAACAAGTCTGCTGCAACTTTCTGAAGGCCCAAATCCAGTTGGGTGATTAGGTTATAAATAGCTGATTGTAATCTAGTTTTTGTAAGCCTCTTAGAATGAATTTTTAAGGGTGTGTGTAAGGTAAACCTCCCAATCTGTGGGAAGGTTACCATGTGTTTCTCAGTGGTAAACCTGAGAGTGTTTGTTACTCAAAGCCTGTAGGCAAGAGTGATTATGTTCTTGAATGAAGCTGTGAAGCAAGTTCAAGGTGTTTGCACATTACATTGTATTTGTAGTGATAGGAATGGAAACTGGAGGTTTCTATCTAGGAGTTCCTAGGTATAGATTGCATTGGGTAGGGATTAAGTGATGAGTTGTAAACGGGGGAGTTTAACTCTGAATTGATACTACTAATAGTGGATCTTCTTCCTGGCTTGGTAGCCCCCAGATGTAGGTCATGTTGGACTGAACTGGGTTAACAATTTCCTGTGTTTGTTTACCTACTGCATGTTATAATCATGTCTGCCATAATTCAGGTTGTGTTACAGTCTGCCAATCAAGTTAATAACAAACCTGATACATAGCCTTCTGTTGGAATGTCAATCAGAATGTTTTGACATTCATCAACAACAACACATACTGTTTAATAAGCTGATGAATTCAGTTCAGTATGTAGTGAAGTCTGGTTTTAACAAGCATATCAGACCTGGCCAAAAGAGCAGTGTGAAATTGCCAAACTGGATGTCTTGACAGTTCTTCCAGTAAGTTGATACTGAAGTAGAGACTGGTTGGTCTTTTACAGTACAGCAAATTTAGCAGTCTGTGTTCAGGAACTAAACAGACTGAGCATATGGTTCTGGGCTTGGATGTCAGACGGAATGTTGTGACATTCATTCCTGACAGCATATGCTATATTGTTGGATGGTTAGTTTTTCTGTTTCAGGATTTTTCTCAGGCTATTCTTCAGGAATCCACCAGCTGATCTAAAATCTAGGAAACTAACAACTAAGCTACAATTAATGAACCTAACAAATAATCTATTTGTTAGCTCCTTAAGAAGTGGAGATTAGTTTAACTTGTTACAACCTTTAATCTAGGAAATACAAGTACATGACCAACAAACTGGAACAATGTAACAGATGATGTCCAAAACAGGATCGAGACATCGTGCTGATAACTGTGTAGGAAAACAACAGTAGTGAATGTTATGGTGCACATAACTAAGTGTTCCTCCATTCTAGGATGACATAGAAGGAGAGGATGTGACACTGTGAAAGGGTGCACATTAGTACAGAGTGTAATAACTGTCTTGCTGTATCAGGTACAATGTTAGATCAGATGTCATGACTTGGAGTAGAACATCTGAATACTGACTACACCAGAATTTCAAATCTTCTCAAAGTCTTCTTATCTTTCAAGGATGCCCCAGGCGGGTAAATTTGACTTTGAAGGAAACATTTGATTCATAATACCACGGCTTCTCGTCTTTGATCACTTCAACAACAAACACATGAGATGGCCTATCAAGATGCATCACAGACAAATTATGAACTTCATTCCAATACTTCACTATAATCATTGAAGCCAACGTTGAAAGAGCATCTGCCATCCGGTTCTCATCTCGAGGGATATGATGAAACTCAACCTTTGTAAAGAAAGTTGAAATCCTCCGCGCATAATCTCTATATGGTATCAAACCGGGTTGATTCGTCTCCCATTCACCTTTGATCTGATTCACAACCAAAGTTGATTCTCCAAAGACATTCAAATACTTGATTATGAGATTCATGGCCTCTTCAAGCCCCATAATGCAAGCTTCATATTCTGCCATGTTGTTTGTACACTTGAAAGTCAATCTAGCTTTAAATGGTAGATGTGTGCCTTGAGGAGTAATAATCACTGCCCCAATGCCATTACCATACTGATTAACAACTCCATCA
The DNA here is from genome assembly GCF_024323335.1 of Lathyrus oleraceus. NCBI lineage: Eukaryota > Viridiplantae > Streptophyta > Magnoliopsida > Fabales > Fabaceae > Lathyrus > Lathyrus oleraceus. The sequence goes on along the minus strand of NC_066584.1, from coordinate 509,144,359 downwards.
AATACCATGCCCCAATGGGAACCAGGTTCTGTCCCTTCTTCAAGCAATGGTTCATCACAATCTTTCATTTTCAAGTACAAAATCTCTTCATTAGGAAAATCATACTGCACTGACTGGTAATCTTCAATTGGTTGGTGAGCCAAATGATCATCCAAGATACTACCTTTGATTGCTTTCTAAGATCGATATTCGATATCATACTCCGATAACAACATCTGCCAACGGGCAATCCTCCCAGTTAAAGTAGGCTTCTCAAATATATACTTGATTGGATCCATTTTGGATATCAACCAAGTGGTATGATTCAATATATATTGGCGCAGACGCTTAGCGTCCCAAGCCAATGCGCAACAAGTCTTCTCTAGCATAAAATACCAAGTCTCACAGTCGGTGAGCTCCTTACTGAGGTAGTAAATTGCAAATTCTTTCTTTCCAGTCTCATCTTGCTGACCAAGAACATAACCCATACTATCTTCAAGCACAGTCAAATACATGATCAACGGTCTTCCTTCAACAGGTGGAGACAAATTCGGAGGTTCAAGCAGATATTCCTTGATATTGTTGAAAGCTTTCTGGAAGTCTTCGGTCCAATCACAAGACTGATCTTTCCGAAGACGCTTGAATATAGGCGCACCTGTGGCAGTTTAGTGGGAAATGAATCTGGATATATAATTCAAGCGGTCGAGAAAACCTCTGACTTGCTTCTCAGTTTTGGGCGCAAGCATTTCTTGTATTGCTTTGACCTTGGCAGGATCAACTTCAATACCCTTATCGCCGACAATAAAGCCCAACAACTTACCAGAACAAACACCAAAAGTACACTTATTGGGATTCAAGCGGAGTTTATATTTCCTCAAACGCTGGAATAGCTTCAATAAATGCTCAACATGTTCCTTTTCATCAATCGATTTAGCAATCATGTCATCGACATATACTTCAATCTCTTTATGCATCATATCATGAAAAAGAGTAGTCATTGATCTTTGGTAAGTTGCACCAGCATTCTTTAGACCAAAAGGCATCACTCTATAACAGAATGTTCCCCAAGGTGTAATGAATGTAGTCTTCTCCATATCTTCGGATGCCATCTTGATCTGATTATATCCAGAAAATCCATCCATAAATGAAAAGACTTAGAATTTAGCAGTATTGTCTACCAACATATCAATGTGTGGCAGAGGGAAATCATCTTTCAGACTGACTTTATTCAAATCTCTATAGTCGACACACATGCAGACTTTTCCATCTTTCTTTGGTACATGCACAATATTGGCCACCCATTGCGGATACTCAGCAGTCACAAGGAAACCGACATCAATCTGCTTCTGCACTTCCTCTTTGATCTTCACAGCCATATCAAGATGCATTCTTCTCAACTTCTGCTTGACTGGCAGGCATTCTGGCTTCAACGATAATCTATGCTTCACAATCTCAGAATCCAAACCAAGCATGTCTTGATAGGACCAAGCAAACACATCTGAATACTCTCGAAGAAGATCAATCAACCCTTTCTTGACATCTGGACACAGTCGAGACCAAATCTTGACTTCCTTCACATCACCCTCAGAACTCAAGTTGACTAGCTCAATCTGCTCTTCAAACGGTTGAATGGTCTGTTCATATTGCTCAAGAAGACAAGATAATTCATCACTCTTTTCTTCATCACTTTCCTCCTCGGCTTCAAACACAGGGAATTCAAAATTTGGAGAAGGAGAAGGATCATTGTATTCAATGGGGTTAGGAACCAACCTGCATAATGATTTCATATTTTGATTTTAGAGAAGTGAATTTATGACCAAATATTATGCATATGGACAATTATATTGTTTATTTATGTTTTTTGTGATTACCATTTTCAGAATAAAGCAAAAAGTAAAAACAAAACATCATAGATGTGGATGAATAGAATTAATTTTATTAATGACCAATTTGGAAATGCCCAAATAATGTTCACTTCTCCCTTAGGAATAGGAGAAGGATTTTTAAAACATATAAAAGCAATTACTTAGATCGATGCAAAATAACAGGAACATCAACAGCAGTCCAATTGTTGCAAGCCTTTCCATGCGTCACAAAATTGGTGCAGTCTTCCTCTTCGTCATCTTCTAGCACAACAACTAAGTGTTGTTCATTGCCATGAATGAACCCTCCGCTACGGAAGCTAAGTTGCATATCTTCAGTCCTTGCAGTTGTTGAACCTTTCTGGAACCCCAAACCAGTTCTGCCTTTGTTGTCAGAGACCTCTACCATGCGCCCCCACTGATCAACATCACCTTCTTCCACAATCTTCTTAGCATCTTTCAATGAGGACATAGGTGCCCCAACTCTCTTTTCAAAACGGCAATAGATAAGGCTTGGAACGGAGTTCCAACCTCATCCTCAGCTTCAACGTAAGAGAAAGATGATAGGTGTCTAACCAACAACGCCTTCTCTACACCAACAATCACAAGCATTCCATTCTTCATAAATTTGAGCTTCTGATGCAAAGTTGAAGTAACAGCTCCTACCTCATGGATCCATGGCCTTCCTAATAAGCAATTGTAGGTTGGGTGGATATCCATTACTTGAAAAGTAATTTGAAAATCACTCGGACCTATCTTAACTGGAAGATCCACTTCACCAATAACTGTTTTGCGCGAACCTCAAAAGCTTTGACAATTACACCGCTATACCTCATAGGCGCTCCTTGGTATGATAACTTTGACAAAGTTGACTTTGGCAGCACATTCAGTGATGACTCGGTGTCAACAAGCACATTTGACAAAGCATCCTCTTTGCAATTCATAGAAATGTGCAAATCTAGATTGTGATTTCTTCCCTCCTCAGGGAGTTCTTCATCATAGTAGAGGTGGAGATCCCATCAATGAGAGTCTTGATGGAAGCCAAGTTGACTGATGCTGAATGGGTTTAGAGTTGTTATGACCTGCTGAATTTGATAGAAGAGAAGAGATTGACTACCATGTGCCATGGTCAGTTATATCAGCAAAGGATGAAGAAAGCCTTTGATAGGAAGGTCAAGCCTCGTGTGTTCCGAGAGGGTGACCTTATGCTCAAGAAAGTCTTGTCTTTCGCGCCTGATTCCAGGGGCAAGTGGACTCCAAACTATGAAGGTCCATATGTTGTCAAGAGAGCCTTTTTAGGCGGTGCTTTGATACTTACAACTATGGATGGGGAGGATTTCACTCGTCCTGTGAATTCACATGCAGTCAAGAAATACTTCGCCTAAAAAGAAAAAACAGAATTGCTCGCTAAGTTGAAAACCCGAAAGGGCGGCTTCGGCAAAAATGAGCGTCTCGGTGGATTGAAAACCCGAAAGGGCGATCCAGGCAAAAGTTAGAGACATAAAAAAGGAATATGTATCCCGCTAGATTGAGTACCTCATCCTGGGGCAATCTAGGCAAAAATTAGGGATTTGGCAAGTAACTGCATCCCGACAAGACTTTGTTCTACAAACTGTCATCCGTCAGAGATTCTCGCTCAGTCATCGTCAACTGAAGCTTCAAATACATTGGATTCAGAGTTGGTGGAGAAATGGTCATTATGTTCAATGTAGCCCTTTTCCAATATACATCGCCAATTTCAAATTTGTAAAGATCTATGGAGTCTTGCCATTTGCAGACTACCATTCCATCAAATAAATTTGAGCCTTTATCTAATTATTTACACTCTTATTTGTTTCATTCAACAAATATTTTGCATGTTTTAATTGAGAAATATCATTGTTTTTAATTAATTAAATTTTTCATAACTTGTTTTTAAACAAAGTGAACATTCACAATGATAAAAGGATACTGGGGTGTCTTCAGTGCTCTCCCACAGATGGTATGATTCTCAACAGGGTAAGACATTTGTTCATATTCCTGGTATGCTTGTGTCCTCTTCCTCCGGAGCCTTTTGTGATTTTTCTCCCGAGCAGAGTGTTTGGTAAAGATATTCATCCCTCATTCCTTCAGCAGAGTAGTGATCCTTTCTCCTCAGCAGATGTGATCTCTTTGGTAGGGCAGTATTTGGTGATCTTTGGAAGTTTTTGATTGATGGTTGTTCCCTAGAGATCCATCCCCTCCTCTGATAATTTCCCCAGTAGAGTTGCTTCTACGGCGGAGTTGATCTGTGCAACGATCCTGTCCCCAGTTGGAATGGCTGATGTTCATTCCCCTGCAGAGATCTTTGTTTCCTGGTATCTCTTGCCCCTCATCAGATTGGATATTTTCCACTGGGCCTGGCTTTCTCTCTTGAGATGTAGTACCAGATGTTTGTTCATTGTTTGTTGAACCTGGTTGTGTTAGAAATGTCTATTTGTCAGCATTTATCATACATAAACCACGCATATATGCATAATTTTAACATTCAGATATTCATGTTGCATTCTTCGCCATATATCTTTGTTTGTTATCTCCTGCTAGTTGGTAATATATTTCCCCAAGCAAATGTTTGTGTCTGATCTCCCCATGTAGAGTCAGCCCCATAAGCAGAAAGTGTTTATCTTTCCTTCCATATTCCCCACTGAGTTATATCCTCATGGATGATGGTTGTTTCTGTTTCCTCCCAACACATACATTGGGATGGAATTCCCCATTGAGTTATACCCTCATAGGGACAAGTCTTGTTTCATCGTGCCTCTCTAGTTTGATACAAGATTGGCTTCTCGTGTCTTTTTTCCCGCGCTTCCCCGTAGTTTAGATGAATGATTACTCAGTAACCAGTAATTATCCATCTTTTCCCCGGCGGAGTTTATGGTTTTCTACCCTTATACCGGTAGTTGTAAACCCTATTTTTTTTATCCCCTTGTAGAGTTAACCTTATTTTGTTCATCCTAACCGATGACGGTTACTCTTCCGTGGTTTTCTACCCAGTATCTGGTAGATGTAATCCCCTATTTGATGGTTATCTTTATCCAATGTTCGATACTGATATTCCTTCACCCCTTTTTGCGCATATCTCCCAGTAACCAGTGATATGTCTCCTGGATCATTGCCTTTGTCAATGTATCCCCAGCAAGTCATCTTTCATTTGCCGTTCGTCGAAAATGATTGTTTCTCCCTCGGATTTGGTCATCTTTTTATACCTAGTAGTTGGTATCCTGATGCCCTTTCCTTTCGGTCGATTCATCCTTTATTAACCCAGTAACCGGTTGTGGATAATCTTCCATGCGAGTATATTACCTACGTTTCGATGGTAATAGATAATATATCTCATGCGCTCTTCAGTCGAAGTCTTTATTCTTCCCCAGTCGAGTAAGATTTGTATCCCCTTTGTGGAATCGAATGTCCATCCTGTAATCGAGTTTGCTTTTTAGCCCTCTTTTGGATGATGAGTGTCTTGGAAATATTCCCCAATTCACGCCTTGGTTGGTCACCTATTATATGCCCAGTAACTGGTATCCCTGGTGTTCCTTCCCTTCTGCTCCCTATTATGACTTTTTGTCCCCTATGGAGTCAGATTTTCCTGAGTTGAAATATACCTTTTAGGTCTTCCTCAGATGTTTTTGGACGTTTAATATCTCTCACCCTTATACCGGTCTTAGATATTCATTCTCCCTGAGCATGTTGTCCTCTCGCCCTTATACCGGTGTTCAGATCACATGTCTCTTCGAGCTTATTACCCAGTAATCGGTAATACCTCATCCTGGTGTTTCCCCAGAGGAGTCCTGTTTGGACGTTCCTCAGCGAGGTCCCTTAGTGGATTCTCCCCATCTAAGTCCGGATTTTCATCCGAAGTATCCTTCATGGATAATTCCGCTGTATTGGCATATTCCCCAATACATGCGCCTTCGAGTCAGCTCGGGTCTTTCCATTGATTTATTCTTTTGGAATTCTGCTCGTGTCTTTCACCAAGTTTTTAAGTCGTGCCCTGCTCACGCAGTTTATCCCCTTTCTTATCCCCATTAAAGTCCCAAAGTCTCTGTCCCATGGAGTGAATTACTCATATGGATTGTCGGTTTCTCCGAATTTCTTTTCTTCTTTGTGGACACATATCTCCACAGAGTATTCCCCTTTTGCATACATACATTTGCATCATGAGGTCTCTTAGGGACCAAAATTCGTCTCTTTGTTATTATTTAAGCCCATTCTACCTCGTCGAGACGAAGATTTTAACCTTCACTTCTCCGGCTAGAATGACCTTAAATAGGGGCATCTGAAAGACCCTAATTTTGACCCTAAGATCCCTCATGGAATCATAACATTGCATTTGCATAACCTCAAGGATCATAAGCATCTTGGTTCCCTTTGCCTTTGGGTGGGATCCCTTGTGAGTGGTTTGAGATCACCAAGCATGCTTGAATTGTATATTATTGTTTTTCTCATTTTTATTTACTAACCAAAAGCACAAAAATATGTCACTAACATCTCTTATTTATAGCTTGAGCAGTCACAAGATCCAAAGCTTCTATGAGATCCTTTGTGCAATGATATGGTCAAGAGAAGATGAAAGCAAGCATGGTAATGGTTCCCAAAGCTCTCATCCATCAAATATACCTCCCAAGTATTTCAATTCATCATTTTGATCAAAGCAAGTCAAGGGGTTTGAGGTTTGTTTCCCAAGGAAACCCTAATTCATCTGATCATCAACAATGCCTTGCTCATGAAGCAACCTCAACCCATGATCAAATACAATCAGGGGAAGTTCTTTAATTCATCATTTAATGCATATTTTAACTTATTTGAGTGCCCTCAATCATCAATTCATCAAAATATGAGTTGTGGACTTGAGAAGTTGATAAGTCAATTCATCTGATTATTTTGAAATGCATTGAGACCTAACTTTTTATGTGTTGGTCAAATAGAGATAACCCAAGAGAAAAAATGTTCTTAAGGACAATATGAACAACTTTCATGTTCATCAAAATTTTATTTGAAGCTTGGAAGGTCATCATCCATTCCAAGACATTATAGGTCATTTTGACTGAAACCCTAATTTTGGGTCAACTTCCCAAAAACATAACTCATTCATTTTTCATTATTTTGAGGTGAGACTTGATGCATTGGAAATCTTATTGTGTCTACTTCAAATTTTATGTTGATAAAAATTGCAAAATCTCAAAAGAAATACATGTGATAATGCAAAACATTATAGGTCACTTTGGGCCAAATGCATTGAAATGTGAAAAAGTCCAACTTCAAGTGCCCATAACTTCTTCATTAAAAATCCAAATGATGCAGAATTTAAGTCCAAATTGATTGTATTGAAAATATCTACAACTTTCATGTTGAAGATTTTATCATTTGGAGCTTGCATCATTGAAACAGAAGGGCTTGAACATTGGCCAAATTTGGAAACTTCACAAATGCATGTTTTGCACCCTACACTTCAAGCTCAAATTTCATTAATTTCCAAGGCCCAATTGGAGTTTTGATCAATATAGCATTTGTTCCTTATGCAACAAGCTTTCCAACCATTACTCATAAGGTTACATTTGGAGTTTGGAAACATCATTTTCGAAGACATGAAGAATTAAGTGCATTTTGTGAAATTCATTTCAAACACATTGCATGAGCTGTTAACATTTAGTCTGCACGTCCATTTCTCATTTGGTGATGTATAGCAATCCATTCCAATCAGAATTGGGCCCTTCATGCGCCTGTACAGGGCCATGCATGGAGGCCCTCTTCTCCCATGCACACTTTGTTCATTGAATTTCAGATGGCTTTGGCTATAAATACAAGTGCTTTGCTCTTCAACTCTTCAACCTAAAGGCGCCTAAATCTCTACTGAACTCAAAACCCAACTCTTACCAAAGGAACTTTTCACTTTCTTTCAAAAAATTCAGATCTGAAATTCAATTGCATCGATTGAATTTTAAGATCCATAGTTCCTAGACCTCTTCACCTTGATCTATTGAAGCTTCTGTCTGCAAAAGGAATCAAAGAAAGTGACTCAATTCTTTACAATCCAAAGGTTTTGCTCAACTGCATTTTGCTTCGAATCTCCTCATACATTACTCCATTTGCCTTGATCTTGTGTTGTCTGAAGTCCTCTACATAGAGGCATCATTATTGTGTTCTTAATTTTTGAAATCAAGCAAGTTCAGTTGAACACCACCAAAGTTCCATCTCTGATTTCTCTCTTAATAGGGATCTAGAGTGGAATTGAGTGGCATAGGAGTGATGTACATCACTCTACCTTTCGAATGGTGCATGGATCGTGCATTTTAGTTAACATTTTTTACCTGCAATTTCTGAGCTCTCACTGGAGCTAGCTGGAGAAGACGGTGGCGCTAGTCACCATCCGTTTGCCAGATTAAGTCACAGTCGTTGGATCATGCTTCCAGATCTAATCAGGTCCATTGGATGCCATGACTTTATTTAATTCATTATGTTACTCATTGACTGAGGTTCATGGTGCGCGCGCATGCCAAGGCCATTGGATCCTCCACGTCATTTAATGAGATACAATCCAACGCGTGTGGAATTTTCATATTTTCCATTTCTGATTTTAATTTCCATTTCATTTTTTAATTCCATTTTATTATCTAAAATCCATATCTCTTTCATTATGGGTCCAAAAATTATGGGACCAATTGCATTATTTCTCTTTTAATTTCTAGTTTCTAAAAATGATTTTTAATATTTTTTATTTTATCATTTGCTATTTTTTTATAATTTTCTCTTTTCTGGTTATTTTTAATTCATTTTAAATAGTTTTTGATATTTAAAAAATACAAAAATATTTTCTCAACCTCTTTGAATGATGATAGATCTATGAAAAATATTCTCATCAATTTATTAATTGATTTGAGATTTATTTGAGATTTTAGTTCAATTAGGTTATTTTTATGCATTTTTAATTGATTTAAAATAGTTTCTGACTTTTAAAAATGCTGAAATTTTTTGTCAAACTTTGTTTGACCTTGTTGAACTTGGGATAATTCACTTGGACTTTTCAAAGTTGATTTGAAGTGAGTTTGAAGTTTGATCTTTCTTTTATATTTTAATTCAAGTTTTATTTTAAATATTAAAAAATGCCAAAAATATTTTGTTTATTTCTTGACTTCCAATCTTCATCTTGCTTCTGTTTTCTATTGTTTGACCTTGATCTTCCCTATCTTTGGTCAACATTTGTTGATTGGTACATTCCATTACATTTAATGCACTTTAATTCTTCATTTCTATTCTTCTTCTTCTTGTTCTTCTTTTCTTTTTTTGATCAATGAGTTAAAGGTTGATGGTTAGCATTGATTAGGGAGGTTTAATCTTCCTTGATTCAAATGTAATTCATCTTGATCATGGATCAAGTGAATGGCTTTGCATTAAGGATAGATTGCTTTCTAAATCATGCAAAGGACTTAAACCAATACAAGATCATTTCTCATCTTCTTTTTGGCATGGCAAGTTGTTGGAGTTTAATTCACTAATCAAGACCTCTAACTTGTGTTATTGTCTACATTGTTATTGACCGGCCTCAGATAGTTGTGACTTCTACATAAGTCCAATTACGATTGCTTAACATAGCGCTAAATTTGCCTTATGGCACACTAACTACTAACACTAACCATTAACCATTAACATTTACTTTTTGCTCTTTACATTTATGCAATTTACTATTCTTGTACATATTATTCATTTGCTTTTCCCCTTTGCTCACTTGAGCACACGTTTATGCTAATGCAATTTGCCTTTTGCTCACTTGAGCATATAATTGTGTATATATTATTGTGCTTGTGTTTTGTTGTGATTGTTGTGGACCAAATGCAAAGAAATGGACAAATGGACTTAGTTTTAAGGACTTTCCCTATGCAAATTGGAGTAAAAGGACCTTAATGGTGAAGATGGATTAGAAGGACCAAATCTCTAAACTCACTCTTGTCCATTCTTGATTTACTTCATGGAACTTTTGATGTGTGTGCTTTTGTGATAGGGAATCCTATGAGAGCTCAAATTGAAGAACCATTGCCATGTTCATCCAAAGTGAAAGATACAATATACTTTGAGGATCTCCTAAGAGGCTTGTTTGATTGTTGATTGTTTGAGCTTACTATCATTTTGCTTGCATATTCCAAAGGATGGTGTAACACCCTTAAATTTGCCCTCCTCATTCACGCATTCATTTTAGGTCATTTAACATTAGATACATTGCATTTCATCATGTCAATCGGGATTAGATCCAAGAAGCTTGAACATCATCCAGGACACTTTGTGGGTTCTATTTAGATGATCAGTCAACACAAGGGAAAGACTTGAGTTACTGCCAACAGGGGTCTATTCGTCAGTCAAAACGTTAATCTTGAAGGAGCAAAGGTTTGTTCATGAGCTGTCATGCTCGCTAGGCGAAGCCCACGTGTTTTGAAAAAAAAACGAAAAACGAATTTTTTTTTTTAATAAATAAATAAATAAAAGAAAAAATCTCAGACTTGGACCTCTCTCATTTGAGCCCACAAAGCCATGAAAATCAGGTTATAAAAGAGGGAGAACAGACAGAAAAAGGAAGAGAAGCAAAACACTCTGAGGTTTCCTTGGAACAAAACCCTGGACAAAACCCTGGACAAAACCTAGAGAGACTACCTGACAGAGAACTCAGAGCAGCCTCCAAACCCTGAAGGGAACTCAACTGCACAGAATCACCTCTTCCTCACACAAACCCTAAAGATTGTTTTGTAAACCTCACGGGTGCAACTCAATTTCAATCAAGCTCTCCAATCAAGTTTGCCCTTATTCTCATTACCTTTGTGCTTTGAAGTTGAATACTCTGAATGTTTGAGGTATGATGGATGAATTTCATTAGGTTTTTGCCCACGGGTTCATAATTATGTATGAATGTATAAATAATGCCCTGAATGCTTAATCCTTATCGTGTTTCACTAACCCTTTTGTTGAGTTTTTTGTGAAGGCTCACATGACTTTTGCAGGGATAGCTCGCTGGATATTCCACTTTGCTTGTGGGATACAATTTGGGAGATTTATTCTGATTGCCTTGTTGGCACGTTTACTTTATACATGTTTGTTTTGTATGTGTTCGTATCCCCACAGGTAGCGTGGTTCCTTTGTCAAGGACTGCCTTTTTGCATGAGCATCCCTAAACCTACCAACTCATTGATTTTTCTTCTCCTAAAAACACGTTAACTCCTTCTACTACAGGCGAGTAAGTCTCCAAAGGTCGAGCATCCGGTAGATTGCGTAGTAACGTCGTTCGTCCAAAACCCAATCCATAACCCCGTAGTTAGCCGAACTACGGCTTGCTCTGATTCTCATTCCAGATGAGATACGTAGGCATAAGACGCGATGTCTTAGCGAGCACAACTACCCTTAACCCCTAGGTAGCCGAGCTACGAAGACTCTGATTCTCATATTCAGATGAGATACGTATGCAGTGGATGCGACATCCGTGCGAGTCATTTTCTTTTGACCCCCTTTTTTTAGTAAATAACACATTAGATAAACTCACACCCTTTAGACAAGAACTACAAAAGTGGATCCCGTAGAGTACTACGGATGCGTAGGGGTGCTAATACCTTCCCTTCGCATAATCGACTCCAGAACCCAAGATTTGGTTGCGAGACCCTGTCTTGTCCTTTCCTTTTTCCAGGTTTACTTCGAGCGTTTCCTTTCCCTCATTTGGGATAAATAATGCACGGTGGCGACTCTCCTGTCTTTCTTCGCCGGTTGTTTTTTTTCGCATTCCATTTTTCAGGTTGCGACAGCTGACGACTCTACTGGGGATAGGCTCGGTTTCCCTAAGCGAGTCCCTCCTAGATTTTGTACGTTGTTTGTTTATTGGGTGTTTATTCTTTTGTACAGTTATTTATCTTTCAGCATTTACCTGCTTTATTGCATTGTGTACACATGACTGTCGTATCTGCTGGTTCTGTTTGTGAGATGAGTTCTATACCCGAACTCGAGTGCACTTAGGATAGGAGAATGGCATAGTCTTGTTGACTTGTGTGGAGTTATTCCTTAGCAAGTTGACTTGCAAGCCCATTCACTTGGTGGAGGTCATGTTGGGATCAATAATGTTACACAAGTAAGTTGTGGTTAGACATTACTTTTTCCAATATAGACCTTAGAAGCCAAGGACCTTAGTTTACCAAACCCATCTTGGCCTATTCGTAGGATGTAGTGCGAAAGTCGTTCAAGTGTAAGATTTGATATGATTGTTACGCGATACTACACTCATAAGAGTCTCTCTTGAGAATATTTTTGGAATACGAGTAGTCGTTTCTCCGATAATATCCGAAAGATGGGATTATGACTATGGGAACCTTTTTGTAGAACATGTTTGGCAGGTTTAAACCTTAGTACACTCCCTTTGGGTGGTTCTTAACCTAAACTCCATGCTCGTGACTTACAACAAACCCTTGATTCATGGTTGATCCGTTCAGGTATCCTTAATATCAATGAAACTTGGGTGTTGATAAGGTGTAAACCATAATCCACCAAAAATGGATGGTTGATATTAAGGATAACATGATCCATCCCATGACCTTTGTTTGGTGTGCTTTGCTTGATCCTCTTAATTTCTCTCCAGGCAGTGCAACCTGACAGATGTTCAAGCGGATCCAGCAATTCTGATTGACATGCCTTTGCATTGCATAACATCATCTGCATATTTGCATCCAACATCTCATGCTTATTCATTTGCAGGGTATTCCTTTTTTAAGGGGGGGCCTTAAAATCGAATAAGCAGCGCATCGCATACCATACAAACTATCCCTTGTTTGTTTTGCAGGTGTCACCGCAATGTCTAATGTTTGTTCCCTGTTTCATACAGTTATTGGTCCCAAGCAAGTTCACAGGTACCCGACAAAGGAAAACCGTCCACGACTAGCAATGGACCAGATACAGAAAGAACTGGCTGATATGCGTGAAAGGATGGATAAGTTCATGACATTGATGACTGGTATGGCAGCAGGCCAAGAAAAGCTGAGGGAATTGGTTGAGCAACCGAGGCCCGATCCAGATTTGGAGATACGAAATGCTGAGGGAAACCCTGGAAACTTTGGGAACGTTGATAACCCTGTGAACACTGGTAACGCAAATGCTGATGGAAATTCGGGTAATATTGGAAATGGTATTGGCGGAAGATACTATGTGAATCAAGGAATTCGGATTAACGGGCGCCCCGTTACTGAAGATTGTCAGTATGATCAATTTTCTTTGCACGACGAGGCCCTCGAGACCACTCGCCGTATGGATGAGCTTGCTGAGAAGCTCAAATCTTTGGAGTCTCAAAATTCCTTAGGTTTTGATGTCACCAATCTTGGTCTGGTTCAGGGAGTAAGGATCCCTCACAAGTTCAAACCCCCTACTTTTGAGAAATACAACGGGGCTTCTTGCCCACGCACTCATCTCCAATCTTATTTGGGAAGGTTGGGAGCTCACACGGAAGATGAAAAGCTGTGGATGTACTATTTTGAAGACAGTCTAACTGGAGCTTCTCGTGAATGGTATTCTCATTTGTCTCGTACTACCATCAAGAGTTGGAAAGACTTGGCAGAAGCTTTTGTCAAGCAATATCAATACAACTTGGACATGGCTCCAAATCGGACCTTGTTGCAAGGAATGTCTCAGACTGCCAAGGAGACCTTTAGAGAATATGCTCAACGTTGGAGACAGATTGCTGCGTCCGTCCAACCCCCCATGTCTGAAAGGGAGATGGCGGACATGTTCATGAACACTCTTCAGGGCAATTATATTGAGAGATTAGCTGCTTGTCCGTCAATCAGCTTTGCAGAGATAGTAATTGCTGGAGAAAGAATCGAGAGTCTGTTGAAGATGGGCCAAATTCAAGACAATAGTGCTTCCAACTCATCAGTTCCCAAGAAACCGTTTGCTGGTAACGGTCAGCGAAAAAGAGAAGCGTTGTGTATGCCGGCAGAGGCAGGGGCAGAGGACGCCCTAACTATTATCAAGATCAAGTGGCCGCAGTCACTATTCTAACACCTGTTCCTCAACCGCAGTAGCAACCCAGGTACAACAATCAACAACAAGGAGGTAATCCGGGTCAGCAGAGACACTATCAACAACGTCCAAGGCAGGCGGACTGGGTCATTGAGCTAATCCCAATGCCTTATTCTGTATTACTTTCCAAGCTGATTGACATGAATCTGGTTACGTTGAGAACTCTGGCCCCACCGGTCGATCCCAACAATTTGCCTAGAGGTTATGATGTCAACACCAGATGTGCTTTTCACTCCAACGCACCTGGCCATACTACAGATAATTGCAAGGCTCTCCAGCTAAAGGTACAAGATTTGAGAGATGCCCAGGCCATCAATTTTTCTCCGGTGCCTAATGTTATCCAAAACATGATGCCAGCTCACGGCGGGCAGAGGATTAATGCTGTTGATAATGGGGAAACTTTGAATTTGGTTTCTGATGTGACTAAAGTGAAGACTTCGCTATCGATGGTCAAAGACCGACTCTTGAAAGGACGGATTTTCCCGGGCTGTGGGGAAGAGTGTAGAAATTGTCAAGATGCCGAGAACGGATGTGACAGTTTGAGAAGAGGTATTCAACAACTGATAGATGAAGGTTGTCTTCAGTTCGACCAGACCCGTCCAGTGAAGAATGATGTGTCGACAATGACGATTTATTTCACTCCTGAAGAAATATATGTTCCCGAGAGACCCGCTCCGACAATAATATATTTCCCAGAAAGTCCAGCACCAATTTACTCTGACAACCCTCAACCGACTTTGATTGGTCCAGTCACCATCACGGTACCAGGACCTATTCCGTATGAGAAAGACAGTGCTATCCCGTGGCACTATGGGGCTGATATCTACTACCAGGGGCAGAAAGTTAACGAAGAAGACTTTGACATTGGTAACTCCGTTGTAGACAATATTGGAGGAATTGGTGACTTCACTCGCAGTGGACGCCTATTTGCACCATCAACATTGCGCACGAATGCTGAAGCTGAGGAAGTTGCCAAGGCTAAAGGAAAACAGGTATCCACCGAAGAGGTTACTACCGAGGAAGCTCCTCCTAAGACCGCATTCTAGAAGGAAGTGGATGAGTTTATGAGGATTATCAAGAAAAGTGACTACAAGGTAGTCGACCAGCTAAATCAGACACCCTCAAAGATCTCCATTCTCTCATTATTAATGTGCTCTGAGGCACACAGAGCAGCCTTGTTGAAACTACTGAATATGGCCTATGTTCCACCAGAGATAACTGTTAACCAGCTGGAGTCGGTAGTTTCGAATGTATACACTAGCTATGCGCTAGGTTTCACCGATTATGACCTGACGTCTGAGGGCAGGAATCACAACAAAGCCTTGCATATCACAATGGAATGCAAAGGGACGGTGCTTTCCCATGTTTTGGTTGATACAGGTTCTTCTCTGAATGTTCTTCCAAAGAAAGCCTTGATGAAGTTGGATTGCGATGACGCCACCCTGAAGCCAAGTAATTTAGTTGTGAGGGCTTCTGATGGCTCTAAGCGAGCTGTTTGTGGCGAAGTTGAGTTGCCAGTTAAGATTGGACCGCGGGTATTTAAGAGTACGTTTTATGTGATGGATATCCAGCCTGCCTATAGCTGTCTGCTAGGTCGACCCTGGATTCATGCTGCTGGTGCTGTTACTTCTACTCTCCACCAGAAGCTCAAATATGGACTAGAAGGTCAGATCGTCACCGTGTGTGGTGAAGAGGATATTTTTGTTAGCCACCTTTCTACATTTAAGTATGTGGAGATGGATGGCGAGATGCATGAGATGCTGTGTCAGGGCTTCGAAGCCATAAACATCAGTGAGGTTGCGCCCGAAACTGTCTTTTCACCTGAGTCTGAGAAGGTCGGGACTTCTATCTCTTCATACAAGCAAGCTGTTGAAGTGGTTAAGGCTGGTAATGCCCAAGGCTGGGGCAAACTTGTGGAGCCAATCATAAAAGAATACAAGTTTGGATTGGGGTATACTCCAGGGTCTCAGAAGAATGAAGTCGGTACTTTCTCCAACGGGGGTTCGGTTTCTCCCCACACCGTCAATGTTGCAGATGAAGACAAGGCTGACAGCGACTGTGACTTAGATAGCTGGATTCGCCTGTGTGTCCCATGAGAAAAGCTCGACAATTGGTCGTCTGAAAAAGTCGTCTGATTTACTCTACTGAAGGAGTAATTTTTAGTGTTTTCCTTTTATCACATGCAAAACAAAGTCTTAAACTTTGACCAAGGTGTAATGACTAATCTGTAGGGCCATCCATTTAGTTACATTTCGCAATTATTTTCATCATCAATAAAGGACAGCTTTTGCAAACAATTTTGTGTTCTCTTTCTTTCAATTATTTTTACTTTTACAAAAACGGCAATGTTTCTTTTTCGTTTTTCTTTCCAAAAAACACCTCGTAAAACTGATCACCCGGATCTCACTGCTAACGACACTGTTATGGCCAAGTATGACTTCGACAATCCTATCTATCAAGCCGAAGAAGGGGTTGAGGAAGATTGTGAATTGCCTGAGGAGTTAGCCAGGTTGTTGAAATAGGAGGACCGAGCTATCACACCTTATCAGGAGGTGGTTGAGACCATCAACATTGGTACCGAAGACGACAAGAAAGAGATCAAGATCGGGTCCAGTCTACAGGCCGAGAGGAAAAGACCGTTGATAATGTACTTGACTGTGTTAGAAAGGTCAATGGGTTGTGTGCTCGGTCAGCATGACGAGTCAGGTCGAAAAGAGCATGCAATATACTACCTTAGCAAAAAGTTTACCGACTATGAACAAAGATACTCACTGCTCGAGAAAACTTGCCGCGCTTTGGCATGGGCTGCTCGCCGACTAAGACAGTATATGTTGACTCACACGACTCTATTGATATCAAAGATGGATCAAGTCAAGTATATTTTTGAAAAGCCAGCAGGGTTGCTAGGTGGCAAATGATGCTGACAGAGTATGACATCCAATACACTTCACAAAAAGCCATCAAAGGAAGTGTCTTGTCAGACTATCTTGTCGTGCAACCGATTGATGATTACCAACCTATGAGGTTCGACTTTCCTGATGAGGACATCATGTTTCTCAAATCGAAAGATTGCGAGGAACCACTCCCGGAGGAGGGGCCTGACCCTGAATCCAAATGGATTATGATGTTTGATGGGGCGGTCAACGTCAATGGTCACGGAGTTGGTGCAGTGTTGATCACACCGGAGGGGGTTCATATGCCATTTTGTGCCAGAATAACTTTTCCCTGCACCAACAATGAAGCTGGACGAAGCAGAATGGGTCCGTTCTCGATACAATCAGCTAAGCCTAGTTGAGGAAAAGAGACTAGCAGCTATATGCCATGGCCAACTATATCAGAGACGGACGAAGAGAGCGTTTGATCAGAAAGTGCACCCTCGGGAGTATCGAGTCGGTGAATTGGTACTCAAAAGAATTCTTCCTCCCAACACAGATCACAGGGGCAAATGGACACCGAACAACGAGGGTCCATACGTGGTTAAAGACTTCCCGTCCCCTGTCAACTTAGACGCAGTTAAAAAATACTTCGCATAAAATAGACCCGATGGACAGTAAAAAGAATAGTCCAAGCAAAAAAGGGGCATCCCGACGAACCAAAAAAAAAAGAATGAAGAGGTTCGGGAAAAAATTAGGGATATAAAAAAAAATGTACACCCGGTGAGTCGAAAACCCGAAAGGGCGACTCAGGCAAAAAAGGGTATCCCGGTGGATTGAAAACCCAAAAGGGCGGTCCACGCAAAAGTTAGGGAATAAGCAAATAACTGCGATCTGAGTTCACCTGTGTTACATCACCGTTTCATGCAATCCGGCAATCTTCGAAGGTTAAAGATCGTCTAACCATCCACTTCAGAAAGCAAGGTGAGCAGAGCGTCTTGAGGACATACGAGCCATAGCAAAGTCGAAACTCAGTGGGACCCCGTTTCCACATTGCCATTAGGATAGTTTCTCTTGTTCAATTTATAGCGATCGCCTGTTTCCAGAGACCAGCTTCCTGATGTACTCGCCTATTCCTGGCACAAATTTTTCAACCAACAAAAGTCGAATAATTCAGTTAAAAAGCCTCTTTACTTTTCATTTATCAGTTTGTTTGCAAAAGATGTCTGAATTCTTGAGGAAACATATTGCATCTGAATGTAATGATGGCTTTTGCAGATGACTTGCGCAGGAAAACAGTCAAAATTGCTTTGAATGTGCTTAATCCCGGACGGTGAATTCAAACCGAGTAATTCCCCGGGGCATACGTGTATTTTTTGGTTACAGGTCACAGGAACCGGATGTCAAGTCATGAATCCTCATCCCTAAGCGGTTGACAAAGTCTCTCCTCAGCAGAGCCTATCCCCAGTAGAGCTGACAGTATCCAGACTATATATCCCCAGCGGAGTTGATAGTGCCAGATTGTATCTTCCCAGCAACAGCGGAGTAGTCGCATACCCAACAGACAAGAGGGTGGTGTTCCCAGTGTTCATCTCATTCCCCCAGCAGATTATTTCTAACAGATTTGTTCTAATCCCCAGCTTGAGGACGATTAGCAAATTCATATCCCCAGCAAAGGTCGATTCATACGACATTTCCCCAGGAAGTGCTTTCCTCACAGACTCTCCTCACAGAGCCTCGCCAAACAAGGTTCCCATAGTTGATACTCCCCCAGAAGGTCAACTCCCCAGAGAGAAGCCGATTTATTTTCGGTGGCTCATTGATCCCGGCAGACGGATCATTCCCCAGAGAGCATTCAAGGATTGATACAGCGATCCGTTCCCTACCAGAGTTTGCTTCCCCGAGCAGATTTCTTTTCACACCATGCATAATATTTGCATTTGCACGCATATCATATCAAGCATACACATAAGTTGATAAACAGGTCCTTCAAAGCAGACTGAAGAATTGCTTTACAACCAGAGTCATGAGATCCAGCCAGAGGATCAAGTGTGAGTGATCGAGCCTGAGGGTCATTTTTGAAGATTCAGCCTGAGAATCGTTTTCAAGTGATCCAGCCTGAGGGTCATTTTGAAGATTCAGCCTGAGAATCGTGTTCCAGTGATCCAGCCTGAGGGTCATTTTGAAGATTCAGCCTGAGAATCGTGTTCCAGCGATCCAGCCTGAGGGTCATTTTGAAGATTCAGCCTGAGAATCGTGTTCTAGTGATCCAGCCTGAGGGTCATTTTGAAGATTCAGCCTGAGAATCATGTTCCATTGATCCAACCTAAGGGTCATTTTGAAGATTCAGCCTAAGAATCGTGTTCCAGTGATCCAGCCTGAGGGTCATTTTGAAGATTCAGCCTGAGAATCGTGTTCCAGTGATCCAGCCTGAGGGTCATTTTGAAGATTCAGCCTGAGAATCGTGTTCCAGTGAGCCAGCCTAAGGTTCATTTTGAAGATTCAGCCAGAGAGTCGCCTACAAGCGTCATTTCCCCAGGAAGCCAGCTAGGGGAGTAGATTGACAGCTCAACAGAAAATCAACCTACAAGAGGATCCAGCCCGCGGATCGCAATTGAAGCGTCGTTACGACATATTCTAGCCTGAAGAATGTGTACGAAGCCCAAAAAGTGGAATATTCTCGAAGCTGCATATCTAACATGAAGATTGGGTGCAGATTTCAAAAGAGGGTCAACCAGCGCATGCCTCAAATGCGAGATCCTGATGATAGGAATTTATCATCAAAACAATCCAAATCTAGCCAGAAGATCGAAGCCAGGTCTAGCCCGAAGATCGAAAACAGATTCACCAAGAGAATCGAAACGATCCAGATTCAGCCAGAGAATCGAAACGAAGTAGATCTAGCCAGAAGATCGAAGTAGATCTAGCCAGAAGATCGAAGTAGATTCAGCCAGAGAATCAAAGGAAATAGATTCAGCCAAAGAATCGAAACAAAGGAGATCTAGCCAGAAGATCGAAGAAGATCTAGCCAGAAGATCGAAGTCAGGTCTAGCCCGAAGACCGGAAATAGATTCAGCCAGAGAATCGAAATAATTCAGATCTAGCCAGAAGATCGAAGTAAATTCAGCCAGAGAATTAAAGAAAATAGATTCAGCCAGAGAATCGAAACAAAGGAGATCTAGCCAGAAGATCGAAGAAGATCTAGCTAGAAGATCGAAGAAGATCTAGCCAGAAGATCGAAGTCAGGTCTAGCCCGAAGACCGGAAATAGATTCAGCCAGAGAATCGAAACAATTCAGATCTAGCCAGAAGATTGAAGTAGATTCAGCCAGAGAATCAAAGAAAATAGATTCAGCCAGAGAATCGAAACAAAGGAGATCTATCCAGAAGATCGAAGAAGATCTAGCCGAGGATCAAAACCGTATCCAGCCCGAGGATCAAAATTAACATCCAACCAGAGGACTAAATTGAGTATAGATTCAGCCAGAGGATCGAAACTCCAGATTAAGTCAGAAGACTGATTCAGATTCAGCCAGAGGATCGGAAGAGAAATAAACAGCGCGGTGTATTTCAGCATTTTTGTGGTGTTCTTAGAGCGCAAATTTTCGGTCTGTCTTTGGTATTCAATCACAGCTAACCCTGTTTGCCTGATAAGCTGTTCGCTTTCATCCTGCTCGGGTTAGCTGATGACTGAATAGGGGCAGCTGTAACACCCCAAAATCTGCCCTCCTCATTCACACATTCATTTTACGTCATTTAACATTAAATACATTGCATTTCATCATGTCAATCGGGATTAGCTCCAAGAAGCTTGAACATCATCCAGGACACTTTATGGGTTCTATTTAGATTATCAGTCAACACAAGGGAAAGACTTGAGTTACTTCTAACAGGGGTCTATTCGTCAGTCAAAACGTTAATCTTGAAGGAGCAAAGGTTTGTTCATGAGCTGTCATGCTCGCTAGGCGAAGCCCACGTGTTTTGAAAAAAAAAATGAAAAAAAAAACGAAAAAAAAAACGAAAAAAAAAAACAAAAAAAAAACGAATTTTTTTTTTTAATAAATAAATAAATAATAAATAAATAAAAGAAAAAATCTCAGACTTGGACCTCTCTCATTTGAGCCCACAAAGCCATGAAAATCAGGTTATAAAAGAGGGAGAACAGACAGAAAAAGGAAGAGAAGCAAAACACTCTGAGGTTTCCTTGGAACAAAACCCTGGACAAAACCTAGAGAGACTACCTGACAAAGAACTCAGAGCAGCCTCCAAACCCTGAAGGGAACTCAACTGCACAGAATCACCTCTGCCTCACACAAACCCTAAAGATTGTTTTGTAAACCTCACGGGTGCAACTCAATTTCAATCAAGCTCTCCAATCAAGTTTGCCCTTATTCCCATTACCTTTGTGCTTTTAAGTTGAATACTCTGAATGTTTGAGGTATGATGGATGAATTTCATTAGGTTTTTGCCCACGGGTTCATAATTATGTATGAATGTATAAATAATGCCCTGAATGCTTAATCCTTATCGTGTTTCACTAACCCTTTTGTTGAGTTTTTGTGAAGGCTCACATGACTTTTGCAGGGATAGCTCGTTGGATATTCCACTTTGCTTGTGGGATACCATTTGTGAGATTTATTCTGATTGCCTTGCTGGCACGTTTACTTTATACATGTTTGTTTTGTATGTGTTCGTATCCCCACATGTAGCGCGGTTCCTTCGTCAAGGACTGCCTTTTTGCATGAGCATCCCTAACCCTACCAACTCATTGATTTTTTTTCTCCTAAAAACACGTTAACTCCTTCTACTAAGGCGAGTAAGTCTCCAAAGGTCGAGCATCCGGTAGATTGCGTAGTAACGTCGTTCGTCCAAAACTCAATCCATAACCCCGTAGTTAGCCGAACTACGGCTTGCTCTGATTCTCATTCCAGATGAGATACGTAGGCATAAGACACAATGTCTTAGCGAGCACAACTACCCTTAACCCCTAGGTAGCCGAGCTACGAAGACTCTGATTCTCATATTCATATGAGATACGTATGCAGTGGATGCGACATCCGTGCGAGTCATTTTCTTTTGACCCCCTTTTTTTAGTAAATAACACATTAGATAAACCCACACCCTTTAGACAAGAACTACAAAAGTGGATCCCGTAGAGTACTACGGATGCGTAGGGGTGCTAATACCTTCCCTTCGCATAATCGACTCCCGAACCCAAGATTTGGTTGCGAGACCTTGTCTTGTCCTTTCCTTTTTCCAGGTTTACTTCGAGCGTTTCCTTTCCCTCCTTTGGGATAAATAACACACGGTGGCGACTCTCCTGTCTTTCTTCGCCGGTTTTTTTTTTTTTTCGCATTCCATTTTTCAGGTTGCGATAGATGGGAGCTACTTGGATCATCAATATGATCTCAAGAGAGGAACTCCATTTGTGGTCTTGTTTCTTATCCCTTGTATCTTGTATGATTAGGACCTTAGCCATTCTTCTTCTTCCCTCCACTCTAAGCCAAGCCAAAACTTTTGTGCAAACATTTAACACTTCTTTTCAAACATTAGAAACCTAAGCCTTATGCTTTTGATTTTCAAACTTTCTTTTCATAACACTTATTTTGAATTGAACTTCTAAGTCAACTTTGACCATATTTTGTACATACTTTTCATTGGTAAATATAAGTCATTCAAATACTTTTGTAGTTTCAATGGCCACTTCCTTAATCAAAAAATTTTCATAACCTTTAGCTATTAGGTTTGAGTTATCTTTGAGGTAGATGTAATACTCACCTATATCCTTAGTGATGGACAATGAGTCTTCCATGCTTATTATAGGGTTAACCCCTCACTAGCATGTTGAAGCTATCCTCACATGGTGGATTTGTGGTTTTAGGTTGAGTTTTCTCCCTTGGATAACAAAAGACCTTAAGGCTTTTGGACCAATCAATTCACCAACTCATTTTGAGATTTTTACCCCGAACTACGAGGTTTTGATCCTAATCTTTTTTAAGATGGTACGTAGGCAATGGGTTTATCCATCCAAACACAAAAATGTAAATAACTTGTATATTCTCTTCTCATCTCTTCAATCATGTTTGCACAAACAAATTTTCACAAAATACCAACCTTACAACAAATGTGAAAAGGTCTCCCTAGGAGTACCTAGGATGTTTTGGGTGCTTAAAACCTTCCCATTGCATAACCAACCCCCTTACCCCGATCTCTGACATTTTTACTAGTTTTTGATTCGATAAAACTTTTAGGTTTTTGTTCGCTTTCTAACCATTCCTTTGGATAAATAGAAGTGAGATGGCGACTCGACTTGTATGGTTTACCTTGGATTTAGTCAATATCTCTAATGGTAACGAATACCCTGCTACAGATACTGATCTATTGCTGACATTGTTACTGTTGTTGCTGTCGTACTGAATTACCAATCTCTCTGGCTACTTGAAAATGGGCACTATGACATTCACATCGTCATCTATATGACGAGTTTGAACAATTTGAATTATGCCTTCATCCATCAGTCGCTGGATGTCCCTTTTCACAACTTCACAACCCCTCGGGTTAACACTACAGATAACACAACCGTCATGGTCATGCTCACAAACGCTCACCAAATAAACATCCTTATGCATCTGCACCAAGGATCTTCGGATAAAACGCACATCAAAAACTTTAAACTCGCCAGGACAACCATCCACCATACTCACAGAAGAGTTCCCATGGGAGGGTAATGGATTTGCTTTCACATTCGGTGCTCGGTCCTCAAAGGACACCATTCCACTTTTCATCAGCTTCTGAACCTCATACTTGAGCGGATAACAGTTCTCGATATCATGTCTGGGTGCTCCCTGATGAAAAGCACAACGGAGCTCAGGCTTGTACCACCATGGAAGTGGTTCTAGAATCTGCGGTGGGTTTCTTGGTTGGATTAGATTCTTGAGAACCAAAGACATGTATAATTCTGCATAAGACGTGGGAATAGGGTCGAAAGAGACCTTCTTCCTCTCAAAGTTTTGTTGATGATGATTGTTGGTGGTATTGTTGTTGTTGTAGGTGTTTGTTCATTGTTGCGGTTGTTGTTGTTGACGTTGTAGTTGTTGCTGAACTGGTGCTGATTGTTGATTAGAAAATACCGGGATAACGAAATAGACTTGATGATGATGTTGTCGGGATGTTGGATTCCATCTGATCTAAGGCCTTCTCTGCCTCCCACTGCTTATTGCATTCGCTTCGTTGTCCTTCTTCTTCCCAAAATTGCTACCATATCTCTTACTCGATGATGCTTCATCTTTCGACAAACGTCCCTCTCGGGCTCCTTCCTCAAGCCTCATCCCCATGTTTACCATTTTGGTAAAGTCACTAGGGGCACTAGCAATCATTCGTTCATAATAAAATGAACTCAGGGTCTTCAGAAAGATCTTTGTCATCTCTTTTTCCTCCAAAGGAGGAGTGATCTGAGCAGTCAATTCCCTCCATCTTTGCGTGTACTCTTTAAACGTCTCCTTATCTCTCTGAGACATAGACCTCAGATGGTCTCTATCGGGCGCCATATCCATATTGTACTTATACTGCTTGACAAAAGTCTCTCCCAGGTCATTAAAAGTATGTATTCTTGCACTATCTAATCCCATATACCAACGGAGCGTAACACCGATCAAACTGTCCTGGAAATAATGAATCAACAGTTGATCATTATCGGTCTGAGTAGACATCTTGCGAGCATACATCACTAGATGACTGAGCGGACAAGTGTTCCCTTTATACTTTTCAAAGTCAGGCACTTTGAACTTCACAGGGATCTTGACGTTGGGCACTAAACACAACTCAACAACACTCTTTCCAAATAAATCTTTACCTCTTAGCGTCTTCAATTCCTTGCGCAGCTCAAGAAACTGATCTTTCATTTCATCCATTTTCTCGTAGACATCCAGAACCTCAGACGGCTCGGAGTGATAAATGGTATCCTCTATACGAGGTAAGATGTGCACAACGAGCGGTGGCACAGACATGACCGAGCTAGATGTCGGCATGGAAGCAAAAGTAGGCGCAAATCCTTCAGGCATAAAGTTGGACGGCATTCCCCACGGGAATTCGGCAGGCATAGTTGGTGCAAAATGAGCGGTAGCAGCAGGCATGGTAGAGGTATCCACCTCTGAAATAACCGTCCTCGCTGGAGGAGTTGCAGGCGTTGGAGAAGATTGACTATGAGCAGCAAGAACTGACTCCATCACGACAATCAGGCGGGCGATCTCATCCTTCAGCTCTCCGTTCTCTTGCTCTAGATGCTCCATAATTTTGAGATGATTGGCACGGGTGTGGTACCGATGAGTCAGCTTGGCTAAAGCACAGAAGAAACACCAATGAGACATCTGGCGAAAGAGAAACCTGTTTATGCAAATGATGCATGAAATGCAATGCTTGTTTATTTATTTTTGTTTTCAAGGAACTTACTATATCATTTGCAAATATATATATATATATATATATATATATATATATATATATATATATATATATATATATATATATATATATATATATATATATATATAGATCAACAATTGCAATAACGTTTATATGACCAAAAATCTCTCTTCATTTATATAATTGGAAGGATCACACTGAGTACAATTTCAGAAACCAAAATGAAAAATACAAGAGAAAAGGAGACTAGTCATCCTAAGGATCCCTAACAACAATGTCAGAAGACCTAGCTGAAGGCGTATACTTCCTTCGAATGCGACAGATCTTGGTCTCAAAAGAAGCTTTCATCTGAGTCTTCTCGAGGACAAGTTGATCAATAATCTTCTTCCAAACAACGGAAGGCCGAGGCATGCTAGAAGATGAAACCTCTGGCTCTCTCTGTCTCTTCGTCACTCGATCTTCAAGTAGATCAATAAGTGCATCTTTGTCCTTAGACTCCAACTGCAACTCTTCATGCTTCTTGCTCAAAGCACAGAAACGCTCTTCCCAGATATCTTTCTTTTGCTTCATCTTGGCGAGTCCGTCTTCCAACTCCTCTACATCTTGGTTAGGGAGAGTTAATGGCTCAACCACAACCATAGACATAGGTCTTTCACAAGGATAAGGCATCTTCAACTCCAAAGCTCTCTTATTCACCCAAAGAGTGTAAGCTTCCAAAGCTACACAATTGCACGGACCAAGCTCATATCTCCCTTTCCTATGCACATTATGCCAATCATGCATAATCTTTTGCTTCAAATTTTGGGGATCTTTACCCTCTTGATAGAAAATACCTTCTAACAAAGTGTTATTAGGTTTGTCTCTCAAGGGGAACCCAAGCTGACGACGAGCCAAAGCAGGGTTATAGTTAATTCCTCCTTGTGTACCAATGAGAGACACATTAGAGAATTCACCACAACTATCAATAATCTCTAAACTGCTCAAAGACAGATCATACCAAACTATATCATCATTAGTGAGACATAAGTCTCTGAGACTACCTTTGACATTGTTTGTTCTCCACAAAAGCAGGTGTCTGAGGCAAGTGAAAAATAAACCACTTGTACAGAAGAGGAATGCAACAGACGATAGTTCCACCACCCTTAGAATTCCTTAGATGCAAAAAGAAATACATATCACCCAACAAAGTAGGCACAGGATTCCCAATCAAGAAAAGTCTAATGGTGTTAACATTAACAAAACCGTCAATGTTAGGGAACAAAGTCGATCCATAAATGAGCAGCACAAAGATAGCTTCAAAAGCGTCTATACTACCGACTTGAGCAAAGGCAGTAGCTTCCTTGATGAGGAAATCAGATGGCAACCCAAACAATCCTCCTTTCTTTACCCAATGAGCCTTTATCTCAGACTTCTTCAAGTGAAGAGCTTCAGCAATAATATTAGATCGGGGAATCTCCTCCAATCCACTAAAAGGAACTCTACTAGAAACAAGTATCCCCAAAAGATGAGAATACCCCTCCAAGGTAGGCACAAGCTGAAAATCCGGGAAAGTGAAACAACGGTAGAGAGGATCATAGAACTACACTAGCACACTCAAAAGTCCTTCAACCACATCAGCAGACCAGATGGACAAAAGCTTCCCATGACATTGTTTGAAGTCCAAGGGATCTAATACAAAAGATGCTAGCTTCCTTAACTATTTCAAGTTGGGACATCTGAAACTGTACTTCTTAGTGTTCCTTCGTCCATAATCCATGGTCTGAAAATATTTGCAAATAATGCCTCAGTTCCTGGAAATTTTGTGTGATGAATGTTATAATGTGCATGAATGCATGAATGCAACAATCACAAATAAGGGATCACACAAAAGGAAAACAAAGGTCAAGGTATGAATCAAGTCATTGTCAAGATCAATCATCCATTTTGGTGGATTATGGTTTGCACCTTATCAACACCCAAGTTCCATTGATATTGACAAGACTTGATTGGATCAACCAAGAATCAAGGGTTTGTTGTAAGTCACGAGCATGGAGTCTGAGTAAGAAGCATCCCAAAGGAGTGAACTAAGGATAAAACCTGTAGATCATGTTATAAAAAGTTCCCAGAATCTTAATTCCATCTATCGGATATTACATGTTAAGATGACTCATCGACCCATAATATTCTCAAGAGAAACTCGTCTCAGTGTAGTATCGCGTAACAACTGTTATTAATTCTACACTTGAATAGTTTCCGTACGTCCTAAATAGGACAAGAGGGGGTAAATGTTCTATGGTCCTCAACTTCTCGGACCCAAATTAGAGATTGCAATGCCTAACCACAAATACTTGTGTGTCATTTCCAAATCCAGAAGAGTTTCCACTGAGCAGATGGATCTCAAGCCAACTTGTTAAGGACTACTCCACACAAGTCGAACATGACTATACCATCCTCCTGTCTTAATTGCACTCAAGTTCGAGTTAGAACTTATCTCACCACTCAGAGACCACCAAGCACAACAAGCAAATTATATCATACATACATATATACAAACATCACATATATACAAATATATACACACAAAAAGTAGGCTAAACCCACTGGAGAATACTCCCCAGCAGAGTCGCCACTTAATTTCTGTAACGGTAAATTCATGATCATCAAGCTATGGATAAGCCAGACATCAAATAACAAGAGTCGCCATGGCGCTTTTATTGTTTCCAAGGGAAAAGGAAAAAAGTATGAACAAAACTCAAAAGTAAGAAGTTTTCAAATCAAAACTAATAAAATGTCAGAGATTACATGTAAGGGGGTTGGTTAC
The DNA here is from genome assembly GCF_024323335.1 of Lathyrus oleraceus. Taxonomy (NCBI): domain Eukaryota; kingdom Viridiplantae; phylum Streptophyta; class Magnoliopsida; order Fabales; family Fabaceae; genus Lathyrus; species Lathyrus oleraceus. The sequence continues at coordinate 509,116,374 of NC_066584.1, read as the reverse complement.
ACATAGGGAATGTGTTAGCACCCAAAGTGTCCTAGGTACTCCTAGGGAGCCCTTTTTGTGCGCATATGTATTTGGTACAAAATAATGTGTACAAACAAATAGAATGAGTGGATGAGAAAAGAATTCATTAATTATATTTTTGTGTTTGACAAGACCTTCGGACTTGCGCCTACGTACCAACATAAAAATAAGGGATCAAAACCTCATAGTTCGTGATACAAATTTTAAAGCGGATGCATTGCTTTTAACCAAATTTTAAGTTTGAAAGGCACAAAGGCCTAAAAATGGTTTGAATGAGTTAGTTCTTTTTGGCTCTTTTTTTAAAAGTTTAAGTCAAGTATAGTTAAGTTTATTTACAAGTTTGATTTAAGAAAAGAAGTTTGAAAATACAATGGCATAAAACCAAAGTTTCTATCTTTGCAAAGTGGTCAAAGTTTAGAATAAAATAAGTTCAGTCAAAGAAGATTTTGAAAAGGGAGAGAGAGATTTTGAAATTAAAGAAATGGGGAGAAGATGAATAGACTAATCCTATGCACAAAATTAAAAGTTAAGAGTTGAAAATATCTGACCAAATGGGTAGTAATCCAATAGACAAGAATATCAATAGAAACCCAGAATTCCCTTGGACATTTAGAATCAAAGCAACACACAAATGCACAATTATATTATCTTGAAGAGCAAAGGCATCAAATAAAGATAGCCATATCCAAGCTTTAGCCATATCATGATCTTCTTTCAAATTATCCCATGTAACAGATGATTTCTACAAGTCACGGGTTCAAAATAAAAGCTTCACAATGATCACATTGCATATGAACTCAGAGGGATCTTGAATGAATGATATTTGCACACTTCAAAATCTGTCCAAAATTAGCAATGTTGATGGCACGGATGCATGGGCATGTGCAGGCCCATGATGCAATGCAAAAAGGTCCAAAATGATTCCAAATGAAGTCTGAATGGAAGCTTGATTGGCAAGACAAAGTGAACTGAAGTTTTGAAGTTTGATTTTTTCCAATTATGCAGCCCTGTTAAAACCGTGTGCAGATCTAGCAAACCTCATCCAAAATGCATGAACTCGGGTTCTTTGGAAAGCTACGATCAAGGGGAACAAGTTTGATGTTTAACACTTTTTCATTTAGAGCATGGAACATGGAGAATTTTGAGGTGGAAGTTTGTAAATTTCAACATGTTGAAATGTTTTCTAAGTGTCAAGCCATATATCTCAATATTCCACCTTGCTTAACTTTTTATGTGAGCTTCAAATGAGAAAAAGTGTCACAAATTTCAAAGGCCTCCAAAATGGTCACAAATTTCATGTCATTTGGATTTATAATGATAGAGTTATGCATTTTTGAAGTTTGGAAAAATCACTTGTTCAATGGTCTAGGTCAAAAATGACCTATAATGTAACCTCATATCACATGCTCATAAAAGTTGAATTAGATCTCACTCCAAACATAAAAGTTGAAGTAGACATCTTGAATTTGATTGTGAGACTTTTAAATCTTTCATCTCATAAAAATTGAGCAAGTTATGGCCTTGGGAAGTTGACTTTCAAATTAGGGTTTAGACAAAATGACCTATAATGTTTCAACATAGAAAATGATTTTCCAAGAAAAACTAACTCTAGGTCTCAACATGAAAGTTGTTTGGAATGTCATTTAGAGTAACGTTTCTATTAGAATCATTTTCATATGGTGAAAATTGTAGGAGATAGGGTCTAGGGAGACCTAGTTTTGATCAGATGAGTTCATCTGGCCAACCACCATCAACCAACTTGCTAACCTTCAATTCTTTGGACTTTCTTGGCTCATGGTAGATCATATATGTATAAGATGATGAATTTTGAAGTTTCCCTTGAGAAATTTGGTCAATTGGTGAGATAGCTTGTTGGAGAAGTTACTCAAGATACCTAGTCAAACTGGGGTTTCCAAGGCAAATCACTTCCAAACTCTTGAAGAAAACTTTATCAATATAACATGTAGTAACCAATGGAACTCATATATGATGCTCATAACGATTCTTGGATCAATTCATGGTTGTTCTCTTTATCATTAGGGTCTTAAACCCTATATATGAACTTGATAGATCAATGGAGATCATGCCCTACCTACAAAGGAGTTAGGCAAATGCAAAGACATATTTTTGGTGTTTTGGTTTGTAAAATGATAATATACAAGTATGATACAATCACATAATGCTTGGTGATCTCTCCCAAAACAAACCCAATGAAAGAGGGGTAAGGAGAATGCCAAGGTATGATCCCAATGCTAATGCTTATGATGAAATTGCATGAGGGATCTTAGGGTCAAAATTGGGGTCTTACAATCGTATCAAGCTAAATCTTCCCGATACTACTATTCTTGTTCCTGAACCAGTCATTTAACCAGAGATGGTCGAAGGACCGCAAAATCGTCCTCTTAAGTACTATGCAATACCTTCGCAGGATGAACCGCATAACACCATTGTTGCCCCTGCCATCGAGGCCAATAATTTTGAGCTAAAACCTTCGTTTTTGTCAATCGTACAACAAAACCAATTTTCCGGTAGTCCCACGGAGGACCTGAACCTACATTTGTCAGTGTTTTTGCAATACGCAGACACAATGAAAGAAAATGGTGTCAGCCCTGAAGTTATTAGACTACATCTTTTCCCATTCTTATTAAGAGCTAGAGCTAGAGCTAGAGCTTGGCTCCAGTCTCTACCATCCAACTCTGTCACTATGTGGAATGAGTTAAAGAAAGTTTTCTTAGCACGATAATTCCCACCTAGTAAGACGGCTATGCTTAGAGCCCAAATAAACGGGTTTAAACAAAAAGATAATGAATCACTTTTTGAAGCTTGGGAGAGATACAAAGATATGATGAGGCTTTGTCCACATCACGGTCTAGAAGAATGGTTGATCATCCATACCTTTTACAACGGTCTCTTGTACAACACAAGATTGATAATAGATGCCGCCGCTGGTGGCGCACTTATGGATAAACCCTACAATGAGGCCTATCAACTTATCGAAAGTATGGACCCGAATTATTACCAGTGGGGAAGCGAAAGAACATCCATAGAGAAACCTCCAACGAAAGGCGGCATGTACGAATTAAGCAGTCTTGACCATGTCAACGCCAAGGTAGACGCTCATACTCAAAAGATAGACAACTTGACCATAACACTTGTAGCCACCGTGGCTGCCGTAGCACCAAACTGCGAGATATGCGGAGTTCCGAGGCATGCTGCCCCAGAATGTCAACTCTTGACAGGAACCTCCACAAACTAGGTGAACTATGCTCAAGGAAACCCTTATTCAAACACCTATAACCCAGGTTGGAAGACTCATCCTAATTTTTAGTACAAAATAATAATGCATTGTATGCACCTAACCAAGCACCTGTTGTACCACCAGGATATCATAAAGCTGCCACAAATACTCAAAATGCTCCTAGGAAGTCAAACCTAGAAATAATGATGGAAAACTTCATAGCTACCCAAGTCCAAACAAATAAGGTTTTCCTAAATCAAAACATACACACTAGTGAGCAAATCAAGCAGTTAGCAAACAAGGTAGACGCGTTAGCCACCCATAACAAAATGTTGGAAACACAAATCTCGCAAGTGGCTTAACAACAAGCACTTACTGCTGCTCCTGCAGGCACATTCCCTGGACAGCCGCAACCAAACCCAAAAGGTCATGCAAATGCTATTATACTACGAAGTGGGACAGAACTAGACGGACTGACCGACCCTGGAATTCAAAACCCATCCATGCACCAAGACCCTGGTAAGGAAACTGAGAAGGAAGACGATCAAGAGGAAGATAAAAACGAGGAGGCCGTAGAGAAAGAAGAACCTTATGTGCCTCCACCACCGTATAAACCCCCTATCCCTTATCCTCAAAGACTTGTTAAATCTAAAAGTGTGGGGCAATTTAAAAACATTGTAGAGCTTCTAAAACAATTGAATATCACAATACCCTTTGCAGAAGCCATCACTCAAATGCCCTCATATGCTAAGTTTCTCAAGGAAATCTTATCTAACAAGAAGAAGATAGAGGATAACAAAACTGTTACACTTACTACTGAGTGTAGCGCCATAATACAAAACAATATGCCTCCTAAGCTAAAAGACCCAGGTAGTTTCTCCATAACCTGTGTAATCAGAAAGTTTGTCATAGACAAAGCACTATGCGACTTAGGAGCCAGTATTAGCTTAATGCCCTTGTCCATATGCGAAAGGCTAAAAATGGGAGAACTAAGACCTACGAGGATGTCCTTACAACTTGCGGATCGTTCTGTTAAATTTCCCGTAGGTATGCTAGAAAATGTTCTGGTACGCATAGGACAATTCTATATTCCTACTGATTTTATAATCATGGATATAAAAAAAGATTCCAACATCCCTATCATATTAGGAAGACCATTCCTAGCAACAGTGGGAGCTATTATAGATGTTAAGAAAGGCAAGCTAACCTTTGAAGTTGGTGAGGAAAAAGTCAAATTCATTTTGACGCAATTCCTAAAGGCACCAGCTATAGACGATACCTGTTGTCTACTAGATGTCATTGATGAATGTATAAGAGAAATGGAGAATGAACAAACATCATACTCCGAAATACTAAAAATTCCAAGGGTTCCTACTTTTGAAGATGAAAATTGGAGTGAGGAATACCAAGATGATAGCCTGATGTATGCCTAGCGCTAACGCCCGATCCTATGCCTTGCCCAAAGAAACCAGCCCTAGAACTTAAGACTTTATCCAAAAACCTAAGGTACAAATTCCTAGACACTGAACTTGAGCGACCTATAATAGTCAATGTAGACTTAGGGCAGATAGAGACCAAAAAGCTCATACACATTTTGAGAAAATATCCAACTGCTTTAGGCTACAATATCTCAGATCTAAAAGGAATAAGTCCTTCCATATGCATGTATCACATAATGCTAGAGGAAGACAGTAAGACCTCTAGAGAACATCAAAGAAGGATAAATCCCATTTTGAGTGATGTAGTAAAGAAAGAAGTGCAAAATCTATTAAAAGCAGGTATTATCTACCCGATATCCGATAGTCAATGGGTCAGCCCAGTACATGTCGTACCAAAGAAGGGAGGCGTCATAGTTGTTAATAATGAAAAAGGAGAATCTATAGCACAAATAGTGGTTACTGGAAGTAGAATGTGTATTGATTATAGAAAATTAAACAAAGCCACTCGGAAGGATCATTTTCCTTTACCGTTTATCAATCAAATTCTTGAACGATTAGCTAAGCATTCTCACTTCTGCTACTTAGACGCTTATTCAAGATTTTTCCAAATTCCTATTCATCTTGACGACCAAGAGAAAACGACCTTCACATGTCCCTATGGTACATTTGCCTACCGACGAATGCCATTCAGACTGTGTAACGCTCCCGCAACATTCCAAAGATGCATGATGTCAATTTTCGCTGATTTTATAGATGGCATCATGGAAGTCTTCATGGACAATTTCTTTGTATGCGGATAGAGCTTTGAAGGTTATTTATCGAATCTTGAAATGGTACTAAAAAGATGTGTAAAAGTGAACCTCGTGCTAAACTGGGAAAAATACCATTTCATGGTCCGACAAGGGATTGTACTCGGACACATAATATCCGATAAGGGGATTGAAGTCGACAAGGCCAAAATAAAAGTTATAGAAAACCTTCAGCCTTCAGAAACCGTAAGAGAAATATGAAGCTTCTTAGGACATGTCGGTTTCTACCGGCGGTTCATTAAAGATTTCTCGAAAATCACCAAACCAATGACTGGCTTATTGATGAAAGAAGCCGAATTCATCTTTGATGACAAATGCCTAACGGAGTTTGAACAACTGAAAACAACTCTTATTACTACACCTATTATGCAACCGCCCGATTGGAGACTACCCTTTGAAATCATGTGTGACGCTAGTGACTATGTTGTAGGCGCAGTTCTAGGACAAAGAAGGGATAAGAAACTTCATGTAATATATTGTGCAAGTAAAACTCTAGACCCTGCACATATGAACTACGCCACCACAGAAAAGGAACTTTTAGCCGTAGTGTTTGATTTGGAAAAATTTCGTTCTTACCTAGTAGGAGAAAAGATAATTATCTATACCGACCATGCTGCAATTAGGTACTTGTTAAACAAAAAAGACGCCAAACCAAGACTCCTAAGGTGGATCTTACTATTACAAGAGTTTGACCTAGAAATCAAGGATAAGTGGGGCACTGAAAATGTCGTGGCCGATCACTTGTCAAGAATGGAAGGTATTGAACCTAAACAAGTGCCTATAAACGATGATTTCCCATACGAAAGACTCATAGCCCAACTAGAAAGCAATACAGCTAAAAATGCATTAACCCATAAGGATACCAAACCAAAATAGGCAGTGGAAGCAATTTACACTAAAACCACACTGCTATGGTACGTTGACTTCGTCAACTACTTAGCAGCTTGGGTGCTTCCACCAGACTTGACTTACCAACAAAAGAAAAAAATTCTTCCACGATCTTAAACATTACTATTGGGATGAGCCTCTGCTTTTCAAGAGAGGCGCCGACGACATTTTCTATCGATGTGTCCCTGAAGATGAGGTAGAAAACGTAATCTCCCACTGTCATTCTGCTCCCTATGGAGGACATGCAGGCACCTCGAAGACTTGCGCTAAGATCTTGCAAGCGGGCCTCTTTTGGCCCACTATGTGGAAAGATGTCCACATCGCGATCATCAATTGTGACCAATGTCAACGCATTGGCAACATATCTAGACGCGACAAAATGCCACTTAAAGGCATATTGGAAGTAGAAGTCTTCGATGTTTGGGGAATCAATTTTATGGGACCATTCCCATCTTCTTTTGGTAACAAGTATATCCTTGTTGCGGTTGATTACGTATCAAAATGGATTGAGGCCATAGCCTCTCCAACGAATGACACACAAGTGGTTATTAGACTCTTTAAGCGTATAATCTTCCCTAGATTCAGAGTGCCGAGACTTGTCATCAGTGATGGTGGCTCCCATTTCATTTCAAGGATTTTTGAAAAGTTATTACTAAAATATGGAGTCCGGCACCGCGTAGCAACACCATATCACCCACAAGCGAGTGGGCAAGTAGAAGTCTCGAACCGAGAAATTAAACAAATATTAGAAAAGACGGTTGCCACCTCTAGGAAAGATTGGTCCTCAAAATTAAACGAAGCCCTGTAGGCATATAGGAGAACTTATAAGACCCCAATAGGAACCACACCTTTTAAGCTAGTTTATGGAAAATCATGTCATCTGCCGGTAGAATTAGAACATAAAGCATATTAGGCCATTAAGACCCTTAATCTCAATTATACTGCCGCAGGCGAAAAAAGAATACTAGATATCCATGAACTAGAAGAACTTAGACTACATGCGTATGAGAATGCCCAGATCTATATAGAAAGAACTAAGAAATGGCACGACAATCGCATATCAAGGAAAGAGTTTAAGGAAGGAGACAAAGTACTTCTGTTTAACTCCCGCCTCAGACTCTTTCCCGAAAAACTTCGTTCTAGGTGGTTCGGTCCCTTCGAAATTACCAATATCTTTCCAAATGGAGCGATAGAGATAAAGGGAAAATGAGCGAACCATTTACAGTAAACGGACAACGTTTGAAACATTACCACAACATTGACAATAATGATTTCATCGCAAATCTAAAGCTTGCAGAGCTTCCTACTCATTCACAAGAATAACATCTATTCTATTTCTGTCGAGCTTACGACAATTAAGAAAACGCTTGGTGGGAGACAACCCACACTCTATCTTTAACTATTTAATTTAATTATCTAAATTTATGATTATTACTACTGCTTATTTTTAATCCTTTCTTTCTTATTTATCATAAAATCAATCGGTATCTTTCTTTATTATTAACCATTACTAACTTAATGCTATTATCTACTTGATTTTATCTAGCTACTGACCATCATAATGCAACAAGTAGATTATATGGATATAGTCTTCAGAGGCAGAGCTCAAAGGAGACGTTTTGAGGCTCTAGCTCAGAGAGAAATGACACTAACCTTATACCCAGATGGACGCACCATGACCAAATTAGGTATAAGAGACAATGTTATGTTCCTAATTAACCAACTAGGCTCGGACACCTTTGCTATCAAAAGAAAATTTAGTTCATACAGTAGGTTGACTTTAGAATTCCTAAGCTTCATAGCTTACCTGCCAAACCATGGCATGGGATTTAACAAAGGCCTCATCACCTTTAGGTTGTTCGATAATGACTACCGCTACACCCATAGAGAAATAGCTGAACTCCTAGGATGCCTTAATGGTCCTGATACCTTTACCATTACCCAGGAAGACATGCTTGTAGACCTTGAATTAGATCACTTTTGGGGTAGCATCACAGGAAACGACCATCCCAAGTCGGACCTTATGCATTCAGAGAACATCCATAACCCTGCCATTCGTTACTTTCATAAGATCCTAGCTCAGAAATTATTTGGAAAGGAACATAACAGAACCTTCGTGTCCAAAGATGAACTCTTTATAATGTACTGTGCATCACAGACCCGACCTGTTAACGACGCTACATTCATGATAGATAATTTGCACCGTATAGCACATGAAGATTATGGACCAATCTTAGTGGGAGGCTTAGTTACCATGATAGCAAATGCCACCGGACTAAGACAACCACTTATCAGGCTCAACCCTTTAGGTGGGACACAACCAATGAATATCGAATTTTGCTTCAACACCAGTATCATTAGGAACCTAGGTCCAAATGTGTTTGAATTTCTAATTAACCGCTAAGTAGTACACCTGTTTACCCTGCCAGACCATAGGACGAGTGCACATGATAGGAACAACTGACTCTATTATTTGGATGGACCACCAGATGCACCACCTTCTCCTCCAGAGACACCCCAAATCTACGACCACTATGACACTTATATCTCTAACGCTGAATCACACGCCCTAGTTTTACCTGCTGCACCTTTCACCGTTCATGTTGTTGCCATCGAAGCTGTTCAGACAAATGTCGCCAATCTGAGAGGCGAGCTAAGCACCCTGCGTCTGGAACTCCACGACTTTATGGATGTAGTGACAGAGAACCTGGATCATATTTAGCAGCGCTTCTACTCGTTTGCTCCTCCTACCAGCAGCTGCCGTAATGGCTAATTTATTTGAATATTACCGTTTCAGTGACATTTATTTTATTTTCTTGTTTGGAATTTTATTGTTGTTTTTACACATTGAGAATTTATTTAATTACTTCATTTCTTTTTTCCAGTAGACGAATTATATCATCTTTTCCCATCTACCCCATTCTTTTATTTTTCAATTTTGCGTTTTAATGTCATTTTACCATATCTCGTTTCTCATTCCTACCTATATATTATGTTGGTTTTCTTCTAACTAATTATTAAACTATAATACCGGTAAATTAAAATTCAAATGAAAATTATGGTCAAAGCAATAAAGAGGTACACACATGGGAGCAAACCACACTGCATGTGGGGCCCATGTGAAGACTGTGGCGCCCGCCACAAGTCCCTAGTGGCGCCCGCCACGAGTATAAAAAGTGGCACCAGCCATTACATTGCCGTTCACACGCACACTGTTGTACTATTTGTCACATCAAATCCCTTAATTGCTTTGTCCCTTGCATTCTAGACAATGTATTAAAGCCTTTTCAACCATTTTCAAATTCTTTGACCGAGGCATTGAAGACCGTAAATGAAATTTATTTCATTGATCAATTTCCAACCACCACCATCTCTATATAAACCACCAACATAATCTCACCAAACCACACCTCTCATAAACATAATTCTACTCTTTTTTATTACTACATTACACAAAAAGTGTAAAATTCATCATGGCACAGATGAGGGAATACGAAACAGTGTTCAGAAGCGGAGAGCCAGGTGAGTTACAGGAAAAGACGTACACAACTCTAAGCGCAAGAAAGATCGAATCAACAAGGTATGCCGATAAACCCTGTCTATTTGCCTTAGGAATTTTAGATAGTGTTAACCATATGCTAGGAACTTTAAATTTAAATTATTTCCTATCTCTTAAGGACCCTGTCTATGCTCAATTAACACTAAAATTTCTAAGTTCATTAATTTTTAGTCCCACACCCAACACAAACTGCTCTAGTGGGACTGTCTAGTTTCGTTTATTCAACATCGAATATGCCTTTACATTTTCCCAACTAGCGGACCTGCTACAATTTCCCCATGGGGATGGCGTAGTAAGTGACGTCCCAGATACTGAGGGTTGGCAACGCGCCTTTCAACCATTTTGGAGGGCAATAACTGGTACAGTAACCCATAGTTTTAAGGGAAACAAAGCCACTTTAATTCACAACCCGACTATTCGATATTTCCGCCAAATATTGGCGTCCACCATTTTTGGCCGAGCAAATTCTAACAAGGTGAATGAAAAAGAACTCTTTTATTTGTTCGCCACATTTTTGCCACAAAAGGTGAATACCGTCCCTTTTATGCTATCTCACATGCATGTCATTGTCAATGCGAAGAGAGGGCCGATTATTTTTGGAGGTTTAATAACCTCCATAGCCAGAGTCCTAGGACTCGAAGAAAAATTCTCCAGGCTAACCCCGCTCCCGCATCATGCCATTGACATAGACATGACAAGGAGCATGAAATTGGTAAAACGAAAGGGAGACAGTAAGTTTAATTTAATAATTTAAAATAATGTGTTACAAGATTTCATCCTCCCAAATCCATCACGCACAGATGTGCGTAACCTGGAAAATTATTGTTATATTAATGATTTGGTGCCTAACCAAGTCCCCACGCACATTCTTGAGAATGTAGTTGCTGGCGGGGACACCGATGAGGATTACATTCCGGAGCAAGCTGCTCCCGCTATTGACCCACACACCACACACATGCCATCTAAAAATGTTACAGGTACATCCTCCAGCCAAAGACCCATAAGAAGAAATGTGGCACCAGCCACCCTTGATGAGATCTATGCTGAACTGATGCGGCGTAGCGAATTAGATGCTTAATGCGACCTACAAATCCAAAACATGTAAGCTCAGCAAACTGAAATGATGCAAATCCTTAGACAAATGCAGCATGATCAGCACGACTACACTTTCAGAACCGATCAGAACATGTCTGGTTTGATTGATGAAATGGCAGCATTGACAGTGCGTGTGGAAGATCTCCAGGACTATACGCCACCTCACCATCCAGGAAACGATGGACGTCCATGTACACATGGCAAAAGGCGCTAGTAGCAAGATACCCAGGTTCTACCTCTCTCTCCTATCTTATATCGTTGCATTGGGGGACAATGCACGATTTAAGTATGGAGGAGGAAACTTTACCGCTTTTATTTATCGCTTTCTAGGTAGATTTAAATTATTGTTATTTCCTTTTGTTATTTTATTTTTGTTAAGTGTTAGTTGTAAGACCCCAATTTTGTCCCTAAGATCCCTCATGGCATCATAACATTGCATTGCATAGCCTCAAGGATCATTGAGCATCTTGGCTCCCTTTCCCTTTAGGAAGGGATCTCTTGTGAGTGTTTTGAGATCACCAAGCATGCTTGAATTGTATATCATTGCTTTTCTTATTTTATTTACTAACCAAAAGCACAAAAATATGTCACTAACATCTTTTGTTTTTAGCTTAAGCAATCACCAGGTCAAGAGCTTCAAGAAGATCCTTTGTGCAAGAGATGAGGTATTTTCTTGGGATGAGGATCACATGATTATTATAAGGAGCTTACATGAGCTAGGGTTTCATTTTGAAGCAATTTCACCAAGTGGTAGAGGCTCAAGTTAATCAGGACATTTCAAGGTCATCTGAGGACCAAAAGTCAACTGTGCAGTCAACTGAGGGCTATGAGGTGGGGAAATGAGTTGAGACACCTCAATCATGTTCAATTGGGGGCTATTCATCATTCTAAACATCCATCTTGAAGATTCAAAGGTCATGGCAAAAGTTACTAAAAATGGAAAATGACCTATAATTCAAAGTTTCCAAATTTGGCAAGTTTTTGGTCCATATTCAACTTGACTTTTCAATATCAAAGAAGTTTCAAATGGATTTTTGGTGAACATGAAAGTTGTAGAGCTTTGTCTCCCCTTTCCAAAAAGTCCTAATTCATGTCCATATGATGAAAAGTTATGGTCATTTGATCACAAGGTGTGCATGGAAATTCAAAATGGCCTAGCTTTTGATACAATGCTCCAATTTGGTTCATTCTTTTTGCAAAATGCTTCTCATGTTCAAGACATCTCAAATTGACATCATTTGGCCCAATTGTGCAAAGGAATCATGACCAAGAGTTCACTAGTTCACACATGTGCAAATTGAAGCAATACTTCACCATTCATTTTTGGCTTAAGATGCAAGCAAATTACTCTTCAAAGCATGACCATTGGATGATTTTGAGTGGATTAGAAGCTCAGCATGGGAGATTGCACGTGTATTATGGCAAGGAGAGCTTAATTTTCATTTTTGCAAATTGCTCCAATACTCACTAATCATGATTAATACATGGAAAAGAGGATTAGCAATGTGATTAGCATGGAGTATATAAGCTGAAACCCTAATCATAACTACAGAAGAGAACCATTTGAGATCAAAATTCAAGAAACTCTCCAAAATTCTCTCTCTTTGATTCTTCATTTTCTTCACACAAACTTCAAATATCTTTGCATATTCTTGATCCTCATCCTTCACTGATCAAGAATCATCATTCATTTGTTACAATTCATCAAGAAATCATGCAGTTCATGTGCATTTTCATGTGGATCGGATTTGGAAATTGAAGAAAATTCAAGAGGTTTCAACTATTGATTCTTGCTTAAAGCTTCAACAGAAGTTCATAGGAGTGGATCTGGAGCTTCATAGCCTGTGAGATCGTGAATTCAGGAAGCTTCAATTCCAGGTGATGCAAATTTCATCCTCTCTTTTTGCTATTTTTTTATCATAGATGTGTAGATCTTGCTGTGTGGATCATGTACATGTGTTTAGAATTGAATTTGGTTGAGAATTGAGCATGATATGTTGAATATAAGTTTAGATCTCAAAAATGTTTGTCTTTGATTTGCAAAATCCATGAGGAATTAGGAATAATTGATAGCATATTTGGAATCTACATGAGAGACCGGTTCGGATGATGTAGGCCTTGATGATTTCTGCAAATTCTCACGGCGGAGCCACCGTAGGGCTCGCCGGAGAAGACGACCGGAGCTGTAGCTCCGGCGTCTGCATGTCTTAGGGTTTTGGTGAGTTGGCTTCCATGTGTGCGCTTGCGTGTGAGTTTGATTGGCTGAGATTGTTTGACCAGGCCACGCGTGTGAGTTGAATGCTGAGTGGCATGCTGACAACGTTTAATGAAACGATGCGTTTTTCTCATTCAAATGTGAGCCTTTGATCATGATTGCGCGCCTTATCCAACGGTTGTGGATTTTTCTGGATTTTATTCAAACATTTCTTTTCCCTCCAATTTTCCATGTTATTTCATTTATTTTGCTCATTTTAGAAAATTCATAAAAAATGCAAAAATAGTCTAATTTAATCCCATTTTTTTTCATGGTTTTGAATTGATCTCTACTTTTTTTTTTATGTTAATTTCATGAATTGTTGATGTCTGGATTTTTATTTGTGAATTTTTGAATGAACATTGTGTTAATTTGACCTATTGTGTTCAATGCATTGTGAAATCCTCATTGTTGAGCCATTTGATCCAATTTTTTGCATGCTTGACATTCACACATGATATGAAATTTTGAGCACTGGTTTGGAATTTTTCTCACATGCTATCATCACTTTTGACACATAGAGAATAATGTGACAATTTGTGTCACATTTTTGACATTGAATTGGTGCATTTTTTGTTCACATAGCATTTGCATCATTCTGGACTTGATCTTTTGCATGTTGAACATCCATGGCATGAGAAACTTGTACAAAAAATCCCAAAGTCATTGCATGCATTTCTGTTTTGATATGGATTTTCTAAGTTGGAAGTTCATTTTGTGCACATTTTTTGGTCATTGCATGGCATAGGCCATTTGAGGCATTTGCTTATTGATTTGATGCTGGTCCTTTTGAGGACATTTTATGAAGTGTTTGAAGGTGTAATATGCAAAAGATTGGGTTCTGTTTTGGTCATTGGGTTAGGCTTTGAATTCATCTCTTATGCCTTTGTTTGTTGGTGTTTTGTAGTGTTGTTTAAATGCACATAAGCTAACTTTGTTGTTGTGTTTCAGGTTTGGATACTCATTGATGATATTGTGGGATACAAAATGCATTGAGTTTCTGACTTATGTTTGTTTTGTAGATTTTAATTGATGTGATGAACTCATGAGCTTATTTGAGTGCTAAGACACTTATGCACTGAATTGTGTAACTGTTAGAGGGTTTCACTGTTTGTCTGTTGGTTTTATGACTGAAGTACTAATTGCTTAGTCTTTGTACAGGTACCTTAGTTGCTTGCTTGCTTTAGTTCTTGCTTGAGCTTTGGATTGTGGTTGATACACCACTCAGGTAGTTAGCTTCTTACTTCATGTAGTCTGAAGTCCTGTCACCTTTTTGGCAGGCATTTTGCTGGCAAGTCCTCCTTCAGAGGCTCTGTTTGTGTTTGTTTAAAATTGTGCTCAAAGACCTCCAAGAAGAGGCATGTGATATTTGATAAGACCTCCAAGAGTAGAGGCAATTGACGGATAAAAGGGATTAGTAGCCAATCCCCCGTTATTCAGTGTGTCGTTCTTTATGCTCGCACTACGTGCTAATGCTTCTAAACATGTACCCAAGATCTTTGTCCAGAGTCTGTCAAGTGGAATAGGATCTCACTTTCTGGATCCCCACGCTTTCTTTGTCATGAGCTCACCCTGGCCAGGGTTAAGAGAATGAGGTCTCATCCTCATTACCATTTTGATGAGCTTCACCCTAACGTTCAATGTTAGTGGTTAAGAGCTACAGATTACCCATTACAGTTTGGCTTGTTTGTCGAGGTTGACATGACCCCTCTTGACTAAAGCCCACCCATTGTTTGAACCTCTTGTATGGATATAGTGTATGATGCTTGTTTACTTGTGAACTTTTGTTGTGTGTGTTCTTGAACTAGGAGTTTCCATTTGAGCTTAATTTGAGGATCATTACCATGTTCATCTAAGTGGAAGATACAAGATACATTGAGGATCTCTCTTGAGACTTGTTTGATTGCTTATGCTTTGTGCTTGCTTATTCCAAAGGTTGGGAGCCACTTGGATCATCAATATGATCTCAAGAGAGGAATTCCTAGTGTGGTTTCATCCCTTATCCCTCATCTTTAGCCTTTCTTCTTCATCTCTCCACCCTAACCCAAGCCAAAACCCTTTTTGTGCAAACATTTCACTTGTTTTCAACATTAGAAACCTAAGCCTTATGCTTTTGATTTTCAAACTTTCTTTTCATAATACTCATTTTGAATTGAATCTTTAAGTCAACTTTGACTACTTTTGTATATACTTCTAATTGGTAAATATAACCCATTCAAATTTCTTTTTGTGGTTCCAATGTCCACTTCTTAATCAAATTTTCCATAACCTTTAGCTATTAGGTTTGAGTTATCTTTGTGGAAGATATTATACTCACCTTTGTCCTTAGTGATGGACAATGAGCCTTTCATGCTTATTATAGGGTTAACCCCTCACTAGCATGTTGAAGCTATCCTCACATGATGGACTTGTGGTTTTAGGTTGAGTTTTCTCACTTTGATAACAAAAGACCTTAAGGCTTTTGGACCAATCAATCCACCCATTTGTTTTGAGATTTTTACCCCGAACTACGAGGTTTTGATCCTAATCTTTTTATAAGAGGGTACGTAGGCAATGGGTTTATCCATCCAAACACAAAAATGTAAATAAACTTGTATATTCTTTTCTCATCTCTTCAATCATGTTTGCACAAATAAACTTTCACAAAACAATAACCTTTGCAACAAGTGTGAAAAGGGCTCCCTAGGAGTACCTAGGATGTTTTGGGTGCCTAACACCTTCCCATTGCATAACCAACCCCCTTACCCAGATCTCTGTTTCTTTTACTAGTTTTGTTTGTAAAACTTTTAGGTTTTTGTTCGCTTTCTAACCATTCCTTTGGATAAATAGAAGTGCGGTGGCGACTCGAATTTGTATGATTTACCTTGGATTTAGTCAATATCTCCAATGGTAACAAATACACCGCTACAGAAAGGTGGCGACTTTGTTGGGGACCGAACCCAGAATCTCTGGTTCCGCAGACCAGTTTTGTTTGTAAAACTTTTAGGTTTTTGTTCGCTTTCTAACCATTCCTTTGGATAAATAGAAGTGCGGTGGCGACTCGACTTTGTATGATTTACCTTGGATTTAGTCAATATCTCCAATGGTAACGAATACACCGCTACAGAAAAGTGGCGACTCTGCTGGGGATCAATTCCTAGTGGGTTTTGCCAACTTTTCATGCTTGTTGTATTATATTGTTTTGTGACATATTTTTGTGCAATTTGGGATTACTGTATTGTATGTAATGATTGAATTGCTTGATATTAATTCCTTGTATGATTGGTGATCTTTGTGAGATGAGTTCTATACCCGGACTCGAGTGCACTTAGGATAGGAGAATGGCATAGTCTTGTTGACTTGTGTGGAGTTATTCCTTAGCAAGTCGACTTGCAAGTCCATTCACTTGGTGGAGGTCATGTTGGGATCAATAATGTCACACAAGTAAGTTGTGGTTAGACATTACTCTTTCCAATATAGACCTTAGAAGCCAAGGACCTTAGTTTGCCAAGCCCATCTTGGCCTATTTTTAGGATGTAGTGTGAAAGTCGTTCAAATGTAAGATTTGATACAATTGTTACGCGATACTACACTCATAAGAGTCTCTCTTGAGAATATTTTTGGAATACGAGTAGTCGTTTCTCCGATAATATCCGAAAGATAGGATGATGACTATGGGAACCTCTTGTAGAACATGTCTGGCAGGTTTAAACCTTAGTACACTCCCTTTGGGTGGTTCTTAACCGAGACTCCATGCTCGTGACTTGCAACAAACCCTTGATTCATGGTTGACCCGTTCATGTATCCTTAATATCAATGGAACTTGGGTGTTGATAAGGTGTAAACCATAATCCACCAAAATGGATGATTGATATTAAGGATAATATGATCCATCCCATGACCTTTGTTTGGTGTGCTTTGCTTGATCCTTGAGTGTGATTGTTACATTCATGCATTCATTTGCATCCATATCATCAACAATAAAAGAAATTTTCAAGGAACTTAAGGGGTTTATTTGAAAAAATTTCAGACATGGAAAGACAAAGAAGGAATACAAAGAAGTACAGCTTCAGACAGCCAGATTTGTAAGAGTTAAGGAATCTGACATCCTATGTACTAGATCCCTTGGGTTTCAAGGCTCGTTTTGGGAAGCTTCTCCCTCTTCTGACTACTCAGGTGGATGAAGGGTTGATGAGCGTATTGGTGCAATTTTATGATCCCTTGTACCGTGGCTTCTCTTTTCCGGATTTCCAGCTTTTGCCTACCCTTGAGGAGTATGCCTATCTTGTGGGTATACCTATCCTGGATTAGTTGCCGTTCAGTGGCTTGGAGAGTATTCCTACTTCTCAAGAGATAGCTGACATGTTATACATAGATGAATCTCTGGTTGGTGCTCATATGACTACCAAAGATGGAATTCAAGGTCTCCCTTCTGAGTTCCTCATTGCTCAAGCTACTGTTTATGGGAAGGCCATGAGTGAGGATGTCTTTGAAGCCATATTTATACTTCTCATCTATGGATTGGTATTGTTCCCCAACATAGACAAGTTTGTGGATGTGAACGCTATTAGGATCTTTTCCGCTCTTAATCCCGTTCCGACTCTGTTGGGTGATACCTATTTCTCTTTGCATATGAGGAATGCAAAGGGTGGTGGTGCCATTGTGTGCTGTTTGCCTCTGTTGTATAAGTGGTTTATTTCTCACTTACCTCAGACGGTCGCTTTCAAGGAGAACAAGGGATGTCTACGGTGGTCTACGAGACTTATGTCTCTCACTAATGATGATATCTCTTGGTATAACCGTGTATATGACAGTGTGCGGATTATTGACTCTTGTGGTGAATTCTCCAATGTACCTCTTCTTGGTACATGTGGTGGGATTAACTACAACTCTGTTTTGGCACGTCGTCAGCTTGGGTTCCCCCTAAAGGATAAACCTAATAACATTTCGTTAGAGGGTGTGTTCTTTCAGGAGGGTAAAGATCCCCAAGGCTTGAAGGGCAGAATGGTTCGCGCTTGGCGCAAGGTTCATAAGAAAGGAAGGAAGGAGTTGGGTCCTAAGAATTGCATTACTTTGGAGCCTTACACTACTTGGGTAAGGAAGAGAGCATATGAGTATCTCATACCTTACGAATATCCGAGACCTACACCTTTGGTTGTGGTTGGGCCTTCAACCCTCCCTAACCAAGGAGTAGAGGAGTTGAGAGACGAAGACCGTTCACGTGCCTGGATCCGTGAAAGGGAAGAGTTGCTTCAACAGATTAAGGAGAAAGATGCTTTGATAGAATTCCTCGAGCATCAGGTTATTGATGATCCTGATGATGCATGGACTTCTCTACTTCCTCAGTCTTCCAAGTTTTGAAAGAGGAGGTATGACCGACTCGCCAAGGAAAAGGCAGATATGGAGGCAGCCTACGAGAGGGAGGTGAAGAGACTTCGCGCATCCTATCTTCCTGTGTCCCGAACATTAGATGATTGTTTCTAGGGATCCATAGGATGATTATTTTCCTTTTCTCTTGTACATGATTGACAATTTTGTACTTCTTTTCCCTGATGTTATTTAATGAGATATTTCCATATGCGATAAAATGCTTAATATTTCCAAAATTTGCAAATAAAACCCTAGAGTACCTTTGAAATTAAAACAAATCATATGCACAAGCATTGCATGCATCATATGCATAAGCAGGTGTTGTTCCCGGCTTCTGGTCCTGTGGTCTAACTCTGTGTTCTTCATTTATTTTGAAGACAAGCTGACTCACCGGTACTACACTAGAGCCAACTCTGCAAGACTGATGGATCATCTAGAGCAAGAGAACCGTGAACTCAAAGAGGAAGTCGCCAGACTGAGTGCTTTGATGGAATCGTTCCTGGCTGCCCAGAGCCAGTCTTCTCCAACACCTTCAACTCCTCCCTAGAGGACAGTCATCTCTGAGATTGTCTCCTCAACTGTGCCTGCAGCCAGTGCACATTTTGTTCCAACAGCCATGCCAACCGGGTTTCCGTGGGGGATGCCTCCTAACTTTATGCCTGAGGGTCCTGCTCCGACTTTTGCTTCTATGCCGGCATCTAGCCCGGTCCTTGTTGTTCCTCCTCCTGTCGTGCATACCGTGCCTAGGGTAGACGACACCATCTATCATTCTGAGCCGTCTGAGGGCCCAGATGTCCATGAGAAGATGGATGCTATGAATGATCAATTTATTGAGCTTCGCAAGGAATTGAAAACTCTTAGAGGAAAGGATCTGTTTGGCAAGTCTGCTGCCGAATTATGCTTGGTTCCCAATGTGAAGATTCCTGTGAAATTTAAGGTCCCTGACTTTGAAAAATACAAGGGGAACACTTGCCCTCTCAGCCACCTGGTCATGTATGCCAGGAAGATGTCAACTCAGACTGATAATGACCAATTGCTCATCCACTACTTTCAGGACAGTCTATCCGGTGTCGCTCTGCGCTGGTATATGGGGATGGACAGTGTGAACATTCGATCCTTCAATGATCTTGGCGAGGCCTTCGTCAAGCAGTACAAGTATAATATGGATATGGCTCCCGATAGGGATCAGTTGAGGGCCATGTCCCAGAAGGACAAAGAAACATTCAAAGAGTACGCCCAGAGGTGGCAAGAGTTGGCAGCACAGATCGTGCCTCCGCTAGAAGAGAAAGAAATGACCAAGATCTTTCTGAAGACCTTGAGTTCATTCTATTATGAGCGGATGATTGCTAGCGCTCCTTCTGACTTCACCGAGTTGGTGAATATGGGAATGCGTTTAGAAGAAAGGGTCAGAGAAGGACGTCTAACCCGGGAAGAAGGCTCTTCTGCCAAGCGTTATGGGGCGTTTGCAAAGAAGAAAGATGGAGAGGCACATGCTGTGGCCTCCCATGTGAAACCTAGAAGACCCTCTGTGAGGAGGAAAACTGTGCGTCCCGCCAGTAACCAGCACCAGGTGGCTCACATAGCACCTGTTTTTAGAGACAACCAACACTATTAGCAACATAGCAACAATCAGCAATCACCTCAGCAATATCAGCAGCAACAGCACCGCCCGCAACAGCAGGCCTATCAGCCTCGAAACAGTAATCAAACTAGCACGAGTTACGAGAGGAAGAAAATCACTTTTGATCCGATTCCGATGACATACGCATAATTATATCCCTCCTTGATAGAGAGGAAGTTGGTTACTCCGAGAGACCCACCAGCTATACCTGCTAACCCTCAGTGGTGGTATAAGCCTGAATTGCATTGTGTATACCACTCTAGTGCTCCCAGCCACGACGTGGAGAATTGCTATCCGTTGAAGACCAAGGTTCAAGACCTTGTGAGGTGTGGCATCCTGTGTTTTGAGGACGTAGGTCCTAATGTGAAGAAGAACCCATTGCCTGAGCATGGGAAATCTGTCAAAATGGTCCAGGGCTGCCCTGGCAAGTACAAGGTCAAATATGTCAACCATATTCGACAGTCGTTGGTCGAGTTGCATCGCTTGCTGTGTGAGTACAGTCACTATGAGCACGATCATGATAGATGCCGAATCTGTCCTGTTAACCGATTGGGTTGTCGCCAGGTGCGTAAAGATCTTCAGGAAATGCTGAACAAAGGAGTCATTGAGATCCTTCAGAATAGGAATATTGATGAAGATGAGCCAGAGGTCAATGTAATTTCCCCGGTGTTCCGGATGCCTGAGCCTGTTATCATTAAGTACGATGGTAGCAAGCAGAAGGTCTCTCCTTCCCTGATCATTAAGCATGTCGGTCCAGTGCCGTATTCTTCCGAAAAGGCAATCCCATTCTGTTACAACGCTGTTGCTGTAGAAGATGGGAAAGAGGTGACTTTGCCATCCTCCTTTGTTGTGAATATTGCTGACGTAAGTGGTTTGACCCGCAACGGTCGTGTGTTTTCTACCCCACCGAAGCCTCAGGCTAATGCTGATTTTGTTGAACGCCCGATTGGGAATGCTGTGAGCACCCCGAATCCGGCACCTGTTGTTAAATCTTCCTCTGTACTGAAAACTCCTACTTCTGTTGGCCCTAGTGGCAATGTGAAAGAAGACTGTGATGAGATGCTGAAGCTCATCAAGAAGAGTGAGTACAGTGTTGCAGACCAGCTTCTACAAACGCCATCCAAGATATCCGTGTTATCATTACTTCTGAATTCAGAACCCCATAGAGAGGCTCTGCAGAAAGTTTTGGATGTGGCATACGTAGATCATGATGTCACTATAGAGCAATTCGATAGCATTGTTGCAAACATTACTGCTTGTAACAATTTGAGTTTTTGTGACTCTGATCTCCCTGAGGAGGGAAGAGACCACAACTTGGCTTTACACATTTCCATGAATTGTAAAGACGACGTCATGTCCAATGTGCTGGTGGACACTGGGTCATCCCTGAATGTATTGCCAAAATCCACTCTTTCAAAACTATCATATCAAGGGCCTCCCATGAGGCAGAGTGGAGTTGTTGTGAAAGCTTTTGATGGGTTGCGTAAGACTGTGATTGGGGAAGTTGATCTCCCAATCAAGATTGGACCAAGTGATTTCCAGATTACCTTCCAGATCGGAAAGTTGGGTTATATGTTCTACGGTCCTTAGCTTCTCGGACTCCCAGATCGGAAAAAGTAATGCCTGTACACGATTCACTCGTGTGACATCAATAATTCCAAAGGGGTCTCCACTGAGTAGATGGGTCTCAAGCCAACTCGTTAAGGACTACTCCACACGAGTTGAACATGACTATTCCATCCTCTTATCTTAATTGCACTCAATTTTGGGTTATAATTTATTTCACCACTTAGAGATCACCAAGTACAACAGGCATATTATATCACACAAACAATATATACAAACAAGTAAACATCAAATATCAAAAAAATATTGCACATAAAAAAGTAGTTTAAACCCACTGAGGACTACTCCCCGGCAGAGTCGCCACTTTATTTTTGTAGCGGTGCATTCGTGACCACCGAGCTATGGATAAACCCGACGTTAATTAAAAAATCAGAGTCGCCACTGCGTTTTATTTATTTCCAAAGGAAAAGGGAAAAGTACGAACAAAAACCCAAAGATAAGAAGTTTTCAAATCAAAACTAATAAAATACCAGAGAATACAAGTAAGGGGGTTAGTAACACAAAAGGAAGGTATTAGCACCCAAATTGTCCTAGGTACTCCTAGGGAGCCATTTTTTGTGTGCAAGTGTTTTGTTTGAAAAAGATGTTTGATAAAAATGGAATGGGGGGATGAGATAAGAATTCATTAATTAATTTTTTTTGTTTGACAAGACCTTCGGTCTTATGCCTACGTACCAATATAAAAAATGAAGGATCAAAACCCTGTAGTTCGTGGTAAAAATTTCAAATAAGTTGGTGAATTGATTTTAACAAAAGTTTAGCAGAGAAAGGCACAAAGATGGCCAAAAGATCTGAATGGGATTGTTAATTCTTTTTGTATTTTGAAATTAAAGTCAGTATAATTAAGTTTATTTACAAGTTTGATTTAAGAAAAAGTTTTAAAAATTCAATGGCATAAGGACAAAGTTTCTAATCATTTTAAATATTTCTGAATTAAAAAACACAAACAAAGAAGATTTTGAAAAGAGGGATACATTTTGAAATTAAAGAAGTGGGAGGAGATGGAGAGACTACCCTATACAAAAATTAAAAGTTAAGATTTGAAAAGATTTGACCAAATGGAATGCAATCCACAAGACAAGAATGTCAGATAGAAACTCATTTTCCTTTGGACTTTTTGAGCAATCAACAAGCATAAGCAATATCCAGGCAAAGCATATGAAGACCAAGGCATCAAATAAATATAGCCATAATATCCAAGCAAGCACTCCAATAACTAGCAGTCTTCAGTGTCTTCCAATCATCAGACAATCAACAATAATAACAAAATAATAAAATAACAATTAAGCACAAAGACAAAATGACAGATGAATCAAGAGCACTCAAGGGTTTGCATCAAGTGAAAGGCACAGTCAAGAATAACTCAGTCCCAACATATTGGCATTGGCCAAGTCCTTAAAGCATAAGGAGGTTGCCTAATTATAAATCCAAGAGTTCAAATCAAGTCCAACAATCCACCAGCATATTTTTTAGGATTTTTGTTGTTATTAGGTATTTTAAGGTCCTAAGACCATAAACAGAACAAAATCACAAGCAAACAAAATATACAAGCACAAATGATATGGCTCGAGTAAGCAAACTAAAGATGACTGAAACATAAACATCTTGCATGAAATGTAAATGTCAATGAATGGTAAAGGTACTGAAATTTAAATTGCATTAAGTAGATGACTTGAGAGTAAAACAATGTTAATAAGAAGTTAGTCAATGTTAGTGAGTAGTTTTGATTGTTTAACCCATTCCTTGGAGAACACTCAACCATCCATTCACAAGTATGAAGACATAAACCAAGACATCATCCATGAGAAGGACTCCAACTTGTATAAATCAACAAGTGTAGGTGTTTAATTGGCTGCATTATATGGTAATAACCACCAATACTGGAACTCTGTCATTGTGCTCTGACTATGTTGTTGGCTTTGGCAACATTTGTGACAAAAAGGGGGAGTAATAACCACCAATACCCCTGACAAACAGAGTGGGTCTCTACAACAGACTCTCATGACAAATCTGAAGATTCCCCCCCTGCAGCTGATGTTGAAGTTTAGGTGCAACATCTAATATGTGTGTGCTGCTATGCGAAGTTTTTATTTAACTTCCATGTGTGTGAGTGTGCTGCCACTCTGAGTGTATTAGCTAGTAGTATTCCGCTGCCATGAACTCTGTTATGGGGATCAAAGTGTTTTAGCCAAAAATTTGCCAAAGGGGGAGTTTGTAGGTGTTTAATTGGCTGCATTATATGGTAAAACACTAATGTCTTGACTGATGTCATGACATGTATATGTGACTACATTGTAGTTACTGCAGGACTAGCTAACACAGGATTATTGAATGCTGTGACATTCATACCTGTCAACAGATACTAAGGAACAGAAGTTCTGTTAGAACTTAGTATTCATTTGCAGTCTGGTTATCAAGGAAGAACCAGACCTGGCATAAGGCCTACTGACTGAATGTCAAACTGGATGTTGTGACATTCATCATTGACAACAGCTACTGAAGATTAGGCAGAGTGGTGTTCTGCTATACTTCAGCATAAAACTTAGTTTGTTCTTCAAGAGAATAACAGAACTAACTTAAGGCCAAATGTATAAATGTTAAGTTGGACACTTTGACATTTATTAATGTAAGCTGTTACTGTAGTATGGTCATTTTGATCATGTACAGGTCAGCAAATTGTACAGTCTGTTTTCTGGAAAAACAGACTCAGCATATGGACCTTGATGTCAAGCTGAATGTCGTGACATTCGTGCCTGACAGCATATGCTAAATTGTAGGTTGTTCAGTTTTCTGTTTCAGCTTTTTCTCAGGCTATTCTTTAGGGATTCAACAGCTGAGAGAAAATCCAGGAAATCAACAACCAAGCTACATTCAATGAACCTAACAAATAGCCTATTTGTTAGCAACCTAAATGTTGAATTTGAGGGAACTTGTGTGACCTAAAATTCAGGAAAATACAGGTGCAAAAGCCCAGGTGCTGCAATATAAAAAGGAAGGCATTCCTTCATTCAGTTTCGGGGATTTTGAAGTGTGAAGAGTCAGTGTGTCCATCATACTTCACTGCTGTATTTTGTGAGTCTTGTATTAGACGTATCTTGTAAGCCAAGCCATTATCAAGTAGATGATTGCTTTGGCATAGGGTGTTCATTGAGTTGTAAGTGTTGTGTCACTCAAAGCTTTTAAGCGTGAGTGCTGTGTATCTTGATTTAAGCTGTGAAGCATAATCAAGAGTTGTTTTTGAAGTGTGACTTCAAAGTGTCTTTAATATCACTAAGGTGATTGAGGGGGAGTGAGTAGGAACTCTGATCTTAGGTTAAGATTGAAATTGCATTGGGTAGGGATTAAGTGATAAGTTGTAAACGGGTGAGTTTAGCTTTGAATTGATACTACTAATAGTGGATTTCCTCCCTGGCTTGGTAGCCCCCAGATGTAGGTCATGTTGGACTGAACTGGGTGAACAATTACTTGTGTTATTTACTGCACTTACTGTTAAGTTCTGCATAATCCCTGTCTGTGCAGAATTGGATGTCATAACAACCAGTGTGACATCCAAAGTCTGATAACTAGAATTTCAATTGGCATCAGAGCAGGCACCCTGACTGTGAAGTTCTGGGTGAGATCTAGGGAAGTTACTTTCTAGTACCATGGACAAGGATTTAGGACACTCAAACAGACCACCCATGTTGGATGGATCTAATTATGATGACTGGAAGCCTCGCATGATAGCCTTCTTAAGGTCTCTAGACAGCAAAGTCTGGAGAGCTGTCAACAAGGGATGGGAACATCCAACGAGGACTGATGAAGATGGAGTCAGTGTGCAGATTCCCGAAGAAGATTGGGACAAGGAACAAGAGGCATTAGCTCTTGGAAACTCCAAAGCCTTGAATGCACTGTTCAATGGAATCACTAAGAACATCTTCAGGCTGGTGCACCATTGTGAACTAGCTAAGGAAGTTTGGGATACCCTCAAGGTAACTCATGAAGGTACTTCCAAGATGAAGATGTCCAAACTTCAGATGTTGACAACCAAGTTTGAAAATCTGAGGATGAAAGAGGATGAGACTATTCATGACTTTCACATGAATATTCTTGAAATTGCAAACACCTCTGGTGGACTAGGTGAGAAAATGACTGAAGAGAAACTTGTAAGAAAGATTCTCAGGTCCTTGCCTAAGAGGTTTGCTATGAAGGTCACTGCCATAGATGAGGCTCAGGACATCAGCAATATGAAGGTAGATGAGCTCATTGGTTCTCTCCAAACCTTTGAAATGGGCTTAGGTGAGTATGTTGAGAAGAAGAAAAGCATAGCCTTTATATCAAATGCTGAAGAGGAGTCAGAAGAAGGATATACAGGAGGTGATGAAAGTATATCAGAAGCCTTAGCCATGCTTGGGAGGCAATTCAACAAGTTCATGAAGAAGATTGATCAAAGAGGTAGACCTAATGTCAAGAACATCCCGTCTGACATTAAGAAAAGATCAACTTCTGAGGAGAAGTTCAACCATGGGAAGGGAATCCAGTGTCATGGCTGTGAAGGGTATGGACACGTCAGAGCTGAATGCCCTACTTACCTCAAATTGCAAAATAAGGGGCTAGCTATCACATGGTCTGAAGGAGATTCTGAAAGTGAATCTGAAGGAGAATCTGCCAAACATGTCACTGCACTAACCAGTGTGTGTGTCTCTGAAGATGACACAAGTGCAGATGAGCTGACATTTGATGAACTTGCTACAGCATATAAGAAGCTGTGTACCACCAGTGCAGAAGTGCGTGCACAAGGAGAAAAGCAGAAGAAACTCATCAAGGAACTGGAAGATGAGAGACAGAAGCAACTGTCTGCCATAGAGGGGCTAAATGATGAGATAGCCCTTCTGACCTCCAAGCTGAACCAGATGACCAAATCCATCAGAATGATGAATAAGGGAACTGACACCTTGGAAGAAATTCTAAAGGTGGGACAGCAGTCTGGAACCAAATCTGGGCTAGGATTTGGAAAAAGAACTGAACACAAACGCCCAAAGGCTAGAGTTCAGAAGTTCAAGCAGATGTCAAAGCCAATGTCTCAACATCAAGGAGCTAGGATGAATGATCATAAGAAGAGGAAATACCAGAATTGGAGGTGTCACCACTGTGGCAGGCTTGGTCATATAAAAGCCTTCTGCTACTGGATTCATGGCTTCCCTAACAGAGCCTCACATGTCAGACCTAAGCATAAAACACGTAAGCGATGTGTTCCCATTAAGAAGCAACAATGGTATGCTAGGATAGCACACACTGCCCTAAGGGCTTCTTCCAGAGAAGACTGGTACTTTGACAGTGGATGCTCAAGACATATGACTGGTATGGAAAATCTACTGGTAGATATTCAACCTCACACCACCAGCTATGTGACTTTTGGTGATGGTGCCAAAGGAAAAATAAGAGGTGTGGGCAAACTGGACTGTTCTGGAGTGCCAAAACTGAACAATGTGCTGTTAGTAAGAGGACTAACTGCAAACCTCATCAGCATAAGTCAGCTGTGTGATAAAGGTTTTCATGTTCAGTTTACTAAGGAGCTGTGCATTGTGACAAATGGTGACAATCAGGAAGTTATGAGAGGAACCAGGTCCAAAGACAACTGCTACCTGTGGGAACCTGATCTCTCTAACTTTTCCACAACATGCTCCTCAGCCAAGGAAGAACAGGAGGTGAAGCTGTGGCATAGAAGACTTGGACATCTCCACTTACGGGGAATGAAGAAGATCATATCCAAGGAAGCAGTCAGAGGAATGCCAAAGCTTCTGATTGATGAAGGAAGAGTCTGTGGAGAATGCCAAATGGGCAAGCAAACCAAGATGTCACACCCAAAGCTGGGACATTCCACAACCTCCAGAGTTCTGGAACTGCTGCACATGGACCTAATGGGACCTATGCAGGTTGAAAGTCTTGGTGGGAAGAAGTATGCCTACGTGGTGGTTGATGACCATTCCAGATACACGTGGATAAGCTTCATCAGAGAGAAGTCAGATACATTTGATGTCTTCAAAGATCTGTGCATAAGACTTCAAAGGGAAAAGGACAGTTGTGTGGTCCGGATTAGAAGTGATCATGGTACTGAATTCAAGAATTCCAAGTTTGATGAGTTTTGCTCATCTGAAGGAATAAGCCATGAGTTCTCCTCCCTTATAACTCCTCAGCAGAATGGAATAGTTGAAAGAAAAAATAGAACTATTCAAGAATCTGCCAGAGCAATGATTCATGCAAAGAAGCTCCCTATGCACTTTTGGGCTGAAGCAATGAATACCGCGTGCTATGTTCACAACAGAGTCACCTTGAGAAAAGGAACCTCCTCCACTCTGTATGAAATATGGAAGGGCAGAAAACCCACTGTGAAGTACTTTCATATTTTTGGAAGTAAATGCTACATTCTCACAGATCGTGAACAGAGAAGGAAGCTAGATCCCAAAAGTGATGAAGGCGTATTTCTGGGATACTCCACTAACAGCAGAGCCTATAGAGTGTTCAACTACAGGACCAATGTCCTGATGGAGTCCATAAATGTCATTGTGGATGATAAAGAGGAAGGAACCGATGTCATGGAGGATGTTGAAACATTCCTTGACAGTCCAACTGACAGTCCAGTCAAGCCTGAAGAAGTACAGGAACCTTCTCCTGAATGTGAAGTAGAAGCACCCACCAAAGTGCCATCTATCAGAATTCAGAAAGACCATCCTAAGGATCTTATCATAGGGGATCCCACCAGTGGTGTAACTACCAGGTCAAGAGGAATAAACTCAAATTCCTGCTTTGTTTCCAAGGTTGAACCAAAGAATGTGAAAGAAGCCCTGACTGATGAATACTGGATCATTGCCATGCAAGAGGAACTCGAGCAGTTCACAAGGCATGAAGTATGGGAGCTGGTTCCAAGACCTGAAGGGTCCAACATCATTGGTACCAAGTGGATCTACAAAAACAAATCTGATGAGAAAGGAGTAATTACTAGAAATAAAGCAAGACTAGTAGCTCAAGGATACACTCAAGTTGAAGGAGGAGACTTTGATGAGACATTTGCTCCTGTGGCTAGACTTGAGTCCATCAGATTGCTGTTGGGGGTAGCATGCATCCTGAAGTTTAAGCTGTTCCAAATGGATGTGAAGAGTGCATTCTTGAATGGCTACCTGAATGAAGAAGTCTATGTGGAACAACCCAAAGGGTTCTGTGATCCTAACCAACCTGAGCATGTATACAAGTTGAAGAAAGCCTTGTATGGGTTGAAGCAAGCACCCAGAGCTTGGTATGAAAGGTTAACCGAATTTCTGACCTCAAATGGATACAGAAAGGGTGGCATAGATAAAACCTTGTTTGTGAAGGATGAAGAAGGCAAAATCATGATAGCTCAAATCTATGTTGATGATATAGTCTTTGGTGGAATGTCAGAACAAATGGTTAAAAAATTTGTTCACCAGATGCAGTCTGAGTTTGAAATGAGTCTAGTGGGAGAACTGACCTATTTCCTTGGAATGCAAGTAAACCAAATGGAGG
The DNA here is from genome assembly GCF_024323335.1 of Lathyrus oleraceus. NCBI lineage: Eukaryota > Viridiplantae > Streptophyta > Magnoliopsida > Fabales > Fabaceae > Lathyrus > Lathyrus oleraceus. The sequence goes on along the minus strand of NC_066584.1, from coordinate 509,086,954 downwards.
ACTCTATGTTTCTCTCCCAAAGCAAGTATGCCAAGAACATAGTTAAGAAGTTTGGTATGGATCATGCCAGGCACAAGAGGACTCCTGATGCTACTCATCTGAAGTTAACCAAAGATGATGGAGGGCCTAGTGTTGATCAATGCCTGTACAGAAGCATGATAGGTAGTCTGCTGTATCTAACTGCAAGTAGACCTGACATTTCCTATGCAGTTGGAGTGTGTGCCAGATACCAAGCAGAGCCCAAGGTGAGCCACTTGAATCAAGTCAAAAGGATTCTCAAGTACATCAATGGGACGTGTGACTATGGGATGCTGTATTCACATGGGTCTAAGCCTGTCCTATCTGGGTACTGTGATGCTGATTGGGCTGGAAGTGCTGATGACAGAAAAAGCACATCAGGTGGATGTTTCTTCTTAGGAGAAAACCTCATATCGTGGTTCAGCAAGAAGCAGAACTGTGTCTCTCTGTCCACTGCAGAGGCTGAATACATAGCTGCTGGAAGCAGTTGCTCCCAACTGGTTTGGATGAAACAAATGCTCACTGAGTACAATGTCACTCAAAATGTTATGACATTGTTCTGTGATAATCTCAGTGCCATCAACATCTCCAAGAATCCCATCCAACATAGCAGGACCAAACATATTGACATTAGGCACCACTTCATCAGAGATCTGGTGGAAGACAAGGTGATCACTTTGGAATATGTAGCCACGGATCTTCAACTGGCTGACATATTTACAAAGGCTCTGGATGCTACTCAGTTTGAAAACTTAAGGAGCAAACTGGGAATATGTCTCTCTGAGACCTTATAGCAACCACTGATGTTTGGGATAAATTGTTTAATATCTCTGACTATTAAACAATTTGTACTAGGCTATGATTGGTCAACAGATCATAGCTATGCTGCTTGCAACAAGGGTGGATACAAGAGGGTAAGGAGACACCCTACAGAGAGAAGGCCACTGTACCTGCAGGAGTTTAAGGATGCTGTTCATGCAGGAGTGGTTCTGGATGTCAGAAACAAAATCATGGCATCTGATATGGTGGTACCTACTGTAAAGCAAAAGTGGGTGATCAATTGATCGAAGCTGTGAAGCAAGATCAAGTGGATGTTAACTTGGTTGAAACTGTGAAGTAAAACCAAGTCTGGAACTCTGTCATTGTGCTCTGACTATGTTGTTGGCTTTGGCAACATTTGTGACAAAAAGGGGGAGTAATAACCACCAATACCCCTGACAAACAGAGTGGGTCTCTACAACAGACTCTCATGACAAATCTGAAGATTCCCCCCCTGCAGCTGATGTTGAAGTTTAGGTGCAACATCTAATATGTGTGTGCTGCTATGCGAAGTTTTTATTTAACTTCCATGTGTGTGAGTGTGCTGCCACTCTGAGTGTATTAGCTAGTAGTATTCCGCTGCCATGAACTCTGTTATGGGGATCAAAGTGTTTTAGCCAAAAATTTGCCAAAGGGGGAGTTTGTAGGTGTTTAATTGGCTGCATTATATGGTAAAACACTAATGTCTTGACTGATGTCATGACATGTATATGTGACTACATTGTAGTTACTGCAGGACTAGCTAACACAGGATTATTGAATGCTGTGACATTCATACCTGTCAACAGATACTAAGGAACAGAAGTTCTGTTAGAACTTAGTATTCATTTGCAGTCTGGTTATCAAGGAAGAACCAGACCTGGCATAAGGCCTACTGACTGAATGTCAAACTGGATGTTGTGACATTCATCATTGACAACAGCTACTGAAGATTAGGCAGAGTGGTGTTCTGCTATACTTCAGCATAAAACTTAGTTTGTTCTTCAAGAGAATAACAGAACTAACTTAAGGCCAAATGTATAAATGTTAAGTTGGACACTTTGACATTTATTAATGTAAGCTGTTACTGTAGTATGGTCATTTTGATCATGTACAGGTCAGCAAATTGTACAGTCTGTTTTCTGGAAAAACAGACTCAGCATATGGACCTTGATGTCAAGCTGAATGTCGTGACATTCGTGCCTGACAGCATATGCTAAATTGTAGGTTGTTCAGTTTTCTGTTTCAGCTTTTTCTCAGGCTATTCTTTAGGGATTCAACAGCTGAGAGAAAATCCAGGAAATCAACAACCAAGCTACATTCAATGAACCTAACAAATAGCCTATTTGTTAGCAACCTAAATGTTGAATTTGAGGGAACTTGTGTGACCTAAAATTCAGGAAAATACAGGTGCAAAAGCCCAGGTGCTGCAATATAAAAAGGAAGGCATTCCTTCATTCAGTTTCGGGGATTTTGAAGTGTGAAGAGTCAGTGTGTCCATCATACTTCACTGCTGTATTTTGTGAGTCTTGTATTAGACGTATCTTGTAAGCCAAGCCATTATCAAGTAGATGATTGCTTTGGCATAGGGTGTTCATTGAGTTGTAAGTGTTGTGTCACTCAAAGCTTTTAAGCGTGAGTGCTGTGTATCTTGATTTAAGCTGTGAAGCATAATCAAGAGTTGTTTTTGAAGTGTGACTTCAAAGTGTCTTTAATATCACTAAGGTGATTGAGGGGGAGTGAGTAGGAACTCTGATCTTAGGTTAAGATTGAAATTGCATTGGGTAGGGATTAAGTGATAAGTTGTAAACGGGTGAGTTTAGCTTTGAATTGATACTACTAATAGTGGATTTCCTCCCTGGCTTGGTAGCCCCCAGATGTAGGTCATGTTGGACTGAACTGGGTGAACAATTACTTGTGTTATTTACTGCACTTACTGTTAAGTTCTGCATAATCCCTGTCTGTGCAGAATTGGATGTCATAACAACCAGTGTGACATCCAAAGTCTGATAACTAGAATTTCAATAAGTATGCCACTAGCTCTCATGAATGGAAAAAAGGTAAAGTCTTCACACAATACCATGAAGAACAGGGAACTTACAATCTCACTTACTAGAATGCCATGCCTTACGGGATAAATTTAGCCCTATGTTAAGCAATCGTAATTGGACTTATGTAGAAGTCACAACTATCTGAGGTCGGGCAATAAAAGATATTGGTGTTAATGCATGTTAGAGACTTGGTACAAAGAACTAAGCTCCTAAAATATACCACACACAAAAATAAAGGTGGGATGAACCTATCTCAATCCAGCTCATGTTGATTCATCTGACACAAGGACATTGATGAATCAACTAGCATTTGGACATTAGAGAAATCATTGGTCAATGATGGATTGGGAAAGAATAGAGACGAAGATGAAGAGGGGAAGGGAAATAGAAACCCAAATTGATCACAGGAGAAAATTCATCTGATCAATATTATCCATTCATCCTGAGGGATGAAATGTACATTTCATCAACCCCCTAAATCCAATAGTATTGGTCAAATAAAAGTCAAATCAACCATGACCAAGGCCAAACAGAAAGTCAAATATTACAAGGTCAATTAAATGGCTCAATAAATTTTTTAAATAATTAAACAATTAAAAATCATTTTTTAAATGAATTAAAATGCATTTTAAATGGACAAAACCTCAAATCCCTTTAAATCACCAAATAAATAACCAAACCTCAAATCCCTTTAAATCACCAAACGTCAAATCCCTTTGAAAAGTCAGAAGTATTTTTAAAATATTAAAAATAAGTCAAAAATCAATTAATTCACAAAAAATATCAAAATTAATCCAAAAAATGAGTTTAATTTAAAATATGGAAGAGGAAATTATTTAAAGATTTTTGGTGAAAGTCTCATATTTTTTGGATTAAAAATGAATTTATTATGAATTAATCAAAATAAATGGATTAAAAGAAAAATCAGAATTAATAAAATAAAAGGAAAAAACATGGGCCATCAGATCTCCCTCATTAATTGAGGTGGCAAATCAGATGGCCACGCGCATGGGGTCTATGAAACCCCTCAGTCAACGCATGGGAACTATGGTAATGCAAACCAAAGGTTGAGATTAGATCCTTGGACCAAGATCAGATGGATGAGAGGAAGCCAACTCACCACCGAAGTTAGGGTTCCGGTCATCTTCTCTGGTGGTCCTCACCGGACTGGTCCACCATGAACTTCCATAAAAATGAAAAGTGAGCACACTATTTTAAAAGAAAAATGCCCAGGAGATCGAATCTGGCTTCAATTTCTCCCAATTCCAAGTATATTAAAAGATACATGGATTGAAATTTGAGGTGCATGGTCTGAGTTGCTTCGATTTAGCCTCAAAGCAACTCAATCTTGTTGCCTACATTGGTAGTTCTTCATACAACCAAAGATCAAGAAAAATAGTTGCTCATCGTTGGATGGTGAAATGAATGATACTGTGTACTGTCCTTCGCCCACAAATTTAGTGACAAGTGTGTTGTATAGTACTATCCTTGCCAACAAAATCAGGCAGTGGAAGAAATATTTGATTTGTACTATTTACTATTTAATCATGTATCCATTTGATCTTATCTTCAAGTTCATTGGCTTCGGATGAAGGTTGATGAAACATGAAATAAAGAAACACACAACTGGATTTAGAAACTTCAAAATCCTTAGTCAGAACCTTTATAACCTCAATGTTTGACTTGAGTCTTTAGAATCTTCAGCTAAGTAACACAACTTCAGAAGTTTGTTATTCTTCAAAAGTTTAATGATCAGAGTCACATCCAGAAGCATAAACTGAGAGAATGTTGCAGCAGCAACATAGCGTCTCCACAGAAACTTCTCATTGTGTGAATCAACACAGAAGCAGAAAGATCATTGCAGCAACAACTTTGAGCATCTTTCAGAACTTCTCATGACTGGCGCAAAAGCGAAATTGAAACATAATATTAAAAAACGGATGACGTTGCACGTCATATACTTAGAATCGAAATTGGCTGTTAAAGTGACACAATAACAAACCATTAGGGTACCAAAATTGTTTTCACATAAATACAACATTGTTATCATCAAAACTAAAGGTATAAATGCAAAACTAAATATTGTTCTAACACATTGTCACCCTATGGGTTAATTTTATATTGGACCTTCACTGAAGGAACCTCGCCACCTTATCAGACAACTTACCAATGCATTCCTCACCAAACCAATCTCAAATCACCCACAAGAAAAGCTTGAGAGACTCACTTATGCAAGGCATGCGGGGATCGCCCCATGAGGGAAATATACTTAGTCAGTGCTACCTAAAAAAGTATGCCTATAAACTAATTAAAATAGAAATTACGAAGAAACAATTCAAAATAAAGATATTCATAATGAGATATGAACATTCAAACATGTTGCTAATGGTGTAAAGAATATCTTTCAAGAACCATAAAGAAATATGTTACGAAAACCCTCTAATAGGACAACGAAATTGATTTCACAAAAACAAAGGTCTAAGAGTCAGGCTTACTTAAATTAAAGTATTTTATGAGGGACTCAACTCAAAGACTCACTTGAGGGACTCAAGCGAAGTCTCACCTGAAAGACTCAAATCAAAGTCTCGCATGAGAGACTAAACCCATAGTCTTGCTTGAGGGACTCAAATTAAAGCCTTGCCGGAGGGACTCAATTTAAAGTATCACCTAAAGGATTCAACTCAAAGCCTCTCTTGAGGGACTCAACTTAAAGTCTCTCCTGAGAGACTCAACTCTAAGTCTCGTATGAGGTAATAAACTTAAAGTATCGCTTGAAGGACTCACCACAAACCCTCTCCAAGAAAACCCACGTAGGGTAGATTCGTACAAAGGAATCTTAAAGTTGTGAGTGCTATGATTAGTCACTTCGTCCTTTTTAAGCCCTCGTGCTTGAGGGACTGTGTACCAGTATAATTTATTAAGTCATAAGAAATGATAATATGGATAATATATAAGTAAGACAATTCAATCACACTAGTGTTGGGCGAGCATCCTAAGAACCAAAAGGCCTCCCATAATGGTTCAAGAGGCCTCCTGAAACACACAATGTAGGTCGCCTAAAAGCGAAAATACAGGTCGCCCCGAATGGGCCCGTTTGGCCTTCAGAACTAACTCCAATACCCACTTGTTAAATAAATATGGGAGATGATGTGTACAAACAATAACTGACACTAGATGTTAGTTACAAGGAAACTATCTCCACCACAAATTAAGGGAGAATGAGTCTTTCACTACTCCGTGACTCTAATCATGGAATGAGTGAAACCACATTTTAACTTTCTAACCTAAGACCAAGTGATTTTATATAAATTTCTCAATTCTATAATTTATAGAAATTGAATTGTCCCGTAAAACACTAGTATACATCGTTTCTCACCATCCCTATGTGAATTTGATTTGATACCACAACAATTATAAAAATCTTTGACAATCTTACATCACAAAGGATTATCTCTCTCTCACACACACACACACACACACACATATATATATATATATATATATATATATATATATATATATATATATATATATATATATATATATATATATATATATAATGTAACGAGTTTTATTTATTTAAAAAAAGTCTTTCTTACCCCATGATTTGTGGATAAATTGAGAGACATGAGGCGTTGTTTAAGTGACATCTTTTCATGTCATTTTTCGTTAAGTCGCTTCAATTATTGATGTTACATCTCTTTCGCGTCTAACGTCTAACATTAAAAGTGTTATTTATAGTAGTTGTAGTATTAAAAAGGGATATATTTTAAAAAAATAATAAATATATTTATAAATTTGCAGAGCAATGAGGATTTTAAACAAGAAAAAAAGAGTATAAAATATTTTTTAAATTAGGAAAAAAATTAAATAATTTTGATTGGGAGTTTAATTTTGAATTTAATCTAAATTTTGAATTTAAAACTTTAATTATAAAAATGATAAAACAAAATTAATTTATCATTAAATTTAACTTAAAAAAATATATTAGATATATCATACACAACTAATTATCCTTATTTCATGTAATAAGTTTGAATTTTTGAGTAAGTCTATCAACCACCACTAAAGACACAATCACCTACAAGAATAACAACATTAATATATCTTCTAAACTAATTTATTATTCTTCATTTTTCATATTTTAAATATAATTATTAAATTCATGAATGTCATGTGAGAAAGAACATTATATATATTTAAAATATAGAAAAGTAAGTGTAAATTCTAAATTTTATTATAGCTATGTATTATTTACCTGTTATCAATTAAATACTTAATTTTTACTTAACTATTATCTTTTTAAATATTTAAATAATTTTTTTTAATGTTCCATTACTTTTCTCAACATATCATTAATTTATCAAAGAATACCTTAAATATTTTTTTTGTCAGGTCTTTCTCTTTTATTTCTCCTTTGTATCTTTTTAAGAATTTATATATATATATATATATATATATATATATATATATATATATATATATATATATATATATATATATATATATATATATATATATATATATATATATATATATATATATATATATATATATATATATATATATATATATATATATATATATATATATATATATATATATATATATATATATATATATAATTGTCATGCAACCTTTTCTTTCCGAGCAAAGGCCACCTCTTTATCAAATAAAAAGAAAAGAAAAATACACTAATATTAATTTATGGGTATCTTATTAGTCCTAGAGCAAAATTTGTCAACCCTACACCTATTTAGGCTTATTATTAAAAAACAATTGGTCATCTAAATAGTTCTACCTACTATACATGTACATAAAGTATAAAGTGTCTTGATATTGTTATTGGGTACTTTTCAATAAAATAAAAAATTTATTTATAAAGAATATAAATATAAGTTTTTAAAATTTATTATTTACTATATCTTAAAATAAAAATTTTATCTTTTTCTTTTTACATCCCAACTCAATAAGAACAACACAGAATTTAAAAATCATTCATTTTGTTTAAAATGTTAGATGATTTGATACATTTAAAAAAATTCTAAATAATCATAATTTTGGATTTGTCATATTTTATGAAAATAAAACATCAACCAAATATGTAAAGATCCTGGTGATTGTTATACTTGATAAAACAAGTAATATGTCAAGATAGATATTCTGTCAAGTAACAAATGTCTCTTAAATTTATATACTTACATAACAAAATTTTAAAATACTAATCATGACAATCTTTTCTTATATAAAAAAAATATATTAAATAGAAAAAACTTTAGAAAATCAAACGATTTTTATTTTATTTTAAATTTATTAATTTTCTAATGAAAAACTTTTAATACAATTTAAAATTTAATTTTAATTTATTTTATCCATTTCTTAGTCTAAATCCTAATTTTAATTGTACCGAGAATAATAGGGTTCTTCTCAAGTCTAAAAATTACCCACCCCGTCCTAAAGACGACAGAAAAAACCATCATCTTTCACATTTTAAAGAAGACAAAATCAATGAACAAGTTAGTAAAGATTTATTGTTGTGAGTTTCTTCTTCATATGAAGTTGAAGATGATGTTGACGAAGACGATGCACCTTCCAAAATCCCCACTTCTCCATCTGATTCAGACGTGAAAGATGAAGAAAAAACTGATTCCGATTCTGAAGATGAATCAACCTCCAAACTCAAATCTCTCAACTTAAACTCAAAGTGTATCGATTATAATGTAAAGAACCTTTGAGTTTAATTTTGTAAACAAATTTGTCATCAGCATGATTTATTTGATTACCTATTTATTTATAGTAGATTTTGTATTATTTGTTTATATTGTATGGCTATCATTTTGTTGAAATTTGAATGCTTTATTATGGTTGGTCAAAATAGTGACGATGTAAAAATATTTCTTCAAAATGTTCAAAATAAGCATGGTAAAATGATTGATATAATAACTTCCCTTGTTAGTATTCTTTAATAACAGAGGATAAGGAAATGCTTGCACATAAAACTGGTGTAAAGTATGAACGACAACGACTCTTCTTTAAAGAAAAAAAACGAGAATGAATAATATTTGCATATGGAAGGTGTGAAGGACTAGTCAAAGATTTTGCTTTTAGAGGATTCTTCTAGAAAATAACGTTATCTTGAAAAAGTTATAAAACACAATGAAATGTTAATGATTGCAATCTTATGATATAACATGCAAAAGTATTTGTTGTGAAAACGATACCAGAATAATAAAGTATAATTGGTTTCTTGATCGGTAAAAAATCCACAAGGGTAGAAAAAATGAAGAAAGAAGAACAAAATAAGTTGGTTATAAACTACTATTCTTTACTTTCTATTTGAAACAAGATTACAAGTGTTACATAATAGCAAATAACTTCTCTCCCTGATTAGAATTTGTGTTATGCAATGATGAGAGACTAGTATGTTATTTGTAAGAAAACTAACACGCTAAACTAATAGGCTTTTACACACATGCTCAATACACAAGCTAACTTAAACAATTGAACATCATAAACATGCCCAATTCAACATGCTAACAATCCTAGCATTACTTCGACCACAATATATGAACAGACTTCGACGACATGCTAATGATCATGTCAGGTTATCGAACCAATAAGCTACCCTTCGACCATACTAGAGTTCGGTCAAATATCTCACAAATATTCTTCTTGAAACAAACTCTATAACATCAAGGAAACAAAGTATCTTTCTTCATGCAACTTTATCAACTGCATACAGGGAAAAAACTTGCAACTTGGTAATGTCTTGGTGATCATATCAGCAACATTGTAATATGTCGAAACCTTCAGCACTTGGACTTCTTCATGCTCGATTACCCCTCTAATGAAATGCAATCTCACATCGATGTTCTTGGTTCACTCGTGATAGGATGAATTCTTTGACAGGTGTATAACACTTTGACTATCATGTTTAACAATGATAACTCGACCTTGAAGTTCCAGTTCCTTAGCAGAACCTTTAAGCCACAATGTTTCTTTCACAGATTCAGCGAGGACAATATATTCTGCTTCAGTGGTTTATAAGGCAATAACCTTTTGAAATGTTGTTTTCCAACTGATTGTTATGCCAAACATAGTGAACACATATCCATAAATAGATTTTCTAGAATTCATACAATCTGTATAATCAAAGTTGACATACCCTTCGATTCCTGCTTTACTATTTTCACCACATGATCCACCATAAATCAGGACTCTATTCAGAGACTCATTTATGTACCTTAGAATCCACACAAATTCTTTCCAGTGAGCCTTTCCAAGATTCGCCATGTACCTACTTACAAGACTTACTGCATATGCTATGTCGGGTCTAGTACATACCATAACATACATCAAAGAACTTACTATGTTAGCATATGAGATGCTATTCATATAAGCTCTTTTGACCTTAGTACTGGAACACTGATTTGTACTCAACTTGAATTGAGGGTTTGTCGGAGTCACAACAAGCATTGAATTTGACATACCAAATTTGTCGAGAGTCTTCCATAGGTATGCCTCTTAAGATAATCATAATTTCGACTGCTTTCTGTCTCTTCAGATGTCAATCCCAATAAATCCCGGATGCAACTCCCAGATCCTTCATATCGAACTCCTTATTGAGTTCATCATTCACCTTCATTACATCTTCAATATTGTTGCTTGCTATGAAAACATCATCAACATAAAGCAACAAAATACAAATGAATTTCCAGGTCAAAATCTGAAGTAAACACAGTGCTTGAATTGACTTCTAATGAAACCTATGTGTGCCATGAACTTGTCAGATCTCATATTCCATTGTCAAGGAGATTTTTTCAGTCCATATAAAGATTTAGGTCGAACTGTGCCACCATGACAAGTAACATTCGAATGGACCAGTGCTTCATAATAGGATAAAACATATCATTGAACTCGACACCTTCTTTCTGAGTAAAACCCCTTGCGACCAATCTTGCCTTGTATATCTTCGACGTCACTCATTCGTTCATTCCTTAACTTTGAAAATCCACTTACAACTGACTAACCTGGCTCCAACAGGTTTCTTGATCAGTTCCCAAGTGTGGTTATAATATAGAGACTCTGTCTCGTCATCCATGGCCTTCAGTCATTCAGTCTTATTTCTACTCCTCATAACTTCCTTATAGTCACTAGATTCTTCATCTAGAACCTCACTTGCAAAGATTAAGGCATAACCTTTGAGACCTGCATACCCAAGTCTTTGAGGTGACTTGATGACTCTTCTCGATCTATCTCTTGCTAACAGGTAGTCATCGACAATTTCCTCAACTTCCTTAGTATCTTCAGCATCTTGTGCTTCTTCTTCGAATTAATCTGAGATACGTAATTCAGCATCGACATGCTCCACCTCAACAAGAATCTTTGCATGTTCCAACTCTTCTTCAAATATCTATGAACTTCAATTAACATAATTAGTTTTATTGAAATCCATCTCAGCTTCATTAAAAACTACATCTCGACTGGTGATACACCTACTATGACCTAGATCTAGGCATCATAGCCTATAAGCTCCGACTCCTTCAAGGTATCCCATGAACATGCATCTCAGGGCTATAGGTTCGACCTTGTCTTGCTAGAAAGTGAGCATAGGCTATGCAACCAAATACTTTAAGCTTTTCGAGATCTGGTGGGTGTCCCGACCAAACTTCTTAAGGTGTTTTCATATCTAACACAATCGAAGGAAATCTGTTTATCAGATATGTTATTGTCAAAACAACCTCTTCCAAAAACACCTTCTTTAACCCAACACTAGTCAACATGCATCCAACTCTTTCTAAAATAGTTCGATTAAACCTTTCATCCAAACCATTTTGTTGGGGAGTACCTGTAGTAGTTTTGTGCCTTGCAATACTAGATGCTGCACAAAAATTGTCAAATACCTCATTGCAAAATTCAAGGTCATTGTCAGCTCTAAATCTTTTGACCTTTTTGTAAGTCTGATTTTCGACCAAAGTCATCCAACTTTTGAAGTTCTCAAAAGTTTCATCCTTAGTCTTCTGGATGAATACCCATAACTTTATAGAATAATCATCAACTATGGATAGAAAGTACCTTGCTTCTGAATGTGATGGTCACCTTGCAGGCCCCCAAGATCAACATGGATGTAATCAAGGGATCCATGTGTTCTTTGTTTGTCTTTATTGAACTTCACTCTGCAAGATTTTCCAAGTACACATGGTTCATAAAACTTCAGCTTTTCGACTTTGTCTCCACCAAGTAGATTTTGTTTCCCTAATTCGACCAGACCCCTTTCACTGACATGGCCCAATCTCATGTGCCAAATTTTTGTCTTCGACAAAGGTTTCATGGATGTCATATCAGTAGAACCACTGTCAACTTCATCCTCAAGGGTATACAAGTCTTGTTTCTTCACGCCTTTTAAGACTTCATTTGACTCCTTCATGACTTTTAAAATACTTTTCTCTCCTTAGAAAACATATCATTTCTTGTCGAATTCACCAAGAGAAATCAATTTATATTCAAATCAGGTACATACCTGACTTCAGTTAACAACCTTATTGACTCATCATAGAGCTTGAATCTCACAGATCCAACACTTGCAATTTTGTAAGCTTTATTGTTTCCAAGCAATACAGATCCACCATCTTGATCACATAGTTTGTCGAACAAGTCTTTGTTTGGAGTCATGTGCCAAGTGCAACCTGAATCCATAATCCACTCTTTACTTTAGTCGCCGCTTGAAACCACAAGAATATCATATGAGTCAAAATCATCTTGAACAATGGTTTCATTTCCATTATCCTTACCTCTGTGATCTTCCAGGCATCCAAAGCATGCTTTTCTTGTATGACCCTCCTTCTTATAATGATAACATTGAATACCAGATGCATCACCACTATAAGACTTATGCTGACTTTTACCCTTCTTCTTGTCTAACTTGCCATCTCTCTTTGTAAATTTCTCCTTAACCGACAAGCCTTCACCATTCGAAGACGGCTTGTGCTTCTTTTGCTCATTCAAATCCTTAGAATACAAGGATGATTGAACTTCTTCAAAGGTCAAATACTTTCTTCCATACAAGAGAGTTTCTTTGAAGTGAGCATGTGATATGGGCAAAGTAGACAACAACAACAGTGCTTGATCTTCATCCTCGATCTTCACATTGATATTTTCAAGATCAAAAATCAGCTTGTTGAACATATCCAATTGCTCAACCCAAACTTTGTATTTACTCATCTTGAATGAAAACAAATCTTGCTTCAGGTAGAGGCGATTGACCAATGATTTGGTCATGTACAAACTGTTGAGTTTCACCCATAACCCTGACGTTGTCGTCTCCTTTGAAACCTATCAAAGAACCTTATCACCAAGGCTTAATAAGATGGCTTTATTGGCTTTCTCTACCATAGTCGTTTTTTCTTTGTCCGTTAAGGCAACAACCATGACTTCGGCTCCCTTCAACGTTTCTAAACAATCATGCTAAGCCAATAAGGCTTTCATCTTCAAGCGCCACTGACTGAAATCATTCACTATGGTGAAATTTTCAATCTCATACTTTGTTAATGAAATCTTCGCCATGCTCACTGCATCAATTTGTTGTAAAAACGATATTGGGATAACAAAGTGTAATTGGTTTTTTGATTGACAAGAAACCCACAAGTGTAGAAAAAATGGAAGCAAGAAGAACACAACAAGTTGGTTATAAACTATTATTCTTTACTTTATCTTTAAAACAAGATTATAAGTGTTACATAATAGTAAATAACTTCTCTCCCTGATTATGCAATGATGAGAAAGTAGTATACTATTTATAAGAAAACTAACACACTAAAGTAATGGACTTTTATACACATGCGTGTTACACAAGCTAACTTAGAGAACAAGCTAACTTAAACAATTGGGCATAACAAACATGCCCAATTCGACATGCTAACAATCCTAGCATACTTTGACCACAACATGTGAACAGACTTCAACGACATGCTAATGATCCTGTCGGATTGTCGAACCAAGAAGTTACCCCTCGACCATACTAGAGTTCGATTCAATATCTCACAATGTTGTATATAGCATGAAGAAGAAGAGCGATCCAAAACGCAGTGGAATTTAAAATTTCTCCTTTAGTGATCCTTACGAATGGGCATGATCAGTGATAGAATCGTTACCTCGTGTGGCGATTGTAACCTTTGATGCAAATCTACGGAGCGATCACTAACGTTGAACGATGACAACGGCTTTACTCAGTCTACACGAACGGATTCCTTCAATCTCAGTGCTAGCTGCTACGATAAAGGCTTTGAGAGAGAGAGAGAGAGAGAGAGAGAGAGAGAGAGAGAGAGAGAGAAACGAAATTGCAACTACTCAAATGCTTCTACACAAGGGTTCTATTTATTGAACCACTTGTGTGGGCTGCAAGCTAAAAAGCCCACTCAAGTGTATGTGGCCCATATCTTATAATATGCCAAAATCACTTAAGCGCGTGGTACCTTACCATATTTCGTATTCTACTTAAGTACACCGTACCTTACGATGTTCTATAATTCACTTAAGTGCACCGTACATTACGGTATTCCTTAGTTACTCTATCTCTCATCAATCCGTCCTTTTGTGTGTGACCCTGTAGGTATCTAGCAATACATCACTACTACCCAAGACACGAAAATATCATGTGATCTGACAAATCCTTCTGTGATAATACTTATGTGTACCACACTAATCCTAGGTGTATACTCGGGCCTGGGTTTTAGCCCCACTCAGAACACCCACCCCAAAACAGAAGAACCACCTGTACAGAGGACAGCAACATGATAGTATGATGCATGCAAATATTTATGCAAATATATACACAACAGAATAATAAATGCAATAAATAAAGCAACGCAAGCAACCTAAACTATCCTAGAACGCTAGGAGAGACTCGCTTAGGGAAGATGGACCAGCAATAGGTCAACTTCTATAGTCCCCAGCAGAGTCGCCAGCTGTCGCATCCGCGAAAAACAACCGGCGGGCTAAAACAAAACAACACAAAGCCGCCACCGTGCGTTATTTATCCCAAAAGAGGGAAAGGAAACGCTCGAAGTAAACCTGGGAAAAGTATGGTCTCGCGACCAAAGAGAATGGGATCGGGAGTCGGTTATGCGAAGGGAAGGTATTAGCACCCCTACGCATCCGTCGTACTCGACGGGATCCACGCTCAAAGGATGGAACAAGGTTGCTAAAACAAACATCACACACACACACACTGAAAACAACACGGGTGGAGGAAAAGGGGAGAGGGCTCGCTAGGATATCGCATCCTATGCCTACGTATCTCGTCTGGAACGAGAATCAGAGCTACCGTAGTTCGGCTCACGCACGCTGAAACAAAACAAAACACAAAAGGCAAACATGGAACCCGAACGCCAATCACTGGACTTACATCAGCTTCCGAACCTAACAAACCCACACTGGAAACCAGATGCCACTTGATGGACTTATACCGGACTCCAAGCACACAACAAAAGGATACGGAATGCCAATCGCTGGTCTTACATCCATCTCCTAACACACAGGAAGGGTAACAGACAAACAAGTTAATAGGGAGTCGGGAACTCGAGCCTAATAACTGTCAAGCAGACACACACAAAAAGAAAAAAGGGTGCCCTGAGAGATCTCGTGCGACCTCCTGCCTACGTACCTCATCTGGTATGAGGATCAGGGCAACGTAGTTCCCCTTAACAGGGGGGAAACTTTCTCCTAACCAGAGACTGGGAAATGACCAACTAGAAGGGAGACTGACTCGAGCCTAATAGTTATCATGTATTCCACAATGGTCCTAGGTTGAGTTTTCTATCTATCTTGCACAAGCAGCAAGCTAATCCTAACCAGGCAAAGCAAAGCATGCAAGCACAATCAAAACAAAGCAAACATTCACAATATACAGACAAAGGTGGACCCACACAAGGGTTAGGCTGCAAAAGCAAGCCAACTGTATCAGGGTGATGTTAGCTCTTAACCCTAACATTGAGAGTTAGGGTGAAGCAGATGAAATAGGAAGTGAGGGGTGTGCCTCACAGCTCTTATCCTTGGCCAGGGAGAGCTTTTAGACAAAGGAAGTGTGGGTTCAGAAAGTGGGAACCCTTCTACACTTATGACTGACTCAACATGGATCTTGGGTTAGTATCCACAATGCATCAACACCAGTTGTGTGAGCAAAGGGATGACTCGACTGAATAGCAGGAGATGGATTGCACATCTCTTGTATCTGCCAATTGCCTTATTCAAGGTCTTTTCCTGCTTGGGGACAAAGATAAACAATCACAAGCATTGCCTCTTAAGGAGGACTTCAGACAGGTGCCTGGCCAAGTAACAGGCCAGGTCTTCCAGACTACATGAAGTTAGTGATGTTATACCTCAATTGGTTAAGCAACCAAGCAATAGCAAAAAGCAAGTTCACAATGAACTATAGCAACTAATGTACCTGAAAACAATCTAACATAATCAGTACATAGCTCAAACAGTCAAACAGACAAGCTAATGGTCAACAGTTAACTGTACACAAGCAATGCATCAAGCAAAGCATAAGCCAATGCTCAACACAAATGAATTAGAAGCCACCTACAAAACAAACTTAATGTTAATCAACATCAATCAAATAAGCAACTCAAGCCAAGTGAATTAATTCCTCCATGCCATATGCCTTTTGTCCTGAAAACACAACTCAAACATGAGAAGCAAACCCCTAGGACAAGGCCTAGGGTCAAAGAGGAAGAAATAATTCAAAACAGAACATGAAAATTGGCACAAATCAAGTTCAATCAATTTAGAACAATGTCCAAGTGGTCTCACATTCATATCATACACCAATTTCATTTCACAAAGCATCTAAGGCAAAGTGTGCAATTTCAAAGTTCATTGGACCAAACAGAATGAATCAATCCAAATCCAATCAAAAATAATTTAATAAATCTCAAGCAAAACCATGGCTAAACAGCACTCATCAAAGGATCATCACACCAAATTTCAAGTCATTTGGACAAGTGGAAACAAGTCAATTAAAATCCCTAAGTCAAGGTATGTTCAAACAAGCTCACACAAGGCACAAAATCATGCATCAACTTCAAGCAAGCACAAAACAGAATTGGAACATGATAAATGCACCAAACAATAGCCATGGAAAACTTTAAAGTGTCTAGAATCACTCCACAAACTTTCAAGTCCATCCAATAAACAACATGAATTTCACAAATCATTTAAGATCATGACTCACAAAAGGTCCACAATTGGTCAAACAGAAAGGAAATTCTCAAATAAATTGGAAATGCACTCAAAAATTCCACAAAAATTCACAAGTGATCTTAACATCCAGATGTATCAACATGCAAAAATTCAGATCAATTCAAGTTCATATGGCATGGTAATGAAAATCCACAAGTTGGACAAGAAATGGTGTGACACACATTGTCACACCTAGATTGATCAGCTCATATCTCACAAACCAGGAAAACAAAAATCACAAACTCTATACCAAAATGTTCCTAAGGATCTCTAGTTTATGCATGCAAAATTTCAAGATTTTTGGATTAAGCATCATCATTTCACAACCAAAATAGCAAGCAAGGTGCAAGCAAACACATGTGTAAACATTCCCTAATCCAAAACAGATTCCACACGTGCACAATTTTTGCAAAAATCATCATAAAATAGTAGACATGATAAGGATCATGGCACAAAAAATCTCATCTCAATTGGACAAACATTCAAGAAGTTATGGATTTTCTAATATGGAGAAAAAATAAAAAATGGCATGGGAACATAGCATGAGCATGGTGAGAATAATGAAGAAAAATGCTAAATGCCAAAATGAAATGTCCTGGAGCAGGGTCGAAGCCAGTTGCTATTCAAATCCTGGCGCGCTACAGTGAAGCGCAGCGTTTCACTAAATGAGGTGTCACGGTGTGGTTGGTTACATGGGACAAAAACAAGGAAAGCGCATGCAAACCACAGGGAACAAGATCAAAACACGATCTGAAATCAAAAATCCAGACATTCATCCATGTTCATCCACATTCATACGTCCAAGAACACTTCATCACCAAAATTCACAAACCATACACCATTGGAAAGATCTTCTAATGTACATCAACAATCTCACATCAATTAAGCCTAATCCTTCCTAGATTAAAAGTTTCGAAGGAAAACATTTCTATGCATCAAACTTAAGATCCACATAACTTGCTCAATTCTTGATGGAAATTAATGAAACAAATTGCAGAATGACCTACTCTCAAAGATCTACCAGAAGCATTCATCAATTTTAAGAATTAGGCAAGTCGAAAACTGACCTTCTTGGAATTGCAGAAATGAATTAGGTTGTTTCAAGGCCTGGCAATGCAAAACAGAAGTTCTTCAGAGCTTGTATGAGTGAATGGAGCAAGGCTTTGATGTTAATTGTGCACGATCTTGTTCAATTCCACATTTGCCATTGATGAAGCTCACTTTGACAGTTCCAAATTCAGCTTGAAAACCTTGTGATCTTGCTTCCAACAGCCTCAATAATGCACATGGATGAAGGATTGATGAAGATCTTGGCACGGTTTGTGAAGAAAAATGAAGAAAAGTTGAGAGAAGAAGTTGAAGAATTTTGGGATTTCTAGATCTAGATCTCAATTTTATTATGATTAGTCCAAAAGCAGTTATGATTTAGCTTTTATATGTGATGCTAATGATGTTGGTAATCATGTTTAGTGTTAATGCAAGTGTTTAAGCCAAAACCAAGTTTTAGTGCAAATTGGAAAATTGGACAATTCACCCTTCACATGTGATTCAATGTAACAGTGCCAATTCCTGGTTTGGATCAACTTCAAATGATGTTTCTAAGCCAATGCAAGTGGAATTGAGTGAATGTCATGCCTAATTTTCAAAATGCCCTTTTCCCTCCAATTTTCAAAATAGGTTCAAGTGAAAAATGCACTTTTTGTGTGATGAGTTTTAATGAAATGTGATGCATGAATTGGATAGAAGAGATCAAAAGAAACTTGCTCCAAAAAGTCCCACTCCATTTGGCCTTGTGATGCAAAAGTTATGCCTTGTTGAAGTTCAAATTTTCTTGACCAAGATTGATCCATAACTTGCCAACCACAAATGAGAAATTCATGTTCTTGGACTTTTTGGAAAGGTGAGAGCAAAATCTACAACTTTCATGTTGGACAAAATTTCATTTGAAGCATTTTTGGACATGTAATTTTAAGGAGAAAACCTTTCCATTTTTGGCAATTTTGAATTACAGGTCACTTTCTATTTTTGGAAAGTTTCCATCTGACTTTATTTTCTTCATTGTTGATGTTTGAAATGTCAAATGAAACTTGTTTGGACATGAATGAAGTGTTTCTAACCCTCTCCCACCTCCAAATCCATCATTTTGACCTTTGGTTGACTTTTGTTGACTGATAGAAGACTTGGCCATGCACATATGAACTTGAGCCCCAATCTCCTGATGAAATGGCTCAATGATGAAACCCTAGCTTCCATAAGCTCAATGAAACCAATAAATGATCCCCACCTCAATGAGAACCCTCATCTCCTTTGACAAGCCCTGATTGACACAATTCAGATGATTAGGGTTGACCAGAGGTCAAAACCCCAATCCCAAGGCATCTGATCAAGCATAATGAATCTCTTGGTGATGATAAAACCATGATGATGATGATGTACCATTTCAACCAAGATGATGATCAATCTCCTTGAGGAACCAAGAAACCCTAATTGATGCACAACCCTCAGATGGCTAGTGATCAATACATGAACCCTCAGGCTTGAATCTTAACCTCTTTATCTTCTGATCAAGACTTAGGAGGATGACTTGATTATGTTGCCACATGATATGCAAATATGCCATGCCTAATGACCTAAGAAATGCAATGCAATATGCTAAGCTAGTCCCAAGAGAGGAGGACAAATTTTGAGGTGTTACAGTAGGTACTCTGCATATTTTCACATCTCCTCTATCTATTATCTCTCGAATGAGGTGATAACGCCTAAGTATGTGTTTGGATCGTTGGCGAGATCTAGGTTCCTTAGCTTGTGCGATAGCACCATTGTTATCACAATAGAGACCAATGGGATCCACAATGCTAAAAACTATGCGAAATTCACTAATGAACGTTTTGATCCAAACAACTCCTTTGCTGCACTTGAGGCAACAATATACTCGGTCTCGATTGTAGAATCAACAACTGTATCTTGCTTTGAACTTTTCCAACTCACAGCGCCACCGTTTAAGCAAAACACATAACCAGATTGCGATCTAAAGTCATCCTTATCTGTCTGGAAGCTAGCATCGGTGTATCCAATTACAACCAACTCTTCCTGACCTCCATATATCAAGAATGAGTCCTTAGTCCTTCTCAAATACTTAAGGATATTCTTGACAACTACCCAATGAGCATCACCAGGATCAGATTGGTACCTACTCGTTGCACTCAAAGCATACGAGACATCTGGTCGAGTACATAATATGTCATACATGATAGATCCTATTGCATATGCATATGGAATCTTATTCATGTGATCCTTTTCTTCCTTAGTTGAAGAGGATTGTGTTTTTGATAGACATAGACCATGTTGCATAGGTATGAATCATTTCTTGGAATCATGCATATTAAAGCGTCTCAGCACTTTGTCTATGTACGTACTCTGACTTAGGCCAAGCAGCTTTTGTGATCTATCTCTATAGATTCTGATTCCTAATATATAGGCTGCTTCACTTAGGTCCTTCATAGAAAAGCATTTCTCCAACCAAGACTTTACTTGTTGCAGGGTAGGGACATCGTTTCCAATGAGTAATATGTCATCTACATATAATACCAGGAAAATGATCATACTCCCACTAACCTTCTTGTAGACACAAGGCTCATCTTCGTTCTTGATGAATCCATATTGTTTTACTGCTTCATCAAAACGAAGATTCCAACTTCTGGAAGCTTGCTTCAATCCATAGATTGATCTTTGTAACTTACATATCTTTTGGGCTTCTTCTGGTATGTCAAATCCTTCAGGATGTGTCATGTACACATCCTCAAGAAGAGTCCCATTAAGGAAAGCAGTTTTGACATCCATCTGCCATATTTCATAATCATGATATGCTGCGATAGCAAGTAAAATCCGAACAGATTTAAGCATTGCAACTGGTGAAAAGGTTTTATCATAGTCAACCCCATGAATTTGTTTATATCCTTTTGCAACCAGTCTTACCTTATAGGTATGTACCTTACCATCCATGTCAGTCTTCTTTTTGAAGACCCACTTGCATCCTATAGGGTTAACTCCTACAGGAAGCTCTACCAAGGTCCAAACTTGGTTTGTGTACATGGGATCCATTTCAGATTTCATGGCTTCTAGCCACTTCTCAGACTCGGGACCAGTTATGGCCTCTTGGTAGGTCACAAACTCATCTTGATCCATGAGTAATACATCACCTTGATCAGTTATGAGATATCCATATCTCTCAGGTAGGTGACGTATCCTGCTTGACCTACGTTGGTCTTGTTATACTTGAGCAGGTTCCTGTTCCACAACTACTTGTGTTTCCTGCTCTAATTCCTCCATAGGTGTATCAATGCTTTGTGATTCTTGAATTTCTTCAAGCTCTACTTTCCTCCCACTGATTCCTTTGGAAATAAAATCCTTTTATAGGAAAACTCCAGTTCGAGCCACAAACACTTTTCCCTCAGAAGGATTGTAGAAGTAATACCCTCTTGTTTCTTTAGGATACCCCACAAATAAGCATTTGTCAGATTTGGGCTCAAGCTTAGTTGAAATTTGTCGTTTCACATAAACTTCGCAACCCCAAATCTTCATGTAAGACATATGTGGTTTCTTACCACTCCATATCTCATATGGTGTTTTCTCAACCTTTTTGGATGTAACACGGTTAAGTGCGTAAACTACTGTCAATAGTGCATGTCCCCAAAATGAGTTTGGAAGATCGGCGTGACTCATCATGGATCGGACCATGTCTAACAAGGTTCGATTTCTTCTCTTAGATACACCATTCCATTGGGGTGTTCCAGGAGGAGTAAGTTGGGATAGGATCCCACACTTTTTCAGATGGTCATCAAACTCTAGGCTTAAATACTCACCACCTCGATCTGATCGAAGAGTTTTAATATTCTTACCTAGTTGGTTTTGTACTTCATTCTTGAATTCTTTGAACTTTTCAAAGGACTCTGGTTTGTGTTTCATTAAATACACATAACCATATCTACTGAAATTATCAGTAAATGTGATGAAGTACTAAAAACCTCCTCTGGTTGGTATGTTCAATGGTCCACATACATCAGTATGTATGAGGGCCAAAAGATCATTAGCTCTTTCACCTTTTCCTGTGAATGGAGACTTTGTCATCTTTCCAATTAAACAAGATCTGCATGTCTCATATGATTCATAATCAAAAGAGTCCAAGAGTCCATCTTTATGGAGTTTGGAAATGTGTTTCTTATTTATGTGGCCTAATCGATAATGCCAAAGGTAAGTTGGATTTAACTCATTAGATTTCATCCTTTTAGTATTAATGTTATAATAGGCAATTCAAGATCAAGGACATATAATCCATTATTCATTTGTGCAGTAGCATAGAATATATCATTCAAATAAATTGAGCAACAATTGTTCTTTATTATAAATGAAAAACCAAACTTGTCCAAACAAGAAACAGAAATAATATTCCTGCTAATTGCAGGTACATAATAACAGTTCTCTAACTGAATTATTAAACCACTAGGTAAAGTCAATACATAAGTTCCTACGGCTAAAGCAACAACCTTTGCTCCATTGCCAACTCGTAGGTCAACTTCACCTTTTGCCAAATCTCTACATCTTTTTAGCCCATTCACATTGGTACAAATGTGAGAACCGCATCCAGTATCTAATATCCATGATGCAGAAGTAGATAAATTAATTTCAATAACAAAAATACCTGAAGTTGAAGTCTCTACTCCATTCTTCTTATCTTCCAGGTACTTTGGACAGTTTCTCTTCCAGTGTCCGGTCTTACCGCAATGGAAACAGGTGCCTTCCTTTGCTATGCCTCCACTAGGCTTCAAAGCAGCAACAATGAGTTTGGGTTTGGCAACTTCCTTTCCTTTCCCTTTATCACCCTGCTTGGTGGGTCTTTTGTTCAGTCTCTTTCCATTTCCGATCATCAGAATGAACTTCCCTTTTGACTTCAGATTCTGCTCAACAGTTCTTAACATGGCTAGCAGTTCAGGAAGAGATTTGTCCATATCATTCATATTGAAATTTAGGACAAATTGACTGATTCTATCTGGCAACTATTGCAAGATCAAATCAGTCGCAAGTTCCTTTCCGAGGGGAAAACCCAACCTCTCAAGGTTTTCCACATACCCAATCATATTGAGCACATGGGAACCTACAAGGGCTCCCTCAGCTAACTTGCCTTAAAAAAGGGCTTTTGAGACTTCAAACCTTTCATGCCTTGCTTGCTCTTGATAGAGCATCTTCAGGTGTTCGATCGTATCGAACGCTACCATGTTCTCATGTTGCTTTTGCAACTCTGAGTTCATGGTAGCTAGCATGAGACAAGCAGTTTCATTGGCATCATCGACATACTTCTTATAAGCATCTCTTTCTGCCTTAGGTGCAGAACTAGGAGGTTCCTCTTCAGGAACAGGTTTCTCCAAGACATACAACTTTCTATCATGTTTGAGGACAATCCTCAGATTTCGGTGTCAATCCAGAAAATTTGTCCCAGACAATATTTCCTTCTCAAGGATTGATCGCAAAATGTTGTTAGAGGTGTTTGTTGTCATGGTAATCTACATGAAAATAATAAAAATATAAGTATCAATAACATATTTAATTAGGCCTTTAATTAAATATGCTCCCGTTATTTTACTCAAAATAAATGACCCTCACCATTTGATTCGAAAAATCCCGTTGGAAGATTTTCTAGTGGGTCGAGATCCACATTTCACTTTGTTTTAAGTCCGCGTAGGCGGATTACACAAAACTAGGTTATTTAGGTAGGAACTCCTTCCAATTGTATCTAATACAACTCTCAAATATTTTAGTTGGGTGAATAACTCCTTATTCCAATCCATCACATGGATCATTTCCAACTATTGCTTCTAAACATATATAATCTTATTATAATTTGTTTAGTTAAGTTTGACCCATTTTTTTAGCAATTGGATGTTACAATTATCCCATCGCACCTTACGAATATAGAACATGCACCTCGCATAGGCGAAACCTACATTATTCGATACTAGTCTTGATGAGTGCTAAAACTTGGAAAGCATAAACTTATTATTTAATTTGAGGGAATTTGTAATTATTCTGATCTCATCAGCTTATTTATCATAAAATCGTCTCTTACATGCATCAACATACATTCACATGCATCAACATACATAATGAAACAGGTATGGCCCCTAGTGCAATTGTTCTCCCAAGCCAATGAGAGAACCTAAGCTAACCTAATAACGATCTAAGCTTCTCCAAACATGATCTTGAAGGTTGTCCTCCTTTGATATTGAATTATTCTCTTTTTTCATAACATTACATTACATAAAAGAAACTCGTTTTACATACGAGGGAGTGAGATGAGAAAAGAAGTTACATTAAGAGATTAAAAGAGAGGCACGACACGCAAGTCGTATTTAAAAAAAAAAAACCAAAACAAAATAAAGGAAAACTAAGGCCATAACCGATCACCACAAGACAATAATAATAAACACATTATTATTATTAATTTTAATTCTTTTAATTAATTAAAACCAAATTAAATTTCGGCGACCGATCACACTACGCAGAGTTAGCCGGGGGTCCGCTGCCCGGTCAATGGGACGGGGGTTCACATCAACACTTGATACTTTAAAGCACAACTCTTGCGCAATCATAACCCTGATCGCATAACTCTTTGAAAACACAACCCTTGTGCCGTCATTAACCCTAATGCACCAATTTCAGACCGTCAAACACATCTCGATTGTTAATTCAGTATGATTGATCAACACGTCATTGCTTCACCATACTAATGTCGGATCAAGAAGCAAACGACCATTGATCGCTCAAAGGAAAACAACCATTAAGTGTTTGAATGAACAAAACAGAAACGGTATATCATATATATCGTATTTTGCATCAGGATTACTTATATCATATATATAACTTGATCGATCTCAATTGCATAACCTATGGACGATCGATGTATCGCTGCTTCACTATACTAATGTCAGATTCCGAAGCATAGTCAACATCAATCATCCAAATCATACACACATGACGCCAAATTTAATTACTCGTTTATTCTTTGATTCATTCTGTCTTTTAATCGTATTAATACAGAAAATACAGAAAATAAATAGCTATCAGATGCATGGTTTCGTAAGTGGCTCTGATACCACTGAAGAAGAAGAGTGATCCAAAACGCAGCGGAATTTAAAATTTCTCCTTTAGTGATCCTTACGAATGGGCATGATCAGTGATAGAATCGTTACCTCTTGTGGAGATTGTAACCTTTGATGCAGATCTACGGAGCGACCACGAACGTTGAACGATGACAACGCCTCTACTCAGTCCACACAAACGGATTCCTTCAATCTTAGTGCTAGCTGATACGAATGACGGCTTTGAGTGAGATAGAGAGAGAGAAACGAAATTGCAACTACTCAAATGCTTCTACACAAGGGTTCTATTTATAGAACCATTTGTGTGGGCTGCAACCTAAAAAACTCACTCAAGTGTATGTGGCCCATATCTTATAATATGCCAAAATCACTTAAGCGCGTGGTACCTTACCATATTTCGTATTCTACTTAAGTACACCGTACCTTACGATGTTCTACAATTCACTTAAGTGCACCGTACATTACGGTATTCCTTAATTACTCTATCTCTCATCAATCCGTCCTTTTGTGTGTGGCCCTGTAGGTTTTCGCGGCATTGACAATTATATTAAATCACGTATTTAACATAATAAACAGTGAGCGGTATCTAGCAACACATCGCTGCTACCCAAGACACGAAAATGTCATGTGATATGACAAATCCTTCTGTGATAATACTTATATATACAATTACCCTTTTGCCCTTATGTCTATATTGAACACAAGGCATATATCGTGTCATCCTTATCTAGTTCAATATTGGGTCCATAGACATTTATCCTGTTATGCAGGATTGGCAAATTCCATCTAGGTCACCCATGTCCCTTAGCATGTTTCGTGGAGTACCCATCAACTGTCTTTATGGTCATCCAGTTACGGACAATGTTTGATCAGCAATAAGGCACTCAACTCTACATCTAGGATCCATAGTGGTTTCAGGTTGAAGGGTGGTATACACCATTATCACCATGAGAATAACTTATGACACTTTGCATAACATTCTATATAGTATTCTCATAACGGGTCAATCTAGTATAAATATTACTCTTAATATTCATATCTATGTTTAAGACTTGATAACTCCTTATCCATGATCCATGAGATGTGATCATCAGTCTATATACATAACAGTCTTAATGCTTTAATGTTATCCCACTTCACAATAAAGCTCGACTATGGATACTTTAAGAATAATGTTCTTATGTTTAATGTGATCTCATGATTAAGTCACACTTGATACATTAAATTGACTATCTATTCTAGGGACTTTATTAGACAAACATAATAAAGAAAAATCCTTTTATTATTAATAAATAATTCGATACAAGTACCAAAAGTATTGGCCTCTAGGACTTACACCAACATAGCATGCAACATTGTAGTTTATAAGTAGTTAGAATGCAATATTTTAGTATAACAACTGCCGACATATATTTGGTACCTTATACATGAATGTAAGTAACTGGAATTAGACCACAGATTAAAAATTTACAACGAAATATCAAAATGACTAATACACCATGAATTCTTTAACACAACAAAAGACACTCCATCAAATCCTTAGTGTCAAGTCCGAAGCTCCGAGTGCAATCCGAATATCTATGTGCCTAAAAATATTATGATAATGTGGGGTGAGATATTAATCTCAATGAGCTTCCCGATCTAAACCATTAATCACTATTTATCCTTCTACTACAATTAAGATACACTTGAACATTTCTTTGGGTTATCTCCTACTATATCACGAAGTCAAGCATAATATCGAAGAGAAACTGTCTACCTAGATTATCTTTCTTTAACTTTCATCTTTTCCTTATCTCACTCATCTGATAATATCGACGAGGGAAAGATAGGATAAGATGTCAGCATATCCTAGTAGGCTAATAAGCTGGCTCTTGAGGATCTAATTTGGACACTCTAATTTTAGATCCTTAAAACTAATTATATCATCAATTCATCTCTTTTGGACTATAAGTTCTCAAATGTTAAAAAAAAAGACACTAGTCACTATTTATCTAATCACCTGACACCTAGCGTAATTCTATGGTTTTACTCAGGACTAGATAAGCATAACAAACCTATGATATGATTTATTATACTGCGCATATTTAATTCACCTCAACTGCTACCTATCGTAGTTCTAGGACTTAGGAAGGTTATAAAAAATTAATAAAGTTTTCGAATTCACCCTACATTCCTTTACCAAATTCGTATTGATGTATATACTTAGAATATGTGTAAATTTCCCTAGTCCATTCTTTAGATGTGAGTCAATCTAAAAAAGTCTAATCTACTGAGACCATGTCTTATTAACGACAACCGACGTCCCAATTATCATGGTTCTCAATATATATTGAATTTATAATGTGATATATATCTTGCTACCATGTTACATAATTGATAATATACATCAATATCACCCATATATGTTATATACATATGCGTATACATATTTATGTAATATATTTCTTTACTCTATAACACTCTATGAAATGACCATAAATTTAAAAATATAGCATGGAATTACAAAATTTCCACTCACAAAACTATAACTTAACTCTAAAACTCCATTTGGTTTCATTTAAAACCAATACTTAAAAGGAGTCTCAAAACATGATAGAATTTTGGTCAGATTTGAAACTCAATTTTCTCCATCATTTTCTAATGAAATCTAGAAAAGCACAACCTATTCTATAGGAAGTTAAGTCTACTTTATTAATATAAATTTTTTAATTAGTTTAAGTCACCAAGTAACATAGATTATGAAAATACTTTAGGGTTCCAAAAACGGGACAAATTTTAGTTAGAATTGCAACTTACTTTTCTCTATCATTTCCTAATGAAGTTTAGAAAAATCAGTATCTATTCCATAGGAATTAAGTTTACTTTATAAATATAAATTTTATTTTTAATTTAAGTTACCAAGTAACACAAATTTTGGATTTACTTGGTCAAAAAACAGGACAAAATTTTAGTGATAGTTGCAACTCACTTTTCTCTATCATTTTCTAATTAAATTTAGCACAATCAGTGCTTATTCTATAGAAAATTAAGTCTAGTTTATGAATATAAAATTTTCTTTTCAGTTTAAGTTATAAAGTAACACAAATTCTAAAATTACTATAAAGATTCCAAAAGAATTTTAGTTAGAATTGCAACTCACTTTTCTCCTCCATTTTCTAATGAAATTTAGCAAAATCAGTGCTTATTCCACATAAAATTAAGTATAGTTTATGAATATAATTTTTTTTTTCAATTTAAGTTGCCAAATAACACAGTTTTTGAAATTTTTACAGAGGTACTAAAAATGGAAAATAATTTTAATCATAGTTGCAACTTACATTTCTCCACCAATTCCTAATGAAATTTAGCAAAGTAAAAACCTATTCCATGAGAAATAAGTCTATTTTATAATTATAATATTTAATTTTCATTTAAAGTTCTCAACTAATACTTTTTTTCAAAAAATATAAAGAGGTTCAAAAACGGGATTTGGGGAAATAACAACCCAAACATCATGTTCACTTGAACTTATTCTCAATTTCTTCATGAATGGTAAATTTCAACCTAATCAACAATGTACTTATTTTATCATAATACTTCATAAAATCTACATGCAAGGGTTAGATAAAGGAACTCACAACTCTCATCATTAATGGGAGGGGAAACCCACCTTAGCAAGAAAAATGATGAATGCTTGAATTCTACTATCACATGCAGTGCTTCAATCTTCATCTTCCAACCTTCGATTGATTCTCTATTGAATCTTTTAGCAATTCCCTTTTCTAAGACTTTTCTTCTTAAGAAAAATGAGACGGTGTAAATGAGAATGAATTACTATCTTTAAAATAAGAGGTGAGAGTTGAGAAGGTTTACCTTTGGTGGATCATCCATGGGGTTGGAGAGTTTTCTCCTATTTCCCTCTCATCTTCTCTTGAATGTGTACATGGATTGGGGGAGAATAAGAAAATTATGAATTTTCCTCTTAGTTTGTCAATATATAAGTTGAGTCAACACATAGACCATAATGACTTTCTTTTAAATTGAGTTCTCCAAACTACTCATTTCTTTCTTCTAATGCATAAGAGTACTAACATGGTTTATGGTTTAAGGACAACCATAATACTTAATCATTTTAAGTCTTCTAATGATCTCATATATCATATAATACTAGAGGCAATTTACCAAATTGCCCCTAAATAGTAAAATGACTAATTTATTTTTAGGTATCCGGATCTCATTTGTGTTGCATAAATAGTTTTTCAATTAATATTCTGGGACGGGGTAATACACCAACGATACGTTATAAATGTAGGTGAGGTTATTGTGATGAATGACTTTTTCCTTGATCGGTCGATTTTATTCCCCGTTTGGATAGACGGCAAGAAAGAACAAAAAAGGATGAAACCTACAAAATACACTAAGACGCTCGAGTAAGTAGTTGATTAAGGTAGATAAAAGAATGTTTTTAGATTTTTTAAGTGTCTACCCTATTTGAATTCTGACATTCCTTTATAAATTCTATTAGAGTTTTAGTCTCCATCTGGAATGTTCATGTTGCCACATCTCGATATATGACTCGTTCTACGATCCAATAGTCTATATTATACTTTATGCTTGGATCTGATGCTTTTTAGGACATGTTCACACTTGGTCTTCAAGTCTTATAACTTTCCAATGACATACTTGTCATGACATCACATTTATCACCAATTTATATATTTTTATGGTTTACATTATTCTTCTCTTGTGGGATTGGCCACACAATCATGACTTTAATGAGATGACGAAAGATATCAAAATTTATCATATTATAAGAAAAAAACTTCAAAAAAATATAATAAAATTGTTGTCGATTCTCTCCGTTTCTCAATTAGTTGATGTCTTCCTCAAATAAATACGTGCTACCTTTTTAAGTCATTTATCATCAAACTAGAATTTTACAATTTACCTAGGCTTAAGAGAGTGTGTAACCTATATTCAACTAACTATAGTTAGAATAGTGATTTGACTTAACTTGTAATTAATTTACCTTAGTTATTTATAGTTGAATATTACTTCATCCGAACAGTCGTTTTAACAAATAAAGTTTGTTTTAAAATGATTATCATTCTCACTTTTTAATGTATAAATTATTGTTATTTTTTAATTATGTCATCTAATTATTATTCTTTGCACTACTTTCAATATATTAATAGAGTTAATTTAGTAAAAGTATAACATCTTATGATAATATCATTGTATTTTTTAATTTGTGTGTAAAAACCTTAAATTAAATTATTTTAAAACGGAAGTAGTACTTCATTAGAGAGAGAAAAAAATGTACATATACTCTTTGTAAGGATTTTTGTATCCATTCATTCAAATAATAAATAAAGATAAAGGGTTTTTTATATATTTTTTAAAATAATTTAATGATTGAAGTTTATCATTTAAAGATGAATAAATAGAATTTCATAGTTGTAAATAGGATTTCATAGTTGAAACTTTTGTTCTTATATCTAATATTCCTACACGTCTATCATCTTAGCAGATTTAATAGAATAAATTGCCTACATTTTTTCTCCACTCTATTAATACTTAAAAAATAATTTATATTTAAATATGTTTTTTTAAAAAGTCAGTTAAATAATAAATTTAAATTTAAAAATCACATTTAAACTAAGTTAAAAACCATAGTTTTATATATATATATATATATATATATATATATATATATATATATAATAAAATTTGTCCAACTTAGCTTACATTTTGATTGATGTAGGAGAGTTAGTTCAACCTTTTTTCACATAAGAATGACCCAGGGATCTAGTCTCAACATTGATAATTATAAGAGTAATATTTTAATTAAAAAATCATTATTAAATTGAAACATCAGAAATCAGAAACTACAAGAAACCCATCATTATACCCGTTGCGGCAAAGTGATTTGAAAAGAGCTTTTCTTTCTTCTTCGAATTAGTGATGTGATGACCAGTCAATGTCATGAACTCACTGCTACCACCTACACTACAGTATTTTCTGGAACCTTTTGCAACTTCCTCTGTATAGTATAGAATTCTTAACAATATTAATAAAAAACACAATAGAATTGCATTAAACACACTACTGTTGTACAGAATGTGAGATTCTCAAAACACCTAACCCAAGTTATTATTCTTAAATAAGGACTATTTATTTAAAGGTAAATGTGCACATATCAATTTGCTTATTCTCAAGTTTTGTTTATAGGGGAAATTCCTTGAAAATATAAGGGGACTATACTACTCCCAAATTTTGAGAATAATCATGATATATGCTTGTGTCTCTATTTTTACCTTCCTTTCTTCAGTTCATTAATATTTTGTTGCTATCAACTATGATCTGATCAGAACCTTCAGAAGCTATCCAAACTTTTTTTGAGACAAACTCTGAACTAAGTGTTCAAAATTTGTTTGAAATCTATAAGAATCAAAAGATGAAAAAGCTTAAAATAAGAAAAAGCCAACACAACTCAACCCCCTCCTTCTTGTATTTTATCACCTTCAGTTGGCAACAAAATAAGGTATGTGCTAAACACTTATCAGTGGTGCATAAAATATCCTTAGAAAAAATACATATCTTTTATGGCCGGTGAATCTAGAGTTGGTTCAAATGAGGGCACTCCCAATCCTCTTAGTATTGTTAATCATGATTACAGTACCTCACAGAGAAACAATTATATAGCTATAACTCCTACTTTTTGTGGAGATTTTACTAAGTTTGAATAATGGAAAATCAAGATGTATACTCATATCATATGTCTTGATGATAATTTCTAGGATAACTTGGAAGATGACATTGACATTCAAGTCAATGGTGTTGGAATGATGTCTAACAGAAAATATCTCACACCTGCTTAGAAAAAGATTTACTGAAAACATCATAGAATTAGACACATCTTGGTTGATGCTTTACCTCATTTTGAGTACATCAAAATCATTGATAAATCTACTGCTCAGACCATCTTCAAATCCCCATGTGCTATTTATGAATGGAATCAACAAGTTTATGAAGTTAAGGATAACCTTATGGTTTAGCAGTATGAGTTGTTCATACTGAAGGAAGATGAGGACATTGAAACCCTGTTTTCTAGGTTTCAAATTCTTGTGTATGGGCTTCATGTTCTAAATAAGAGCTACACTACCTCTGATCATGTCAAGAAGATTATTAGGAATCTTCCTGTCAGATACAAACCAAAGGTAACAACAATCCAAGAGGCTAAAGACTTAAACACATTAAGTCTTGATATTCTTATTAGAAATCTCCAGAGCCATGGGATGGAGGTGAATGGAGATGATCATCTAAAGAAATCTAAATCACTAGCTTTGAAGTCAATGGTAGAGAGATATGATGATAAAGCTGTCAGATCCTCAAAAGTTTGGAAATCAGAATAACCTTCTAATGATGAAGATTCTGATGGTGACACTAATGATGAGGAAATGACCTTTATCATAAAGAGGTTTCAACATTTGGATAACAAGAATAAGAGGTTCTCTGGCAGAAGATATGGCTTTATAGGAACAAGCTCCAAAGTTAATAAAGTTGATCAGAAAGGGTGCTTTAAATGTCAGAAGCATGATCATTTTATAGCTGATTGTCCAGAGCTTCAGAAGGACAAAGCTAAAAAGGGAAGCTTCCAGAAGAACAACTTCATAAGAAAGTTAAAGAAAAACCTTATGGAAACATATGGCAAACTTGATAATGATGAAGAAGATGGCAAGGATGAAGAAGAAACCAATCTAACTTTGATGGATTCAACATTCTTAGACACAGAATCATAAGTTGACTCTGACTCAGATTTAGAGGATGCATATGAGGTATTCTCTAAACTCTCTAGATCCGATTTAATTACCTTTTGTATAGATCTTATGGATAGATGTTAAGCGAAAGCCAGACACATGAAAATATTTTAAAAAAACAATATGATCTTTTTAAAGATGAACTAAAAGCATAACATAAGAGTATTGAATCTCTTGAAAGAGATCATATTGCTCAAGTAAATAAAGTGTTTGACAAACCCTTGAGTAAACATGAAATGACTTTTC
Organism: Lathyrus oleraceus; assembly: GCF_024323335.1. Lineage (NCBI taxonomy): Eukaryota > Viridiplantae > Streptophyta > Magnoliopsida > Fabales > Fabaceae > Lathyrus > Lathyrus oleraceus. The sequence goes on along the minus strand of NC_066584.1, from coordinate 509,053,645 downwards.
AAGAGTTTATCATAACTGGTTTTGAAAGAACTAAACTTGCTTTCATGATCTATGGAGTAAATAAGAGCATATGAGATGGGTTTGATTATCATCAAGAACCTTTTAATCCAAGGACTAAAACCTTTATCAAACCATCAAATCCTTCTTCTTCAAGCTCTGCTAAAAAAGGGATGTACTCTCAATTTGTGCTGCTACTAATGTTAAGGTTTAAAACTAGTCAAAACCTATAATTTTAGAGTCAGAGGTTCTGAAGACATAAGAACCTAAGACCTCAAAGTCAAATGTTCTGAAGAAGATAAAACATAAGATATCTAGTTACAAGGTTCTGAAAGGTCCAGAACCTAAGGATAAGATTCATTCAAGACAACAAAATTTTAAATTCAAAGCCTTGAATAGTCTAAAGCCTTATTACAAAGAAAATGCTCAAAATAAGAGGAAGACTATTAAAACTAACCTTAAAATACCCATAAGAATATGGGTACCGTAAAGTGAGATTATTTTTGCTGCAGATATGCTGAAAGGAAATAACAAAATAATAACTTCAATTCCAGAACAATGGCTGCTTACAACATATAACAATAGGAAAACCTATGTTCCAAATCCTAACTCAAAAGGAGGAAGAAAATGTGGAGTATGAAAGAAACCAATAATAAAAGATTACTGGTATTGGGAGGACTAAATTTGATTAATTAGGAGCTGGTGCTTCAGATGCTAACCAAACTCTGAAGCTCATCCAATTGAAATGGACTCTAAAAAGACTCATGATGGTTATCAAAAGAGAATTCTTTGAACAAAGTGGTTCGTCAATAAAAATATTATTAGAAGATCAGAAGCTGAACAAAGAAAGAAGCTGGTGGATCATAAGATTTGATCCCTTCAGAAGCTAGTTGTTCAGAAGTTGGTGCTACATGTTGCACCCCAAAATTTGCCCTCTATTTTTAACTCTAACCAATTTTTTGTTTCACATTCATTTGCATCATCTTCATAGCATAACATTTTTTTCTGTCTTAATATTAGCCGGAATAATTTCTCGGAATTTACAAACAGACTGGTCAAATTAACTTTTTAACTGTGCCTAAAATTAGTCAACGAAAAAATGTCAAGTTTAAATTTGCAGATGTCGGTAACATTAATCTGCGGTTCACGTGGTTTAATTTGACATGCTAAAAATATTTTTACGACTATTTTTCGTCATATGTTGATCAGTCTGAGCAGTTTAAACGGTCATAATTTTTATTTCAAAATCCGACCAAACGCTGTATTTTTCCGAGTCATTTATTTCGCGCTGATTATTTTGACGTGTTCATTTTATTTTTTCGAGCATTTTGGTGCCCGACTTTTTTTTTTTTTTTTTTTTGAGTCTATTTATTTTTATATTGGGTCTAGAATAAATAAATAGGTTAATTAGTTTTTATTTTAATTTTAACTATTTTAATTATTTTACTTTATTCAGTTTTTAATTTAATATTGGGTTTCAAAATAAACTTAGGCCCATTATCATTAACCTAATTTGTTCCTATATATATTTACTAGCATGACTGATAGAGGGAGGCCTAAAAGACAGAACAAAAAAAAGAGAAACTGAGAGTGGTTGATCTATACTATCGTACACATAGTTTGGTAATAGTTTATATATGATATATACTTTATCTATTTTGTTGATATATTTGTTACTGTGTTTCAAATACATGTTCATATGTGTGACTGTGTTATGTATTCCAGATACATGCGGTTTGGTTAAATATGTCAGGATATCACCGTTTTGCTTTTTTTATGCACATAAATATAACATGTATAATAATTTGGTTCATTGTATTATGTATTTGATGTGTTTGTTTTTATATAAGTTTTACATGTCTCATAATATATAATATAATATAATAATAATTTTGTTGTTAATAAAAATGCATATGGATCATATAATATATAATTTATAATATGTAACTAGTGTGTTAAATATATATATATTTCTATTTTATGTTATAATTTGATTATGTTTTCGGATCGGATCGTGTCAATACGCCGTTTTCACATATACGTGCATGAGGCGTGACATTTGTGTTATCCGATCCAGTTGCGATGATCGCAATTTTGCGCTAGCAACGCCGTTGTTTTTTTTTAATTCATATTTTTTATATATATACATATATTTAGATCTGCACATTTTTTTTCATAACTCACTACCCTGATTTTTCCTAAACCCTGACAATTTCGCCACAAACTCTAAATTTCAAACCTAAAACCTAAAACTTTAACCGTGTTATTTCCTTTAAACCATAAACCTTTTCTTAAACCTTAACAAACCTTATTATTATTTCCTATTTTCGCTCATATTTATGTTATTCATACACTGTAACTGCTTCGCCTTTGTAATATTTTAAGTTTTAACTTGTAATATTTTCAGTTTTACTTTTCGCCATCTTTATTATGTAACTGCACCAAAGCGTTGTAATAATTAGGATTTTACTTTCTGCCATTTATTTTCTGCAATTTTATTTTTCTGCCATTTATTTTTCTGCCATTTAAATTCCTGCCATTGATCCTATATTAACTACGTGGTTTAGTAATGTAGGGCGTGAAAACCTACTAAATTAATTATTTAATATTTTTCTATAACCTTTATATTTTTTGTAAATAAATAATAAATACTAACTATTTTAATAACTTTTTTTATTACTTACTTATAATAATAAATCCTTATATATTTTGTAAATAAAATCTAATTGACCATTTTTCTAATTGAATAATAATAATAAACCTATTAATCTAATAATTTGATATTTTCTATAATCTTTATTTATTTTGTAAATAACTAACTTAATATTTTTCATATAACTCTTTTATTTTATAATTTGTACATTAATGTATTTTAAATTCTTTTATTATTACTAATTTATTTTAAACTCATATTTTTCTAATAACTTCTAAAAAAGTCTAACTTGTTTAACCTAAAATAATTTCTTTTAAAATTCTAACCTTTTTATTATCACTTTATTATTATTGTTATTTTATTATTGCTTTATTACCATTATTTATTTATTATTTTATTATTATTTGCTTTTATCTATTCTATTTTTGCTTCATTATTTTTCTTATTTTAATTTTGTTTTATTTATAATATTAGGAACAAATGTATAGGTTGTAAATTTATTCTTTCTCGCCTGATTATTATGTATCTGTCCCATAGCCATGTAATAGTTTAGGAATTTATTTTTCTTGCTTTTATTTTTGTAAATATTTATTGCGTGGTTAGTAATTTAGGGAGTGCAAAAAACTAACTGTAAATAATTGAACTTAGAAAATTAAATTCAAGACAAATATCTGAAAAATAACACTCACACACGCAAGTCGATCTTTGATCGCCATCTGTACTTCCTAGGGTATTCCTCTTGGTTGCCTTCTTTAAATGGTCAAGTCCCTCGAAAATAGGGGTGTCTTAAGCAAAGTCCCTTCAAACAGAAAAATCATCAAGTCCCTATAAACTTAAAAGATCAAGTCCCTACGAGGTTGCCTACGATATAATGATCTTGTCCCTTCGGTAAATATGATGATAGTCCTTACGAGTTGCTAAAGACACCCCTTATGTTGCCTTCATTGACCATACGATGACCCTACGCCCGTCCCTTAAACAAATCCAAGGTAATGACTACCTATTCCTTAATAATAGGGACAATCTTACCATTGAAAGAATATACGAGAACACGAAAGACTTAATCTAGGGTAGGTATCTCATAGTTACTTGCTCACACTTTTCAAAATTACTTTTACACCTCACAATTTCTACACTAGGCTTTGTATACACCCATACGAGGGTCATTACAAAGTATTTAAAGAAATTTTTCTAATCACACACTACACTCTTGCAAACAAACAAAGTGAGTTAAGTAACTAAGAGCCCATGGATAACCATGGATATAAAGGGTGCTAATACCTTCCCTTTGTATAACCTACCCCCCGAACTCAAAATCTTTTTAAGGTCTTTCTTGTTCTTTTATGTCCTTTCCTTTTGGATAAAATAAAAGTCGGTGGCGACTCTTGCTATCCGCAACATTTAACTCAAGTCAGTTCTCCCACCGTGTTACAGAACTGGCGACTCTGCTGGGGATTTAATAAAAGAGGGGTACCCTTAGGAATTAGATCACTTTAAAATTGTTTGCCTTGTTTGCTTTATACTTATCTGTTGGGTGCTCTTATGTGTGAAAGACCCTAACCCGGATCTAGTGTACCTTAGGTAAACGGCAATAGACCAAGGAAACTGTACGGCGTATATCGATATGGTTGATCTAGTGGCCATAGTTAGTGTGACTTCTTGGTTGGTGCTTATGTTCCTTAAGTAAGTTGAGGATAATATGAGGCTGCCATATGTTGTCAATACACTAACTGACTTTTAGAACCCTAGTCATCCCATCTTGGCCTTTAGAAAGTAGTGAGATAACCGGCTTTGGTGAAGACTGAAGTTGGTTGATACTCGATACTACACTCATTGAGATCCTAAACTTGGAGGGTTTTGGTTGGCAAGTAAGTTGCCTACTGAACAACCACCCTTGTGAAGGATCAATGATTTTGAGATCTCTTAGAACCTGGTTACTTTTGTAGGACAGGATGAATCAACTAAACTTCAGGGGAGGGTACTTACCTTTAAACCTCATGCAAGCCTTCAAACCTAGGGCTATTGTGTGACTTGTTTGTGTGTGCCACATGTTTGTGATTGAGCATAACATCATAGCATCATCATGCATCATAAGCATAGCATTTTCACTAACCATTTCAAGGACCAAAGGATTTATCTTTGTTCTTTGTTACAGGTCATGGCTTCTGCTCGTAGGTATACTATCCGGATCAACTTTGTAGGAATACCTCCTAAGCTTAAGGAATTGGTCTCTCAAGTTTCTGAAAACTCCCAGTTCATCAAGAGGCATGGTCACCTACTGGATCTAGTCACTTCAGGGTTCAATGAAGACATGATGAGTGTCCTGTTTCAGTTCTTTGACCCTAAACATCATTGCTTCACATTTCCCGACTATCAGCTGGTTCCTACAATGGAAGAGTTCTCCAAGCTTCTGGGTATACCTATTCTTGATCAGAAACCCTTCACAGGCTTGGAAAAAGAGCCTAAACCTGAAGTCATTGCTGCAGCCTTACATTTAAAGAAATCAGACATTGTCCTAGAAACAAGGAGTGGAGTTAAAGGTATTCTTGTTAAGGTATTGATGGAGAAAGCTCAAGTATTCCTGAAGGCTATGAGTTATGATGCTTTTGAGGAGATCTTAGTCCTATTGATTTATGGCTTAGTACTGTTCCCCAATCCAGACCAGTTCATAGACGTACACGCCATCAACATATTTCTGACTCGCAATCCAGTGCCTACATTACTTGGAGACATCTTACACTCTTTTCATACCCGTACTACGAAGGCACGAGGAACTCTGATGTGTTGCATACCTCTATTATCTAGGTGGTTTATTTCTCACCTTCCTCGATCAGTGATGAAGAATGAACAAGGGTTCAGGTGGTCCAAGAGGATTATGTCACTTTCTCATTCAGATATTCATTGGTGCTCTAGATCTATGGAGAATGTTACCATCATTGACCGTTGTGGTGAGTTCCCTAATGTGCCACTCCTTGGCATAAGAGGGGGCATTACCTACAACCCTTCTTTAGCTCTACGTCAGTTTGGTTACGCTCGGACTGATGGTCCTCATGACATGCTTATTCAGGGTATTGTGTTCGACTACGACAACGATCTTCAAGGTTACCGTCAAAGGTTCATACGAGCATGGGGTAAAGTGAACAAGGTTGACAGCAAGACTCTGGAACCCAAGTACACTATTCCTATGGAACCATATCTCAGATGGGTACGATCTCGTGCTCAGACTCTTATGATGCCATATCCTGCTATCCTGCCAGTTACCATGGAGCCTGTTGCTGAAGGAGATACTTCTTACATCATTCTTCATCCAGACATGCCCACTGACATGGAAGAGTTACAGAGGTCCTGGATCCAGTTGAAGGAGCAAAGAGATACTTTTGAGACTCATTACAAGGCAAGTCAGGAAAGAATCCTGGAGCTAACAAAACAACTTCACGAGGAGCGGAATCTCAACTCATACCTCAACACAAAGAGGAAACGTCCATGGGAGACTTAAAACCCCATTTTTTGTATTCATTTCATTTTTATTGTAAGCCCAAGGGGCAAACAAGTTTATTACTAATAAAAGTTTACTTTTTGGTGGTTTAAACAAATTTAAATACTACGGTCCTTGAAAACATTGCATAAGCATCTACATACCATATTATTGCATCACAGGTTTCTTATGAACAGGTATCTTATCTTCTCGCTGCTTATTTCAGCAGAAATGGCTCTTGAACAGACTGTCAAAGATCTCCAGGCTCAGAATGCACAATTCCAAGAGTTGATTCTGAATTTGTCCAAGGGTCCTATCAAAATTACTGCTGAAGGCCTGGTGAAGACTGTTGCTGAAGTTAGAGTACCTCCCATGATTATTACCACTCCTGGACCTATTCCTTATACTTCTGATAAAGCTATACCCTGGAATTACGGTTCTGATGTTTATATCCATGGTGTTAAGCAGGAACCTTTGACTGATACACCTGTTACTGATGATAACCTTGATGTTGATAATATTGCTGGATCTAGTAAGATCACCAGAAGTGGAAGAATTTTCTCTCCTCCAGCTACCTCAAAAAATACAGTTCTTCCAACTACTACCTCCACTTCTGAGCCAAGTACTGATGCTCGAGGCAAAGGTCCTGTGGTTGAACCTGTGCAAGCTGAAGCACCGACTGCTGAAAATCTCTCTAAACAGATGGAAGAAGTGCTGAAGATCATTCGTAAGAGTGATTATGATATTGTTGACCAGTTGGGGCATACTCCCTCCAAAATTTCCATGTTGTCTTTGTTGTTGTGTTCTGAGGCTCATGCTAAAGCCTTGATCAAATTCTTAAGGACTGCTCATGTACCAAATGAAATTTCTGTGGATCAATTTGAAAATTGTGTTGCACATCTGACTTATGATAATGGGTTAGGTTTTTCTGATGCTGACTTGACTCCTGCCAAAAGAAACCATAACAGAGCTTTACATAACTCCATTGAATGTAGGGGCAATACCTTGTCTCATGTGTTGATAGACAATGGCTCTTCATTAAATGTACTTCCCAAAGAGGTTCTGAACAAGCTCAGTCCTGAAGATGCTGTGTTAAGATCAAGTAATATAGTGGTGAGAGCCTTTGATGGTTCAAGAAAAGTGGTGCATGGAGAAATAGATCTCCCGATCAAAGTAGGCTCTCAAGTCTTCGATTCTACCTTCTATGTAATGGATATTCATCCTGCGTACTCTTGTTTGCTTGGGCGCCCCTGGATCCATGGGGCAGGTGTTGTGACCTCCACTCTACATCAGAAGTTGAGATATCCGGTGAAGGGAAAGATCGTAACTGTTTATGGAGAGGAAGAATATATGGTCAGTCATGTGAATACATTTAAGTATGTTGAAGTGGAAGGTGAATATGTTGAGACTCCTTGCCAGACATTTGAAGTAGTTCCTTGGGTCGTTCCCGCTACTGAAGCTCCTCCTGTGGTTAAAAGAGTTCCTGTGGTTACCAAAGTACCTCCTACAATGGCTTCCCTCAAAGATGCTAGAGCTGTGGTTGAAGAAGGTGGTTGCACTATTTGGGATCAGCTTCCCGACATTCCTTACAAGTCTGACAAGTTTGGTTTGGGTTTCACTGCAGAGTCCCAGAAGGCTGTTCGTCGTGCTCGTGCTGTTCGTATCACCAATCAAGGGAACATGAAAGATCAAATCAATGCTGTGGGTGATTATAATGAAGACTACAATCTGGATAACTGGATTTTTCCTACTGTGGGTGATGGGCTCAACAATTGGAAGACTGAAGACGTTATTCTTATCTCCTTTAGTCAGGAGTAAATACTATTACTGAGTTGTTATTTTTAAGTTTGAACAATTAAACTTTTAAGCCTTGTGCCTTACCCGGGGCACGATGGTATGCTTGTTTCGGGATGTCATTTCATTTGCATACTTCATTCAATAAAAATCAATGGACGTTTCGTTTTCGTAAATATTGGGCTCTTTGTTTTTCTTTTATTTTATTTTCATCAGCTATGTGTTCTTACACACACCCACATCACTAAAATGCAGATCCTCATCCACTCTGGATCCTGTTGATAACAGTTCTACTATTGCCAATTATAATTTCGAGAATCCGATCTATCAAGCTGAAGATGGAAAGGATGAAGATTGTGAAGTACCTGTAGAGCTTGCTAGGTTATTACAACAAGAAGAGAAAGTTACACAGCCGCATGAGGAATCAATTGAGGTTGTAAATCTGGGTACTGAAGTAGACAAGAAAGAAGTCAAGATAGGAGCAGGCTTGGAAAACAGTGTCAAAGAAAGATTGAGTCGGATGTTACGTGACTATGTAGAGGTTTTCGCTGGAAAAATCAAGAGATGATATGGAATGATGAATGTCAAGAAGCTTTTGACAAAATCAAGAAGTATCTCCAAGAACCTATAAATCTGATGCCACCAGTTGAAGGAAGACCTCTAATCATGTATTTGACCGTGTTAGAAAATTCAATAGGGTGTGTGTTGGGGCAACATGACGAGTCTGGTCGAAAAGAGCATGCAATATACTACCTTAGCAAAAGGTACCGACTGTGAAACAAGATACTCCCAGCTCGAGAAAGCTTGCTATGCTTTGGCTTAGACTGCTCGCCGACTAAGACAGTATATGTTGAATCATACCACTTTATTGATTTCTAAGATGGATCTTATCAAATATACATCTGAGAAACCTGCTCTCTCCGGAAGAACAACAAGATGATTGCTGAACTCTGCACGCAGTTCAAAATAAAACACCATAACTCTTCTCCGTACCGGCCAAAGATGAATGGCGCCGTGGAGGCTGCTAATAAGAATATTAAAGATGATAGTAACATACAAAGACTGGCATGAGATGTTACCCTTTGCTCTTCATGGTTATCGCACTTCAGTGCGCACTTTGACTGGGGCAACTCCTTTCTCTTTGGTCTACGGAATGGAAGCCGTGTTACCAGTGGAAGTTCAGATTCCCTCTCTAAGAATCATGAAAGAGGCAGGTTTAGACGAGGATGAATGGATTCAGACTCGACTCGACCAGATAAATTTGATTGATGAGAAGAGGTTGGCAGTTGTTTGTCATGGTCAGATGTACCAGAAACGGATGATCAAAGCTTTCAATAAGAAGGTTAAGCCAAAGGTATATCAGGCTGGTGACTTGGTAATCAAGCGTATCATACTACCCCAGGGTGATCCTAGGGGCAAGTGGACTCCTACACATGAAGGACCATTTGTGGTCAAAAGAGTATTCTCAGGAGGTGCCATGATGCTTACTACTATGGATGGTGAAGATTTTCCACAGCCTGTAAACGCAGACATAGTTAAAAAATACTACGCATAAAAAGAGACCCGCTAGGTTGACTGGCCTAGGCAAAAATAAGGGCATCCCGGAAAACCAAAAGGGTTCGGGCAAAAATTAGGGATATATATAAAAAAAATGTGTACCCGGCAAGTCGAAAACCTGAAAAGGCGGCTTGGGCAAAAAAGGGTATCCCGGTGGATTGAAAACCTGAAAGGGCAATCCAGGCAAAAGTTAGGGATTAAAGCGTATGACTATGTCTCGTTTGGATCACTCATGTAACTTCAACTGATGGTGCTACCTAAATCAAGTTCAAACAGATAAAGATCAATCCAATCATTTCTGTCTCAACAGCAGAAGATGAGATATTTGAAGATAATGGCAATAGTAGAATTGAAACTCAATAGGATCATTTTTCACATAGTTGTTTTCTTTGTTTTATAAAAAATTTACGACGAATTCCTCTTACTAGGATTTCTGTCTCCTTGTACAAACTTGCCTATGTATAGGTCACTTTGTGATATAAATAAAATTTCATCTTTGAATCCAGATTTACTTTTACTCTATTTACATAAGCGAAAACGTCCATTGGTTGTGTTTGAATGTATGTATGCTTTTGAATACGATTGATGTTTACCAGAAATGCATAAAATGCAGTAATAGTATTTACTAAGGACGAACGAGGGTAGTAGTTCAACGAAGCTTCGCCGGTTCATCCCCACTACAAATCCCCGGTAGAGCAAATCTATCTTTATAGATGCTTCGAATTACGTCTCCCCTTGAATTTATGTCCATCAGTCGGGATACTCAGGAACTTATTCCTTCAATAGAAGTACGACGAACGAATACGGGAAGTGACAAATACTATACTATCAAACAAGACGGGAACGAGTTCCTCATATTCTTCAGCAACGAATCGGGATTTATTTTCCCTAGCCAGCAGTTGTTATACAAAGATATCCAGACGCTTCAGGCCGCATGATTCATACATACATCATTTACATCATACCATAGCATATCCATAAGTGCATAATACATTTACTTAGATGCACCATACCATGCATGCATACATATTGCATAAACTAACCTTTTCCTTGCAGGATGGTTATATACAGATAAAATACTATCAACAATTCACAACAGGTCAGAAACGATCTATACGAAGATCTAATGCTGATACTTAATCATTACTCAAGGTGTCCTTGGATAGTAGGCAAACGGTCTATACGAAGATCTATTCCCTAGTCCAGGATATTTTCAGGAGATTTCATCCTGACACTCTTTTGTTCTTGGATATTAGGCAAACGGTCTATACGAAGATCTATTCCCTAGTCCAGGATATTTTCAGAAGATTTAATCCTGATATTCTTTTGTTCTTGGATAGTAGGCAAACGGTCTATACGAATATTTATTCCCTAATCCAGGATATTTCCAGAAGAGATAATCATCACGAAGATTTATTTCTACTGGTCTATTCAACAATTCAAAACAGTTCAGAGACGATCTATACGAAGGTCTAGTGCTGATACTTAATTCAGAAAGAAATCGCCACGAAGATTTGGTTCTGACACTTAAATTAAAAGTATGTTCTTAGATACGATTCAGAGACGGCCTATACGAAGACCTAGTACTGATATCCAGTATCAACATCAAGATATTATCACCTCCTGATATTATGGATGGCATCTATAAGCCCATCTCCAGTTCTTCCAAGTGGCATCTTCAAGCCCACTTAAGCATATACAACCAGTCATCAGTGTTACTTTACGCACCGGCGAGTGCAAATTTTTGGGCTTTTGTGTTCAATCCCCTTCAACCTTCCAAGTCACGAATGGCACACAGGCCAATCTAACTCCTCAGGTTTCAGAAAATTGAACAGGGGCAGCTGTTGCACCCCAAAATTTGCCCTCTATTTTTAACTCTAACCAATTTTTTGTTTCACATTCATTTGCATCATCTTCATAGCATAACATTTTTTTCTGTCTTAATATTAGCCGGAATAATTTCTCGGAATTTACAAACAGACTGGTCAAATTAACTTTTTAACTGTGCCTAAAATTAGTCAACGAAAAAATGTCAAGTTTAAGTTTGCAAATGTCGGTAACATTAATCTGCGGTTCACGTGGTTTAATTTGACATGCTAAAAATATTTTTACGACTATTTTTGGTCATATGTTGATCAGTCTGAGCAGTTTAAACGGTCATAATTTTTATTTCAAAATCCGACCAAACGCTGTATTTTTCCGAGTCATTTATTTCGCGCTGATTATTTTGACGTGTTCATTTTATTTTTTCGAGCATTTTGGTGCCCGACTTTTATTTTTTTTATTTTTTTTATTTTTTTTTAGTCTATTTATTTTTATATTGGGTCTAGAATAAATAAATAGGTTAATTAGTTTTTATTTTAATTTTAACTATTTTAATTATTTAACTTTATTCAGTTTTTAATTTAATATTGGGTTTCAAAATAAACTTAGGCTCATTATCATTAACCTAATTTGTTCCTATATATATTTACTAGCATGACTGATAGAGGGAGGCCGAAAAGACAGAACAAAAAAAAGAGAAACTGAGAGTGGTTGATCTATACTATCGTACACACAGTTTGGTAATAGTTTATATATGATATATACTTTATCTATTTTGTTGATATATTTGTTACTGTGTTTCAAATACATGTTCATATGTGTGACTGTGTTATGTATTCCAGATACATGCGGTTTGGTTAAATATATCAGGATATCGCCGTTTTGCTTTTTTTATGCACATAAATATAACATGTATAATAATTTGATTCATTGTATTATGTATTTGATGTGTTTGTTTTTATATAAGTTTTACATGTCTCATAATATATAATATAATATAATAATAATTTTGTTGTTAATAAAAATGCATATGATTCATATAATATATAATTTATAATATGTAACTAGTGTGTTAAATATATATATATTTCTATTTTATGTTATAATTTGATTATGTTTTCGGATCGGATCGTGTCAATACGCCGTTTTCACATATACGTGCATGAGGCGTGACATTTGTGTTATCCGATCCAGTTGCGATGATCGCAATTTTGCGCTAGCAACACCGTTGTTTTTTTTAATTCATATTTTTTTTTATGTATACATATATTTAGATCTGCACATTTTTTTTCATAACTCACTATCCTGATTTTTCCTAAACCCTGACAATTTCGCCACAAACTTTAAATTTCAAACCTAAAACTTTAACCGTGTTATTTCCTTTAAACCATAAACCTTTTCTTAAACCTTAACAAACCTTATTATTATTTCCTATTTTCGCTCATATTTATGTTATTCATACACTGTAACTGCTTCGCCCTTGTAATATTTTAAGTTTTAACTTGTAATATTTTCAGTTTTACTTTTCGCCATCTTTATTATCTAACTGCACCAAAGCGTTGTAATAATTAGGATTTTACTTTCTGTCATTTATTTTCTGCCATTTTATTTTTCTGCCATTTATTTTTCTGTCATTTAAATTCCTGCCATTGATCCTATATTAACTGTGTGGTTTAGTAATGTAGGGCGTGAAAACCTACTAAATTAATTATTTAATATTTTTCTATAACCTTTATATTTTTTGTAAATAAATAATAAATACTAACTATTTTAATAACTTTTTTTATTACTTACTTATAATAATAAATCCTTATATATTTTGTAAATAAAATCTAATTGACCATTTTTCTAATTGAATAAATAACAATAAACCTATTAATCTAATAATTTGATATTTTCTATAATCTTTATTTATTTTGTAAATAACTAACTTAATATTTTTCATATAACTCTTTTATTTTATAATTTGTACATTAATGTATTTTAAATTCTTTTATTATTACTAATTTATTTTAAACTCATATTTTTCTAATAACTTCTAAAAAAATCTAACTTGTTTAACCTAAAATAATTTCTTTTAAAATTCTAACCTTTTTATTATCACTTTATTATTATTGTTATTTTATTATTGCTTTATTACCATTGTTTATTTATTATTTTATTATTATTTGCTTTTATCTATTCTATTTTTGCTTCATTATTTTTCTTATTTTAATTTTGTTTTATTTATAATATTAGGAACAAATGTATAGGTTATAAATTTATTCTTTCTCGCCTGATTATTATGTATCTGTCCCATAGTCATGTAATAGTTTAGGAATTTATTTTTCTTGCTTTTATTTTTGTAAATATTTATTGCGTGGTTAGTAATTTAGGGAGTGCAAAAAACTAACTGTAAATAATTGAACTTAGAAAATTAAATTCAAGACAAATATCTGAAAAATAACACTCACACACGCAAGTCGATCTTTGATCGCCATCTGTACTTCCTAGGGTATTCCTCTTGGTTGCCTTCTTTAAATGGTCAAGTCCCTCGAAAATAGGGGTGTCTTAAGCAAAGTCCCTTCAAACAGAAAAATCATCAAGTCCCTATAAACTTAAAAGATCAAGTCCCTACGAGGTTGCCTACGATATAATGATCTTGTCCCTTCGGTAAATATGATGATAGTCCTTACGAGTTGCTAAAGACACCCCTTATGCTGCCTTCATTGACCATACGATGACCCTACGCCCGTCCCTTAAACAAATCCAAGGTAATGACTACCTATTCCTTAATAATAGGGACAGTCTTACCATTGAAAGAATATACGAGAACACGAAAGACTTAATCTAGGGTAGGTATCTCATAGTTACTTGCTCACACTTTTCAAAATTACTTTTACACCTCACAATTTCTAAACTAGGCTTTGTATACACCCATACGAGGGTCATTACAAAGTACTTAAAGAAATTTTTCTAATCACACACTACACTCTTGCAAACAAACAAAGTGAGCTAAGTAACTAAGAGCCCATGGATAACCATGGATATAAAGGGTGCTAATACCTTCCCTTTGTATAACCTACCCCCCGAACTCAAAATCTTTTTAAGGTCTTTCCTGTTCTTTTATGTCCTTTCCTTTTGGATAAAATAAAAGTCGGTGGCGACTCTTGCTATCCGCAACATTTAACTCAAGTCAGTTCTCCCACCGTGTTACACTACAGAACAAAAGAAAACTTCTGAAACACATCCAGAGGAAGGAAGTTCTGAAGAAGCTCCTTGTGACTCTCAAAAAGCTACATAATCCATAGAAACATTATAGTACAAGTCTTCTCATCCAAAAGAGTTAATCTTTGGAAACAAATATAGTACTCTGAAAATAAGATATGCATTCAGAGAGGAGCACTCAATGTTGGGACTTATCTTCATGATATAACCAACCTTTGTTGATGAATCCTTATCAGATGATGGATGGATTGTAGCAATGAAAAAAGAACTGAACCTGTTTCAAAGGAGTGATGCATGGGATTTGGTTCCCATACCTCATAAGAATAACATCATTGAGACAAAATGGATGTTTATAACAAGCTTAATGAGCAAGGAGAAGTGGTAAGAAACAAAGCTAGACTGGTATCTCAAGGCTACAGTCAACAAGAAGGCATAAAGTTCTCTGAAACCTTTGTACCATTTGCAAGGTTAGAGGAAACCAAACTTATTCTCTCTTATGTTATTAATCATGATAATATTTTATATCAAATGGATGTCAAGAGTGATTTCTTAAATGGAGTCATTTCGGAAGAATTGTATGTCAAACAACCCCCTGGGTTTGAGGACTCAATCCATCCAAATTTTGTTTTTAAACTTAAGAAATCACTTTATGGACTTAAACAAGTTCCAAGAGCTTGGTATGAGAGACTGAGTAATATCTTGTTAGAAAATGTCTTTCACAAAGGTCAAGTTGACATTACACAGTTTAGAAAGACTCTGAATAAGGAAATATTAATTATCCAAGTTTATGTTGATGATATAATTTTTGGTTCTACTGATGCATCTCTTTGTAAAGAATTTTCTGAGACTACGCAGGCTGAATTTGAGATGAGCATGATGGCAGAACTGAAGTTCTTCCTTGGAATTCATATCAACCAAATCAAAGATGGAGTCTATGTTCATCTGTCAAAATATACTAAGGAACTTCTGACAAAGTTTAAGCGTGAAAACTGCAAATTTATGAGCACTCTTATGCATCCAACATGCAATCTGAACAAAGAAGAAGAAATCTCCAAAGTTTGTCAGAAGTTGTATAGAGGTATGATTGGGTCCTTACTCTACTTAACAACTTCTAGGCCAAATAGTTTGTTCAGTGTATGTATGTGTGCAAGATTTCATCAGATCCTACGGAAACTCTCTTAACTGCTATTAAGAGAATATTTAGGTATATGAAAAGAACAACTAATCTTGGGTTACTTTATAAAAAATCCCTAGATTACAAGCTAGTTGAATTATGTGATGCTGACTATGTTGAGGATATAATTGAAAGAAAATCCACAAGTGGAAACTGTCGATTCATAGGTGAAAACCTAATATTCTGGGCTAGTAAGAGGTGGGCAACTATTGTCTTGTCCACAGCAAAAGCAGAATACATCTCAGTTGCTAAATATTGTACACAACTTCTCTAGATGAAATATCACTTGTAAGATTATTAGATTTAGTGGAAACAATATTCCTATCTTCTGTGATAATACTCTTGCCATCTGTTTAACTAAAAATCCACCTCAGCATTCTATAACCAAGCACATTGAAATAAAACATTACTCTATTAGAGATTATATTCAGAAAGGTGTAATATATATATAGTTCATTGATGCATATCATCAATGAGCTGATATATTTACCAAGCCTCTTACAATAGAAATTTTTTATTTCATTAAAAAGAATATGAACATGCATTTCATGGAAGATTAATGTTTTCTTATGAATGAAGGATCAGAGTCTGATGGTGATCAGAAGCTACTATGATCAAAAGCTCTAAACCAACTTCTGATGTATGAAAGCCTCTGAAGCGTCTTAGCCTCTAATACTCAGAACTTGATTCGTTGTTTCTGATGGCATATAAGTACCTTTTCTGTTTAATCAATTTTTTTGTTGTTCACTTATGTGTCAGAATATGAAAATCATTTTGACGTGGTCTTATATCTGTTAAGATTTCAGTTTGTGCTTATTTGCTTAAACTCTGAGCTATATCAATATTGGGTTATTTTATCTGGTAAAAGAAAATTGTGTTTTGACAATCTCCTTTTACATCAATTAGTGTATTTATGCATTGTTTTTAAAATTCACTACACACACATGACTTTGATGGTTGAAAAGAGTTTCAAGAAAAACTATGGGAAAAGGATATAATTTTATTCATTGAAAAGGATTACATGAGTCTGAAAACAAAAGAGAAATACAACTCAGACACAGAAGAAGCTACTCTAATTGGTCATCAGTCCACCCTCCTTACATGAGGAAGCCCTTCCATTCCTCATCCCACTCATCATCTGATGACTTCTTCTTTTGGGGTTTCTTTATTCTAGTCTATGAGGTTCTTCTAACCTTGGTTGCACCAGCATAATTTTTTGCACCTTTGGAAGAGTTGATCTTGTCATCCTTCTGGATCTTCAAGGTTTTTTTCACTTCCTTTGAAGAACCACCCTTGTTGTTCTAAGTTGATTTGCTCATATTATTCAAGGGGGATGTTTAATGAAATAAGGAGGAATGGTTTTTCGGCTTATGGTAAACTGGCTTTTATATGGAAAATGAGATAAGGAGAAACCAATCTGGATTAATGAACACCAATGGAATCAAGATAGAGATACTTTCTTGGTATTCAGACTCCCATTTCCTAGGTTTGACTGTTTTATCTCATTGGTCTAGAAAAATGTTGGAATATCTCGTGAGTTGCAGAACCTTTCCAACCACTCAAGTCATTTAATATCTTAAAATTTTTAACTAATGAGAAGTGGGGAGAATCAATCATGATTTAGTAGTTTTTAATCAGACTTGATAAAATCCCATACATTATTTTTCTTTAGTGTTGTTTCTTTCCCTTATCTTTTGTATCTTTTTGTTGATGACAAAAGGGGGAGAGATAAAAAGTATTTAAGCACCTGAATCTGATGATTATTTACTACTACTTAATTTAATTTCTAAAGATTAATGTTATTGTGTTAAAGGAATTTAATTAATCTGCACATGACTTAGGGGGGCCTTACAAACCTCACCCTCTCGACTATCAAACTTAGGGGGAGCTTACAAGCCTCTGACCCTGAAGTCAACGTGTCAATTAAATTAACAACCATTTTTCTTAATATACTTATGTTTGTCATCATCAAAAAGGGGGGATTTTTTGGAACAAAATTGGTTAATGCCATATCCTTTGGGTTTTGAGGATAACAAAGTATTTAAACAACAATTGAATATTCTAACATTTGTTCAACTATACAGGATTATATGATTAAGAACATATAAAGAGAAGCTTGAGGATTCTGCATCTGATGATCAGACTCTAGCTCTTAAGATCACTTATGAAGACTCTAGCTCTGGTGGAAGATCCATACTCTGAAGAAGTCAACTATGAAAAAAGTCAGTATCTGGTGATCTAGACTCTGAAGCTTCAGAAGCCAATAAGTGGACTATGAAGTGATCATCCTCTAAAGAGTGAAAGTGAATCTCTGAAGTAGATTCTATTCAATCGAGGTAACTCTGACATGCTTAGAGAACTTTTGATCACATGAAGACTTAAGGAAAAATTTCTTCTTTAATGTCTGAGCTTCAACGGATAATTCATCTTGCAGAAAGGTAATTTCTTGAGTGTCTAATCAAGTACAAAGGTTAACCAACCTTTTGTTTAAAGTCTTCAACGTCTCTTTTTCAGTTGTCTTATAAGGAGTTGAAGGACCGGATGATGAAGACTAATACATTTCAACACAAGACTCTAAACATTGACATTAAAAGAGAATCCATTTTGTCAAATTTTCTAGACCTAGAACATCTTAACATTGTGTATATTTTAGAAGTTCTTAAGTCTTAAAGTATTTCTAAGTTGTATTATGTCTACACCTCTGATTGTATATCAAGTGTAGTTGTTACCCAAATCTCTTAACAATTTTCTATATAGTCATAAGTATCTTGCTTTAGTGCCTGAGCATTTGAAGTCTCTTACTTGTGTGTTTGATCAAAGGAATTCTCTTGCTTGTGTACTTGAGAATAAAAGTCTCTTACTTGTGGGTTTAAGCAAATGAAGTCTCTTACTCGTGTGCTTGAGCATTGGTAGTCTCTTGCTTGGTGCATGAGCATTTGTAATCAGTTTGGTTATAATGAAAATCCCTTGGAAGTACAAGGGGACTGAACTACTCTCATGTTTTGAGAGGAACCAGGATAACTGCTTATGTTTCTGCGTTTACTCAAGTGCACTTAAGCACTCTATAAACCATGTCACACCCTAGTTGGTCACTTCATCACATGTGTCAAGAATGAGTGATGAAGCATCTCAATGATGAATACTGCATAAAGTGTGCATGTTCATCCATCACTTTTTCAAAATTGACCCCAAGAGGTTCAGTTGTATCTCACATTGAACTATGACATGGAGGTCGATTAATGATGCTCAAGGCTTACCTTAACTCTTTTAATGCCCGACAAAGCCTAAAGGGAAACTGTTATGGACAGTTCAAAAGTCTCAATCGACCAAGGTCCAATCCATCAAAAGCCCACTCTACTTGAACTAACATATAAAAACAATTCACAGATTATGAGAAGATACACAATCTATGATCTCCAATTTCACTTTAATCATCTTGAATCTTGAACTGACTTGAGTGTTGGAGTGCTAACCATGCAGGTCCACCATGTTCCACCGTAAATAATATCGGAGCCATCGTTCAAGGTCACTGTTATTCGTTTCTCTTCATTTTTAGATCCTTCACGGAACTTGAGCATACATTCCTGGTTCCCGAATGGAACAACCCCCAAATTAAAAATAAGAGATGAAAAATAGGTATTAATTCAAGTTATAATTAATTCTTCTTTTGATAAACATTTTTAATCAATTATACTCATTTTAATTGTTTTTTCTATTTTAAAATAAAAATCATACATACACTCAATAGAGTTGGGAACCGGCCATTGTGTCAATTAATTTATTCCAACTTACCTTACATTATGTTGAACTAGGAGCTACTAGTTTAACCTCTTTTCATAAATATTTTACCTTTGTATCCTATTTCCCCAACTATAATTATAAAGTAACCAATATTTCAATTGATTTTCGAAGTACCCTAGTTAAAAAAAATCTAAAATGGAGGCGTCAATCCAATTGGCGCTCCCTTATAAATATTATGAGGACGTGTCAATTGAATTGAAGCTTCTTTATAAATATTATGATGCGCACCAGTTGGATTGACGTATCTCCTCTCACACCATTTTTTTTTAATTTGAGTATTTTGAGATTTTATTTGTAATATTGATTGGTTTGGAAATTATAAGAAACCACTGCCACATAACTATCTTTTAGAGAGGCGTGAGAGAGAGAGAGAGAGAGAGAGAGAGAGAGAGAGAGAGAGAGAGAGAGAGAGAGAGAGAGAGAGAGAGAGAGAGAGAGAGAGAGAAAGGGACCTATGTGATCCCAAGAAGAAGGAGAAGAAATAAGCTAGATTAAGATAAGACAAATAAGAAGAAAACAATCATAAGGAATCAAGAGGAAATAACTACATGTTATGTCAATAATCTCCCATAAGACATTAACAACAAAAAAGTAAAATGTGTGTTTGAAAGGTGGGGAAAAGCGATTGACGTTTATATTGTGGAAAAAAGAAACAAAAACGGGAAGGATATTTGGTGTCGTCAGATTTGCATAGGTTAACGACGAGAAATGACTGGAAGAACAACTCAGAAACATTTGGTTTAGCTCATACAAGACTTGGGTTAACATCTCTAAATTTTAAAAACCTAATAGGAAGGTATTCCAATTGAGAAATATCAAGGAGAAAACAGACACAACAACAAGGAAGAAGGTGATTTGAGACACTCTTAATAACACAACACTACGTAGAAGGAAACAATATGGCTCTAGAGTTTAAGGAAAAAGTTATGCATAAGCAGTGAAGCATTCAAAAGCAAAATGACATGTATGGATGCATAAAGGAAAAAAGGCAGGTTGGAAACGCCAAAGAAATCATATGATTATCATTAACAGTTAATGACATCGAGATGTTGTGGTCTAAGTCAGGCTTCATTGGTTTAGTTAAAAAGGAAGAAGGGATAAATTCATTAACGAATGATCAAAGAAGGTATTATCTTTATAAAAGTCATCCCATTAGAAGGTGAAAAGGTATTTATAAAAGCAGATGGAAATGAGGATTGTAAGACTCTTTTGAAAGATTCAGAAAAATTCTTTCAAGAAGAGTTTAACATCGTTAGAGAATGGGAATCGAAAGACATAAAGGGTGCTCGATTTACATGGGTCAAGGTTTACGAGGTTCCGATTCTTGCTTGGAGAAGGAAAAAGTTTTCATTACTGGCCAATTCCTTTGGTAGATTAAACAAATTGGATCAGGAAATTGAAGACATGGAGAGATTAGACGTGGCACAATTATACATCAGAACACCATTGCAGGAAGTCGTCAAAAAAGTTACCAAAATACAGATAAATAAGGAATTTTGTCCCATTTGTATCACAAAAGAATTATGTGATTGCATTTTAGAGGAAGAAGATACTGATTTTGAAGAAGAATCAATAGAAGAAGATGACAGTGATTATATGAATTCAGAAGGATCTTTCATTCCTCCATTGCAAGAGTATTTTGAAGATGAAGAGATCACACATGAAACAAAAGGTAATTATGAGCAATTAATACATAACATAGACAACCCATATACATTGGCGTCATACCCTAAATTTTACCCTAGATTTTTTTTTATCTGTATCAGCATGCCATGATAATTCCATTTGATCATACATACCATCATTCATTTCATTGCATCATTATTCGTATTTAATTTTATGTTCAGAATTCATCTACACCATTATCATTCATCAACACACTTTGAAATAAAAGTGAAAAAAAGTCAAAATTCGACTAAGTTGATATTTATTGCTAAGTCATTTGCAATATTTGCATTTTTTAATTTTCACTTTCTATTTTTCTTACCATCTTATATCAAAAGTTAATTAAACTTACATTTTTTTCGAAATTCGAATTTGTTTTTCAAATATTAATTTTTCTTTGCTTTGATTAATTTTTAATATGAAAAAATAAGTAAAACAAATCACATTTGATTAACTAATTTAAATAACTATTTTTACATACATCTAGCATGTCTCACTTTTTCTACAATCACAACATGCATTGATACACTAACTATACACGAAGTCACTTTTTCTACAATACTATATATGTCTTATGGAGTATGAAGATGGAGACAAGATGCAAGTACTTCTTTGCCATCATGAATTTCATACAACATGTATCGAAAAATGGCTGAAGGAGATCCACAAGTATGTCCACTATGTCCGGGAAGATATTTATATATCAGATTCACTCCCAGCAGAGAACTAAGGTTGCAAATCGCTCATCAGCTGCATATACATTTGTGTAACTATGAAGTATCAGAAGCATCTCAACCTTGTATTTTCATTGTTGTCAATGATTATTTAATACAATTTTCTCAATAATAAATATCAAACATTGGTTAAAATATAAAACACAAGCCTCCAACCGAATCAAAACAACTCAACAGATTCTTACAGACACAAAACATTGTGTTCCCAATGATATCTAGCGTCGCGGTTACGACATTACTTCATATTAACAATCTCTAACATCTAATAAAGGGAACCGGCATATCATAAGGAAGAAGAACTCAGGTTGTCGGCTATTGAGGTTGTATCGCAACTAACATGGTTGGATCCCAATGCATTAGATTTTGTTCATAGAAATCTAAATCAAATCCCATCATATGGCCATCGACAAGTTCTCATTTTATATTCAGCCCTCACTACTTGTGATCTTGGTGATATCATGGAAACTATCCAGAAATGTAAAAAGGGAAAAATGAGATGCTCTGTCATTGGTCTTGCTGCTGAAATGTTCATACGCAAGCAACTTTGCAAAGAAATTGGAGGAACATATTCCATTGTATTGGATGAGTCCCACTTTAGAGAGTTAATTCTAGAGCATTCTCCATTACCTCCAGCAATAACAGAATATGCTAGGACTATTTGATAAAGATAGGTTTTCCACAAAGAGCAGTTGAGGGCTCTGTTGTAATTTGTATATGTCATGAAAAGGCTAAGACATAAGGGAAACACTTAAATGCAAAGTATGTGTTGTGATATTTGTAAAGCTTCAACTTATTATTTAAGTAATTTATTTATTTTTTATATGATTTAATGATGATAAGAGGATTGTGGTATTTTCGGAGTATAGGGATAATTTACTAAGTTACTAATTTATTAATTATTTGTGTTAAGAGTTATAAGAGCAGATATGTAGTATTATTTTAATTATTATTTGATTTTTTAGTAATTAAATAAAATAATATAAAGTGAAGAATTGTGATTTAATAATTATTTAATTAAATATTTATTTAATTTGAATATTTATTTAATTTAAATAATTATTTAATTGATTAAATAAAATAAAGTATCAATTTTGTAATTAATGAGAAGTAAAAGGTAGAAAGAGAGAATGTTGAATTTATTCAGGCAAAAAATGTGATTTGGAGATATAGAGCCATATAAATACTAAAATGTTGGAAAAGTTAGGTTTTCGAAATTCTGCTTGGGTCGTTTGGTTTCCCAATTTTGTAATGACTACAGTTTTTGATCGACCTGTGATTCGGTTGATCTGTGACCATAGTTAGAGGTTATCTCACACATAGCATATGATTTTGGCTATAAAGTCTTTTGATAAGGCGATAATATAAATATGTAGTATTTGAATTCCTATTATCCATTGTTAATCTTCTCTGTTCTAGGGAGATTAAGACTCAATTGAATGAATTAGTCAAGTTTTGGATCTGTTCAATAAAGTGAAAAAGAGTAGAAAATCGCAGGTAGCCATAGAAGGGGATTGACCGCCTTATTTTATGTATAACTTGAGTTTTGTAAGTCGGTTTGAGATGCCGACAGTTACGTTAGAAAGATAACGCAATAATATTCCTTTTGAAGTAGATAAATTAAGCTTAGGGGCATTACAACAGTAGTAATTTTCTGATTTTTATACTAGAAGCATAGTCAATTTCAGTCTTGTGTTGATCATCATGTTTCATACGTAACTTGAGTTCCATAAGCCCTTTTAGGATGCCGTCAGTTGCATTAGAAAGAGGGATTAATATATTTCAATTTGAAAAGTCTCATAATTTTATCATTAGTATATAAGTTTTCATGCTATTTTGAAGTCATACATTCTGTTTTAGAGTTTTTGTAGGAATTATCGCGATAAGGTTGAATTTAAACGAATGGAACTGGAGTTTCGTAACTCCGTTTGACATACGGTTAAGTGAGTTTGAAAGAGGGTTTAAAGAAATTTAAAACTGGAGAGTTTCATAATTTTATCACAAGTCTATAATATTTGATGTTCTTTTCAGGTGAGATAATTTTAGGGTTAGGTCAAGAGTTTTAAGCAAATTTGGATGTTGTGATCTTTTGTTACCTTTTGATGAGTTTTAGGGTCCTATTTTATTTGGTTAGAGTTATTATAAAGTTTTCATAGTTTCTTTTGAGTTGTTAGAGTTGGAGATCAGAATATAGGATACACTTGAGTTGAGTTTAGAGCACTATTGACATTATAAGGTTACCTTTTGAGTAATTTTGAGGAAAACTACCTTCTTTGTCCTTAGTAGAGTTATCACTCGCGAATATTATTAACCATAAAGAAATCTAGTACTTTAGAGTATCTCTAGAATACTCGAAGGTTATTTTAAGCATTTCTTGGAGTTTTTAAAATCCGGGAGCCCTTTGGTGGTATTTTAGAGCATCTTGTGATATTAGAGTCTTTTTGGTGATCCTAAGGTCACTTTTGAGTAATTTGAGGGAAATTCTTGTTGATGGTCTGGTATAATAATAATATTGAGTTTTAAGAGTTTTTGAGAAAATAATAAGTTTTTGAGCAACTATGATTCCTTGGGAATTTTTGAGTTATTTTGAATAATTTGATGAGTTGAGGAAAATTGGTAATAATATAAATTTACCTTTTGAGATAAATAATTAAATTGTTTTAAAAATATATTTTGAGTATAATAACCCATAAAGGAATTACAATGATGACCTAGAATGGCGTTTTGAGCATAGTAATCCAGAGATGAATTATAATGATGTCCGAGTATGGTTAATTATATGTTCAAGAGTGGAACCTTTTGTGAATGATTGAGACATGTGTGTTATTATGATTTTGAGATGATGATTATGTTGCATGTTGTGTTGTTGTGATCATGCAATAATGTATTTCAGAGATAGGTAGGACTTCGTTCTTTTCGGTGGCCTCAGATCTATTTGGTGGGATTGTTGGTCTAGTTGAGAGACTAGAGGCGGGTCTCAGATCTATTTGATGAGATCGTTGGTTCAGGTGAGGGATTGAAGACCGTTGAAGAAATCAGTAACATACATATGATATCCATAAAGAATTGATACCACATGCATTTGAGATGGAGATGGTGGCATTGCATTGCATTTGCATTATGAGTTGTTTGAGTGTGATTGAGAATATTATTATATTCATTATTATTATCCTGTTTTGTTGAATTTCACCGTTATCATTTGTTAGATGTATTCTCACCCCCAATTTTTTGTTGTGGCGTCTATGCTCTTCAGGAGTACAAACAATAATGTACTCAGCATGAGTAGTTGCTTGTGAGTTGGAAGATGACCTCGAGATTGTCTTCGTTTATTTTATTTATCAGTTTTAGTTGGTATTTATCTGTTCTGATATGTAACACTAGGGAAGGGCACGTTATTTATTTTGTAGTTTCCTGCTGAAATTTATTTTTGTTACTTTGTGACTTATTATATTATTGATGCTATGAGGATTATTTGTTTTCTGTCGCGAGTTTGAAACTATTTTCATGAAATAAATGATTTGCGTGAATTAACATTCCTAAACATGTACTATTTTCTCTTTTATATTAAGAGTCAGGGTTTAAGGTGTTACATAGTGGTATCAGAGCAGGTCGGTCGGTCGGGCCAGATTTTGTGATTTTATTTGTTTCCTAGTACGCGACATGTGTGTGAAACACTGTCGGTACTCGTTTATTTTTCTAACCACTTGCCAGCAGGAGCGAGATTAAAACAAGTGGGGGAAAAGTTTAAACTTCTTCGAGATGTTCTAGAGTGGAGAGTTGTTTCTGTTGGTGTAAGTCCTATAGGCCAATACTTTTGGTACTTGTATCGAATTATTTATTAATAATAAAAGGTTTTTTCTTTATTATGTTTGTTTAATAAAGTCCCTAGAATAGTTAGTCCGTTTAATGTATCAAGTATGACTTAATCATGAGATCCCATTAAACATAAGGACATTATTCTTAAAGTATCTGTAGTCGAGCTTTGTTGTGAAGTGGGATAATATTAAAGCATTAAGACTATTATGTATATAGACTAATGATCACATCTCATAGATCATGGATAAGGAGTTATCAAGTCTTAAACATAAGTATGAATATTGAGAGTAATATTTATACTGGATTGACCCGCTATGAGAATACTATATAGAATGTTATGCTATGTGTCATAAGTTATTCTCATGGTAATAATGGTGTATACCACCCTTTGACCTGAAACCACTATGTACCCTAGATGTAGAGTCGAGTGCCTTACTGTTGATCAAACATTGTCCGTAACTGGATGACCATAAAGATGGTTGATGGGTACTCCACGAAGCATGCTGAGGGACATGAGTGACCTAGATGGAATTTGCCCATCCTGCGTAAACAGGATAAATGTCTACGGGCCCAATATTGAACTGGACAAGGATGACACGGTCTATGCCTTGTGTTCAATGTAGACATATAGTAGCAGATTATGTAGATTGTTCAGATTGATGTAGTTTTTAGTGCGATTATTTGGTATATCTGGTTAGACACATGAGCTTTTATAGTATCTGATTGTGCATATTGTTGTAATTCCGATGGATATATTTGGCATATCGCAATTGATAGTAAGTTGAAGGTCGGGTAGAGAGTTTTATCTCGTTGTTCTGAGTTCATATTGAAACCAGGTTGCAGCGTTCAAGTTTAGTCATTCAATCATTGGTAGCAGACCGATATTGTGGTTGTATCGTCTCGAGGAGTTGATGTTATTTAGTTGGGAGTTGCTTCGGGTCTGACTTCGTGGTTGGTTCGTTGGTTGTTTCTTCCTCCTCTACAGTTGTCGTGGTTGAGAAGGTTTTTAAGTTAGCAGTTATTGTTTTAACAGTTCTCTATTTGGGATTGATGGTTTGTGTTCTGTAATGTTTACTATGACTCTCTTTGTCCCATAATGAGTGATCAAGTTGACAATTTCATAAATTTTAAGAATAAATAAATAAATGAAAGAGAGAATGATATTTTTACTAAAACACCATTTGTCAAGTAGAATGATGAAAGTAATATTTCATTCGTTCCATAATTAGTGAGTTATTTGGAATAAAATAGTATCTCAAAATAAATGATCTATTTTAATTTCGAATATATTCTTTTCAATACTCTAATTAATATTAATTTCATCATTTCCATGATTAATATATTTTAGTAAAAATATTATTATTATTATTATTATTTTAATATGTATGAAATATATAATTTAGTCTTTTATTGTAGGACAGATAAAATATTAATTATAAGGTAGAATTAAAAAAAATTGATAATTAAAATTGATATTAATTTTTAAAAAAAATATTTCAAATAAATCACTTAGGGCGAGTTGGAGGGAGTATAG
Source organism: Lathyrus oleraceus (assembly GCF_024323335.1). Classification (NCBI taxonomy): domain Eukaryota; kingdom Viridiplantae; phylum Streptophyta; class Magnoliopsida; order Fabales; family Fabaceae; genus Lathyrus; species Lathyrus oleraceus. The sequence goes on along the minus strand of NC_066584.1, from coordinate 509,026,417 downwards.
TACTATTAGAAGATTTGGGAGGTGTCCTTAGCGGTCTATGTGAAAACTTTAGTCATCTTGAACAGTCTTTTTCTAGATTATGCCCATGATTTTCGATCATTTCTCTGCGCATCTTGTCCCTAGTTTTGATCCTTTAATATATTTTTGCTTCTTAAAAAATAGTTTGAAAAGTAAATTGTAGTTTTCGGTATAGAGGTCAAAAACTCTCTTTTCACATAAGAATAACCGACTTTTCTTATTTTCTTATCCTTTTTTGATTTTTTATTTCCTATATATCCTATTCTGAAATTAAATTTCTAAAATATCTTTTTTCTAGTATTCACTCGTCTAATGAATGAACGAATTGATGAAAATATTTTTTTATAATGTGGACTCCGCCAATAATTAGCCGAGCTATTGAATGAAAGAATCTTTTTTGTTTTTTTAAATTTAAATTTTTAATATTATTAATAATTGTAATAAATAATGAATATTGATAATGAAAACATATCTTCCAGATAATAAAAGCATATAAATCATACCAATTCACAATGATGAGGACATAGTGAATACCGATAATGAAAATATATCTTCCGGATATTATTATAGATATTATCAAACGATGATCACAATTGAGTTAAATATTATTATCAAATTAAAATATATCTTCCAAATATATAATTGAATTTAATATTTTATAATATTATCAAATTAAAATAATAATTATTATAAATTAATTATAATTTATCATACTTTATTGTTTAAATATTATTTTTCTGAAAATGTATGGCTAAGGTAGATGTTAAAGAGTATATTTTATATATGAAAAAATTATTTTTCACTAATGTAGTTAGTTAACTTAATTTTTTTCTATTTTTTAAATAAAAATAATTATAAATATAATATTATAAAAATTATATACAAGATACATATTTGTGGTTAAAGAATAAAATTAATGTTTTTATCTCATATTGTCAGCATAAAAATAAAATAAAAATTTATAATCTATCGACTACTATTTTTTTACACTTTAAATTTTTAACGCTATTTTATTTGAAAATGAGTTATTAAAAAAATCATATAAGCGTAAAACTCATAATATGAAAAAAAGTAGGGATTCTGATTTATCGTTTGAAATCAGAGGTAGGGATTGCAATTCTATAATAATATCGGGAAGATATGTTTTCATTACCAATATTTGTTATTTTATCAACATTATGAATTAATGTGATTTATATGCTTTCATTACTCGGAAGATATGTTTTCATTACCGTATCCACTATTTATTACAATTATTTATATATTTAATTAATATAATTATAATTTTATCATAAAAACAAATATTTAATTTACAAAAATATTATTATAAAAAACTATAATTTCTATTATATATTAAAAAAATTATTATAAAAACATTTATTAATAATACTAAAAATATATTTAAATTAAAAATAAAAAAAATTATTCCTTCAATAGCTCAATCATTAATCGAGTGTACTGAAAAAAAATTCTTCAATTTCAGAATAGGATATATATAGGGAATAAAAAATAAAAAAAAGGGACGAGAAAGAAAAAAAAGTGAAGAATAACCCGCATGTCTAGTCTAAATATTGATAATGATAACAGTAATATATTTAATTAAAACTCATTATTAAATTGAAACATGACAAATCAGAAGCTACAACAAAGCCATCATTATACCCGTTGCGGCAAACTGATTTGAAAAGAGCTTTTCTTTTCTTCTTCGGATTCTCGATGTGATGACCAGTCAATGTCATGAACTCACTGCCACCACCAGCTACACTACACTACAGTATCTATCCGCTGGAAACCCTTTGCATGTCTCTCTGTAGAATTCTAAACACAATAGAATTGCATTAAACACACTACTGTTGTACAGAATGTGAGATTCTCAAAACACCTAACCCAACTTATTGCAACATTCTTTCTAACATAAAACACAAATACTAGTAGTAGTAAACACAAATATCATTCTCTCCATTCATTTGATTTCATACACCACAAAACATTACAAAGAGTTAACACTACATAATATATAATCCACAACCATAAACAGAAAGAAAGAAAAAAGTGACACTATAGCTAGCTATTGTAAAATTTCAGCATAACATGAACTCATTGACTCTATTTTTTTTTCAGCAAAAGAAACCAAAATTGCCATCATCGAAGTTAAGGGAGTAACTAAAAGGATCATAGTTGAAATTCATATTCTTGTTCTTCATTTGTCTCTTGAAATCAGCTTTAACCTTCCAAAACAAGCTCCTCAACTTTCTCTTCCCATGCACGAACACCACCCGTGGCTCAGACCAGCACCTCATTTTCTTCACTTTTCAAACCGAAAACAAACAAGATGGAGACAAAGTTCTTCACTTTTTTCAAACCAGAAACAAAGATGAAGACAAAGTGAGGGGTGGTGATAGCTGCAGGATGTGTATATATAGACGAATGCTATATTTTTATAATATTTCTAGAGGGATGGCTTACACAGGAAGGGTTATGGGTAGGCTTTATCGTAGGAATTGATGGAGTCTGTTATTAGTAAGGGGGGGTACGTAAGGGAGGGTGTGGGGTATACTCTTAAAATAAGGGTATACTGTGTGGTCCATTAGTTCCTTTGCTTTCTCTCTGTTGTGTTGTCGCTGCTTTCTCAACATACGGCGCTTTGTCTTTCTCCCTACATAAAAACCATTTTCTATAACTACAATATACTGTCTCTTAAAAATGGTTGTGGTCGTGTTGGTTGATCTATATCGTCTAATTATAATTTGTATTCTTTATTAAAAATGGTGATAATAATATTAATATCAACGGATATTAATACTAGTATTTTAATAGTATTTCGTCATAGTTATTTTTTGAGGTTGCGGACTGTTTTAAAATCCTAATTTTATAAACTATTTTTAACTTTAATTCTCATGAGATTATTTTTAACTTTAATTCTTGATTTTTAAGTTAGTGCTAAATGTATTTATTTAGTCAAGAAATTAGTGTAGGTAAGGTAAGTCACGTGCGTAGGTACTTGAGAGAGTGGAGACATTTTTTTGTAACATGAGTACATAGGAGAATGGGGAAATGGAGACTTTGAAATCATCTTGACAGGACACACACACTGCAATCTCTGTTGTGTTGGAATTAGCATTAACTCAGGACTATTGGTTTCTCTTTGTATCTTACCAGTAATTCGTAAACTTTCTAAATAATGTTGTTCACTCATAATCTTCTTTAATCTTTATTTTATTTTGAAGTTTCTACCAAAATTAATAATATATTCAAGTTATTCTTCTCAACATATTTCTTTCATTGAGTGATCCATTTAAAATAAAAAAAGTATTTTAAAATAAATTATTTTTATCTTTTTTAATTTTTAATTTATTTTTTTCAATTTTACTTTCAAATTAGTATTATTTTCATCATTCTCAAAATATGATAATGATATTTTAGTAAAAATATCATTCTCTTTCTTTCATTTATTCATTTTTCTTAATTTATGTGAAATTGTCAAATGAGTCACACATTGTAGAACAAAGGGAGTACGTTATTACTAGGGATGGTAAAATTTAGTTGTGGCTCGTCGGACCGGTCCGCGCACCCGCAAAAATATAACGGGTTGGATTGAGATTTTGCGTTTGCCTACCCGCTCAACCCGCCCCGTTTTAAGCCCGCAAAAAAAAGGTCAATCCACCAAAAAAAGTCAATCCACCAATTAGTTTAAACTTTACTGATTCTTTATCTAATTAACAGGTAAAACGTTTATGTGGAATCCACTTTCAGTTGCACTTTGTTCTAAAAGACAAATTATTTTAAATGTTTCATCAAACAAAATTTACAGTTTACTATTACAAGAAGGAATAACAACTCATTTCAAATTTAAGATCTCAGTCCCAACAATTGAAACTTTCATTTGTAAAATTGACAAAAAAAAGATGAACTTGCCCAACTTCTGAAATTAACTAATCTCATCATTTGGGATGATGCTTCAATAGCCAATAAATTTTGCTTTTAAGCTCTTGACAAAAGTTTGAAAAAGATAATAAGTGGAACAAATAATGGATCCAAGAAGATTTTGGGAGGAAAGCTCATTATTTTTTGTGGTGATTTTAGGCAAATTTTACCTATTGTACCAAGAGATAGTTAGTATATATGATATTATACATGCTACAATCAATGCTTCATACATTTGGGATCATTGTAAAGTTTTGAAACTTACAAAAAATATGAGACTACAAACCGGGGCATCTACTTCATCAACAGAAGAAATAAAAAAAATTCTGAATGGATTATACATATCAGTGATGGAAAGGCATATGAGGCAAATGATGGATATGATAACATTGTAATTCCGAAAGAGTTTCTAATTTTTAACTTCAATGATCCAATTGAAGTCATTGTTACAAGTACATTTCCTGATTTCATTAAAAACTACAAAGATTATCATTATCTTTAAAGTAGGGAAATATTGACTTCAACAATTAAGGTTGTAGCCGAAATTAATGATTATGTTACCAAACCTATACTAGGTACTTTCAACTTCAACTTGCATATGTTAATATTATTCAATTGAATTCTTTTGAATACACTTTCATATGTTATTATTTAATGTCACTTTAACTCCAAAAAATACTTCATTACTTCTATATATTACCTTGCAATGTTAAAGTTATATCTTAATATTTTTTTTTATATTTATTTTATAGGAGATGAAAATGAATATCTAAGTTCTGACTCAATTGACAACTCAGAGGCAAATGAATTTGATGCTTTTGGACACTTAACTCCTGAATTCTTGAGTTGCTTGAATTTTTTTTCCTTGCCAAATCATTCAATGAAGTTGAAAATATGCACAACTATAATGTTGTTGCGAAATTTGGATCAATTTGAGAGGTTATGCAATGATACAAGACTAATTGTTACAAGACTTGTCAATCATGTCATTGAAGCAAAAATCATTTCAGACAAAAATGTTGGAAATGTCATTTATATCCCAAGAATATTTATGTACCATTCTCAATCACCATGGCCTTTCAAGCTTGTGAGAAGACAATTCCTTATTATTGTCTCTTTTGCAATAACTATTAATAAGTCTCAAGGACAATCATTGGATTATGTTGAATTATACTTACCCAAAGAGGTTTTTAGTCATGGTCAACTATATGTTGCATTTTCGAGAGTCAAAACTAAAGAAGGATTGAAAATCTTAATCTATAACAAGTTGAAACAAAATTTAGATACAACCACAAATGTGGTTTTCAAAGAAGTTTTTCAAAATATCTAATAGGTAAAACATAACACTACTATCAATATATTATTCCAACATCTTTCACTTTCACATCATTTATTATTTCATTTATTGTTTCTAACATATCTTTTTTCTTGCAGGTTCATCTTTTATTGTAATTGCTTCTAAGAAATTTTTCCTTTGTAAATTTATTTTTCCTTTGAATTGAATGTTCATTGAACTTATTATTGTATCAACAATTTTTTGATTATTTATCTTAAAGTTTTTTATTTATCTTATTGCATACGAATTTACTAATCAATGTTTTATTTATCCGTGCGGTCGCACGAGTATGTGACTAGTTGCTCTCAACATAAGTTATTATTAGGGGTGACAAACCTAATTATCAAGCACTCAAAATATTTATTTTCTTTGGCTGAAGGTTAATACTTGAACTATAGTTTTGAAATACTTGTTAATTATTCTATTTTATATATTTGTTTGTGAATATATGCAATATTTTTTAAATAAAATTTGTTAAAAAAATGCTTTATAAAAAATTATTCTAAAAAATAAGTGAAAAATCTAATAGAAATGTAAAAATAAATCTATTAATCTATTAAAAAATAAAAAAATAAAAAATACACGGGCAAGCCCGCCGCCCGCAAATCCACCATCTTGGTTGTGCGGACTAAATTTTTAAGCTCAATTTCATTTGACGGGCTTGCACGTCCCGTCCATTTTTTGACGGATTTAAGGTGGGGCGGGAAGGGCGATATCTTTTGTCACCCTTAATTATTACTGCCTCTGGTTTTTAACATAAGAAAATATTTATTTTTTCAAATTTATTTAAAAAATTTTAATACATTAATTATTCAATAAATTGAAAAAATAAAATATTTAAGTATTATCTCTTTTATTAAAAAAATAGAGTGACAATTTTTTATAAAAATGTTGTGAATGAATGATACTGTAATATAAAATAGATGGATGAGATAACTTAAGTGATAATTTATTAATTAAATTAAATAAATATAAGTTGATGCACAAAATTCAACATTTCATCATAATTATTTATATTTATGTATTAACATAAATAAATTATTAATAATTATAAATTAATAACTTAAAAAATATATATAATACATGACATAGTTGAACCTCTAATTGTAATATTTATTATATTTACATATTAATATAATAAGTTATTAATAATTATAAATTAATAACTTTAGAAAAGATATATAACAAATAAGAGATGTAAACTTTAATATTCAGAATCACGATTTTAATATTTAAAAAAGATAAATAATTAAGATGACTTAATAATTAAAAATCAAAATGAATATTTAAATAAAAAATGAAAAATAGAAAAATCATTTATGTTCATTATTTATTATGAAATAATAAATGTTATAAATCAAATATTATATTTTATGAAAAATAATAAAATACATATTTCGATTATACAATTTTTTCAGATCGAAAGAAGGTCCAAAAGATTGGAGGCTCAATTACATAAGAGTCAAACCTGAAAGGCACATTCACAAAATAGTCAAGAATCAAGTAGAATAGTGTAAAAGGATCTTAAAATTGATCTCTTCCACCCGAAGATCATCAGTCATCAGATTTAATTAGATAGTTTCCTGTATTTTACTTCAGAGGATACAAGACAGTTTTTTTATTGTTTCACATGTATAAGCTTCACCACACATTGTTCTTAGGTATGTTATCACTCTAACTTACATTATCACTTTTCCTCTAATGTTCACTGACGTGGGTGTTATAGTGTTAAGTTTGCAGATCTACCTAGGGATGTCAAACGGGCATGTTCGCCCATTTAAGTATGTATCATAAAAGCTCTCAAAAAGTGGGCTGAGGATAAAACATTGGCCCACCCTGCAAAAAATGAGGGTGGGAAGGGGAAGGCATTCAAGCATTGTACCTCTAATGCCTAAAAATTGGAAAAAAAATCATGTAAATATATATGTTCCCGAAAAAGGCCGCAAAAATGGGACGGGACGAACATATTATAGGGTGCGGGCCTAAAACCTTGGTTTGCCCCGCAAAAAAGTGGGGGCAAGACATGCATGCCCGATGGACATGCCCCATTGTCTCTTCGACCATGATGGATCGTCTAGCAGGGATAAATTAAATGAAAATCATATGAAATAAGGCTTTTCAATATCGTTGGTGGAAAAGAAAAGGCTGAAAGAAGATAAACCTATCCTAGGGTTCAGAGACAGCGAAAAGATGGACAAGATTCCCAACGTGATGTTGTCTTTGGTCATAACTGCCCTAATAGCTAACTACAACGTCTCAATGATTATTATTAATGATAGAAGCTCTTGCAACATTATGTACGCAAGGGTATTTATGAGATTGGGGTTGTAGAATTATCAGTTTCTTTTGGCGAAGGGAAGAACAAGAGTATAATCGATGTGTGTTTCCTAGTGATCATTTACAAAAGTGTCTACAGTTGCATTTTTGGAAGGTCTTTCATCGCAACACTAAATGCATTAGCTTCCACAATCCATTTGAAAATGAAATACCATAATTGCTTCAGTAAACCAATTATCATTATGACTAACTTACACAGAGTCCGTCTAATACATGAGATAATATTGAAAGACCCTTGGACAACCGCCCTCGCTCTTGGAAAGAAGGTTAAAAAGACCCTTACCCTCGCCACCGACACGAATGATTGTGATGTGCGCAAATATAAGCCATGTCGAGTTACGAGTTTGAATCACCGGTAGGAACCAAAGTGAAGACCCCAAGGCAGACCCCGGATGGAAGCTTCGAGGTGATACAACTTGATGAGAATCCAACAAGATCAATATGTATAAGAGCTATTTTTCATGCCTCGATGAAGAAAGAGTGTTTTTTATTCCTTAAAGAGAATGTTCATCTCTTCGCAGTTTCTTCAAATGAGATGCCCGACATCGATCATTGCCTGGCTTTTCACAAATTGAATATTGATCTTTACGTCAGGTGTATAGCTCTACGAAAGAGAAGTTAATCACTTGAAAAAGGTGAAGCCACCATGAATATGGTTCAAGGCCTACTCAACTCCAATTTTATTTCTGAGGTTAGATATAATAAATAGTTATCCAATGTTGTCTTAGTTAATAAGTCATCATAGAAATGGAGAATGTGTGTTGATTACACCGACCTCAATCGGGCGTTTCCCAAAGATTTGTATCTATTCCCCAATATCGACAAAATGGTAGATAACTTCGTCAACTATAAATTTTTGACATTCAGGGGCGCATACTCCTGATACAACCAAATCCCTATGCACAAAGCAAATAGAGACAATTTATTTCATGATAAAAAACACCAACTACTGATACAACACCATACCTTTTGACTTGAAAAAGCAGGTGCAACATATCAAACAATGATGAATATATTTTTTGAAAAGGAAATAAGTTAAGCCTTAGAAGTCTACAAGTATGACATAATAATCAAGTCTAGCAAAGAAGAGCAATATGATGGACACCTCACTAATGTGCTTAGGCGGGTTCAACTATACAATATGAGGCTCACATGGAGAAGTGCCCCTTTGCAGTCATGGTTGGAAAATTCTTGGGATTTATACCTAACACAGATAAGCATAAAAGAAAACCTAGACAAGTACATGACGCTCATCAAAATGGATCTAAACGGGATGCTCACGACCTTAAATATACTCATCTCAAGTTCAACTAACCATGCATTACCATTTTAAATGTTGATAAAGAAAGAAGCACACTTCGAGCAGACCACGGAGTGCAAAAATGTATTTGTTATCACTAAAAGCAACCATGTCAACCCCACCATTTTTGTCTATACTCGTGATCAGAGAGACATTATTCCTCTACCCAACGGTATCTTCTGAAGCAATAAACGTCGTCCTCATCTGAGAAGCAGCCGCCGTTTAAAACTTGGTAAACTTTGTATCCAAAGCGCTGGTATGGTCGTAAATGCGCTACCAAAAAGTATATAATTTTCATTAGAATTAGTTGAGGACTCAAAAAATCTACGAAGTTACTTCTTGGAGGAAACCATCATTGTCTGGATCGACCAACCCCTTAAACAGGTTCTTCACATGTCAAGTCTCGTAGGACGAATGACAAAATAGTCTATTAAGATCAGTGAGCTCGACATCTCCTTTGAACCCAGGTGTTCATATACTTCATAGAAGAAATGAACTTGGTTGCGTCAAAAGAAACTGCTATGTGGATCATGTTCACATATGAGTAGTCTAACAATAGAGGTAGCGGTGTCAATCTCATCTTGAAAAATGATGTAGGTTTGGTAATCAAGGTATTTTTATGCTTCGTGTTCCCTAATAATTTTTCATTGAATTGTGTGATTGTCTTTTCCAATATAGAACAGAGTATATTGAAGAGTGAAATGCCTTTAAACTAGGAAGGCGAAGCCACACCTGGTACGTCCATCTCGATAACTAGTCATTCTAAAGCATATGCGATGGAGCCCCGAGTATGTCGACCTCAAACCAGGTTTTCACTTGGAGGAAAGGAAAGAGAACCAACCCTTAGTCGTGTGCGGTCTACGGAGACATTAAAGTAAAGCTCAACTTACAACTCGACCAACACAAGCCCATGATTGGGCCGACCGCGCCAACGCATAATAAAATAATTCTAAACAGATAATGATGAAACAAAAACGTTCAAGGAGATAAATGATGAAATAAAATCATAAACGCACGTCAAAAATGCAAAATTTTATAAACATCTACGGTTATAAATACCAGGAAACCAAGATGGAGAATTAAGACGACCTGGCAATATCAATCCCCACATTACTAAATAATAGTGACGCCTTAGGGGACAAGTGTTTCGGGCCATCCGAAGGCTCAATAACATGGGAGACCCAATTACATGAGAGTTCAACCCGAAAGGCACATTCACGAAGTAGCTAAGGATCAAGTAGAACAGCGAAAAAGGATCTTACACCTGATCCCTCCCGCCTAAGGATCATCTGTCGTCAAATTTGATCAGACGGTTCCCCGCATCTCACGTCGGGGGATACATGAGGATTTTAATCATCTCCCATATATAATTTTCTCCATGCGTTGTTTGTAGGTATGTTCTCACTCTTACTCGTATTATCGCATTATTGTTCATTGACTTTGACGTTTGAACGTTAATCTTATAAGTTCACCCTACTCCTATATATCGAAAGTACCCGTCAACCCCTAGGAGGCCTTATTCCTCTTGCATCTATCATTGTTGGTTTTACCATAGAACAACATTATTAGATGACTCTCTCTCTCTCTCTCTCTCTCTCTCTCTCTCTCTCTCTCTCTATATATATATATATATATATATATATATATATATATATATATATATATATATATATATATATATATATATATATATATATATATTCTTGTGTGTGGTCGTATTTTATTATTATTTACTCTTGACAAATTGTTGAGTTTTGTGTTCATCATTTTACATGCTTATAGTTGGTTATGATCATTAATATCTAATTATTTTAAAAAGAATATTATTGATCAATTTCATGAACTGAAAAAAATTGTAGCATGATTAAATCAAATCATGTTCATTGTATGGATGAAATGATAAAGGATGTCTTTCACTTTAATCAGAATTCGAACTCAGAACTTATAACGTAGAAGTATTAAATTTTATTGATGGAGAGTTTTTTAATTTATTATTGTCTTTCTTGACTACAGAATAAGTCTCCAATTTCTATCGAAAAAATCATACTCATTTTTAATTATTATTCAATACTATTTCAAGTGATATCACTAAGGTTATGTTTGGATTGATGAAAAATAACGAAACAGAGCGGAATGGAACATGACGGAGCGGAACGGGGCGGAACGGAATGAAATATGGATCTCACTCATCTGTTTGATTATTTTATTAAAAATATCTCATTTTATCACATACACTCCAAATGAATGGAACAAAAAATATAGATTTGGATAGAATGGATTCCATCATGTTCCATTCCATCCATTATTTACAAATCCAAACAATGGAATCTCATTAGTTACCACTCCACTGCATTCCATTCCATTTCATCTCATACCACCGATCTAAACATACCAAATCTATGTTTGGTTTAACTTGTGGAAGAGTTAAAAATAATTTTAGACGTGTAGAAATAATTTTAAAGTAATTTTGAGGTGTTTGTTTCTCATAAAATAGAGTTGATTATACTTAAAACTATAATTTGTAGTTTTTAAATTTAAACTTAATTTTTAAATTAAAATTTATTGTTGAATTTAATTTACATAAAATTATTCTCACAAAAATTATTTTACATTCAACTCTTTTTTTTTACCATAAAACCAAACATACGTCAACCTTTAATTATTTCATCAGCGTGTTTACTATATTTATGACACACACAAAATTATGGTAACGTGGAAGGTTGGCGTTGTAACTTCGTATTTTTATGGTAATAATGCCTTGGGATGCAAACACACAACTAGATCCAAACATAACATATACCATATTTTAAATGATATATTTTAGGTCTCAAAATAAGGGTTATACTTCACACTTTCATATAGATTAAAAAAATATAATAAATGAAAGTTAAAAAATAACGATTTTATTAAATTATCCTTTTTGATTATTTGTATATTCTAATTATCATTAATCAAATTTGAGAAATAGAATAAATTATAAATATTAATTAAATAATATAATTGAAAGATCAAAACTAAAATTATATCGGAGATTAAAAATCACACTTATAAGTTTTACAAATGCGATATTTATTTTGGAATGTCACCAATATTTGATGTTATTACATTTGAACCAACATCCTTTAAAGGGAAATGAATATTTTTTTACAATAAAGGCACAATTATTTACGACAACACCGTATCACAATACAGTTTGGATATAATTTGGATTTTAAATTAATTTTATCTAATTCTATATATAATTATTTTTGGTATTTTTAAAAATTCATGTTTGAAAAAGTGTCTAATACAATTCTCTTTTGTTATATGTTATTATTATGGCATGTGACTATTGTTATTTTAATTTTTTTAATGTAGTATTTTTTTTGTCTAATAATTCAATGATAATAATTTTCTCTATTAAAGATAAATAAGTAAAATATATGGAATTGAGATTGCGTTCCCGTAAATAGATGTCTTTAAAGATGAATAAGTGATATGTTAAAAGTTCGAACCCACGTCCATAAAAACTAACGTCTTTATACACCTATGTTTAAGTTAATTAACATGCTATTTCTTTAAGATGAAACAACCATTACAAAATTTGTGTGAAAGCCATAGTAAAGAAGGAGTATGCTCTCCCATCTTTCTAAAATAAGGAATTGATCAATGGAGTAGAAAATCATCATATCCCATTATTAATAAGGGCATTGAAGGATGGTTTCGATATCGGCTGCATGCTAGTGGGATAGAGAAGTTCTTGTGGCATCGTGTAAACAGAGTTGCCCATTTCTTTGAAGTGTGAGCAAAATTTGTAGCCCTATCACGAGAGTAACCTTCAGGGGTTTCACAATTCAAATATTAAACCTTGGGTATGTGGAGTTGTTTGTAACGTGTGGAACAAACGGAAGCCGAAGGATCATCATAATTAAATTTCTAATAGTTGGATGTAAATTCGTCTACAATTGTATTTGTTGGAGTTAACAACAAAACTCCATTGTTGCACAAGAAGAAGAAGAACATATGAGAGAGAGGGAGAGAGAGAGAGTTGCAAATGTAACTAACTTTGAGTTTATATACTCAGTAATCTCAAAGGCACTTTTATTCAAAATATAAATTCAAAATCACTTTTATTTCTCAAATCTCAAAGGCAGAAAAAGTTTATGGCTCTGAAGTCAAAAGTAAAATTTTTTCAAGCTGAATCAGAAGAATCTAAAGAAGATTCTGATGATGAGGATGAGTTGTCTCTTTTTTCCAAAAGAGTCAACTGTCTCTGAAATAAAAGATAGAACAACTTCAGAGGTTATAGAAAAGGAGGAGGATTTGAGTCAAACTCTGGATAGGATAAGTCTGGAATAGACACAGTGGTTACCTATTTTGAGTGCATAAAATCATATCACTACAAGAATGAATGTCCCAAACTCATCAAGGAAAATACTAAGAAAATATTCTCCAAAGAGAAGAAGAAATGTCTAATGGAAACATTGGGACGACTCTGACTCCTCAGAAGACGACTCTGAGGAAGAACAAGCTAATGTAGCTTTCATGGCTGACACTAAAGTTTCAAAGCCAGAATCATATTCTAGGCATCCAAGTTGAGACACCAATCATGGTATCTAGACTTTGGGTGATCACGACACATGACGGGAGAAGGCATATGTTCCAAGAGTTGGAATTTAAGCTTGGATGCTCAATAGGATTTAGAGGAGATCTAAAGGGTAAGATTATTGGTATCGGAACCATAGGTAACGATTATCTTCCTCCTATCTCTAATGTTTTATTAGTTGAAGGCCTAATGCATAATTTATTGTTCATAAGTCAGTTAAGTGACAATGGCTATGACATTATCTTCAATCAAAAGTCTTGTAAAGCTGTTAGTCAGAAAAAATGGTTTTGTACTCTTCAAAGGCAAGAGAAAAACAAAATTTACAAAATTAAATTTTCAGATTTAGAAAATCAAAATGTTAAGTGCCTCATGTCTGTAAATGAATAGCAATAGACTTGGCATATAAGGTTGGGTCATGTTAGCATGAGAAGGATCTCTATGCTCAACAAGCTAAACCTTGTCAGAGGTCTCCCAAATCTGAATTTTGCTTCAGATGCTCTTTGTGAGGCATGTCAGAAAGGAAAGTTTTCTAAAAGCTCATTCAAAACTAAAAATGTTATTTCCACTTCTAGACCTCCAAAGCTTTTGCACATTTATCTGTTTGGGCCAATTATAACTGCCTCGGTAAATGGTAAGAAGTACGGACTAGTCATTTTTGATGACTACAACAGATAGACTTGGGTTAAGTTCTTAAGACACAAGGATGAGTCACATTATGTGTTCACAACCATCTGCTCCCAGGTTCAAAATGAAAAGGGTCTAACAATTGTTAGAATCAGAAGTGATCATGGTGGTGACTTTGAAAACAAACTCTTTGAAAAAATATTTGATGAACATGGTATTTCACATGATTTCTCATGTCATAGAAATCCTCAGCAAAATAGATTTGTAGAGAGGAAAAATAGAACTTTACAAGAAATGGCCAGAACCATGATCAATGAGACTAATGTTGCAAAGCACTTCTGCGCAGAAGTTATGAATACAACTTGTTACATTCATAATAAGATTTGTATAAGACCTATTATGGGTAAGACTTCATATGAACAGTGGAAGAACAAAAAGCCCAACATTGTTGATTTCCATCTGTTTTGTTGTACCTTTCTTATTCTTAACACTAAGGATAACTTAAACAAGTTTGATTCTAAAGCTCAAAAGTGTATCATGTTAGGATACTCTGAATGCTCAAAAGGATGCAGAGTGTATAACAATGAAAGCAATATTATTGAGGAATCAATTCATGTTAAGTTTGATGATAAGCTTGACCTTGAAAAGTCAAAGCTAGATGAAAAGCTTGCATATATGAAGATCACATACTCAAGCTCCGAGGGTGTTCAACTTGAAACCAGATCATCAACATCAGAAGTTGTTGACATTTTATAAGATGTTGACACACCAACACCTCAGAAGAAGCTCAAGCAAATACTCTCTCTCTCTCTGAAGAACTTATTCTTGGTGATAAGTTAAAAATTATCTGAACCAGATCTTCATTTAGGAAAGATGAAGAAACTTTTTTAGGATTGGTGTCTATCATAGAACCAACATCCATTGATGAAGCTCTTATGGACTCTTAATGGATTTTGGCAATGCAAGAAGAACTCAAACAATTTTCCATAAATTATGTGTGGGATCTAGTGCCAAAACCAAAAGGAAAACATGTTATAGGAACTAAGTGGGTCTTCATAAACAAGCTAAATGAGCAAGGAGAAGTGGTAAGGAACAAGGCCAAACTAGTTGCACAACGTTATAGTCGATAAGAGGGAATTGACTATATTGATACCTTTGCACCAGTTGCCAGGTTAGAGTTTATTTGTCTTTTAATTTCATTTGTTGTTAATCATAGTACTATCTTATATCAAATGGATGTTAAAAGTGCATTTCAGAGTGGTTACATAACTGAAGAAGTTTTTGTCCACCAACCTCATGGTTTTGAAAATCATAAAAATCATGATTTTGTTTATAAACTTAAGAAACCTTTGTATGGTCTGAAACACACTTTTAGAGCTTGGTATGAAAGGGTTAACAATTTTCTTTTGGAAAATGATTTTTCAAGAGATAAAGTGGATACAACCTTGTTTTGTAAATCATTTAAAAATGATCTTTTAATAGTTCAAATCTATATTGATGATATCATTTTTGGTTCTACTAATGCCTCTCTTTGCCAAGAATTTTTCAAGTTTACGCAAGAAGAATTTGAAATGAGCATGATGGGAGAATTAAAATTATTTATGGGAATACAAATTAATCAATACTCAGAAGGATCATACATTCACCATAGAAAATATACAAAAGAACTTATGAAGAAGTTGATATAACTGAATGTAAAACTGATAAAACTCCAATGCATCCCACTTGCAATCTTGGAAAATATGAGGAAAGCAAAAAGGTAGAACAAAAGGTATATAAAGGTATGATTGAGTCTCTCATTTACTTAACTGCTTCTAGGCCTGGTATTTTGTTCAGTGTGTGATTATGTGCTAGATTTTAATAAGATCATAGAGAACTCATTTAACTGTTGTTAAGATATTCTTTAGATACCTGAGAGGTACTACTAACCTTGATTTTTTATAAGAAATCAAAAGATTACAAGTTAGTAGGTTACTATGATGCTGGTTATGCTGGAGATAGACTTGAAAGAAAAAGCACCATTGGAAGTTGTCAGTTTATGGGTGAAAATTTAATCTCATGGTCTAGCAAGAGACAATCAACTCTAGCATTATCAACAATAGAAGTTGAATACATTGTAGCCTCTAGATGTAGCACTCAGCTAATGAGAGTAACATTCATATCTTTTATGATAATACTTCTGCTATTTGTTTGTCTAAGAATCCCATTTTATATTATAGAGCTAAGCATATTGAGATTAAACATCATTTATCAGAGACTGTATTCAGAAGGGTATTATAAACCTAAAATTTATTGATACAGACCATCAATTGATTGATATTTTTACAAAACCCTTGTTGAGGACAAATTTGTTTTTATTATGAGAAATTTGAAAATGGAAATTTATCCTGATTAAAATCTAAGTATGTACAAACTCTGATGGACTAAAATGAGACTCTGTATGTTTTTAACTCTGAACTAGTCAACCATTTGAATGTTAGATGGCTTTCTGGGTAAGTAGGTCCAAAGTTAAAACCCTTATGGGACTTTCTGTCTTATGGACTCTGAGTTGAAACTATTAAATGGTGTAATTAAGCATTTTTGAACGGATATAAAGTAAGACAAGTGTCATACATTAAAGTCATATAAAACGGTTGATGTAACCCATTGGGAAAAATTTCTTAGTTCAAGAGACAATCTCTTCACTTATCTCCCCTTTTCAGTTTGCATGTAATGTTAAAATACTTTATATTTCAACTGCTCTCTCTTGTGTTTTCAAATGTTTTTTATATTTTGTATTAATGGGTTAAGACAAGCGTGCTCCATTACGTGTCTCAGTTTAAGTGCTTTTACGGTTGCATGCATTGATTCCTGTTAAGTCTTTTCATTTAGACTTCTAACTACTTCATCCTATATATCTTTAACTCTTCCTTCCCTCTCTATTTAAAATTATCTTTATCTCTTTTAGTTCTCATCCATTTTTTCACTTTCTAAAATAACTTTCTCAAACATACAGTTTCCTCCACCCTTTCAAACCTCAAGTAGTGTCTTCTGTTTGTGGAGTCGCATGCCCTCTCACCATTGTTTCTGAAAATTTTGTTGACTTCGACGAATTTAAAAATAATGGTTTGGATCTTCTAATTCATGTTTGATCCTAGAAATGGGTGAATTACTTTAACATGCTTGAAGGACCCATCTATCCTGTTCTTATTAGATAATTTTGGACAAATGTGTCCCACTTGAAGCTTAGACAAGATGATTTGTGCATTAAGTCTAATGTTTTTGGAATTCCGAACTCCTAATCTGATTGCTAAGGAAATTGTACGTGAAGAAGTTGGGGTTCATATGGACATGTACCTAACGACAAGTCCATTCACTGAAAAAAATCCAGATAAGATCCTTTCCACCAAGGACAACTTGGCAAGTGTCTCCTCTCTTCTTCCCCAGGCGAAGATCTGACATCAACTGTTGGTGTCCAACTTTTAGCCAAGAGAAGATGCACTAGAAACACTCACCTATGTTGAAAAGCATTTTATCTTATTTATCTTGTCGAGGACTAATGTTAACCTTCCCCTCACAATCTTCAACTTCTTGAGACCGAAGATAGTTGCCTATCACGAGGAAGTATCTTCTTTCATACCTTTTGGAAGAGTGTTGTATGAACTTTTCCTTCAACAATGTATTGTTTAGAATGTGCAAGAGTTGGGGTTAACGGGGGCTCGAGAGACCACCTGGAGTTAGAGGCTCGTTGCAGCTTAGGACCCTCTAATGTTGGATTCTCTCCACTCTAGTTTCTCCTTTACCTGGTTTTCTTTTCTTTGTGTCTTATTATTTTTTATATTCTTTTGTATTATCTTGTTCGTCAATATTTTTTTTCTTTTATCTCGTTTTTTACTTTTTGTTCTGCATTCTATGTTTTTTTGTTGCTATTTTGTCTTTACCTTTTTGATTAATGACAAGGGAGAAAATGAATATTATTTTGATATATCTTGTAACCTTAATATAAGTCAAACATGGATAAAATCATATTGTTCATAAAAAAATTTCATAGGCTAAAATTCAGGGGGAGCTTACAATCCTAACTCTGAACTTTAGATGATTGTCAGTGGGAGCTTGCAAACCCCACTCTGAACAATCAAGCTAAGAAATTTTTTGATAGTCCAAAAAATAAGAGGAAGCTTACAAACCTTACTCAAAATTTTAGAATATTTATCTTATTCAAGATTTTATTGAAACCAGAATTATTTTGAATCTTAAACTCAGGGGAGCTTGCAAAACTCACCCTCTAGATTTAAGTTGACAAAATAATTTTAAAAGTATAAAACTCAGGGGGAGCTTACAAACCTATCTCTGAAGTTTTATAAATATGATTGCTTATTGAATAAAAATTGTTTATATGGATTTGTCATCATAAAAAAAGGGAGATTGTTGGAACAAGTTTGGTTCTACAACTATCCTTAAATTTTGATGATAACAAAGTGTAGAGAATAATTTTGTACTCTAACCATTTCGCTGAGTGTGCCAAAAATTGGATACAGACTCTGACCCTGAAGATGTCTAGACTCTAAACTAAAGGATAAAAGTGCGTACAGACAAGTCAACTTTGATTTATCAAGTCAACATTTCTGAACAGAAACTATTCAGACATACTTTGAAAAAAGGATGGCTATCATCTTATGAAAGTATCAGGACCCAGTTGTCAAAAGACTCTATTTGTTTCACCAAGTTCTGATGACAGACTTTGGAAATTCTACTCAAGCTTCATCAACAAATATTCGAAGCCTTTGAATAGAATTTGTTCAAGCCAAAAGTCAACAAAGATTTGATGTGATAGAAGTACAAAAGCAAATATACTTTTTCCATAAAGTATTGTACTATGTGTCGAAGAAGTCTTCCACGTCCCATCATCTTCACCAATTACCAGCCATAACGCCACTCTAGTGCTGCATATGAAGTGACCTTCATACAACTGATACTTAGAGGATATTTCATTTTCACCTCCAACAAATCTATTTTGCTTCTATATAAAGAGTTCTTTGAAGATTGAAGTAAAATAGATTGACACATGCACTGAACATTCATCAATGCTAACACTCAAAATACATATACAGAAAAATAAGAAGTGTTTCTCACACTTATACACTTAGAACAAAAACTCATTAAATATTATTGTTAAGTGTAATACTCTATTTAAACTTGTGCGTATTCTTATCAGAAGTATCTTGTAAACATAAACCTTGTTATTATAACTCTAATTGTAATCATCAAGCGACCAGGTTGGCTTGGATATTAAGAAGTCAATAACAGGTAGTTATTGAGGATTAAATCTTCTTAAGCGCCGAGTGTCGTACCTCGGAAAAAAAGTGAGAGAACGACCTAGCGAAGCGCAATCGCACGCTCGCAATGATGGACTGAACAGAGTCGTCACCGAACTTTATTTATTCCTAAAAAAAGGAAAGGGGAAATATCGATAAAACCCAAGAAAGAACAACAATGATTATGGTCGTCGCAACCAATATCAGGGTTCGGGAGTCGATTACGCAAGGGGAAGGTATTAGCACCCCTCACGTCCGTTGTACTCAACGGGAACCGTTAGGTTAGTTGTGCGCGTTAGTATTAGTTTGAAATGTTAGTCTTTTCAAGTTATTAGGTGGGAAAGAAAAAATATAAAAGAGAAGATTTTTTTTGGATTTTCAACAAAGGAGACTAAACCTAAGTTTTTTATTAATGGGCCTAACAAGATTTACAAATCCTGCTCCTACGTATCTCAATAGAGAACTCAAGGCTTACGTAGTTCTGGGTAGAAACATGTTGTTTGTTGGCCGATTTTAGCGAAAGCTACTTTGTGTCAATCGATGAAAACATTGTTGGACTACCCAAAATAAGTGGAGAAACATTGCTTTGCATCGTCTTGAAATAAAGTGCTTTTCGTTTGAGAAAGGGTTTAAGGATCAACCGCACGGCGGCGAGAAAAAGGATTTGATTGGTTTGAGTGTTTTGAGTAATGGTGAGAACTTGGATGGGCGAGATATCCATCTTGAATCCTAGTCTCAGGAATACGTGGTATCCACCACGATCCATCTCCATCTTATTTTCAAAAGTATTTAATAGGAACTAAGTGTTTTTGAATTTGATTGAGAAAGGGTTTGACTAAACCGTGTTGACAATTTTAAATGATGGCGAGAGCTAAGATAGGCGAGACATCCATCTCGAATCCTGGTCTCAGGAGTGCGTGGTATCCACCACGTTCCATTTCCATTTTACTGAAAAAGTCTTAAGTAGAAATTAATTATATTTTGAGCTTTTGTTGTGAAAATGGCTTGACGTTGGATCAAGCATTTGATGGGCGATTGAGAGAGATTTGAATGAAGGTTTGAAAGAAATGGAATGGATAGAAATGGATTGATTTGTTTATTGAGAAAATACTCGACGTTGGATCGAGTATTTTTTTTTTGGTATTTTTGAAAAGAGATTGATTTTATTCTTGTATTAGTAACTAGCTAAACAATCAAGCAATAAAGATATAAAGACAGCAAAATTATTACATATCATTGGAGCAGGGTACATTTTGTCGAATGGGGACTCAAAGTAATGAAATAATTAAAACGGACCAATCAATGAATAAGCAATGCACAATTGTATGTGCAAGGGAACCGTCTCATTGTAAGAAAGCCCGAGAGTAAGCTGTGTGAGGTTGACGGCGATGCTTAAAAGCAATTGACTTACAAGGGTGTGGAGATGGGGGAGTTACAACTAAGTAATGTGCTCAAAACCGGTTTACACATCATGACAAACATTGGATGATCATGTGCGACAAATCGAAACGCGGCGACATTCTATTGCTATATCGATAAAATAATCATGGATAAACAACATGAGAGCGGCCGAATCCATAGATTAAAAGTCGGCGTTCAAAAAAAAAAAATTAAAGGGGTAAACATTAAAAAAAATCAATGAGTGCCGGAGAAATGAGAATAAAACATAAACATAAAAAAAGGAATAACATAGAAAATTAAATATATCAAAAACCATACATGCTACACACAGGTATCGAACCCACTACTAAGGGGGAGATGAACTAACTCCATCTCCACCCGGCCACGAGTTACTTGCTGTCAAACTAGGATTAACGAACGTCTAAATATTAACCGAAACCTCTCAAAGAGAAGAAAAAAAAGGCCAAGCATGGGCCGCTGGATTAGGTTTAGAATAAAGCCCAACAATAATCTTGAGCCGTATGGGCTTGGGTCGGTGAAGACCCGTTTCCCAAGCTGGCCCAAACGTGGAATCCCCATGGAATCCAAAAGGCAACCCTAGCCGCATGGCTGTGGGGTGAGAAACAAGAAAAGCTGCCATCATTAATGGCTAGCTGCTAGCTGTTAATGAGAAACGGCCAGAATGAACAGTCAAGGGCCTCGGTTAAAGCAATCTGAAACAGGTGTCGTTTTCCAACGGAAGGAAACTTTAAAACTTAATCCTAAAAGACTTGGGAAAGCAAAAACGATAAAACCAATAATAGTCGTCTCCCTCCCTCAAGAAAGATCCAAACTTCACAAAAGGCAAAACTTTCCACTCTTTTACGGTAGGAAACTCAACACAAAAACAAAACGGTCACAAATCCAACGAAGATGAAAAAAACACGAAGATCAAGTTAAACAAAAACATGAAACCCTACTCCTTATTTATTCCATGGTCAAGAAAGAAACTCTACCGGTCGAGATTGAATCGAAAACCAGAAGCATGATTTGAGAAGGTAGTTTACCTGTCACAACGAAATCAAACTGCGGTTGAGAAGGTAATGCCAGAATCTCTCTTCCAATTGCTCTCTTGTTTGTCGGTTCAACCTCCCTCTGAGCTCGCTCGCTTGCTTCACTTTTTTTGTATAGGCCTTCCGAAAACCGACATCAAAGTGAAGTAGTAATACCGTCTTTCCAAGGAAATCGCAGACTCTAGGTATATCTTTTTAGAAATTTTTGTTTCTGCCGAACTTGCTAGCCTCCCCTTTTTGGTTTTTCGATCTCCTTATGTAATGCCCCCGTCGAATTTGCGAAGGACAAGAAATATCCTTAACCTGTGGTCCCCTCCATTCTCCCTCTTTTTTACCGTTAGTGATGGTACGCGAGCAAAGACGTGGTGAGTAGTGGTGAGCGTCAGTACGAAATGCTATGGAATTTTTGTCCGTCATGACCTTGTGGTCCCTCTCGATTCTACTTAATCTTTTACCATTGGTAATGTGCTTATTTACCGCGGTGTATTTTGCTTTGTGTCCTATGGAATTATACTGATTTTGTGTTTTTTGTTATAGCAGTTTCGACGTAATTTCGGTTGGTCTCGGTAGGGTTTTGGTCATGTTTAGATGCAAGGCTACGACAGTCACAGGTTTTTTTGGGAATGTTTCTGATATGGACTTGTTGTTCCTTAAGTTTCCTACTAAAAGGTCATTATCTTTTTTGATGAACCAGACATGTAAGCTTGCTGATTTAGAACTTCACGTTCACTGGCAGGTTTGGGAGCTCGACTCAATGACGCTATAGTTTCGACATGAAGAAGAGAAAAATTCCCCGGTGATGGATCATGAAAACCAGTTGACGCTAAAGAAACGGAAACAGAACCTGTCCTGAAGTGAACAACAGATTAGATTTTCTTGAGGTTGCTTGGTCCAGTGTTAATGGCCAATAACTAATTTTATTGTATCATTTGCAATGCTTGTAATTCTTCTCAATTAACATACGAGTTTCACCTTTGTATGCCACTTCAATTAAGATTTGACGAAAATTTGTTACTTGCTCTTGCATGGTCTTAGCCTACTTTGAATGGCACTTGGTTAGCAACAACATGATGCACATTTGTTTCCTTAGGGTCCAAGCATAACGTTTGCCCGTGAGTATCAGTCGCTTCGACCACACGCCCCCTTTAGATTTAAATCTCGATATCAAAACCAATTATTGAGCATAATTGAGACTCCTTTTATATTTCCCTTGAACTATCTACTAAAATTCAAGCAAATAAAGGAGGGCGCTCGGCCACTAGCTTGATTCCGACGACGACCATGCTTGGTCCCTCTTGAAAAACTCACATGATAATGACTCTCCTTTAAGACATGGTAAGCCACCTGAATCTCCTTGAACCAAATAATGTTCATCAAATCTTTTCATGACAATTTTTTTGACCACATACTTTAATCCAAGCACAATAATCCTTGAATTCCTTGATTACCACCGACGCGGAATGCACCTATGTATCTAAATATATTGACAGCAGAACTTCGCCTTGAATGCGCAAAATACAACAAGGTGCAACAATAACAGAAAAGGAGACCACTTGATGCTTAGAAAAAGGGGTACCATATTAGAGGAACAAAATCATGAGGAATAAATAATGAATGAAATAATGATATGAATATCGGGGTCAAAATTGGGGTGTGGCAGTTGCCCCTATTTAAGTATCTTCAACCAGAGAATATGAAGCAAGACACTTTTCATATGATCCTAGTGGGAGATGGTTAAATACCAAGAAGACCCGGATTTTGATCTTGAAAATGCAAATCATATGACATGATATGCATGGGTGAAAGACTCTACACTGACGTGATCTTCGTCTGCTGGGGACATGCAAGACAGACAAATATGTGGGGAATACTGATGGCCCATAGAGAAACAGACAAATAGGGTAAAACAACTCGCTGGGGATAACACCTGCTAGAGAGTCAGACACACACTGAGGAGTACTCAAAGGGAAAGTTGATAAACGACACTTTGAATACAAGAGATTCCGTCAGTAAGTTCACACATGACTTACTAACAACTCGAATATATATATATATATATATATATATATATATATATATATATATATATATATATATATATATATATATTTAGAAAATTCCCACAACAAGTTCATACATGACCTGACAACACTGGAATAATCAAAGAAAAAGGGTCTTCAAAACAGTTTCAGACATGACTTGGTAATACTGGAATAAAAAGTTCAGCAACAGGTTCATACATGACCTGACAATGCTGGGGAATGTCAAGGAGTTTTGATAGTAGGTTCAAACATGACCTGACAATATTTGAAAATTCAAAGAGAGTATATCAACAGGTTCATACATGACCTGATGTCAACTTGAAACATTCTTGACAAATCCGGATATTCCTCACAAGACAATCGTCCGATCAAAATTTTTGGAAAATACTGTCACTAAAAAAGTCAAAACGATAGCTTTCTAGGAAGCACCAGGGTCAAAAAGGACAGAAAACTCTCTGTAGGTGCCAACAACAATTGGACTTATACCATAAACGTAGATCACCACCATCCTTAGACGAATTAGTGCCAGTTACAACTGGACTTCAAGGGTGCCGGTGACGACCAGACTCTAAAAAATGATACCAGTTACAACTGGATTTGACAGATGATGGTGACAACCAGACTTTAAAAGGATACCAGTTACAACTGGATTTCAAAATTTGAGCGTCAGTTACAACTGGACTTAACAATTAATGCCAAAAACAATTGGACTTGCAAACCAATGTTGGTTACAACCAGACTTATCATACCATTTACAAATGGATTTTAAGACGGTGCCAGTTACTACTGTGCTTGGGATACCAATTACAATTGGATTTGAGATAAGATGTTGGTGACAACCAGACTTTAAAGAGATACCAGTGACAATTGGATTTTTAAAATTTGAGTGCCAATTACAACTGGACTTAACAGGTAATGCCAATAACAATTGGACTTGCAAACAAATGATGGTTACAACCAGACCTATAGGTACCAATTACCATTGAAAACAAGACGCCAGTTACAACTGGACTTGAGAGGTAATGCCAATAACAATTGGACTTACAAACAATGCTGGTTACAACCAGACTTTAAAGAGGTACCAGTTACAACTGGATTTGATCAAAGACGCTGGTGACAACCAGACTTAACAAACGATGCCAGTAACAATTGGTCTTAGAGGTCAAGGGATAAAAATCAACAACGAGACCTGCGATTATGCAAATGAGCATGAAGCACTTCGGGCTATGCATGATTTGGATTTTGCTTATATGCATGATATATGAATGATCACGATATGCAAATGCTGACAATATACATACTGGAAATTAGAGAAGGCTTTATGGAGGTACTGAATCCTCAACACCAACAACTCAACCAAAGGAGTGATGATAGATGCATCAAAATGGGATCTATCAAGCCGAACAGTTACAACTGGCCCAGTAATCCCTTCGGAGAATGATGAATTGTGCTCTCTGGAAATATATGTTGATTATTCCGGGAAAATTCTTGCAACTTGAGACTTGCGGGGAAAGACGAAAGATTTCCCTTTAATACTTCCACAGGTCAAAGCAAAAATTGTTTTTCTCAATATGTTGAAAATTTCTTTTCAAGTTCAAAATTTCATTATCAACAAATAAATGGCATTTTGCATAACAAAGAAAATCAGAGAAAAACAACAAATGATAGAAATTGATAGGTAAACTTGTATTTATTCAAGAATGGTAGCACACAAATGGTGTAGCTCAATGGAATGTTACAAATTTAGAAAATGGCAACGGGAAAAGGTTTACATTGAATCACAATGACTACTACCATCCCTAATAACAATGAATCTATGAGACTTCGCTTCTGAAGGGAGCAACTGGATTGATCTTCCATCTTTGGCTCTTTTATGTTGATTAGTGACGACTGATGCAGTCTATGCCTTTTGTCCCTAATTTCTGCCTGGATCGCCCTTTTGGGTTTTCAGTCCATCGGGACGCTCTTTTTTGCCTAAGTCGCCCTTTCAGGTTTTCAACTTAGCGAGCTACCGCTTTTTTTTTTAATTATCCCTAACTTTTTCCTGGACTGCCCTTTCGGGTTTTCAGTCCATCGGGATACCCATTTTTTCCTAAGTCGCCCTTTCAGGTTTTCGACTTAGCGGGTTTTTATTAGGCATAGTATCTTTTGACTGCATCAGAGTTCACAGGGTGAATGAGCTCTTCTCCGTCCATAGTTGTGAGAAATAGAGCACCTCTAGAGTATGCTCTCTTTACAACGTATGGGCCTTCATAGTTGGGAGTCCACTTCCCACGTGAATTTTTGTGTATTGGAAAGATCTTCTTGAGCACGAGATCCCCTTCCTTGAACTCTCAAGGGCGGATCTTCTTGTCAAACTCTTTCTTGATTCGTTGCTGGTACAATTGTCCATGGCACAGAGCAGTCATATGCTTCTCATCAATGAGGTTAAGTTGATCATAACTGTTCTGGATCCATTCAGCTTCATCTAGCTTGGCCTCCATCAATATTCTCATTGAAGGTATCTCTACTTTGATTGGGATAACTGCTTCCATCCCATAGACCAAGGAGAATGGGGTTGCCCCTACTGAAGTGCGGACCGAGGTTCGGTATCCATGCAAAGCAAAGGTAAACATATCATGCCAATCCTTATAAGTTTTTACCATCTTTTACAGGATCTTCTTGATGTTTTTGTTAGCAGCTTCAACAACACCGTTCATCTTTGGACGATATGGAGAAGAATT
The DNA here is from genome assembly GCF_024323335.1 of Lathyrus oleraceus. Taxonomy (NCBI): domain Eukaryota; kingdom Viridiplantae; phylum Streptophyta; class Magnoliopsida; order Fabales; family Fabaceae; genus Lathyrus; species Lathyrus oleraceus. The sequence goes on along the minus strand of NC_066584.1, from coordinate 508,999,781 downwards.
ATGGTGGTCAATCTTGAAACTCTCACATAATTCAGTCATTGTCTTGTTGTTCAAGTTTGAACCATTGTCGGTAATGATCTTGCTCGGGATTCCATAGAGGCAGATAATCTCCTTTTTGATCAAGCGAGCAACCATATGTCTCGTCACATTGGTGTAGGAAGCAACCTCTACCCATTTAGTAAAGTAATCAATGGCAACTAGGATGAAACGATGACCATTAGAAGCTTTAGGCTCTATAGCACCAATCATGTCAATGCCCCACATTGAGAAGGGCCAAGGCGATGTCAAAACATTCAACAGTGTTGGAGGTACATGCACTTTATCAGCATAAATTTGGCATTTATGACATTTTCTTGCATAGCTGAAACAATCGGACTCCATGGTCAACCAATAATAACCAGCTCTCAAAATCTCCTTGGCCATGGCATGCCCATTAGCATGGGTTCCAAAGGATCCTTCATGAATCTCCTTGATTAACATATCTGCTTCGTATCTATCCACACATCTGAGCAGAACCATGTCATGGTTTCTCTTATAAAGCACATCATTACTCAAAAAGAATTTGGATGATAATCTCCTCAACGTTTTCTTATCCAACAATTTAGCATCTTCTGGATACTCTTGACTTAGAAGATATCGCTTGATGTCATGAAACCATGGTCTACCGTCAGTTTCTTCTTCAATCAGTTGACAGTAAGCAGGCTCATCTCTTCGCTCGATTCGAATAAGTGGAGCTTCATTATGGAATCTGACTTGGTACATTGATGCTAATGTTGCCAAAGCGTCAGCCACTTGATTTTCTACTCTTGGGATGTGATGGAAAGTGATATCGTCAAAGTATTCTATCATCTTTACAACGTGAGCACGATATGGGATCAGCTTCGCATCACGAGTTTCCCATTCATCTTTGACCTGATAGATCACCAAGGCTGAGTCTCCATACACCTCAAGGATCTCAATTTGAAGATCAATTGCGGCTTCAATACCAAGGATACAAGCTTCATATTCTGCGACATTATTCGTACAATCAAAGCACAACCTTGCTGTGAAAGGGGTAAAGCCACCATTGGGATTCATCAAAACAGCTCCCACACCATGACCACTGTAATTGGAGGAACCATCGAACGCGAGATTCCATCGAGGTCCTGGTTCTGGTCCTTCATCTGGGCCTGGGATCTCACAATCCTTTATCACCATGATATCCTCATCAGGGAAATCAAACTTCAATGGTTGATAGTCTTCAACTGGTTGATGAGCAAGATATTCTACTAAAACACTTCCCTTTATTGCTTTTTGGGTCACATATTGGATGTCGTACTCAGACAAAAGCATCTGCCAGCAGGCTAGTGTTCCAGTTAAGGCAGGTTTCTCAAAGATATACTTTATTGGATCCATTTTCGAGATCAACAAAGTAGTGTGGCAAATCATGTACTGCCTCAAACGACGATAGGCCCATGCTAGCGCGCAACAAGTTTACTCCAAAAGTGAATATCGACTTTCACAATCAGTAAACTTTTTACTTAGATAGTAAATAGCATGTTCTTTCCGACAACTTTCGTCATGTTGCCCCAGCACGCATCCCATTGACCCTTCAAGCACAGTCAGATACATGATTAATGGCTTTCTTGGGACAAGTGGAATAAAAATAGGAGGCTCTTGCAAGTATTGATGAATCTTCTCAAAAGCACTTTGACAATCAGAATTCCATTCGATAGCTTGATCTTTTCGAAGCAATTTGAAGATAGGCTCATACGTGGTTGTCATGTGTGAGATAAACCTTGAGATGTAATTCAAATGTCCAAGGAAACCTCTAACTTCTCGCTCGGTGCGTGAAGCAGGCATTTCTTGTATGTCTCGGACCTTGTTGGGGTCCACCTCAATTCCTCGTTGACTAACGATGAAACCAAGCAACTTCCCTGAACGGACACCAAATATGCATTTTGCAGGGTTTAATCGTAATCTAAACTTTCTGATGCGTTCAAATAGCTTCTTCAGATGGTTCATATGATCTTCTTCATTATGAGATTTAGCGATCATGTCATTGACATAAGCCTCTATCTCCTTGTGCATCATATCATGGAAAAGAGTGACCATAGCTCTTTGGTAAGTTTCCCCGACATTTTTGAGACCGAAAGGCATTACCTTGTAGAAAAACGTGCCCCCAAGGGGTAAGAAAAGTGGTCTTCTCCATGTCATCTGGAGCCATCTTGATTTGATTGTACCCAGAAAATCCATCCATAAAGGAGAATACAACAAAACTTGCAGTGTTGCCTACTAGAGTATCAATGTGTGGTAGAGGGAAATCGTCCTTTGGGCTAGCTTTGTTCGGATCCCTATAGTCAACATACATTCTCACCTTGCCGTCCTTTTTAGGCACAGATACAATATTAGCTACCCATTGTGGGTACTTCGCCACTGCGAGGAAACCAACGTCAAACTGTCATTTGACTTCTTCATAAATCTTCAGAGCCATATCTGGTCTTGTTCTTCAGAGTTTCTGTTTTACTGGTGGGCAGTCTGGCTGAAGCGGTGGCTTGTGTTCAACGATGTCGGTGTCCAGGCTTGGCATATCCTGGTATGACCATGCGAGTACATCAACATATTCTTGTAGCAGCTTAACCAATCTCTCTTTGACGCTTGCTTCAAGTGTGGTACCGACTTTGACTTCTTTCTTCTCTTCCTCTGTGCGAAGGTTGATTGTTTCCACCGGTTCTTCATATGGCTGAAGGGCTTTGGACTCGTGCTCGAGCAGCCTTGCCAATTCTTCGGGGATGTAACAATCTTCCTCACCCTCTTCTTCCGTTTGGTAGACAGGGAAGTCAAAGTTATGAGAGGGAGTAAAGTCATTAGATTCAACAGGGTTATCATTTACTCTGCATGTTTGAATGATTGATTTTTTTTAGAAAAGTAAAAATAAAAGATGCATAAATGAAAAGTTTTTTGTTTGAAAAGATTTCCATTTTCTTAAGCGAAAGAAAATAAATGAATAATAAGAATTTAACAAAATGTCTTTCATTCACTGATAATGATTATTTGAAAATGAAAATGGGCCCTACAACATGATCCATTAGCCTTGGGCAGAGCTAATGATTTGAAAGGAAAAAACAACAATTATTACTTCGACAAAGGAAAAATTTCGGGGATCTCAACCGCCTTCAAGTTGTTCAAAGTTGTCTCACACCGGTAAACCAAACATGGCTCGTCTTCATCTTCGGTGCTATCTCCAATTGCATTGACCTGATCTCCATGGATGAATCCTGTGCTGAGGAATACTTCCTAGATGCTTCGGGTGTTGTCCTTTGCAGGGACTCGGGCTTCTTTCACAGCGGAAGGCACATATCCTAGACCAAAGCGATCATGCTTCTCACGAACATCAATAACCTGGCCCCAACCTTTAGGGTTTCCTGCTTCAATGCTAGACTTTGCGCTTTTCAGAGAAGCGAAAGATGAACAAGCTTTCCCAACAGGGTCCTTCATCTCCATAAAAATGGCGTTGGCTATTTCAAGAGCTTGGAAAGAAGTTTCCAAAGTGTCCTCATCGGCCTTGATATATCTGAAGGATAAAAGGTGACTAACCACGAAGTCCTCCTCCCCAAAAATAATGATCAATTGATTGTCCACAACGAACTTCATTTTCTGATGTAAAGTGGAGGTGACTGCCCCTGCAACATGAATCTAGGGACGCCCCAATAAGCAGCTATACGCTGGATTAATATCCATGACTTGGAAATTAACCGGGAATACATGAGGGCCAATCAATATGGGCAGTTCAACCTCTCCAATTACGGTTCTCCGGGAACCATCAAAAGCTTTCACTATCAAGGCACTGGGCTTCATGGCTGGTCCTTAAGAAGACAACTTGGCAAGTGTCCTCTTTGGCATCACATTCAAAGAAGATCCAGTATCAACCAAAACTCTTGCCAAAGCATCATCTTTGCACTTCACTGAGATATGGAGAGCACGATTGTGATTTTGTCCATCTTTAGATAATTCTTCTCCGCTAAAGCTTAAAGTAATGAAAGTTATGATTTCGCAACCACCCCATCAAAATGGTCTACTGTTATGCTTTATGTTACATGATCTTGGGCAAGCACCTTCAACAAAGCCTCCCTATGGGCTTGGGAGTTCAATAACAGAGACAGAATAGAAATCTTAGATGGTGTATGATGCAGCTGGTCCACAACCTTGTAATCACTTCTCTTGATCAGCTTCAAGAATTCAAAAGCATCAGGTTGGACCACTTCGGGTTCTTTAGTGGGAGCTACAACTGTAGATTCCTTGGCCGACACTTGAGGAGTCACATTGAATTCAGGCGTATAGATTCGACCACTACGGGTCATTCTGCTCACTCCTGCAATGTTGGTAACATCCTCATTTGCAGCTTTTATCACTTCACCGTCTTCACTTCCTTCAAAGACCTTGTCCACAGCGGTAATCTCATATTTCCAAGGCACAACCTTGGTGCTCTCATATGGAAACGAAGTAGGCATACAGATCTCAACAGGTGACTGATGACTATTTGCAGGAACCACTCTACTACTGTAGTACGGGATTTCAACTGGTTCAGGTAAATTGAAACAAGGTTCAATTATCGACACATCTTCATTCTTTGCAACACTGGAGATTTGAAGCACTCCTTTGTTCATTAAGTCTTGGATGTTATCTCGTACCACCTGACACCCCCTTGGGTGTGTGGCACACTCTTCACAGCTGTCATGACTAACGTTAATCAGGCCAACTTCCACCAATCGAGCATAGAATGCTGCCAAAGGAGTCTTAAAATCATCCACCTTCTCAACCATAACACCATCAAAGGTATCTTCAATTGCATTCATTGTATGGTCTCCATGGGGAGGAAGAGGATTATTCTTCACGTTTGGTCCCATGTCCCTGAAAGAGAAAATCTTGCTATCAATCAACTCACGAACTCTATGCTTCAGAGCATAGAAACCCTCTAGGTCATTCCCGGGGGCACCCTCATGAAAAGGACAATATGCATTAGGGTTGTACCATGGAGGCAGACGATCAGGTGGAGGTCCCATAGGTCTAGGAACCACCAGACCTTTTTGAAACAAAGAGGGATAAAGCTTAGTATACGACATTGGAATTGGATTGAAGGTCTCCCTATCTCCCTGCCTCCTGTTCTGATTCGGAGCATTCTGTCTTGGAGCTTGAGCTCTTGGCTGTTGATAGACAGGAGTTGTTGGTGCTTGCTGATAAATCGGAGGAATAGGAGCACGTTGTTGAACTGGAGTTGGTCGATAAACTGGAGGCTATTGATAAGCCTGAGAAGGTTGTTGGTTAAAGGCGGGCATCACAACGGCTACATATGGTTGTGGTGCGTACTGGACAGGGTCTATAGGTTGCTGATACGGCAAAGGTTGTTGAACATACTGCTGTTGTGAATATTATTGTTGTCTCCTTCTTGGAGGGGCTATTCCTTGGCCAATAGACACAACATTAGTTTCACCTTCTTTCTTTTTTTCTGGGAAACCCTCCAGAGAACTTCTCTGGATTAGCACTTGAAGTTCCAGCCACAGCCACAAGTTTACCATTTCTTAAGCCATATTCAACATGAGCTCCTATAGCAACAAGCTCGGAGAATCCCAAGGAATCACTTCCTACCATCTTCTCATAGAATTGGGGTTGGACAGTGTCGATGAACAGTTCATCCAGTTCCTTTTCGGCTAGATGTGGTTTAACTTGAGAAGCCAGTTCCCTCCATCTCTGAGCATATTCCTTAAAGGACTCCTTGTCATGCTGGAACATGCTTTGCAACTGTCTTCTGTCAGGCGCCATATCCATGTTGTATTTATAGTGTTTTATGAACGCGTATGACAGGTCTTGGAAACATCTGATCCTACTTTGATCCAGACTTAAATACCACTTGGAAGAAGCCCCACTCAAGCTATCTTGGAAACAGTGGATCATCAGCTTGCCGCCTTCCACGTGAGCAGCCATTTTACGGTAATACATGATGAAATGGATCTTTGGGCAAGTATGCCCCTTGTACTTGTCGAAATCTAGAGCTTTGAATTTGGCTGGAACCACCAACCCAGATACAAGGCACATTTCTTTGGCAGCAGAACCAAAGGCATGGTCTCCTTCCAATGCTCTGAACTTTTTCTCAAGAAGTTGCATGTTCTCCTTCACTTCTCTGAAATCTTCAAATCTCACTCTGTCACCGCTAACGGTCGATTCGGCCGTCTGATACAGATGATGTTGATCTTCAAAGTGCGGAACATGCCTAACATAGGTAGCTGGTGGAGCAACAGTGTGGACGACTGGGTGTGCATCGGTGTAAACCGACAATGACACATCTTGTTGGATAGATTTCCCATGTCATTTACTACTTCCGCTCGAGGAATGAAGTCGTAAGGTAGCCCATATGGAGGAAAGTTTGAAGGTAACGACCTCTGAAGCTGGGCTTCGACTGCTGGGCTTATGATCTTTGAAATCACGGTCGCTTGTGGAGCCTCAAATCTGAAGGTTAAAGCTTGCATCATCTCTCTCATCTGGGACATGCCCCCTTGATTTCATCTAATTCAGCTCTAACTCGGGTGCTCTCTTGCTCTTGTTCAGCCATCCTCTGTCTTGCTCAGGCGCGAGTATTGTACGGGTGTTGAAGATTCAGCATGAAACTAGAGGAAGAAAGGACGGAGTGAGACTCTATTTTGAAAATGTATGAATGCATGTATGGATGCATCTTGTTTGCAAAACTCTTGGTTAGTTTCAGTCATTCATCTCAGGAATGCCACAACATTTGTTCGCAAGTATTTAAAGTAATAAAGCAATAAAACACAATAAAATGAATCCCAAAAGCGATTTTTTCATTAATTTAGAACAAAGTTCAAATACAAACAAAATGCCTATGGCTTATGGGCTTTCTGAACCGTAGCAAGGTCGGTAGTCAGCCTCTCCAACATCGCCTTACAAAATTTAATGAAATTAAAAACTTGATCCGGGGTGTTCTCTGGACACATGCACCAATCAGCTTCTTGCAATTTCTCAGGTAGCTCTTGCATGATGGAATTTGCGAATCTGGACAGCCTCAAATATTTGCTTTTCTACTCAGTGTAAAGTCCTTGGAGGTCTTGAATGATGCGCAAGTCTTCAGCCTTGGTCACCTCGATGTCCCTATAGAGGTTTCTCCAGTATCTGCACTCACTCAAAAACATCAGATAGGCAGCATCCTGATCCACACCCTCAAGTTCCTATATCCTAGCATTGGCTTCTTCCAACTGATAGTTCAAACGCGTACAAACTCTTGCCGACTCTTCAGTCCTCAACTTCTCACGTTCCCAAGCATCCTTGTATTTCTGAATGGTGTTCTCAAGTTCACGAGTATGAATCTCAGAAATCAGCCGTGCTTCCCTCTTCATTTCAAGAGTCAACTCCAGAGTTTTGTTGAGCTTTTGGATCCGGAGTACAACTTTATCCAACTCTTCATCCTTCGTCTTGAACACAGACTTAGTACTATAGAGCGCTTGTCCGAACTTTTCTCTCCTTGCCTCAGACTCCCTGTCCCTTTTGTTGGAAATTTCATGTTCTTTATCCTTCTTCTGTTGACCATCTTTCAAATTCCCATTCTCTACCGAGACTTGGCCGAGCTTAATCATTAAGTCAGCATTCTCCAACTCCAACTCATTAATACGTGCATTAAGTTTCTCCACATCTTCAGGTAATATGGGTTCTGGCTCATGAACCAACTGATAGATAGAAGGATCAAATGGAAAAGGGAGTTTAACCATTTGAACCCTCTGTCTCACCCAACAAGTATAAGGCTCTCGAGCGATGACATTTCTCTTACCCAATTCTTTACCCTTTCTGATAATCGCTTTCCATGACTGTAGCACCTCAAATTTGCCCCCTCATTCATGCATTCATTTTAGGTCATTTAACATTTCATATTGCATTTCAGCAAAGTTCATCTGAATTACCTCTAGTCGACTTTGGTCTACTGATGGTCAAAAGGCCAGGGAATAACTTGAGTTACTTCCAACATGTTCAAATGAGGCCTATTCATCATTCGACATATTACTCTTGAAGGAACAAAGGTCCAGCGCACAGGTTACAAATTTGGAAAGATGACTTGAACTGTCATGCTCGCTAGGCGAGCAGAATGGTTCGCCTAGCGAGCCACCAGAGCCTGAACTGTCATGCTCGCTAGGCGAGCAGATTCTTCGCTAGGCGAAGCCCACCTGTTTCAAAAATATAACAGAAAAATCTTGGAGTTGGACCTCTCTCATTTGAGCCCACAAAGCCACGAAAATCAGAGTATAAATTCTAAGTTCCATTGCAACAAAACCCTAGAGAGAACATTCTAACCAATTCAGAGCAACCTCCAGAGACTGAAGAGAACGAATCTGTAGCAGCCTCCAGAGAAATTCACTCAGACTCTGAGACTTTTCACTCTGACTCACACACTTATCACTTCCATCGCACACAAACCCTAGCCGTTGCATTGCAAACCCCAACCGGGCAATTCAATTTCATTCGATCTCTCCAATCAGGTTTGCCCTATTTCCATTACTTTATGCTTTCAATTTGAAATTTCTGAATGTATGAGGCATCATGGGTGAATCCGGGAGAGTGGGTATCGTTAGGTTTCACATGTGGTTTTAGATGTGCATGAATGTGTAGAATAATGCCTTGAATGTTTAATCATTTCGTTGCTGAGATGGATACCATAGGGTTTGGTGTTTCTGAAATTGTACTGTTATCAATGGAGAATCCAGAACCCGTAGGCATTCGCTAGCCCATCGCTAGGCGAGCCTGCAGCGAAGCTTCGCTAAGCGAGACAGTAGCGATCGTGACAGTAGCTGTTTTTTCTGGTTGCTCTCTAATCTGTTTTGTGTTTGTTATGACATGCTTTCTATTGCATCCGGGTACATGTTTTAGTATGTATGTCATGTCATGATGTGTGGATCCTTGCCCCCTGACTTTGAGTTTTGATACCCTTTTGATGCATTTGTTTGACAAGAGGTTTAGGCCTCCTATCCTTGGTTGCTTTTTGTGAGCTTTTTGTGAACTTTAATAGCATGATTCATGTGGTTGCTATGATTCTTCTGTTTGGTGCAACTCTTGATTGCACCCTATCTTGTTATTCTAACTTGTTTGTTGAGTTTTTGTGAGGGTTCACATGACTCTTGAAGAGATCGCTTGCTTGGTATTCCACTTTATTTGTGGGATACCATTTGGAGATTTATTCCGATTACCTGTGCTGACTTGCTTTCTTTGATGGTGCCAGCTTGAGAGATCTCTGGGTTTCCTGTTTCTTTAGTTGCCGTTACTTCGGATCTTTATCCGTGTGGTAGATCTTCTGGTCCCTTTTACATCTTTTCAGCATTTTACCGTTTTCTTAGCTGGAAGACCTCGATAGGAGGCAATGTTTTTGTGTGTTTACTTTTGTGCCCAAAGACCTCCAAGAAGAGGCACCAGTACTAAAGACCTCCATGAAGAGGCAATTGACGGGTAAAAGGTATTAGTAGTCAATCCCCCGTTATTCAGTGTGTCGTTCTTTATGCTCGCACTACGTGTCGATGCTTCAGAACAAAAGCCCAAGATCTTTTGTCCAGTCAGTCAGTGGAGAGGGTTCCACCTTTTTGAATCCCCATTTTTTGTCATGAGCTCACCCTGTCCAGGGTTAAGAGCTATGAGGTCTTATCCTCATTACTCTTTTGATCTGCTCACCCTGACGTTCAATATCAGTGGTTAAGAGCCCATTTGATTACCTTTCCATGGCTTGTTTGTCGAGGTTGATATGACCCCTCTTGACTAAAGCCCCACCCATGTATGTTTGAGCCCCCTTGTTGGTGTGTTTACTCTATGCTATATGTTTTTTTGTGTGGTGTGATCGTCTCCCCATAGAACTGCTAGGCTTCGTATAGTCTCTCGTCTGCATGTCAATTAAGGTAGCACGGTTCCTTCGTCTAGGACTTCCTTTTTTGCATGAGCATTCCTAAAACACAAGCAAACTCATTGATTTTTCTTCTCCTAAGAACACGTTAACTCCTTCTACTACAGGTGAGTAAGTCTCTAAAGGTCGAGCATCTGGTAGATTGCGTAGTAATGTCGTTCACCTAAAAAACACAAAAACAAACAAAAATAGGTTAGCCGAGCTACGGTGCTCTGATTCTCAATCCTTCATGAGATACGTATGCAGCAGGGTAGGGCATGTGCGAGCAATAACTCTTTTTTTCCCTACTTTTATTTTCTCTCTTTCGCATTGCATATAGGACTTTTTATACACACACTTTAGACATAATTAGCAAACGTGGATCCTGTGGAGTACCACAGACGTGAAGGGGTGCGATAACCTTCCCTTCACGTAACCGGCCCCCTTACTCGGTTTTCTTTGGTTCGAGACTTTGTTTTATCCGTTCCCTCTTGGTTATGCAGTACTACCTTTCCCTCCTCTTGGGATAAAAGTACATAGCTGGCGACTCTACTCTTTTTTCTCCTCGCCACTCTCTTTCGCGTTTGTACTTGGATTCGGGAAATCCGGGGAGCGACAATGACCTCTTGATCTTCTTCACCATGGGGTGATCTGCTTCAGCGCTGTGCAAGATGAAGGGCTCTAAAGCTTCAACTTTTGGAGGGCCATTCATGGGGTAACCATGCTGCCTCAAAGATAACACGGGGTTGTAGTTGATGCAACCCTTGGTTCCTATCAAAGGTACATTAGGGAAGTCTCCAATGCTGACAATAACATCCTCGGTTTCCCAATCCCTGATATACCACTTAACATAATTGGAGGTGAGAGAAGCTAACTTCTGAGAGGGCCTGAGTTCCTTTGAGACAAAAGGGCCTTCTTTGGGCATATGAGATCTAAACCAGGCATGCAACAGCCGTGTACAACATAAAATGGTTCCTCCCTTCTTCTCGTGACGCTCATGGAGAGCATAATGGAGGTCCACTAGGAGGAACGGTACAGGGTTACCAGAGAGAAAGATCCTCACAGCCAGATGGTCCACAAAATGGTCAATATTTGGGAAGAGAACTATCCCATATACCAACATAGCTAACATAACATAGAAAGCTTTCCAATTCCCCTATTTTCCATCTTCTTAGCTTGATCTCCCAAGAACTTTCTAGAAAAACCATTGAAAGCTCCCTTCACATCCCAATTGTCCACAACTTCAGAAACCTTCAAGCCCAGCGCTAAAGATATCCTCTTGGGAGGAATACCTTCATCAAACTTAGGAAATCGATTATGATCCTTCAAATTCCGGCCTACAATCCTCTCAAACTCTTCCAAGGTATGAGCCAACTGGAAATCGAAGAATGTGAAACAATGTAGAGGTGGATCATAGAACTGAGCAATAGTTACTGCGGTAATCACGTCCATCTTCTCATTTAAGATGTCCAGAATTCTTCCATAGTCTTGCACAAAGTTGTTGAGTTTGATTGGTGTTACTTTGGCACTCAACTTCTGCAGGCTGGCAAGGTCCATGTTCTTGTATTTGAACTGAAAAGTGCTTCTTCTCTCAGGATTCATTTTGCTAACAAGTCTTGGATTCCTGAAACAATGCGAAACAAACTAAAAGTTTTTCTTTTTATGCGTATGCAATGAATGGATGGATGCAATATTTTTTTTGGTACAGGTTCAAAGGTCCAAGGTGTGGATAAATCTGATTGCTTTCCAAAACGGGGTTCTCATCGGGTACGATCTAGGGTTTTGTTACAAAAGACCCCCAGAGTCACTGATTCACAAGAATGTTTGACGCTTATGGAAAATGCTTTCCGGTCATCGACTCCATCAATGGAATCTATTCTGGGTGAGGTTCTTGTACCGATTCTTACGAAGTATTCACCTCGGGAGTCCGTACTACGCAACCATCGACTTTGGTTCTAGACAGGGTACTCAGAGTCACAGATTCAAAAGAATGTTTGACGCTTACAGAAAATACTTTCCGATCGTTAACTCCATCTAGAGAATCTATTCTGAGCGAGGTTTTCGTACCGATTCTTACGAAGTATTCACCTCGGGAGTTCGTACTACACAACCATCATTCCTAGTTGCCCAAAGGTTCAATGTTCTAAAAGGTCCTTAGAGTCATGGACCCCTTTGGAATATTGAAGCTTACGAAGTATTCACCTCGGGCAACAATATTTACAAAAGGATCTACTCTAAGTGAGGTTTTCATACCGACTCTAACGAAGTATTCACCTCGGGAGTCTGTACTACTCAACCATCGTCTTATCTTATATTTTTTCACTATAGACTCGGGTGTAGAGTCTTTCCCACATGGTTTTTAATCAGAATACCCAAATACTAACAATCACAATGGAACCAATATACAACAGATATATCAATATAACAATAAAGATAACATAATCAATACATAAAAATCCACACAAGCAAACAAACAAAGGCACACAAACGTCCTAACTAGGCTTGATTCTCTTAGGGAACGGTATCCCCAGCAGAGTCGCCATCTGTCGTACCTCGGAAAAAAAGGTGAGAGAACAACCTAGCGAAGCACAATCGCACGCTCGCAATGATGGACTGAACAGAGTCTCCACCGAACTTTATTTATTCCTAAAAAAAGGAAAGGGGAAATATCGATAAAACTCAAGAATTAACGACAATGATTATGGTCGTCGCAACCAATATCAGGGTTCGGGAGTCGATTACGCAAGGGGAAGGTATTAGCACCCCTTACGTCCGTTGTACTCAACAAGAACCGTTAGGTTAGTTGTGTACGTTAGTGTTAGTTTGAAATGTTAGGCTTTTCAAGTTATTAGGTGGGAAAGAAAGAATAGAAAAGAGAAGAAAGTTTTTGGATTTTCAACGAAGGAGACCAAACCTAAGTTTTTTATTAATGGGCCTGACAAAATTTACAAATCCGGCTCCTACGTATCTCAATAGAGAACTCAAGGCTTACGTAGTTCTTGGTAGAAAAATGTTGTTTGTTGGCCGATTTTAGCGAAAGCTACTTTGTGTCAATCGACGAAAACATTGTTGGACTACCCAAAATAAGTGGAGAAACATTGCTTTGCATCGTCTTGAAACAAAGTGCTTTTCATTTGAGAAAGGGTTTAAGGATCAATCGCACGGTAGCGAGAAAAAGGATTTGATTGGTTTGAGTGTTTTGAGTAATGGCGAGAACTTGGATGGGCGAGATATCCATCTCGAATCCTAGTCTCAGGAATGCGTGGTATCCATCACGATCCATTTCCATCTTATTTGCAAAAGTATTTAATAGGAATTAAGTGTTTTTGAATTTGATTGAGAAAGGGTTTGACGAAACCGTGTTGACAATTTTAAATGATGGCGAGAGTTAAGATAGGCGAGACATCCATCTCGAATCCTGGTCTCAGGAGTGCGTGGTATCCACCACGTTCCATTTCCATTTTACTGAAAAAGTCTTAAGTAGAAATTAAGTATATTTTGAGCTTTGTTGTGAAAATGGCTTGACGTTGGATCAAGCATTTGATGGACGATTGAGAGAGATTTGAATGAAGGTTTGAAAGAAATGGAATGGATAGAAATGAATTGATTTATTTATTGAGAAAATACTCGACGTTGGATCGAGTCTTTTTTTTGGTATTTTTGAAAAGAGATTGATTTTATTCTTGTATTAGTAACTAGCTAAACAATCAAGCAATAAAGAAATAAAGACAGTAAAATTATTACATATCATGGGAGTGGGGTACATTTTATCGAATGGGGATTCAAAGTAATGAAATAATTAAAACGGACCAATCAATGAATAAGCAGTGCACGAGTGTATGTGCAAGGGAACCGTCTCATTGTAAGAAAACCTGAGAGTAAGCTGTGTGAGGTTGACGACGATGCTTAAAAGCAATCGACTTACAAGGGTGTGGAGATGGGGGAGTTACAACTAAGTAATGTGCTCAAAACCGGTTTACACATCATGACAAACATTGGATGATCATGTGCGACAAATTGAAACGTGGCGATAAACATAAAAAGGATTAAAAGGAATAACATAGAAAATTAAATGTATCAAAAACCATACATGCTACACACAGGTATTGAACCCACTACTAAAGGAGAGATGAACTAACTCCATCTCCACCCAGCCACGAGTTACTTGCTGTCAAACTAGGACCAACGAACGTCTAAATATTAACCGAAACCTCTCGAAGAGAAAAAAAACCAAACAAAAAGGCCAAGCATGGGCCGCTGGATTAGGTTTAGAATAAAGCCCAACAATAATCTTGAATCGTATGGGCTTGAGTCGGTGAAGACCCGTTTCCCAGGCTGGCCCAATTAAACACAAAAGTTAAGTGTCTGACCAATGTACATTTGACAAATAGAAAGACTTCAACAAAGTAGAGTGTCATCAATGGAGGGATTGTTGTAACTTTATCATGATCGACTATATCATACCAATTGAATGTAAATCAATTTATGAATACATGATAGGATAAAAATCAATTACAATTGACCATCTCTCCGAACATAGATTGTTAGTTGACCCACATAAACTAAGTATTGTCTTCAAAAATCCATCACATTCAACCATAAACATACACCTAAATCTCAACACAACAAAATTAGCAAATCACACAACAACCTTTCATTAACATCCAAAATCAATACTTATCAAACACTCAATTATTAAATCAAGACTTTAATCACTTTCAACCCCAACATTTTAACTCATTTTTCTTACAACAAACACCAACTACCAACACATCAAAACCATACACACAACATAACTTCAGACAAACAACAATTTTCAAACACCATAACAACAATTTTATTTTTACCTAACCTAACCATTCACTCTAAATTCACTTCACCACCAAAACTACTACTACTCAACCATTACAATGTCAACCTAGAAAATAACACAACAAAACTTTTAATACACATGACAACAAAATAAGTATTGAGAGCGTGTCGATCAATTTAGAATTTATAGACAATTATCTAAACTATATACTTTCATGAGACATGAACTTCTGCTCAACCATCTCAACAAAATTAACAAGAGACATCAACGACAAGTGACACCCCGTCAACGTGGAATTGGAGCTCCATAGACCTAGTCAAAATGTGAATACCATAATTGTTTAGGTACTATAACAAAATTAACTACTACTATATTCTATTAACATTTTATTAATTTGTCTATGTTAGAATACCATAATTGTTTAGGTACCATAATTGATTTGATAGATATGTATTAGTATCAAGCACCTTTGATGGATGGATGATTGGACTCAACGATTTTATATGTGCAAAACTGCTCGTCCTTTTAAATTCTTAGCAACAGCATGCCGTATGAATGAAGTCGGTCTTTTTTTCCTTTTAAAATATTTTTTTAAAGTTTAATTATGTTTAAATATAAAAGTTAAAGCAAATGAAAATTGAGTTAATCAATAAAGAGTTGATTCAATCTCTTCAAGCTTTCATTATGTTAGTACATTTTATTTATACAGCTCATTATATTTTAACTTTAATAATATTTACACAACTCATAAAATACATTTGTTCAATTAATAATTTTATTACTTTTTATTTTATTTTATTTTTTGATAAACAAAAAATATATTGAAAAAACATAAGGGGTGTTTAACCCATTACACCAAAATCATTATACAAGTCTTGGTAGACAAAACAAAGGATCTTTGCATATAGTTAAAATTCCGCGATGAAAACTTTGTTGGGGATAGCAAGGCTTAGAGATTAGTATATTGAAAAGCTAAACATTTAGATTAGATGAGATGCAAATGTTTGCAAATTAAATGATCTTTATTTTTCATTTTAAATGTTATCATAATTTTTTGAGTTTAAAGGTAGAGTGAACTCTCCTTGGAAAATAATAGTATTACATACACATCAATTCAAAAACTTTAAATTTATTGAATCATATCAATATTTTAAAATTAAAAAAGTGATTTGATGGCACTTATGTTCCTTATTAATTAATAATAAAAATATTTTATATTGTTAATGTATATTCTATTTTTTTTAATTATTTTATATTCTTAACTTTGCGTATATTTGTTGATTGCTAATACTCGATGAAAACTGATGCAACTTAAGTTTGATTTTAGGATTTTTATTAAAACTTGGTTAAAAATCCGTGTATATGCAAGAGAAAAGTTATTGATATTTTAAATAAATTAATACATATTTTATTAAAAATAATTAAATATATAAATATTATCTAGTTGATATTAAAAAATATATATAAATGTTAATATTTAAATATTATAACAAAAGAATATATAATATCTATTTAATATATTGCGAAAGTAAACACTTCAACAAATATCTTCTAACTTGCTTTAATTAAAAGTTGCACTAGTTTATGTAAAAAATATTGGATGAAGTGTGACTGATTAAAGTTTCACACTATTTATGAATGTGTAAAATGTTGGATTTATAAGAGATGATTCGCTCACCTATCACCTTAAGGTTTTAGGTGGAGATGTGGTGTCCCCCCTCTCTTGTGGTGCTGGAGCATTAGTTTCATTGGTGCTCCCGACTCTCCCATACTCCCCAACAGTTGTATCAGAGCTGTAGTTCGACTTTGTGGGAGAGCGGGAGCTGGATTCAATGTTGGATCCTGTTATAGGATATGAGGATTCACACTTGTGGTGAGAATGTTGGGTGCAAGTGAGAGTGATTAAACATGTTGCATATGAATGGGTGAAATATTGAATTTATAAGAGAGATGATTCACTCACCTATCACCTTAAGATTTTAGGTGGATATGTGGTGTCTCCCTCTCCTTTTGTCCTGAAGCATTAGTCTCATTGATGCTCCCGACTCTTTCTCTCTCTCTTGTGGTCTTGAAGCATTAGTCTCATTAATCCTGGAACAACACACATTTGGTTTGAGTGAAGGGACCCACTTACTTGTATCAAAATTTTCTACTGGGTAGGAGGTGACCCATTGAAAAGTGTCAACAACGATGCAAGTGTATGTGGATAAAAGAGTTTCCACTTGAGGGAGAGCATTATGGATAGACTGACACTTGAGTAGGAGTGTTGAAAAAGAATTACAAATATGAGTAGTGTGGAGAAGTCCCACATTGATTAAGAATGTGAAGACTTGAGCATTTATAAGTGGGAGAATTCACACACCTATCACCTTAAGATTTTGGGTGAGAATGTAGTGTGTATCTCACAAATGTGTGTTGCACCCAAAGTAAAAACGCCCTCTCATGTTGATCCCACGAATTGATTCCAACAAGAAAAAGTTGATATATATTTCATAACTTACAACAATAATAGAATGAGTCAATAATAGTATTTAATGATATAATAGGTAAATTTTGGACATGAAAAATATCTCCCCAAGTGAGTAGTCAAAAAAAAATATTTGGCTAAAAAATAAAAGTATGTAGTAGCTATATTATTAAATTTAAGTGTTATTTTTCATATAAATATTATATTAATATAGAAAGATAGATAAAGAAATAACAAATATGTAATTATTACCTATATAATATTATAAAATATTTCTTTGAAGACAATAAGTGTTGTTTGAGTTAAGATACATTTTTCTTTATCATGAATTAAAATGTTTATTTGGTAGTTATGCATGGACATTAGATGCAGGGACGCATGTTCGAATCCGTGACATTCCATTTATTCACCTTTAAATGGTGTATTCCAACCACTAGGCTACTTGACCACAAAAAATGTTCAACTCAATTTTACTCTTGACTCTTGAAATTGACAAATAGAGTTGTCTATGATAGAAAACATCTTTAGGTAATTATAATCCAACATAGTCTAGTGATTGATCGTGAGATTTGTAGGTTGTCAGGACAAAAGAGATAATAATAATAATAATAATAGTAAATTACCTTCTAATAAACTTGAATGACCAAGGAGATTGAGACTGACATCCTAGATAAATAAAGGACGTTTCCATATTTTTACATAAAATGATCTTTGCTTAAATCACATGGTTGACAAGTCTAATAATAGTCAAATTAGTACCATTGCAAAGTCCTCCATATTGATCCAAATTTCTTATCAACATAATAGTTGTGACAATATATAATTTTTAGTAGTTTGACAAACCTTAAATTTTCAGACAACTCAAGAATTATGGCGTCAATTGCTCAAAATATCATTACTATTTTCTTAAGATATATCAATGGAAAATCACAACTCAAAAATTTCTTTGCCTCGTCTACATTTTAAAAATTAAATATAAATATATAAACAGTGACCAAATCGAATAAGATATTTTAATAGGCTAATATCCAAATCAAATAAAGTTTTTCACTCTGAGTTCAAGAACCAAATATGAATTTTAACTGGCTAATATTAAGAACCAAAAAACAACCACTCTCAAACATATTACAAAAGAGACAATATCCTATTGATTAAAGTGCAAGATGAGAACAACACTAGCACAACAAAAATTTCACATATATTTTTCACTCTCTCGATACTAAGACATCTTTGGTGAAGAATAAGAAAATGAAGAATAAGAGAGTAGAAAGTAATAAAGAGTGATTTAAAATTCAAATTTTGATGTGCAATGGAATGATAATAAACCCTTTATATATATGAGAAAAAATTGGTCAAAAAGAAAATTATCCATGGACATTTTTAAAGTTTTAATTGATTGAACGTAATTGTTAATCGATTATACAAACCTCATATGGAAAGTTTTGTAATTATGTCATCATTAATTGATTTGGAAGTGTTACACGTGAGTTAATCGATTAACCCCAATATATTAATCAATTAACTAGTGTAAAAAGCATCCCTAATTAATTAATTACGTCAGTAATCAACTAATGATACATATTAAAAAAATTCAGGTTTTTTTATCAAATAAGAGAGAATTTAAAACATACTTAAGTGTGTATGTGAGATATTTTAGTATCTCCAGAGTTAATTTTATACATTTACATTAAACAGATCATTCTGACACGCATTAAATGTAGGACCAGGCGAACTTTCACACTTCCTCTCTTTCACAACTTTGAGCTTCAAATTCCCTTACTTTATTTATCATTGATTTAACACTTCATCTAGAAATTGAATCTTCTAACTGACGATACTTGTGATTAACTTCTTTTATTAGAGGTTTTTGGACAATTGTCTCCAAAGACTTCATTAGACGTTGTTGGACAATTGTCATCAAAGAATTCACCAAATGTCGTTTGACCTTATGTGTTATCATCAATGACATTAGTTGATATTCGATCTTATAAAGAATATTTTGATCTTCACAAAGTACATCTTGATCATTGAACCTTCTTAATAGATAAATACTTCACATAATTTTGTTTGACATAACATGTTGTCATCATCAAAACTAACAAGATCATCTAACGGTTGCAGATAGTTGTACCTGCAATCAAATAGATCCACACTCATATGTTGTATCAAGTTTTCAAAATTATCTGAGATTATCTGATTTTATTGAAATACGTGTTGTAAATTATCATATAGTGGAAGACTAACAAAATTTCAATGTTTCGCCTATGAAGACTAGATTAGACGCAAACGAGGGCGAACACACTAAACCAGTATAAATACCGACGCACTTTTATTTGTCCCTCTCTTTAAATTCTTTTATAAAATTGTATGATATTACACTTATCCCTTTTCGAGAATCACATGATGCTAGGTTTATCGCTTAAAGTAATTTTTCTAATAAGCATATGTAGATTAAGTCTACCAAACGTTTTTTCTGCTGATTATGGATGTGTAAACTCGTAATATTATATTTTTATATCAATTGATAAGTTTAATTTAAACATCTCGTGTAAATTGAACTTAGCTAGTTTACACATTGATTGTTTAGTGTCTTCATCTCTCATCTTTATTATATATTTTTACTATAGTCTAAATCGTGAAATCAATCCGAATACATATTTTGAAAATTTAGTTGCTTCGCTTTTTGTAAAACTCTTATTTTGAAGAAAAAAATATATGAAATATGTTTTTGAGGAAAAGTCTATTTGTAGTACCCCAAATTTGTCCTGGTATTTTAAAAAGTATTTCAAAAAAATATATGTGATTATTTTGTTTAAATTTATTGCAATTTCTTTGTCATTTTAAAAAAGGGATGAAAAAAAATACTTGTATATTTTTAAGTGATTATGATAATTATTAGTTTTCTCTACAAAACTCAAATGGAGGTTCATTAGCAAAATTCGTTGGGTCCATTTTGACTTGAGCCCAATTTCCATTTTGTCCAATAAACATAAAAGGATAAAGGAAACACAAATGACAAAAGTAGCAAAAAAAAAGAGACTTTGTGGGGTGATTTTGATACATCTTTCCCTCTCATTTTGCCCCAATATACCTATTTTTTTCATTTTCTTTATAAAATTTTGCATGAATCAACTTCTTTTTCTACATTATCATAAAAAAAAATGATGCACTATTCAACTACTATATATTTACTACAAGGCAAAAGGCAACCTTTTTTTCATAATCTATAGCCTTAAACCATATTTGTACTCCACCTAAACATGATGACAATCTTTTTCCATATTAATTCCTACAAAAATAAATAATAAAAACCAATTTATAATATTGCCTATTGGTAACATAATGATGGATTTGTGCCTATAAAATTGAGCACAAATTCAGAGTTGGGGAGGTTGGAAAAGTTTCAAACATTGAGAGCATAAAATGGAAAAAGATTGAGTTTTAGATAGTGCAAGAAAAGATTGAAAATTTTGAAATTCAGTTATGGTAACCTCTTTGTCGGTAACCTATTTTTCATATCTTACATTTTTATTCTTGTATGTTTTGTTGAGTTGTATTGCTTAGTGTTGCTATAATCTTGAATGCTTGTGTTGATGTTGTTTATATTATTTATTTAGGTTAATTTTTTAAACACCCTAGTTATATGATTAATATGGAAACTAATGAAAATAGCATATAGGGTTCACTTGTTTTTTTTACTATTATTTTGCTTAAATTGAAAGCACCTTCATTTGGTTGCGCATATTATGTTTATATCAAGTTTAGTCTTAGTTTTCCTCTATTTATTGATGATATTTTGTATCTAAGAACACCATTATACTTAAAGTAGTAATAAATCATCAAAACCTATGGATTAGAACACTATTATGACAAACTCGTAATACTAATTACGATTAGGCCTATATCTTGAAGAATTACGAACAACCCATAATCCCATATTACCATTGTAATCCTTGGCTAGTGGGAATTATGGTCAGCCTATAATTCTTAATTATGGTCATAATTAAGAATTATAGGCTGGCCATAATTGGGATAATTTAATCATAACTAGAATTGGATGCAGTTAGTGAACTGAAGGTCTTGAATTAGCAGTGTTGATCTCTCATACGACAATACGGGGTGGAAACTTATTAAATGCATGTCCATCATTGAAACTTTTCACCACCTTCTCCATAAACATGTTTTGAAGCAACCAGTCAGGGCATAAAGTAGGTTATACTGCAATCTAGCTTGTGTATATTCCTAGGAGGAAATCCAGTCGTTGATCTTATAACTCCTCTCGTTCACTGATTTGTGTGGTTCAACCGTCTTCGCCTATAAAGAGGAGTTAAGAATTGAAACTTTTTCACAATCCTTGGAGTTCAAGTTTATTCATATCCATTTTATTAGTAAACGCCTTTTCCTCGTCATCCTTGATAGAATTTATTAGAGTTCTAGTAGTTCTTTGATCAAAGTCGTTGCCTTTCTCCATTACTACACTCCCTCAACCTCTTATTCACCAAATACCCTTCTCAACTCAAGCTTTTACTTTTAAAATTTCCTGTTTCCTAGTCAGGATGAGTGATAACACTATTAACTTAGTGAGTGATTATGAAAGTTATACTTCTTTTGTTATGGGAACATGGCGTCCCCTGATTTTCATCCCCCCATTTTATTCACGATCACATGGGCTAAGAAGTCATACCCTTATTTGATGATTCTGATTCAGAGAGGGTTTTCAGGAACTCCTCAAATGAAGGAGTTTTTCATTTGATCATTTCAAATCCCTTTTTATCAGATGATGGTGAAGGGGAAAATCATGTTTAGGCCCTTATGCCCCGTCCTATTTTGAATGAGGAGGAAATGCAAGCTATCCAGCGGACGAGGGATTGTGATGTTGATTTTATCCAACTTTTCCTAAAAATCAATAACAATTAATGTAGTGATGCTGCAGTGAGAACCCATTTTGAACTTTGAGGCATGTCAGATGTAGTATCTAGGATCACACCCGACAAATATTTTAAAGTCGACCACTTGGTCGGGAGAGGCGTAACGCTGGTGGGGCCGACCGATGCAGTGAAGTATAGTGGGAGGATGTTGAGGTGGAGGGCACAACATTCATTCTGAATGCCAAATAAATAATAGATGTTGTTGGCATCGTGGTCGGCGACCCTCAGGGTTGTTTGATTCTTCTAGTGGGCCCTAGAGAAGAGGATATGCATCTCCTTTGACGACTATGCAATCTCGCTTTACAAGTGCATATTTACGAGGATATGGTTATGTCCACCTTTCTCTAATTTCGATGTGTCAATATTAAAATATTTTAAAGGTTTCCCCTTCCTAGATTCATCCGAGGTCCTAGTCTTACATGATGGTATCCCATTAGTGTGTTGAACATAAGTCTTGGAAGCCTTCCCTTGGGATGTTTTTCCATTATTCTACCTAGTTTGCACTTCCCATGAACATTATCCCGACCAAGGGATCATTAGCTTCTTCCCAAATTATCCTTGGTTCGACCACTTCACTCAGGTATGGGGAGATTTTTTGAGGCACTTCTTACTGGTGAAGCCCTTTATGCCAGGGTCTCATCTCACTTTATGCTACTCCCCTGCTAAATATTCTCGCTTCTATAAGGGCGTGTTTTTTAAATATTGATCTTCATCTGATTTCCACCATGACATCCTTTCCTACCGCCCCAAACCAGGTTTCCTTTCACCTGATGAGGCAGCAATGAAGTAAGACCTACATTACTGGTTTCAAGGGCTTAATTACGAAGAAGGATTTAGCTCAGATGAGGTGCCTTCTTCCATGGTGAGGAAGAAATGAATTAATACTTATGCAATTGGGATTGCGGAAGGTCGCATAGAGAAGAACAAGATTTTTGGCGAGGACAGATTCTCATATTTTTTTATTTGTTATATTTTGTTTTATTTTTATTTTATTTTATTTTTATAATTTTTTGACAAGTGTGATTGTATGTTGCCGATAACATGGATAAGTTACAAATGTTCTATAACCTCGCCAGTGCCCAAGGTCTTAAGAATGGTCGTACAAGCCAGGCTATGGTTCTCCCTCCTAAAGACACTGCTCCTACTCCGACCACCAAGATCGTTTCTTCTGTCCCCAGGGTCGAACAACTTTCCAATGATGCGACCACTGAAAGTATGAGGGATACTACCTCTTTCTCAATTTCAACAATGAGGGGCTGGGATATAGATCAAAACTTTCCCCTAGAATAGGTCTCTCTTGGAAGGAACTGTCTATCTGGGAAGGATCCTACATGGGCGATGATTCCATTCTTGCAGATGCCTTTCATTTTTCCTTTCCGATTTGATTGCACTCCTGAAGAAGCTACTACTATTGTATCTATAGAGTACCAATCCTTCTTCCAAAGCCTATCTGAGACAGAGAAGATGAAGCTCATCATTGAGATCATCCACAACATGTACCGGGCCTCTTCCCTGTTCTTTCTGGTCGCTGTTGGACCAGAAGATTTCTTGGTCACTAGCAATCCCTCCAAGGAAATGGAAACTTGGAAAGTGAAGTGTGAAGATATGGAGTAGAAGTGTTCTACTTTCCAAAAGGATTTGGATGAGGTGTAAGAGAAGGACAAGCTTGTTGACTCTTTGCAAGAGAAGGCGGAGATCTACGATTTTCCTTCTACTCTGGATAAACGGGTAACTGAGCCGAAGACTGCTCTTGAGGTGGAGAGCAAGAAATGTCAATAAGCTTATGATTTTGTCATTAATATGACCCTTCGGGCGAAGGAGGATAAACAAACTCTTAAGCGAGGCTCCTACTGAGGCTCTAAAGCCTCTTGACAATGAGGTTTCTGATTTGGGGGTATCGTTCAATTATCCCCTTCAATGGAATATGCAAGCCATGTTCGGGGTCCGTGACCAGGTCATGGAATAGGCGAGGTGGTTCTGCCCTACTTCTCATATTCATGGAAAAGAGATAAATCCCTTCCAGGCTTCTCCCAAGAGGACTTTAGAGGGTGATCCAGGCACTTTGGCTTTAGATGCTGGAACTTTACAACTCCCATTATTCCTTTTATCATTTTCTATTTTTTGTCATGTTTATAGGCTTTGTGCCTTGGGTGTAATGACAAATATTTATAAAAATATTTTTACTTTAGTGAGTTTTGCATTATTTAACTCCAAGTCATGTATTTGACTCCATTTTACTGTTGTTGTGATTTACTTCTGGTTGTTTGTGAGTAGTTGTAGTTCTAGAGTTTTCTTATTATCCTTACAATGTAAAGTTTGTTTGCTTAGTATTCACCATTGATGCTCACCAGGTGTTGTGATTCGGCGCCATTGTAGCTGTAAAATATTGTCTGCTATGGGTGTCAGAACCATTATGACTTTCCTTCAAAAGGAGAAGAGGCATCTTGTCACGTCGAGGTACTTAATATGCTCTTTGAACTTGCAGTGTTTGTTTGGTGTAGATCACTAAATTAAAAGGGAAGGTTTATTATTTAATTAAATAGATCAGTAAATTAATTAGACAAATTATTTTAATTAAAGAAAAATCAATGTTAAACATATGAACTAGTCCATAACTAAACCTAACTAAGAGTTATTAAAGTAATTAACTAATTAAAAAACAAATAAGATAAAATAAAATGAAAGAAAATAAAAATAAATAAAGGGGTGCAAAATTAGTTAGGTTTTATTGGGCTGACTGAAGTGGGGGTGTTAAATGAAATGGGACAAGGCCCAATGAATTGAAAGACCAGGGCGCTGGTCAGAGTCCATGTGAGGGAGAGCCAAAGGTTGACTATCCTTTGGGCGTTGGATTAGTTAATTGTGCAATCAACTTGATCAATGAGGAATTTTGGATTGAGCTACTAATTAGGGCATGCAGGACGGATGGACGAGATTGATATTTAAAATAGAGACCCTTATGTGTGTGTGTGTGTATGCAAGAGATGAGTCAAAGTATGACCATCTGAGGGCTCTAGGCGTGGCCACGTATGGCTAGGCGATGGACACGAGGAGGGAGTATAAAAATGAACTCTCTTCAGAGTTCATTAATTTCTCCAACTTCTTTCTCTCCCTTACCTCTGACTCTGTAAACTCCCTCTCATTCGCTCCCCCCTCTCTCTTCTCCTCAGCCACTGAACCACCACCCCAACCCAATACCACCACACTGAAATCCCAAAACCATTATTAGTTTCATCTTTAGGACGACCACCTTCAATTGGTGTTCATCCAAAAGATGAACACCAACTAAGAAATCCCATGATCTTCATATTTAAACTTAGAACCCTAACCCTAACTAAATAACCCTTACCCCAAACACATGAATCCTAACCATAAACACATGAACCCTAACATGCAACCTTCAACGCCCAAACACAAACCTCCATATCTTTATTATGTTCATCATGAAGAAGATTAATATTCATCTTCTACCTTCGACCAACCCCTCAACCTAAATCCAGATTCATGCCTCCCCCATCTATATCCAACTAAGCATGAACCCTATCCACAGATTTAAACACCCTAATCACAAATCAACACCTTAAACACGAAAATCAAACCAACAAATCTCAAACTCTAAAACTTAGGTCCCTTTTTGTTGACCCTAAACCGAACCCTTTTCAAACCCTAATCAGCCCAAAATAAGCATAACCATAAATCGAAACTAACATAAATCTAATCAATCAACCCAAACTTAAATCAGCATATCATACATTTTATCATCTCAAGCAAAAAAGGGATAAAGACTTGGTCTACCAACCTACAGAGATGAGGATCTCTCTGATAAAAGGTAAAGCTTTAATTACTCTGACTCTTTTCTCCTTCTTTTGTTTTATGTTGGATTATTTGTAACGTCCTCTTCTTCTTCTTTCTTTGGTTGTGAGGTTGGCTTGGTGTACTGGTTGTTGAGACTGAAGGGGCTTCAAACTTAGGGTTTAGTTAATGTTGTTCTTTGATGTGAAAAGCAACAACTTTAAGTAGTAATTTTTGTAAATTGTGGATGTCTTTCTGTTGTAAACTTAGGTCTTATTTATAATGTAGATTTTAGGTTAAGGTTTTAATTCAGATTGATTATATTAGGAAAGTTTTGCTTTGATTTTTTGTTTTTGGCAATCCTCAAATGTAACAACAATCCAATGTTAATGAAAAGATTTCTATTTGCTACCATTGATTTGATTTGATCCTCTTCTGCTTGTGTTTTTGCACACTTTAGGTTTTGTTTACCTAGATTAGTTGTTTGACCAAATTCATTCCCTCAGAAAAATAATTGAAAAGAAACCCTAAATAACACTAATTATAAAGTAATATTAATAATACTAAATAATAATGACCTAATCTAATCAATCGAAAATAATGATAATTATCTAATATGCTAATTAATCTAAATAAAAAATATTTAACTAATAATTAGTAAATTAGTAATAATCTTGATAACATTAGTAAATAATAATATCTAAATATCTCCTTAAAGGTCACTTGTATCATCCCAAATTTAGAGAAGATAAAGTTAATGTGAAAAGGAAAGAAAAAGTTAACGCGAAAAAAGAAAGAAAAACTTAGAGAAGATAAGTATCTCCTTGAAGGTCATATGTATCATCCCAAATTTTTGTCCAAGATATTACTTAAAAATTTGCTTACTTTAAAAAAATTGCAACTATTTTTTTTATAATATGGAATGGTATTGAATATCACTGAAATGAAACCTAAGGAAATTTAAACTTAATTAAAGTTGAGCAATAATTACAAAAATTCTAGGGGAGAATAATCCATTTCTGCATTTTTAAACGAGTTTAAGTGTTAAATATAATTGCAATTCACAATAGTTTATTTATTATATGAAGTACTAAATTTTAATAAAAACATTGTTTGTCTCCATATGCGATTCAAACAATACATTCAATCATGTCTTTCTTCTTTAGTACCTAAAATATTAATTGTAAATGGTCAAATTTATTATCCACATTGATTCATAAGAAAAAAATTATTAAATAATAACTAAACACTTCACCAATCATAATATAATGCTTAGTCCTTTTTATTTAAAAGATAAGTTTTTCTTATATTATATAAAATGCAATATGACAAAAACCACTATATGAGAAACTAATGATCTAGATAAGTAAATACATTCCAATGGAAAAAACCGTCACACAAGTTACTACCACAAATGTCCAAATGCGTCAAACTTGCTACGAAGGCTACTGTGGCAAAGGCCAAAAGTGCCAAACTTGCCATAAAGGATCCGACCACAAAGGCACGAAAAACGTCAAACTTGTCACAAAGACTCCTACCACAAATGTTTGAAAATCGTCAAACTTTTCACAAAGACTTTTTTTCACAAATTTCCAAAAAGATTCAAGCTTACCACAAAGACTTTTGTCACAAAGGTCCGAACAGTCTCATACTTGTCATAAAGGCTTCTGCCGCAAAAACCAAAAAAGCAACAAACTAGCCACAAATACATAACACAATGACTCATCTATATGATGCATGTCTAAATAATATAAGAAAATCATTTTTCAAAAGAAACACATGCGACCAGAAACTATCACGAACAAGTTCTATTTATGTTTACTTTGGTTCATACTAAATAAAAACATTGTTTGTCTCCGTATGCGATTCAAGCAATACATTCAATCATGTCTTTCTCATTTAGTGCCTAAAATATTAATTGTAAATGGTCAAATTTATTATCCACATTGATTCATAAGAAAAAATTCATTAAACAATAACTAAACACTTCACCAATCATAATATAACGCTTAGTCCTTTTTATTTAAAGGATAATTTTTTCTTATATTATATGAAATGCAATATGACAAAAACCACTATATGAGACACTAACGATCCAAATAAGTAAATACATTCCAACGGGAAAAACCGTCACACATGTTACTACCACAAATGCCTAAATGCGTCAAACTTGCTACGAAGGCTACTGCAGCAAAGGCCAAAAGGGCCAAACTTGTCATAAAGGATCCGGCCACAAAGGCACGAAAAACGTCAAACTTGTCACAAAGACTCCTACCACAAATGTTTGAAAATCGTCAAACTTTTCACAAAGACTTTTTCCGCAAATGTCCAAAAAGATTCAAACTTGCCACGAAGACTTTTGTCACAAAGGTCCGAACAGTCTTAAACTTGTCACAAAGGCTTCTGCCGCAAAAATCCAAAAAGCAACAAACTAGCCACAAATACATAACACAATGACTCATCTATATAATGCATGTCAAAATAATATAAGAAAATCATTTTTCAAAAGAAACACATGCGACCAGAAACTATCACAAATAAGTTCTATTTAAGTTTACTTTGGTTCATACTAAACAAAACAGAAACATAAAATATTTCACAAAATAAGTACTAATGCCAAATAATAACAATATATGTGTCATACCCCAATTTTGTCCCATTCAATCCTACTCAAATTATATTGCATTCATCTGCATTCATATAACCATTTTATTCAAGTAATGTCTACTTTCATCTGCATACACTCAATCATTGATCTGGACTTGCGATCGTGATCATTACGCTGATCTATTTCAATAAAATTTCATTTGCATCATTGCCTCAGAACCATTTTGGTCGGTCACAAACCCTCATAAACACGCATTTGGCCATTTTTTGGTTCCATTACTTTAAAGGTCATTTATTCACAACTCTAAGCCATCTATTTGAAGTTTAGTCTGCTCCAATCCATAATTACACTTGATTGTGGGAG
The DNA here is from genome assembly GCF_024323335.1 of Lathyrus oleraceus. Classification (NCBI taxonomy): domain Eukaryota; kingdom Viridiplantae; phylum Streptophyta; class Magnoliopsida; order Fabales; family Fabaceae; genus Lathyrus; species Lathyrus oleraceus. The sequence continues at coordinate 508,970,912 of NC_066584.1, read as the reverse complement.
AGGTCTTTATTTTAATTTGGGAAAATTTGGTCTTGGACATTCACTAAAGTCATCATTTATTCATCCCATGTGTTGTGACTTCAAAAACCAGCATAAGCAAGAAATAAGTATTTTTTTTCTTTTCTTTCTCGTAATAAAAAAGGGACCCCATGTTTCTACTTAAGTTTGTCATTTTAGAGGTTAAAGGCTTATAATCATAATTTCAAGAAGGAATAATATATTTTTCAAAAGTTGTTCTCCAATGATTACATCTAAATAATACATTAAGAATTACATAGAATTACAAACTTCATTATCAAGGGCACGAACATACAAATTGTGTTGATAATTTCTATGATCTATGCAAATTCTAGCTTGTGATCCAAGAACCTAACTTTATTATAAGAAAGATCTTTAAAAATTGAGTTTGTATGTCAATTAATCACGGTCGCCACCCACACTTCTTCTTCAAGCCCCCAAAGAATTACAAGATTGTGTACTGATAAGCATGATGCAGCAGGCAGAATTAAAAAACACAGTCCACATAGGTCGCTTAAGAAATCCTGAGTGAAACTCCTACCGGAAGGATGTAACCCCGCACCATTCCAAAATATTTGTGCCAATCTCGATAAAAATAAGCACCTGCACCACGCCAAGGGACAAACAAACTCGAGATAACACTGAAAAATGAGGGTCATTGCTAGAACAGACTTCTTCAATCCACCTGCTACATAAGAATGGTATGTGAATATGAGTTTCAATCATCATTAAACCAATACAATTTTCAGAGGGCATATGGTGGTGCTCGCCTACAATCGACAAAGACAAGAAATTAATATTGTCATGAAGATCCAATGCCATTACAAAACAAAGCAATCCCACAAACAGACTTAATCCAAACACAGGCAGCGTACATAATTAAAACCTACTCCCATGATATGAACAACCTTACCAGTCATGCTAAAGGTACAATACGCAAGCCATGGGTGATCGCTGGTAGAACATCAAGCAGAGCCAACTGCAAGAAATATTTACCTGTTATAAGAGGGCGATACACAATGTGGTTAGGATGCGATCAGACGAAATCACCATGAAAGAGAAGCTCAGATCGTACACCCAGCTAACCTGTATTTCAAAGACTACATGACAATGTGAATCTTAAGAAAAAAGGCAAAGGTTAAGGCTCCCAAGGGTCTTCGTTTATCAGTTGCAAAACAAGGCTTAACGGAGAAAACAAGGCTTAACGGAGAAAACAAGGTTACAACAACTGTTACACCAGAAGGAGAACCAAAAGGGCAACAGGAAACAGAACCACATAAGCAACCCGAGGAAAATCTAATCGAAACTCTTAGAATGAGGACATAAGAGAAAGCGTTATGTTCAAAAGCTCCAAATCCAGAAAATCTACCTGGTATCCATGCTACCTTAAAGGAAGACGGAATTGATACATAATGGCAAGGCATTATCCTTACAAGGTTGGAATTTTCCTTAGTTAGTTCTCATGGACCTCCATATTGTGGCTTGTCGTCACCTTGCTGCGATTGTTATAACTACTTATGGGGCAATATTTTCTACTCTTGAAAAGAATGCATTTAACAGGAACTGTCGCTTTCACGTATTGAGAATCGAGTTTATCCTTAAATTAAGGCCTTTTATTGTCACTTATAAAAGGTGCGCATAACGCTAAAGTAGTAAACTTATTTTTAAGAAATAAGACTCGTTGTTGAAAGTATATTTCGTGTCGGGTTTTTGTTATCGTATCCACAGGGATTGTAAGATATCACCGCCGTTCGATGGTTGTATTAATCTTAGCTCAATGTAACAATAGGGTTTTGGTTTTAATCAAGTTATCTTGCATAAAAAGTAATAAATTGCGGTAAAAGTTTTGGTTTGAATAAATGAGAAATATTTCCAAAGTTAGGTTTCAATGATCACTTTGCATGTATTTGCTCGGTCAACAATCTTATAAACTCCTTTAGATGATAAATCATTTCACAAAGTCCTCTCAATATGTTTCTCTCGAACACACATTGTGAGTTTTGCCATTTTGATCCATTGTTTCTCTCGAACACAATCTATCAAAATGACAACTTTTTGGTTCAACCTTATGGTGAACAAAATCATTCATTACTATCTCTAGCTAACAAACAAGTTTGGATGAAAACCTAGGTCAAGAGTCGGTAAACATCTCTCGATCATAAACCAACACAAAGAGTTTTAAATAGAAACAAAGTTTTCATCATATATTTACCATTAAAGAGTTTACATATGAGGATCCTTACATTTACACACAAAGCTAGTAATCACCTACATCTAACCTTGACAAATGGATGACTTAGCTACTCATTTTCATGGTAGCTTGGTCGGCAAGTAAGGAAAGAAGGTTGATCAACATCCAAGTCGGATAATCGAAGTTGGATGGGAATCCACCTTCTTTTTGTAGAAGATGGTTCTAAGATGAAGAGAAATGAAAATTAGGGCATAAAAGATCCCCTAGAACAATGCTGTAAAATATCTCTCCAAAGTACAAAAGTGGAAAAAGTTGGTAAAAATGAGGTATGGTGCTCAAAAGTGGCACCTGCTACTTATAGACCTCTGTTGGGCTGTCATGCTCGCTAGGCGAGCAGAATGGCTCGCCTAGCGAGGGTCTAATATGGGCACATAAGACACCTGCGCCCAGAGAAACAGGGTCAGCTGAACTGTCATGTTCGCCTAGCGAACATACCTTCGCCTAGCGAAGGACACGCTTCAACCTTCGCCCCAGCGAGGTTGAGAGGTTTTGCTACTGGAATGCTCGCTGGGGACTCGCTAGAGCTTCGCCTAGCGAGTGAGTGCTGGCTGCGCTTTTCACCAAAACAGAACGAACTCGCTACCACCTTCGCTGTCAGCTCGCCTGGCGAATTTATTGACAATTTACTGGAGCTTTTCGCTTGGCGCTCGCCTAGCGAACCAGTGCTTCGCCACAGCCCTCGCCTAGCCAGCAGGCTGATGAATGCTTGTTTGCTTTGGTTCCTTTGCCAACTTTCTTGTGTCTTCAATTTCAATTATTTCATGCCTTCTTTCTGCACAATAACACACAAATCAAAGGCACCAAGCTTGTTTATCAATGTAATGCATTTCATCAAAAACCAAGGTGATTTTGACAATTTTAGCAGGGAAATAGAGTGAAAGATGCCCACATATGATAGCTCAATTAAGCACTTTTGGGCATCTAACACTCGTAAACTTAGTTGAAAAGTGATTTTGATTTGGAAAGTTTATCCAAGGAGTTTCCTGATTTTAAATCTATCAACGCGTCCAAAAATAGTTTCAAAAATCGTTTTTCCTTAAAGTGATAAAAATTCCTAGTTAACTAAGCCAGGGTGCTTTCGCACTCCTTGAGTAGTTAAAACTAACCAAGTTTGTTTCAGAAAACTCGAATTAAAAATCAAAACAGCCTTTAAAGCATTTCTACAGATTCAATATGTGAAACATCTCTTTAATCGCGATCCTTACATTCTAACCTTTGAAAGATTTAGCCAGACATGGTAATACAAACAAACACAATGATATTGATCATGATGAAAAGTTGTTTTAGAATGTAAGGCGTAAAGAACAAGTAAAGCATGTAAAATGATTAAAACGAGCAATAAAGATAATGGCGAGAAATTTAAATAAAGTAAAGACAATGACGGGAATTAAATAAAGTAAAGCATGACAAGAAATTAAATAAAGTAATGCATAGCAAGAAATTAAATAAAGTAAAGCATGACAAGTAAAATAAATAAAAGCGATTAAATTAGAACCTGCTCCAAACAGAGGCTTTAAATCTGGTACAAGGAAAATAAACCTTTGACTTTGAAGATAAAGACGACAGTAAAATCAAAGTGCTCCAACTCAATTACACTACGGTGCGATAACCCCTCGATGTGACGGATTACCGCTTTTATAGATGATAATATAGTCTTAGTGTTGTAAACTAAGTTGGATGATTTGGAAATGAACTAGAACGACCTATTTATAGAGGAATTCAGCAGCTTGTAAAGACCATAATACCCTTCAACTTCTCCTTAGTGGGAACATGAAATGCAAAGGTGGCGCCCGCCACCCCTTCATGGCGCCCGCCATGTGTGTGAATGGGAAATTTCATGGGATCATGGCGGTTACCTCCTGGTTGAGGGCTGATGTGTCATGGCTTCTCCTATAGCGGCCGCCATGCATAACGCCACGTGTACAATATTTGCCAAAAAACCCTAATATTTGGTCTTTTTGCTTCGTTTCTTCTAAAAATGTCCCGAAAGAGCTAAACATCTGAAAACAACATAAAAGAGAGCATAACACAAGCAAAATGGTAATAAAGACCTAATAAACATGTGAAATCTGAGTCAAAAATATGGTGTGATTCAGTGTGATAAAATTCTCCCACACTTAAACCTTTGTTTGTCCTCAAGCAAAACTCTTTATAGCTCATGCAAGAAAAACAGTATCAAACAGAGTTAATTCAAGGCAAAAAGGCTTATAAGTTCATTCAAGGAATGTATCAATAGGTACTAACGAATCAAACTAAGGATATTGTAGTGACACTTCTCGTAAATGCGGTCATAGGCTTCGTTCCTATACAAATCAATCCACATAACCCCACCATACCTAGGCCGTCTTTTCATCTTCTTCAAGTCCTTTTCATTCAGGTGCAATCACATTAAGTCCGTTATCCGTACATACTCGTAGTAAGGTGACCGGTTAGTGATTATGATCTTAAGCATGGGGCTCTGGTACATAAGTTGGTGTAACCCCTTTATTTAACCTAATTTGTAGTTGTGGGGGATTGGATCGTAATCCACCCTACCAAGTTCAGCACCACACACCTCTGAACCAACCAACAATAGGCATATCATTATATATATATATTTTTATTTTTCTTCTGCATGTTTCGCAAATGTCTTTATTTTGCTGGGTTAAATGACCGTGTGAGAGTCACCTAGCCCGAACTTTCATACAACTAGAGAACAAAGCAGGAATTTTTGTGATCATTCACTTATTTTCATCGGCCCCCTACGTAGAGCATGCTTAAGTCGGAGCTGGCTGCAAGGATAAACTACTTAAGGACTTATTTAGAACAAAAATTAGGGCCATAACATATGGGGTATCGGGATCGACTCTTATAATCATGAAGCCTACGGTGTTAAGACAATATCGATTTTTAGAAAAAGTTTTCCCAAGTCTTTTACATCCCGTCATAAACCTGTCTTATAGCCTGAATATTCAAGATGCACTGTTGTCTTTGCTCACAATTTTTTTTGGTAAGGTTATAGAAATGGGAGAAATACGGATACACTACACAAATGACTCGTCAAACACATGTTATTTTATTGAAAAGAAAAGGCAAACAACTAAAACACACAAAACATACTAAAAATAAAAGGAAAGCGATAAAATGCGATAAAAATCTCCTCCCACACTTAAACCGAACATTGTCCTCAATGTTTCGATATGAGATAGGGTAGGAGTAACCTGGAAGAGAGAGAGAGAGAGAGAGAGAGAGAGAGAGAGAGAGAGAGAGAGAGAGAGAGAAGAGAGAGAGAGAGAGAGAGAGGGAGAGAGAGAACTATGGGGGATCACCGATACCGTCACCGCCCTGCTCAGGATACCTTGGTCGACGACGCCTGCTACTAGTACTAAGTCTTTCCTGTAGCTGCCTAGAGAGACCTAAGAGAGACCCTTTGTTGGCCTCAATAAGTTCGAAGTGACGCTTAGTAGCCTGTCGCTGGCGATGCTGCTCATTAGTGATCGCAAGTAAGGACTCAGTGATAGTCCAATGTGCTTGCTCACTACGCTGCTGGGAGGCTACCATAAAACTCATATTATTTCTCAATTGTTGGTTTATGGTATTTAGAAGGGTGTCACGCCTTTCCTCTCGAGCCAGGTGCTCGCGCCACATCTACTCAGTGATGTAAAAACCGGGAGTGGTACCTGCAAAATGGTCGGAAGAAGAACGTGCAGTGTGTGCAGGTGATGTAGTAGGAATATCATGAGCAGGTGATTGGTCGAGCCGATCATACTCATCATCGGTCTCTTGCCCATCGTCCATAGGAACATTAGGTGGCAAAGGATCGGTAAAAGGTGGAGCATCGAGATCATACGTCCAGTTCCTTGCATGTCGCACATCTGTACGCTTAGAGCAAGGTAAAACAACACTAGGTATAGCTACACCATGGATCATGAGGTTATGACCACCTGCTCGCCGTACCTTGCATAATTTCATATCCTTCCAAAATTTTAAGTTAATGGTGCGGTGAGGGAGTGGTTCTAAGGTGGCTAACTTAACGTTGAGGTTTAACGCTCTAGCAATAGAAGTAATTAAACCAGCAAAAGAAATGGTTCCTCCCTTTTTGGGTACCACATGTACAGGACTTACCCATTTACTATCAGAGATTTGATAGATTATACTAGCTTCTAGCAATTTAAGGACTTCCGTCTTTACCACCTCACTCATTACAGGGTTGATCCTTCTCTGATGCTCTCTGGAAGGTTTTGAATCCTCCTCTAGTGAGATCTTGTGCATACACACGGATGGGCTTATACCTTTTAAATCGGAGATGTTGTATCCTAAGGCAGAGGGGTATCTTCTTAAAACATTAAAGAGTCGGTTTGTCTCGTCTTGGTTTAAGGTGGCACTAACTATTACTGGGCGGTTCATTTCTTTATCCAAAAACTCATATCTTAGGTTCTTGGGCAATTCCTTAAGTTCTTGCGCTGGTTTTTGAGAGTTCGGTGAAAGGTCTGGAGTAAGGTCCAAACATTCGTTAGTGTGAGGTTATGTTTCCTCTAGCTCGTCATCCTCTTCATTCGGGTTTGAAAATGGTTTGATTATAGGTCCTTCTTGATCAAGTTCCCTTATGCATTCATCTACGATATCAATCGCGTAACATGCGTCTCCTATGATTGGTGCCATCAGGAACTTTGAAAGAATAAACTCTATCTTTTCATATCCTACTTCGAAGGTTAATTTTCCTCTTTTAACATCTATTATAGCTCCTGTTGTTGATAAAAATGGTCTACCTAAAAGGATAGGGATATCGTCGTCTTCCTTGATATCCATGACCATAAAGTCTGTCGGGATATAAAGTTGACAAATCCTAACTGGGATATCTTCTAAAATGCCTACAGGATACTTAACAGACCTATCGGCTAATTGGAGGGACATATTAGTTGGTTGTAATTCTCCTAAATTTAACCTTTTACACACAGCTAAGGGCATTAAACTCACACTAGCGCTTAAGTCTAGGAAAGCTTTGTCGATCACATGACTCCCTAGAATGCAAGGTATAGAAAAACTACCAGGGTCTTTCTCCTTCTTAGCAACTTTATTCTCGGAAATAAAATTGCATTCCAAGGGTTTGGGATCGTCAAGCCTACGCTTGTTGGTTAAGATGTCTTTGAGAAATTTGGCGTAAGATGGAATTTGGGTGATGGCTTCGGTGAAAGGAATCTCTACACGAAGCTTCTCTATTACTTTTATAAACTTTTGGTATTGGTTATTGATTTTGGTTTGTTTAAGTCTTTGCGGATATGGGATTGGTGGTTTGTACGGGGGTGGTGGTTTGTAAGTTTTATCCTTGGCTTCTCCTTCTTGGTAGGTTTGTTTTTCGGGTTCCATCGGTCCCTCTCCGGCGAGGTTGAAGGTAGAAGAGAGAAGGATAGGAAACCGAAGCGTTTTTCGGTTGAAAATCAAAACATAGTTAACATGTTTTTTTAGGCATTTGGAGGAGGTGTATGGGATTTAAAGATATTCAAAATTCATTGTTTTCCTTGGATTAAGCATTTGGCCATTATTTAATATTATTACTTTGGTGGCTAGTTGTTGCCACTTGTATGATTCCCGAGGTACCCCGTGCAAAGTGGTTTACTCCCGGTCGTCCACTTAATGGTAAGGCACCATTCATGGCCACGTGTCTGCGGAGATTGGGAGAGAATGGAGGAAAATCACTTCCTCTTCCCCTAAATGACCGCCTAGGTCAGCATGTGAGAATGGTTTTGGGCTTAAGGCCCAGCTGGAATCCGTGAGGACAAGGTCATTGGGCCTTACAGGCCCTATGGTTTGTTTAAATTTCAAAATCCCATTTTGTTTCTCACCCCCCATCTGCATCTATTTGATTTTATTTCTTTTAATTTTATGATATAAGAGTAATAATAATGTTTTATTAAGAACCAAAATAGTTTTTGTCTCTTCACCACGATTTTCTTCAATATTTATTTTCAAAGTCTATTATTTTTATCCTTAGAATATCATAATTAAAATAAGTAAGTAGTCAATTTATTAATGTTATTAAGTGAATAAGTCATTTTATATTTTATTATTTCAAAATAACTTAATTATCCTGGCCCAATACCAAATAACCCTTCTCAAACTCAAATAAATCAGAACCCAAATCCTTTTAATCAATATACTCCTCAAGATTTTTTTATATATAATCTAAATTTTGGATGGGGGCGTTCGCCTCACCATCTCTCGAGTAATTGAACGATTGTCGCTCGCCACATTGCTCAAATCACCGACTCTCGATTAAAAACCTGTAAATTTAAATCATTTTTCAAATTTCTAAAGAATATTTTTTTTTATATATAATTTAAACTTGGGATAACAAGGATATAGGAAGCGTTCGCTTCACTATTTCTCAAGTATTTGAATGATTGGCGCACGCCATATTACTCAAACTCTTGTCACCCGATTAAAATTTCAACCACAATATTCAAAGCCTTTATTGCAAATTAACACATTTATTAAAACCTTTTCGATTCTAAATTTCGGATAATAAAAGGATGGGAGGCGTTCGCCTCACTATCTCGGATAATTGAATGATTGACGCTCGCCATATTGCTCATATTATTGACTTCCGATTAAAATATTTTAAATAAACTTAGATAAAGGAATGAGTGGCGCACGCCTTATTGTTCCTTGAATAAGCAAGTGGGAGGCACACGCTTCACTACATCGCATATTCAATTTCCGCAAACGAATTTTCAAATAATTCGAACGAAAAAAGAAGTAGAAGGCGGTCGCCTTATTATTCCTCAAAAGAATTGAATGATTGGTGTGCACCACATTGCTCAATCTTTTGCCGTTCTTCAAAGATATCTCAAACATCATAAACCTAACTTCTCGCCCCCGTGTGATCGAAACCAATCAAACAAAACATCAAACATATCAATTTAACTTGTCATTCAGAAAGAACACTGTTTAATCCATTCTAACTCGCACAACAAACTAGTGCTTAAGCCTCCGCCGAGAGTAGACAAGCCAACGTTTAGCCCTGGAACGCGATCTAAACAGTTGTTCATTAAAAGACACCAATCAACCGTAGTTCCCCGAACTACGAATGCTCTGATTTCCTTATTGCACCATAAGGATACGTAGGCAGGAGATTGTTGTATCTTCGCGAGCACACTAATAAAAAACCTCCATTTTCCCCTTCTGAGGTTCCCATCCATCTCTTTTCAATATTTCAAATTACTCAAAGAAAGCGAATAACATTCAAGTAACATTCAAATAGCAAATCGGACTAAAAGGTTCCCGTTGAGCACAACGGACGTGACGGGTGCTAATATCTTCCCCTTGCGTAATCGACTCCCGAACCCGAATATGGTTGCGATGACCATAATTCTATTTCTTAAAGGTTTTATCGATATTTTCCTATTCCTTCGTTGGAATAAATAAGGTTCGATGGCGACTCTATTCGAACAATATTTTCTGGGTCCATCGCGAGGGATCGCATTTTCCGAGGTGCGACAATATCAATATACTAATAAAATAAAATAAAAATACTAATAAAATTAAAAACCTAATTAACAATATACTGATACAAAATAATAAAAATATAAAAAGATCCTAATAAAAAGAAGAGTAAATATAATAATAAAATTAAAATACAATTAATAATATAATATACAAATGTGAACTAAATCAGAAATATTAATATTTATCCTTTTTATTTTATTTATTCATATTATTATTATTATTATTAGTCGTTGGGCATAAACTCATTCTTTTACAATTAAGGCCCATTATACATATTACAATTTTAGTTGTGTCTATTGTTTTTATAAACATTCAAATTATTTTTAAGTAAAACAATATAAGACTATATTTTAATCAATTTGTGTTCTTCTTATTTTTCCAAGATTCTTGTTCTTCCCTCGTAGTGTTCTCTTTCTATTCCAATTTTCTTCGTTTCTTCTACACCAAAAACACTTCTCCAAGCAAACATATAACTTGCATTATCAAAACAAGCAATGATTAGTGAATAGCATAATCTTTAAATTGATTTTGTTTTGAAACAGAAAATGGTTCCTTCAAAGGTAATCTCACAGGAGTAAGCATTGGAACTGTGAGAAAATCTCAAAAAGTATGGGGAGTTTCCTAAGGTCTTGGCAACATAGCTTTCGCGTATTCATATTCTCAAATTCTCATTGAAATTCAGGTACTATGGTTATGGAGTATGTGCCGATTTTCGAGTATTTCTATCATCTAACTAATTACTTATTTTCCATATAATGAATCTAACTCCTAGGATACCATAAAATAAACAAGGAATACATAATTACAATTCCTGATTTTCATCATTACAATCTAAATCTATTTAGATTAATTTGGAGGACTATATTTGTGACCAAACAACAGTTATATCAATGTTGATTCCTTTCTTCAACGATCTTTTGGATATAATTGGAGCACTTAGGTTTTGGTCTTTAACAGTTTATTTTCCAGTGGAGATGACATTACAAACAAAGCAAAGAAACTGATAAAATTGCATGTCAAAAATGGACTGAGAAAGATTAGGATTAATGATCAAACAAATATTGTAATCAATATTTAACTGTGTGCAGGTCTTGTTTGTATATATATCACATGATTGCACTAAATGAAATTCTATGAAATATATGTTTTAAAATCACTTTAATAATTTGTATATCTCAAGAACAACTTCTCATCAAAATCAATTTATATATATCACTTTATTAATTTGTATATCTCAGGAACAACTTCTCATCAAAAGCAATGGAGAAAAGAAGTTATGGAACACTATACAATAGTTTTCATGAACTTGAAAGTGAATAATTTCATAATAAACTTCGTTAGTGTTAGTATTATTATAAGTGAATAATACTAACAGTATATGGAACACTATACGATTTAAAGTGAATAATTTCAGAAATTGAACTCAAGTTTATAATGACAAGTATTAATAATCCCAAGATATTAATCACCACTTGTTGCTTCAATTTTATAGTATGTAACCTCAATTATGTTGTTTATGTTCACAAGTTTAAACGTGTTAAAGCTATAAATATTCAAAAAGAAAAATTTTAAACATTGTTGTGTTTAGTAAGAATCAATTGAACGATGAAGTCAAGGAAGATGGTGAAATGGTACAAGCTTGCAATTGCATTAGAGTCTCACATTATTTTTTTTATAAATAATTTTAGTGTTTATAAAGATCAACAATACAATATCAAATGTCTTCTTGGGCTTAAGTTTAAAATAAATGCAATAATGAATTAGGCTTTGGCTCAGTAATGCTTTTTAAAATTTTAAAATAAAGAACCAAAAGTGCATTTAAGCCTTATTATTATTATTATTATTATTATTATTATTATTATTATTATTATTATTATTATTATTAGCAAAGGATCAACCTTTATTTTACAACACAATCCCTATTTAGTATGAGTGTATGGGGTAAAAAGCTCTCACCTTGTGCTTTCTTTCCCATACTGATTATAGATATTCTAAAGATCGACATGAACGGTTAAGTGCGACATGAACCGTTAAGTGCTTAGTGTTTTAAAAAGATTCATTATTTTTACTATTAGAAAGGGTATAGAATAAAAAGAAATAAAGTGTGCTTAGTGTTTTGAAAAGATTCATTATTTTTACTATTAGAAAGGGTATAGAATGAAAAGAAATAAAGTAAACAAATTGAAAAACATGATGTAATGCTTAGGTATCAGCGTTGAAATGAGCAAAATAATGTGATAGTGAAGAGAAAGTGATAGTTTATGTTATGTATCTCTTATATGAAACTAGAATATTGTAAACTATTTTTATAGGTAATAGAAGAAGGATAAATTGAGCTAATGATATTCATAAGGTTTGGAGTTGAGAGGAAAGATGCACAATAGTGAAAAGAAACCATTGAAGGAGCATAATAGATAATCATGATTTTTGAAGGTAAGCACGTGCAGATTTGATTAAGGTTTCTCCACTGGTGGGACTGAGGACCGGAGGTTTTATTGTGGGACATACAACTCTCAAAGCCACTTCAAGTGAAGTGGTCAATCATGAAAAAATATTTTTCGACAATCAACATGATTTCATACCATTTGCTTTTGACACTTTTTGATTCCTAACACTAGAAGTAGTTGGTCTTTTATTGAGAGTCCAAAGACTTATGAATAACAATGTTGTATCTCTTAGGGAAATGCATATTTCACTAGAAATAATAGAAAGAGTCATTCTACTAAAGTAGTTTGTCATTATTGTTGTAAAATATTTGATATTATGCCCTATATGTCATGTTAGAAAGTAAAATTACCTAATGGTATTATGACATGGATTCCTAAATGTCATAGTACCAACCCTCAAGGATCCAATGTGAATTGGTGACCTAAATTATCGTGTTCATCTTCTTGCAGGAATGTCTTAACGCTACGAAAAAGAATGTGGTTTCTAGATAATGTCTTCCTTACCATAAAGAAGGGAGTTCTTAAAGTGCTCAAAGGATCTAGGTAATGGGCTCAACACAAGTAGATCCTTGTCCTCATCATCAATCTTTACCTTATAATTCTTCAAATCATCAATGATTTTGTGAAATTATGACAATTAGTCAACTATCAATTTGTTCTGCACCATTTGAAATGAGTGAAGTTATTATTTCAGACACAACCTATGAGACAAAGAATCTTTCATATACAATGATCCAAGTTTTTCTCCCATCGAAGCTGTAATATTATCCTTGGAGACTTCCCTTAGAAATTTATCCATGAGACACATGATAATGACACTTATGGACTTATCCACAACCTTGATCTTCTCTGCTTGTCTTGAGCGTGCATGCATTAATGTCTCATCCTTCAATATTTCAATACACTTTTCTTGAGTTAGGATTGTTTGCATCTTCACTTTCCATAACTCAAAATCGTTCTATCTGAAAAACCTCTCAATCTTCCATTTTGAAACCATAATGTTCATTTTTAAACAAAATCCCTTTGTCCCAAGGTAGAAACCATTTATTGTGAAATTAAAAGTTTCAATCATACCAAAAAAATTGATATGTAAAGAAAAAGAAAAATGGAAATCAAAATAAATGACCTTTAGTAAAAATAACTCTATACAATAAGACATCAACTTAACTTGACAGAAGAAGATAAAAGACAAGAAACATAATAACTTATTTACACGGTTTGATCCAACGATCTCCTAAAGGGGATATAACATCTCTTTGATTCACTATAAATTTAAGAGTTGTTACAAAAAAACTACAAAATGAGTAATAAGAAAATAGTCATCCAAGTTCTCAAAAGCAAACTTTATTTTTTACCAAAGTACTTCTCAATCCCTCTAACTTTTTATATATGAATCACACAAATCCAACGTATTTACAAGTATTTTGCAAATCCTTTAGGTACCACAAAAGATTTCCCTCAATCTCCGCCTCTCTAATTGTTCCCTTACTAGGATGACCACACCTTCCCCATGTCTTTAGCGATAAAGTTCTGAAGATTGTTGAGATAAGAATGATGGAGATATGTATTTATAACGGTTGAAATCTTGAGATAAGAATGATGGAGATATGTATTTATAACGGTTGAAATCAAAATATATTTTACTGACCCCAACCATAATTCATCAAACCTACCGATTGCCGCCGGCCTCCTTCAAATTAAAGACTGATTTTTTATTTATACAATCTCAAAACATATTTTAATTCTCTTTCTTAAGTTTTTAATCCATAATTCAAACATTTTCCTTTATTTGAGCAATACCGTCGCATTTACCTATAAAAAAAAATAGGATTTCTATTTTCGACTAACCTCGTAGTAAAATGTAGGAGTCTTCTCAACATTCAAGTTAATTTGACTTTAAATAGAAACAAGACAAACCTTAAGACAAAACTTTGACTAAAAGACAATGACAAAGAGAAACGGAATTTGACAATGGGCGCATCTTCTAGGCGGCTAACTAACTATGTGAAAAGGAAAGATCAAGGAAGCAACTTGATGCAATTTTTATGATACTATACGATAAGATAGGACAAAAACAAAAGGTTCAAATTTCAATCCATTGAATTGAAAATTGGGTAGCTTTGGAATCACCGTTACACATTATAAAGTTCCATTTTGCACCTCTACTCATTGCACACACAAGTTAAACTATGGTTGACGTGAAGCTACTTGGATTTTGGTCTAGCCCTTTTGTTCATAGAGTCATTTGGGCTCTAAAATTCAAAGGCATAACCTATGAATATATAGAACAAGATCGACACACCAAAAGCCAGTTACTCCTTCAATCCAATCCTATTTACAAGAAAGTGCCTGTTCTTATTCACAAAGGAAAAGCCATTGTAGAGTCACTTGTTATTCTTGAATACATTGAAGAAACTTGGCCAGAGAATCCATTGCTTCCAAAAGATGGACATGAAAGAGCCTTAGCTCGATTTTGGATTAAATTTGGAGAAGATTCGGTAATTACATCTAGACCGTTTCTATCCTTTTTTATGTTTCATATATCAACTTTAATTTTGATCGATATAGTCTGGAAATCGCAGGTCACTGTACTTCTAATATCTTATAATTTTGAACGGATGATTGAACTTTTTAACCACTTCTATAACTAAAGTATGATTGATCTTGTTTGATTTATTTTTTAGATTGTTTCTATAACTCGTTTGTTTATGCGACCTCCTAAAGACGAAAAGGAAAGAGTTAAGGCAATAGAAAAAGCACAACAAACCATCACAATAATGGAAGAGCGAGGTTTAGGGGACAAGAAGTTTTTTGGTGGCAACAATATTGGAATGGTAGACATAGTATATGGATGTCTTGGTCATTGGTTAGAAGGGTTGGAAGAAATTGTTGGGATCAAATTAATTGAGGAAAAAAATTTTCCTTGCATGCATGCATGGATTCAAAACTTTAAGCAAGTTCCTTTGATTAAAGAAAACCTTCCAGATTATGAGAAATTGTTGCTCCATCTTCAGTGGCGTAGGCAGGAATATGTTATATAGTTTCATCAATATGAAAAAAGTTGGGTTGGAAATTAGGAGAAAAAAATAATTAAAAAACTAGTTTTTGTATAAAAGTCTTTTTCAAGAGTGTCTACAGCAAAACTCAACATAAAGATCTTAGAAGAATGGAAGTGTGTATTAAACTCATAGATTAGATTGATATGATTCTTAACTTTAATCAAGGATTTGGCACCATTGATATATGCATTACTTATTGCTTATCTAATTATTATCCAAACATAATTATTCACAATATTATTTCAAAGTTTATGGTGTATCTATAAGTATATTATACAGAAAGTCAATAATTATAAATATATTATAGTTTTTGCAAATATTACATGTTAAGACTTAATTTGACTCAGATTTTGATTTTTTTTTTGTTAAGTGTGATTCATTGGACACCTTAACCAATGAAATTCTTTTATAGAGAAAATTACATAATAAAAATAAAAACTAATGAAGAAAAACTAATATTTTTTTTAATTGATCAATATTTAAGCCTGTATTATAGGAAATTTTTTAATGCATTCTATATATTATTTATGCATTATGCAAAAATACTAAAATATTTATTAGATTTTAGAGATGTATCTTCGCACGCATCATGTACCAACATTATGGCACATTAAATAAGTGTCACCCCAGATGAATACTAAAAAAAATTCATAGATGCATCTCCAGGTGTTTTCAACCAATATAATGGCAGTTGATTAATCCAGTGGATATTCCGGAGATGCATCTTCGGAAGTTTGAGGCGGGATTCTGAAATTTGCTGTCACCTTTGCATGTTAGATATTTCTGGAGATGCATCTCCGAAATACTTTGATTAAAAATAGAGCTGCATGATCACACATCCATACTTGTTTTTCACTAAAAATCCTCACCAAAAATCCTTCTATTTTCAATTCATATTTTCACTTCAAATCTTCAATATTGTGTTTCATCACATCAAAGGAAGTAAAAGAAATTGAAATTCCACGTAAAGATCATTTATTTCAAGCCTCATTGCTCACATTAATCTTGTTTTCTGTCTGAAAAACTAGCGTTTATTTCAGAGATACATTTTTGAAATGAGTATGAACTTACCTGTAAATGCATCTCCGATACATGTCTGTGTTTATTTTTTTAGCTATGTTTACAACATTAGCGCTTATTTACCATTTTGTGGTAATTGTTTTCATTAGATAGGGTGCACCCCAATATTTTCCCCAAACAAGTTGTATCTTCCACTGTCAAATGTATTGTTATGAAAGCGGTAGATGATGGCAACCCGTTTAAAAATGACTAAGAGTTTGAATTTCGTGATCACATACTTCATTGGATTCATACGGAGGCATCCAAGCTGAAATTTGGTGTGGTTATCAGAAGGTGCGATAATGGTTCAGATAGAAGATGCGTTTTTGTGATAATGACGTGCGAAAGAAGCGAGAAATATAGACCTCCTCTCAAAATTTTAAACGAGACGACATCGGATCAAGAAAATGTGAGTGCCACGTTAAGGTGCATTGTTATATGTTGGCAAATAATAAATGGAGATTTAATGTCATATGTGGTTTACATAACCATGACTTGTGTGAAAAGTTAGTCGACCATTCAATTGCGTGTCGCCTCATGCCTGAATGCCTGAAGAGAAGGAATGTGTTTATGACATGGTATTGAACTTGGTTCAATTTTGCAACTTTGAAACATAAAAGATCCAAAAATATCACAAATATCAAGCAAGTGTATAATATTCGGTACCTAATGCTAGGGGGGATAAAAATAAAATGCAACTACTCTTGAAACTATAAGATGATAACATTTATGTGTATATGTACCCAATGTATGAGGATGGAATTAGCGTTAGAGATATATTTTGAACTCATCCTGATTCCATCAAGTTGTTCAACATGTTTCCTACTGTGCTCATACGTGATTCAACGTACAACTAAGTGTATGTAATTGTGTTTCAATATTAATGAAGTGTAATATATATAATTTATAATTATTTTAATGCATTTTTGATCATTTCCATTATCATACCCCAATTTTGTCAAGGCATTTCAAACTTTCATGTTTCCAACTTTACTTTGCTTTGCTTTGAATAAAATTTCAGTGTTACAGACAGACCGGTTGAATTAATTTTCAAATGCACGTAGAGTTAGTGGGCAAAAAATTTGAGACTGGACTTGCAGTCGTTTGTTTTATTGATCTATAATTCGCAAAGTTTAACCTGACATGTTTGTTTAATTTTTTCGATCCCATTTAGGTTCGCAATTTGATCAACTTGGGCCTTTTCAACCGATCACTTTTTACTGCGAGATTTGATCTTTATCTGTCTGTTTTACGGAAGTATATGTTTTGTAGATTATTTTAACTTTTTATGCACTAATTTTATTTTTTCGCATATTTTCGTGCTCGATTTTTATTTATTTTTATTTTTTTATCAAAATATTAAGAAAAAATAAATAGAGACAAATAAATAATCATTTTATTTTTTATTTGTTTTTATTATAAAAAAATTATTCATTTTATTATTTTAAATTCATTTTTAACCATTTAAAAATATCCAAGAGCTTTTTTGGCAATACATTTAATTATTTTTTTGGCTATTGTATTGAAGTTAATCAACAACTCACAATTGTTCCCATTTTTTTCACTTGGATCATTATCCATGTTTCTCTCCCATAACCCAATTACAATCTCATTTCAACAAAATTTACTTCAACAAACACGCTTTGATACAATCCTAATCTTTGATTAAACACTTTTTTACATGAATCACTAATTGGTGCAATCCTAACCATTCTTCATTTTTATTTTTCACATTCTAACTCCCTCCATACACACCCTTACATTTGAATTCATTCACATTCATCTTAGCCTATTTAAACAACACCATATCACCATACAAAAAAGAAAAAAAAAAGGGTAAAAAGGATAGCATATCGCTACTTGAATTTTGCTCAAAATTGGAAAATAATTGAAGAATTTGAAAGAGGGGAAACATAGGATTGAAGAGTGATTCAGATCACATTGATTGATACATGTTTGGAACTTCATTGGAGGGTGATCGAAATTTACAAACTCGTTGGAAAATTCATTGGTGTTTTGCGCGTTCTTGAGACTTTTCGCATGGGTAAGCTTTGATTCTTGCTTTTTACTTGATTTCTTGAAATAAACTTGTTGTTGCACTTAATATATTTCGTATCCTTTAATCATTTGTGCAAAATAGTTTGAAATATGAATTTCAAGAAAATTGGTGTTCTTGAGCATCCCACTATAAACAATTAATTTTCAAAAATTTTAGTTATTGATTTTTGAGAATGTCATTGTATTCAAGAGGTCGAGTAGATGAATTTTCATTATTCATTTGTGCGATTTTTTGAAAAATTGAGACAATTATATGTGGATAAAATAGACTAATAATATGTTTTTTTAAAATTATTATAACACACTATGAGTTTTTTTATTTATGTTTTGGATTCCTTCCGTGAGTGACGGTTGAAAAACTTTGGCCACAAGAGTGACAAGAGTCATTTGGGGCCGCAAGAATCATTTGGAGCCCACGCGGCCCCACTTCAATTTTTTATTTTATTTATGTTATTACTTTTTAAAAATCATCTTTTATTTATTTTATAACTGAATTGATTAAATTAGTTTTAATTAATTTTATTAATTAGTTTTTTAATTAATTCAATCTATTATTTAAATTTATTTTAATTGATTAATTTTATTAATTTTTTAAATTAATTTGATTAATTTATTAAATTAATTTTAATTGATTAATTTTGTTAATTAATTTAATTAATTGATTAAATTTATTTTAATTGATTAATTTTGTTAATTTATTTTTTATAATTAACTTAATTAATTGATTAAATTTATTTTAAATGATTAGTTTTGTTAAGTGATTTTTAATTAACTTGATTAATTAGTTGATTTCATTTTAATTTATTAATTTGGTTAATTGATCTACTAAATAACTTGATCCCATGAAATCAATATTTCCAAATCAAAACCCTTGATCCAACGTCAAGCAGTAATTTTGAAAACTCGTTTCGTTTAGATTAACTTCGAATTAATGTGAATCAAATCTTGATTTTTATCGAGCGTATTTCACCAATTCAAAATTAAAACACTTAATCCTTCTTAAACATTATTTCACAAAGGATGAAAAAGAAGATGGTCTAGAGCCTTCTATTTATCTCCTCAATTGTTTGTATACGAGTTGCCTAACTTAACCATTTGAGCAATCACTATCTATTAAAAACTTCTAATTTGATTTGCTACAAACCATATTTCGTAATCAAAACTTAAGCGAGCTTATTTTCTTAATAACTTGACAAAAAATGAGTTGGTCTAGAGCCTTATATTCCCTTCCCCAAGTACTTCTTTATGAGTTGCCTAACTCGACCATTTGGGTATTTATCATCCATCCAAGATACCTTAACAATATCCAAAATACTATGAAAAGGGAGAGGGTCTAGAGCCTTTTATTCCTCTCCTTGACCTTTCAAGCAATTGTCGTCCAATAAAACATTTAAACAATCAAACCTATCTTTTCATGCCCTGCACGACCGAAAACATTTTATAAAAGAACATTGATTAGTCCATTCTACCGCGATACAAACAAGTGCTTATGCCTCACATGTGCGGGCGTACAAGCAATGTTTAAACCTCTAGAACGCGATAAAACAGGATTGTTTCTACTGCGAAACCAACAAACACTTAATCCTTCCATGTGCGAGCATACAAGCCAACATTTAGCTGCTAGAATGCGACCTAAATGTTCGTTCTCAAAAATCAATAAACCAACACTCATTTTTCTTGTTCACTTTTGGTCACTCGAAGAAAATAATTAACAAAAGCTAACATTCAATCGCAAGTTTAACTAAAAGGTCCCCGTTGAGTACAACGGACGTGAGGGTTGTTAAAACCTTCCCTTTGTGTATTCGACTCCCCAACCTGAATATGGTTGCGACGACCATCTTCTATTTATTTTAAGGGTTTTATCTATATTTTATCTTTCCTTCTTCGGAATAAATAAAGTTTGGTGATGACTCTATTCGAATCATTTTTCGCAAGCGCGCGAACTCCTTACGTAGGATGGTATTTTTCGAGATGTGACACCCATAACATTTGTTAATTTGTTAAACAAAGTCTTCAATTAGGCTTTGTATTCAAAGGTTATGTTTTCTTTCTGTTCAGGAGAGGTTCTGGAGTGTATCTCCGGAATAAAACAAGGTGTGGAACTCGAGATATATCTCTGGTGCCAGCATGCCAGATTTTGAATGGTCCATATTTGTCTATAGCTTCTATAAATTAAGGTTCTCTTGTTTTTTATTTCACACAAACTGAAAGTGTCTCAATTGTCACAAATAAAAATCATTTGTTATGTCGTAAATATCTTCGTCTCCAGCACAACACCCGAGAAAAACTTTAAGCTCAACGAGTACACCTCTCTTGCAGGTCTGAAATATGAAATCCATAATCTCCTACCTTACAGAGACAATCGAAAAATTATGAAGCTTGAGTACCGTTCATCGTCGATTGACAATGAAGGAAAGATTGAGTTCAACAACTTTGAGCTCAAGACGGATGTAGATGTTAGGGCCATGTGGAATACATTTTTCTATTTTGAAACAAAAGTTTTGCTCGACTTGAAAGCAATGATTTCAAGATCGGTCAAAGATATTGTGAAGATGTTGAAGCATCCACCTGAATATCAAAGTGTAATGTTGCATTTTATGTTGAAATCATCTATATAGTGCTTATTTTATGTTATGAATGTTAATATTATTTGTCAAAATTACAAGTTTTTGGTTTTTTCCTATTCTACTGTTGTGCATACGTTACGAAAATGCATATACGGACAGATTCCGGAGATGCATCTCCAGTATTAAAAAACCCAACTAATAAGGTGTCACTAAGAAGGCCTGCGTTGTGTGTGTATTAGGTGCATCTGAAGATGCATATCCAGAATCTGAGGGGAATTTTAGTATTTTCTCATGATGCGGAAGTAACATATATGGTGTATCAAGAAGATCTTGTATTATATATACTTGGATATAACTTATTGGCCCAACAAATGGGGGAAGTTACATCATATAACTAATTTATCAAAAAATAGATCGTAGTTTAGTATAACCAACCAAAACAAAAAACAAAAATAATACTCCCTGACAAAAATAATAATCTTAATTAAGTTTGACACCCTCTCACAAACTAGAATGTTTTGTAATCCATGTTTTGGAAACAGGGCAGAAAACGGGCCAAAATGAAGGGGTTTTGTGAAGATGTCTGCAACCTATTTTTTTGAATGGGTCGATAGGCATGAGATGAATAATATTAGCTTATAATTTATCTTTAACAATGTGGAAGTCCATTTATAACAAAGTAAATGCCCGAGAATTTCTATTTTTACAGGGGTGCCTCACTAATCGCAGGATCAATCCTGTTCCTTTCATGTTGGCCCATATGTCTGTCATCCTTAAGAAAGGAGGAACCATCTCTTTCGGTGGTTTAATTACCTCAATCGCTAGAGCGTTGAATCTACATGTTGAGTTAGCCACCTTGGAACCACTCCCTCACCGCACCATTAACTTGAAGTTTTTGAAAGATATGAAATTATGCAAGGTTCGACGAGAAGGTGGTTTCTACCTTATGATACATGGTGCAGCTGTACCCAGCGTTGTCCTACCTTGCTCTCAGCGTACGGATGTGCGACATGCGAAGAATTGGACATACGATCTTGATGCTCTGCCCTTTACCGGTCCTTTTCCACCTAACGTTCCTATGGACGAAGGGCAAGGAACCGATGATGAGTATGACCGGCGCGACCAGTCTCCTGCTGCATCACCTGCACACATCGCACCTTCTTCCTCTAACACTTTTGCAGGTACCACTCTCGGTTTATACATCACCGAGGAGACGTGGTGCGACCACCTGGCTCGTGAGGAAAGGCGTGACACTCTCCTGAACACCATAAACCAACAACTATCAGACAATATGAGTTTTATGGTAGCTTTTCAGCAGCGTAATGAGCGAGCACATCAGACTATCACTGACTCTTTGCTTGCGATCACTAATGAGCAGCAACACATGCAACAGTCTAATGAGCGTCACTTCGCTCTCATCGAGGTCACCCAAGGATCTCTCCTATGTCGCTCTCAACAGCTGTAGAAAGGACTTAGTACTCGATCCAGACGTCGTCGACCCAGGCATCCTGACCAGGGAGGTGACGGTGATGGTACCGGTGCTCACCCCTAGCTCTCTCTCTCTCTCTCTCTCTCCCAAGTTACTCCTACCCTATCTCATATCGAAACATTGAGGACAATGTTCGGTTTAAGTGTGGGAGGAGATTTTATCGCTTTTCATCTTTCCTTTATTTTTATTGCTTTCCTTTACTTTTATTGCTTTTTATCGCTTTCCTTTACTTTTAGTATGTTTTGTTTATTTTAGTTGCTTGTTTTTCCCTTTCAATAAAATAGCGTGTGTCTGACGAGTCATCTGTGTAAGTGTATCCTTATTTCCCCCATTTCTTTAACCTTACCAACAAAAATTTAGCCAAGAAACTAGTACGTCTTGAACATTCAGGCTACAAGACAGGTTTATAATAGGATGTAAAAGACTTGGGAAAACTTTTTCAAAAATCGGTATTGTCTTAACACCTTAGGCTTCATGATTATAAGAGTCGATCCTGATACCCCATTTGCTGTAGCCCCAGTTTTTGTTCCAAATAGGTCCTTAAGTAGTTTATCCTAGCAGTCAGCTCCGGCTTAAGCATGCTCTACGTAGGGGACCGATGAAAATAAGTGAATGATCACAAAAATCCCTGCTTTCTTCCTAAACCGTATGAAAATTCGGGCTAGGTGACTCTCACACGGTCATTTAACCCAGCAAAAATAAAAACATATGCTGAACATGCAGGAGAAAAAAAAATAATAAGCTTATTTGTTTGTTGGTTCAGAGGTATCTGGTGCTGAACTTGGTAGGGTGGATCACGATCCAATCCCCCACAACTGCAAATTGGGTCAAATAAAGGGGTTACACCAACTTATGTACCAGAGCCCCATGCTAAGAAAAATAAAATAATAAGCTTATTTGCTTGTTGGTTCAGAGGTATCTGGTCCTGAACTTGGTAGGGTGGATTATGATCCAATCCCCCACAACTGCAAATTAGGTTAAATAAAAGGGCTACACCAACTTATGTACCAGAGCCCCATGCTTAAGATCATAATCACTAACCGGTCACTTTACTATGAGTATGTACATATAATGGGCTTAATGTGATTTCACTTGAATGAAAAGGACTTTAGGAAAACAAAAAGAAGGCTTAGGTATGGTGGGGTGATGTGGATTGATTTGTATAGGAACGAAGCCTACGACCGCAATTGCGGGAAGTGTCACTACAATACCCTTAGTTCGATTCGTTAGTACCTATCGATACATTCCTTGAATGAACTCATAAGTCTTTTTGCCTCGAATTAACTCTAGTTGATACTGATTTTTTTGCATAAACTATAAAGAGTTTTGATTGAGGACAAGCAAAGGTTTAAGTGTGGGAGAATTTGATCGCACCAAATTACACCGTATTTTTGACTCAGACTTCATATGTTTATTAGGACTTTATCATCATCTTATTTGTATTATGCTCTCTTTTCTCTTGTTTTCAGATATTTAGCACTTTCAGACTCTTTTAGAAGAAACGAAGCAAAAAGACCTAAAATTAGGGTTTTTCGGCGAAATTACACACATGCCGGCCGCTATAGGGGAAGCCATGAGTCACCAGCCCTCAACCAGGAGGTAACCTCCACGTTCCCATGATTCACCCCATTTACACACATGGCGGCGCCATGAAGGGATGGTGGGCGCCACCTTTGGAAATCACGTTCCCACTAAAGCCCACTAAGGAGAAGTTGGAGGGCACCATGGTCTTTACAAACTGCTGAGAATCTTTATAAATAGCTCATTTCATTTCGTTTTCTATCATCCAACTTAGTTTTACAACACTAAGCATATAGTTATCATTTGTAATAGCGATAATTCGTCACATCGGAGGGTTATTGCACCTTTGTGAGATTGAGTTGGGTCACTTCGAGTTGCTGTCGTCTTTAGCTTCAGGAGTCGGAGGTTTATTTTTGTACCAGAATCGAAGTCTCTGTTTGGAGCAGGTTCTTATTTATCGCTTTATTTATTTATTTCCTGCATCGCTTTTATTTTATTTATTTCCGCACTCGCTTTATTTTATTTATTTTATTTATTTTCCGCACCCGATTTACTTTATTTATTTTCCGCACTCGCTTTATTTTATTTATTTTCTGCACTCGCTTTACTTTATTTATTTTCCGCACCCGTTTTACTTTATTTATTTTCCGCACTCGCTTTACTTTATTTATTTTCTGCACTCGCTTTACTTTATTTTTTTTCCGCACTCGCTTTACTTAATTTACTTTACGCACTTTACTCGCTCTCTACGCCTCACATTCTAAAACAAACTTTTCATCATGATTAACACCGTTGTGTCCGTTTGTGTTACTATGTCTGGCTAAACCTTTTAAAGGTTAGAATGTAAGGATCGCGGTTAAAGTAATGTTTCACATATTGAAATCTGTAGAAATACTTTAAAGGCTGTTTTGATTTTTAACTCGAGTTTTCTAAAACAAGCTTGGTTAGTTTTAATTATTCGAGGAGTGCGAAAGCACCCTGGCGTAGTAACTAGGAATCTTTATCACTTTAAGGAAAATCTATTTTTGAAACTGTTTTCGGACGCGTTGATAGGTTCAAAATCAGTAAACTCCTTGGGTAAACCTTCCAAATCAAAATCACTTTTCAACTAAGTTTACGAGTCTCATTTCTTAAAAATAGGTTTACTACTTTAGCGTTCTGCGCACCTTTTATATGTGACAATAAAAGGCCTAATTTAAGGATAAACTCGGTTCTGAATACGCGAAAGCGACAGTTCCTATTAAATGGATTCTTTTCAAGAGTAGAAAATATTGCCTCATAAGTAGTTCTATTTAGACAATCGAAACATCACTTAACTAACGTGAAATACATTCAACATGTCTTTACCTGCATTTATTATTTACTATTATTTTGCAACATCAATATCTCTTTTATACCGCCTTAGATAAACAGCGTAACGATAGTAATCGATAGATTGACAATTTGGTCTCTGTGGGATCGATATTATTTTATATTACTTTGACGTTATTTGTGAACTTGCGAATCACAGTGACCACTATCAACTCTGATCATCCAAATCAGATTCTGGTTCAAAATCTGATAAGGTCTTTTAGAAGTCTAACTAAGTTTTATGAGTTAGACTCTGGAAAAGAAACATCAGAAGCAGAAGCATTAAAGTCTAAAAGAAGAAAAAACCAACACAACTCAACCCTCCTTCATGTGGTTTTCTCACCTTCAGTTGGCATCAAAACAAGGTTTGTGCTAAACACTTAACAATGTTATAGAAAAGATCTTGAGAAAAATACATTTTCCTTCATGTCAGGTGAATCTTGATTTAATGGGGTTACTCCTTATGGTAATAATAATCATGATCAGAGTACATCTGAAAAAAATAATTATGTTGCTAAACCTCCAACATTTAGTGGAGATTCTACTAACTTTAAATTATGGAAGAGAGAAATGTACACTCATATTATAGATCTTGATGATGAGCTGTGGGATATCATAGAAGATGGCATTGACATTCAAGTTAATGGTGTTGAAATGGTCTCTAACAGAAAATATTTCACAACTGCTCAAAAGAAGATCTACAAAAAATTCCAAAAAGTGTGAGGCATTCTTGTAGATGCTTTGCCTCATTCTGAGTACATAAAGATTATTGACAAATCCACTGCCAAAACTATTTTTGAATATGGATGTGCTACCCATGAAGGAAACAAACAAGTTTAAGAAGCCAAAACAAATCTTCTAGTTCGGTAATATGAGTTGTTCAGAATGAAAGAAGATGAGAATGTTGAAACCATGTTCTCAAGGTTTCAAGTGCTTGTGTCTAGGCTTTAAGTTATGAACAAAAGTTACACCATCTATGATCATGTCCAGAAGATTCTTATGAGTTTTTCTTGTCAGATACATACCAAATGTGACATCTATTCAGGAAGCTAAAGACCTAAACAACATCAGTCTGAGAAGTAATCTCCAAAGCCACGAGTTAGAACTCAATTGAGATGAAGAACCAATCAAGAAATCAAAGTCTCTGGCTTTGAAATCTGTTGGGAGATCTGAGAAATCTTCTCAGACTTGGGAGCATAAAGAAGCCATTCACGATGAGGCTTCTGATGAAGACTCAAATGATGATGAGATGGCCTTCATCATAAAGAGGTTTCAATATCTTGCCAATAAGAACAAAAAAAATATTTGGAAGAAGATCTGGATTCAGAGGAACAAGCTCTAGAGTTAACAAGATGATCAAAAAGGTTATTTCAGTTGTCAGAAGCCTGGTCATTTCATAACTAATTATCCAGGTCTTCAGAAGAACAACTTCAGAAGTAAGTTCAAGAAAAGTTTCATGGAAATATGGGATGAACTCGATGAAGAAGAAGCTAACAAGAATAAAAAAGAAGCCAATCTTGCTTTGGTGGCTTCAACGGTCTCAAACTCATAACCAAAAGTTGATTCTGACTCAGATTCAGAGGACGCTGATGATGTATTCTTTAAACTTACTAGATCTGATCTAATTACTTTTTGTCAAGATCTTATGGACAAATGTCAGCAAAAATCCAGACACATGAGGATATTGAAAAAGCAATATGATCTTTTGAAAGATGAGCTGAAATCTTCTCAAAAGAAAACTAAGTCTCTTGAAAGAGATCATACTGCTCAAGTAAATAAAGTGTCTGATAAACCCTTGAGTGATCATGGAGTGACTCTTCAAGAAGTTTTCATAATTGGTTTTAAAAGAACCAAACTTGCTTCTATGATTATGGAGTAAGTAAAAGCAAAAGAGAAAATCTTGATTATCATAAAAAACCTTTTAATCCAAGGATTGCAACCTCGATTAAACCACCAGATCTCTCTTATTCAAGCTCTGCTAAAAAAGGGTTGTACTCTCAGTTTGTGCATGCTGGCAATGCAAAGGTTATAAACCAGTAAGAGTCTATCTATATAATCAGTATGAAGAAATTAGAACCTGAGACCTCAAGGTCAAAAGGCTTGAAGAGATCCAAACAAATGATTCTTAAGTCAAAGGTTCTATAAGAATCAGAACCTAAGACCTCAAAGTCAAATGTTCTGAAAAATATAGAACCAAAGACATCTAATGACAAGGTTCCGAAAGGTCCATAATCTAAAACTAAGGCTCATTCAAAACAACAAACTTTAAAATCTAAAGTCTTGAATAATCCAAAGTCTTATTACAAAGCAAAGGCTCAAAATAAGAGGAAACCCAGTAAAACTAACCCCATAAGATTATGGATACCAAATAGCAAAATTATTTTTGCTGTAAATATATTAAAAGGGAAAAATAAAGCGACAATCTCAGCTTCAGGTAGGGGTGTTCGCGGTGCGGTTTAGGTGGTTTTGACGATAAAAATCACCCGAACCGCAAGAGAAAAAACATGTGGTTCGGTTGGCTTTTAGAAATAAAACCAAACCAAACTAATGCGGTTTGAATTGGTTCGGTTGGTTCGGTTTTTTACAATATTTTTATTGAGTCATACATACACCTATAGAGAACAACATAACTCTGTGTTTAGTCATTCATACATTACTAAATAACATCAAAATTTATCATATTTAGACAAAAACTTCGCATTCAAATTATAAAAAATTATATTAGACAAAATGGAATAAAAAACATATATAAAATAGTAGAATAAAATAATGTCAAAGACATTATAATAAAAGATAAAAGAAAAACATATGAGATGAGAGATTAGAGAAGATGAAAAAAAGAACATAAGAGATGCCAGATTGAGAAGAAATGTGCGATAAAAACGTAATTAGAAGAGAAAATAGTAACATAAAAGATAAAAAAAGAAAGAACATAAGAGAGGAAATATTAGAGTAGAGAAGGTGAAACGTACATGGTAAAGAAGATGAGAAGAATGTGCGATACTACTATGAGAGATTTAAGAAGGTTGAAATTGAAACACTAAGTGTGAGTAGGAGAAAATCGTTTTTAATTGTAAGGTTAAGGCATACTTAATTTGAGTTATGGGTTGGATGTTGGATAATTGAAGTTTGGGTTGTAACATAGTGCGGTTTGGTTTGGTTTAATTCGGTTTGAAAAACACAAACCGCAAACCAAACCAAACCACACGGTTTTGTTAGAAAATGACTCAAACGCATCTGAACCAAATGCGTTTTTTGAGGTTTCGTTCGGTTTGCGGTTTTCTATTGGGTTTGTTTGGTTTTGAACACCCCTAGTGTCGCACCTCGAAAAAATGAGAACACGACTTAGCGAAGCGCAATCGCATGCTCGCATGATGGACTAAACAGAGTCGCCATCGAACTTTATTTATTCCTAAAAAAGGAAAGGGGAAATATTGATAAAACCCAAGAAAGAACGACAATGATTATGGTCGTCGCAACCAATATCAGGGTTCGGGAGTTGATTACGCAAGGGGAAGGTATTAGCACCCCTCACGTCCGTTGTACTCAACGGGAACCATTAGGTTAGTTGTGTGCGTTAGTGTTAGTTGAAATGTCAGGCTTCTCAAGTTATTATGAGGGAAAGAATAATAGGATCAAAAGAAAAGAGAAGATGTTTTTGGATTTTTGCAACAAAGGGGACTAAACCTAAGTTTTTTATTAATGGGCCTGACAAGATTTACAAATCTTGCTCCTACGTATCTCAATAGAGAACTCAAGGCTTACGTAGTTCTGGGTAGAAAAATATTTGATTGTTGGTCGATTTTAGCGAAAGTTATATTGTATTAATCGATGAAAACATTGTTTTACCCAAAACAGATGAGGAGTGGACGTGTACCACACATCGAATGGATTTACAAATCAACATTCGAAAAAATGTCACTTATCTCAACTCAACAATTATGGCCGAAGCATTGCAATACATCACCTTAAAACAAGATGTCTTTCGTTTTGAAAAGGTTTTTCTGATCAGTCGCACGGTGGCGAGAAAGAGTTTGATTGGTTGGATGTATTTTTGAGTAATGGCGAGAACTTGGATGAGCGAGATATCCATCTCGAATCCTAGTCTCAGGAGTGCACGGTATCCACCATGTTCCATTTCCATCTTACTGGCAAAAGTGTTTAATAAAGATTAAGTTTTTTGAATTTGATTGAGAAAGGGGTTTGAAGAAACTGCATTGACAATGACAGCGGGAGTTAAGATAGGCGAGGCATCCACCTCGAATCTTAATCTCAGGAGTGCACGGTATCCACCATGTTCCATTTCCATCTTTATTGAAAGGGGTTAAGATAGGAATTAAGTATTTTGGAGTTTGAAAGACGAGTACTTATTACTTGCAAACTCTTACAGCTTGGGTCTAATACTCGGGACTACGTCTGAATATTTCACCCAGGTAATCTTTTTCTTCCTATTTTATCAAGAAAATGGTTTGAATATTTACAAGTGTTTTGGAGGGAAGACGAACACTTATGACTTACAAGCTATTACAACTTGGGTCTAATATTCGGGACTACGACTGGATATTTCATCCAGGTAATCTTTTTCTTTCAACTTACTTATGAAAATGATTTAAATATTGGAGTGTTTTGAAGAGAAGATGAATATTTATGGCTTGCAAGCTCTTACAGCTTGAGCCTAATATTCGGGATTACAACTGGGTATTCCATCCAGGGTAATCTTTTTCTTCAGATTTTATTGAGAAAAAAGATTTAAATATTGGAGTATTTTGAAGAGAAGACGAATATTTATGGCTTGCAAGCTCTTACAGCTTGGGCCTAATATTCGGGATTACGACTGGATATTTCATCCAGATAATCTTTTTCTTCAAATTTTATTTAAGGAAATGTTTTGAAATTAAATTAAAAATGACTAATGTACAAAGGTTTGAAATTATTGAAAATTGAGTTGGTATTGCTTAAAAGCTCATTGTAAGAAGGCCCAAGAGTAAGCCATATGACCGAAAACCGACCGAAATCGAAAGCCATCCGAATTTAGCTCTAAACTCACTTAGAGTGATTCATGTAGGAATCACTCTATAAGAAGGCAGTCAACAAATTCTATGCGTCCAGGCGATTTTCAGAAGTCAAATTGGATTTTAACTCCCGAATCGCAACGCAATGAAAAATCAAACAACAAATCAAACATGTTTATTATCATTATAGCACTTTTACAATTTTTACCGCAACTCAAAATAATCAAAAAAATAATAATAAAAAGCTAAACATAACCAACA